>NW_027438947.1:3470106-4131809 GCF_040939455.1 Microcebus murinus | reverse complement strand
TACATCATTTCCACTTACCTCCTACTCCATCTTTAGCTTCCTACAATCTGGATTCTGCTTGTAACACGCTATTGAAACTACTTTTGTTTAAGTCAAAGTGATCTATTTTCTCAAAGTTCTTTATCTCAATATTTTACCCCATTAATTAAAGAGATACTGCAGACAGTAGAAGAACAGACACAAAATATTTGATGTTGAAACTTTCCTCAAAAATCCAGATCATGATTTTGCCATGTTGTCTATCACTCAAGAGTAGTTCTCCTTCCCTTAACACCAGGAGGGTATGCTAAGTCTGAGAAAAGGACTGGGGCTAGGAGTGGAGTAAGTGCAGTCGAGGAAGGGATTGCATGGAAAATCAAATTTTAGAATGTTAAATGTTTCAGGGAAGTTGGTATTTCTAAAGGGCAGGTGTAGAAAATCCTTTTAGTATAGAAATGATGCTTTATTTATAATCTAATCATGCCCTAATTAATCTGTTTTCAGAAGGGTTCACTTAAACAAAGAGACACTGCATTCTATTTGCAAACTTATAATGTGAAACCTCTTTTTCACCATCCCTCTGATAGAGAATTAAACTGACTGGCCTGTGATTTCTATTTCTCTATGATAGAGGGCATGTGGTAAGGCCAACTTAGGCAGGAGGGGAAGATGACTGTGAGGCACCAGAAGAGCTAAAATCACATCTCAATTCTCCCACTTATTAACAGGTGACAGAACCTTGTGCAGCCATTTCTGATGGAACTGGTTTCCCAGGGCTGTTTGTCTTGACATCTCTCAGAGATTTCTAGGTGTAGCCAGTGCTGGGGTACTCTGAGTGTGGAGTGGTTTAGGGAAAAGCAGGATCAGGAAAGAGCCTGCTTCTGTGCTCTTGGTTCCTCAGGGCCTTTAAAACCAGCCCCTGACACCTCCCAACCTGGGCCTCTTCCCCTCAGTGACCTCACTGTTCTGAGGCCAGCATCCCAAAAGGCAGACTTGCAGCCACTGCCTACCCCTGACCAGGGCTGCATGGAGAGTGCCATGGACTGGCCTCTAGTCCTTTGGGGACCCACATTGCCTTTCCAGCCTCCTACTCTCACCCTCCACCCCCTACTGATTGTATCCCTTCTTCTGTTGCTTCATTGCTTCCTGTGCCCAGCTCCCTCCTGGTCTGCCTCTAGCCTTCTGAAGCAACAGCCTCAGACACCACTGCAGTGTGCCCTCTCCTGCTCACCGTCCCACGGTGAGTCCATGTGCTCCCTGGGTTACAACTGAAACTGCCCAACTGACTGCAACTCCCCCAGCCCCAAGTATGTCCAACCTCTGCCCTTTGAGGCTCTGGCGCTTCAACCACAGAAGCCGCTGCATCGTCCCTGTACATGAGACAACTATGTGAAAACACCCAGCCTGTCAGCCCATGGCCTGCCCTTTCCCCTTGGCTTCTCATTTTAACACATCTCCTAGAGTAGAGATTCTCAGCCTTTTGGTGTCTTGGATCCCTATGGCAGCCTTAAGACCATAATATATTTTTTTAGCCTAAATGTATATGATTAAATATGTGGGGCTGTAAATAATTCATTATGTGGAAATGCCATTTCGTGTTTTTAAGAAAGATATTGTGATATGAAAATGTATGTGTTTCTTTATGAAACATTTAAGAAAACAGTATTAAAAGGTGGGTATAATGACTACCATAACTTCAGAGTAGTGGTGAGCATAGTGATACTTTGAGAAATGTAACATGATATGAAAATTTTTATTGGTGTCACAGTCACATGTACTACTGATGTTAAGGGAGTTTCATGCCTCAGTTCTTAGCTTTAGGACATGTTCGTTTTAAGCTAGAGGTGGATGAAAGTAAAGACTCAGGTCTTTTCCCCACCCACGTGCACAGACCTCTGAATTCCAATCGCTGACCACTCTTGCTTCACAGTGCCCTGAGCACTTTGCCTGTGAGTGGGCCAACAAATTATGAAACATTTATTATGTGTATGGTATGTGGTCTTTTCTCTATACACATTAAATTGTACCCTTATACCAGCTGTGCAAGGTAGGTATTGAATCAGGACCTTACAGCTCAGGAAACTGAGGTGCCATGTTAAATTCACCCATGACTACACCGATGAGAAGCAGGAGAGCTGGCCCTGGAGCCTCCAGAGCCTCCAGAACTTTTGACACAGTGCTACATTGTGTCCCCTTATCTTCTCTTTGGTTCCGGTCTTTGGAGGGTGGAATGTATAATAGTTGGGGTGTGTGGCTCAGTTCACTCTGTTTCCACACAATTCTGGGTAAATTATGGAGCACTTATGTGAGAGGACCATTCAGAGAGGAAGCCAACAGATTCACGACCCCGGTTGGCGTGGGGTGACGATGCTGGCACTGAGTCTAAACCTTGGGGGTCTGCCTATGCAGAAGTTTTCAAAGAGGCGCTTGCCTGGGGCTCAGCAGAAGCGCACGAGTGTGCACTTGATATTAACACAGTACACCCCAGTAACCGTAACAGTTTTTGAAAATGGAAATATTTTCATAACAAGAAGGAAATGTAGTAAATAGTACCCCTGAGAGACGGTAAGAGGAATGATACACATTTTCACATAAAGTCGTTAGAGGTCATGGTGACCCCTGATAAACGGGCCTCCTCTTTATGTAGTGATATCTGAGAAACATGCACAGCACTCACGGACTGCAGGTTTGCCCTGTCTCTTGGCAGCCCGTGGGCTGGGTTTTCCATTCTTCCTGAAGTACTCAGTGCTTTAGAACAAGTCGCTGCTCCGCCTTTATCCTTGAATGACATAATTGCTACTGCTACTGAATACAATGGTTTCGAATGGTTTTTACTTGATTGTTTTCTTTCCATCCTTGTTATTTCTGGGGGGAGTCTTCAATGTGTACAATAGTTCAGTATCTAAAATGTTAACGCTTTAAAATAAACAAAATCAAAGACGTCCAGAATCCACAGACAGCCCAGTTTGCATAATGGTCTCAACTTTTATGGTAAATATAAGAAACATGAACCTTCTGAATCTCTGGGAGAATGAAATAAATACAATAATTATGAGAAACTGTAGCCATCTTAGAGTATTGTTTAAAAAAAAAGGAAAAGGAAAAGGAAAGAAAACAAGCAAACAAAAAAACACCCCAGAATATTCTGTATCAGCTTTTGAACAGTGTAAGTATCTGTAAAAAGTAGGACAACTTATATTTCTTAGATGAAAATCCATCTGATGATTTAATTTTAAGAATGAGTGGTGGTTTATATTATGTAGCAGAAATTTTTTATGTTTACACTGTTGAATAGACAATATGCACAAGGTAGAAAGATCAAAAAGTACAGAACTGCATATAGTCACATGTCTCCCTCCCTCTCCTGTCGTGGCCTCCAGCTTCTTCCTGCCCGAGTCAGCCACTGTTCCCAGCTTCATGTGTATCCTTCCAGAATTATTCCATGGAAAGACATATCTAGACGGGTACCGTCTAATTTTTTTTAACGCAAATGACAGCAATAATACAAACATCATGCCTCCCAGTGTTTATTAAACTAACAATATATCCTAGAAAGTGCCCCATGTCAGAATTTAAAGAGCTGCTTTGTAGTTTAATGGCTGCATAAGGTCTTCCACCTTGATAGTTTTAAACAGTACCTTATTGACAGATATTTCAGTTATTTCCTATGTTTTCACATCACAATCAATGTCACTAGGAACATCCCTTTATAATTTAATTTCACATGTCTCTGTGTCTATCAGTGGAACAAATACCCAGAAATCTATTCAAAAGCTGTGCCCTGGGTTTCCAATGAGTGCCAGGCTGGGGATTGATGGGGACAAGTCTGCTCCCTTGCATCAAAGAACTCACAGTCCATCAGAGGAGACAGGCAGGTGCCCAGACAGTGATAGCCCGGAGTGCACAGGGCTGGGATAGGGAGGACGCGGTACAGCAGAGGAGAAGCGCGAACTTCAAAACTGCAGTAATGCTGAGTGAATCACTCCACTTCTAATGTGAGGCCTGGCCACCCTCAGCACACAACCCCGGTGCCGGGCACAGATTTGGCATAACAGGAGGCTCAGTGAGCATTTAGGGAACAAGCAACTGGGCCTTCAGTTCCAACACCTGGATTGGAATGGGAGACAGGGCCCTGGGTTTTGCTCCCAACATCCTTCCTGACTTGCTGTGTGAATATGGGCCAATCATGTCCCTTTCTGGCCCTTTCTTCCCTTGTCAATTATACGGGAGGCACCTAAGGCTGGACAGGGTAGTTTAGTGGTTAAGAGCATAGGCTGTGGATTCAAACCTGGGTTTTCGTCCTGACGATCCCCCACCGGCTGTGTGACCATCACCAGGTGACTTAGGCACACCCTGTCTTGGATTCCTCATCTGTAAAATGAGGCTGATCATACTGGTAACACCTAGCCTTCAGAGTTGTGAAGAGGATTCACTAGCGACAGAAATATCAAGTGTTTAGGACAGAGCCCACCACACACTGAAGTCTAAATAGCTGTAAGCTCTTTGCTCCCTCTCAAAACATTAGCTTATTCTCATGTCAGGGTCTTTGTACACACTACTCTACCAGAAACAGCATTCCCCGGTAACTTGCCTTGTCTTCATTCTGGTTTCTGCTCCAATATCACCCAGAGAGGCCTTCCCTGATCCACCATCTGAGGGACCAAAAAACCTCGTCAGTCTCTCTTCCTTTCCAGGGCTTCTCTTTCCCTTTGTTCTTTTTACTTGACTTTATTTTCCACTTAATATATATATATATATATATATATATATATATATATATATATGTATATGTATGTATGTATGCTTAGGCTATGTACATCTGCTCCAATGGGATCAAAGTGGCCCAAGGAAAGGGAGTTTTCCTTTTTGCTTGCTGCAATATCCTTGGTTCCTATTAGAGGGCCCGATGCATATTAAACATTCAAAATTGTTTTTCAACTAAATGAAAAAGTAGATCAGTGAGGAGTTTATTATTATCATCCTTCTTTTATATATGAGGTGAAGAAATTAGCCCAATGTCACATAGCTAATAAATAGTAGTCAAAATTGAACCTCCACACTCAGACACAGCAGCCTTCTGTCCAACCCAGAATGTGCTCTGTTTGCAAGTGATGTCAATGTTGGATGCAAATAGTCCTCAAAAGTTAGAAATAAAAGTTGAAATTGCAAAACCAACACGTTCCAATGAATGACAGTCACGCTCTGTTAAGTTTGTGGTTCCAATAAGAAAGATTTCCTGTCATCCATGGTGAACAAATTAAACAGTCTACATGCATCAGTGCCATCCCATCAGGCATTTGAAATAATAGAAAATTGAAAAAATATTTGATCCCAGTGTTCAAGAGCGAATAAAGAAAATACTCAGAATGTCTCATCAGAATTTTGAGAAGTATCTACTGTATACCAAAATAAATGATCACTTTTGGTCATGAACTATGAATGGGACTTTGAAAAGAAATGAAACAATGGGTATAGCTTTGCAACTTAAATTCATAGTCTCTCTTGTCATACCTGTCTACTGAAATAAGAAGGCAACTTTTTAGAAACCTTACAAATCTCAAAATGGAGGTGGGTGTGACCAGATGTTTTAGAATGTCAACCTTGGATATAGCCATAGGAGGCAAGAAAGCATGATATAATATGATTAGTAGTACACATATGCATTATTCCTTTAACATAAAATATGAAACATAGGTGTTTATCAACAATTGCATGTCATTCTATGTTTCTTTGGTTGCATAAATGCCATTGTTCAAACAAAATAACAATAAGGACTACTTAAGAGTAGCAAAGAGTCATAAAAAATAGAAGGACTAGTTACACAATGTGTGTGAAAACTATAAAGATACATCGCAATGCTCCCTTCTGTCTTTTGATAGAGCAACTTATTATAAAACCTTTTAGAAAACCTCATGCGATTTAAAATTTTTGTTGCCTATATTATTGTGTATTCATAACATACACAACCGTAAGGCTCTTTATTTATATACCTTAAAAAATTTGTATAAATTAAAGGGTACAAGTGCAGCTTTGTTACAGGGGTACATTGCATAGTGGTGAAGCCTGGGCTTTTAGTGTAACCATCAACTGAATAATGTCCATTGTATCCCTCAAGTGATTTCTCGTCCCTTGCCTTGTTGCCCCTCCCCCCCAGTCTCCGATGTCTATTATTCCACATTCTGGACAGCAGTATGGAGATTTCTCAAAGAGCAAAAAGTAGAACTGTCATTCCATCCAGCAATCCCAATACTGGGTATCTACCCAAAGGAATCGAAATCATCGTATCAAAAAGATACCTGCATACATATGTTTGTCACAGCACCATTCACATTAGCAAAGATAGGGAATCAACCTAAGTGTCCATATCAGCGGATGATTATCTAAAGAAAACGTGGTGTGCGTGCGTGTGTGCGCATGCGCGCGCGTGCGCGCGTACATACATACATACACAATGGAATATTATTCAGCCATAAAAAGTATGAAATGATGCCTTTTGCAGCAACATGGATGGAACTGGAGGCCATTATCTTAAGTGAAATAACTAAGAAACACTAAGTCAAATACCACGTTCTCAGCCATAAGTGGGAGCTAAATGATGTGTACACATGGACGTAGAGTGTGGAATAATAGATGTAATACTTTTTAAAAGGCATGTGCATAAACAGCAAAACTAATCAAACAGATATTTACTCACATTTTAGGAAAAACAATGACTTGTTTTATTCTGTCTCCCAATATAGTAGGATTTTTTTAAAAAATTATTTGTGTAATAATTCTTCTCTAAACTGCCTGCTGCCTTAGGACCTCCTGTTTTCACACCCTCCCTTTTATATAGTGGATAAATAGTATCCAATCATAATTTCCTTAGACTTGCAGCTCTGCTCTTCTCAAGATCACATTAGACTGCCTCCAGGCATCGGTCTAATGTGATGACATCAAACTAAATATCCTCTCAACAAAAGCTTTTGAGCATAGAATTTACTTCTTCTAACATCAGGTTTTAGATTGTAGGAATTGGTTTCTGGGCCTCCAAAAATATCTGTCCCCTTTCTATACATAAAGCTTGCTTTGCCAATCAGTCGACTCCTTTGTATCAATAGTTCCTCCAATAGGGCAGTCCATGAATAAAGTGTCCTTAACTTTTAAACACTCTGGTGCACACTGGATATCATCATATATTAAGTCACTCTTTCTCGGGGAAAAGGTTCTTTTTTAAGCTCAAGGGTAACTTCAGCTTTAAAGTTGAAGCTGGCTTCCATAGAAGTTAAATTATTAGTATAAAATTTGAGAAAGTCCTGTTTAACTTGGCTGTCTTTTGCTGGTGACTTTTTCCTCTTGATTTCTTAAGCAGTCTTTTTTTTCCCAAAAAATAAGTCACCTTTTTGCCATGTCAGTTTTTGTTGCTGCCTACACATAACATGGAACAACTCGGGTGCAGTCAGTTGAGACATTCCTAGGCTCTTTATGGCCTCTTCAAAGACCTTCAAACTATTTTTCAGAGACAGCATATAAATTTCTACTTTACTGTAACCCTTTTCTTTATTTAGTTGTAATCTTTTTCTCCATTCTTGTCTTCAATGCATTTCCAAGTAAAAAAAAGACCTTCTTCTTGTCCCGCATTTTGAAAATACGATTGTATGGACAGTTTGACATTTTAACATATTTTTATGGTTGGCAACAGCCATCTCGTAGTCCCATGCCTCTGTAAAACCTCATTATCTGCTTCTCCGTGTTATGAGGAAGTTAAAAGGTGGCCACAAGCCTTCACTATGTAAGTCTCAAAATCACAGGTAAGCACACAAATCACACTTCTGTTCATCAGTGTTAAATGCGCTATGCAGCACATCTAACAGTTAAGATCTTTTCGTTTGCTCTCTTAAGAAGTCTGTAGGCTGAATGGATTCTGCCAAACTTTACATTTGCCGCTTCTCTCCAATATTCAGATAGATGAGCGATGTTGAGTTTGTATTTGGACAAAATATCTTTGGTTCTGTGAGTCTGCGGGTTCATTAAAATTTTCGTAGGTATCAAGGAGAATATTTGCAACTTTATTTTCTACGTTTTCTAAATCGAATGACATTAAAGCTACGGGACTTTTTCTTTTTTCCTTTTCTTTTTTGGTTGTTGCCACTGAATTGACACATTGCTTGATATACTCTAGAAAGCATGACAGTTGGCAAACTCTGACAGAATCAGCTCTACACCCACCCTAAGGCCCCAACACATCTGTGATGAAACTTTCTCCTTTCATTCATCTACAGAACATTTTCGTTGCAATCTCTGAATCAGGAAGTGTAGCTTCAATCGGTTTCATAGAGCAATCAAGGAAATGGAACAACGTGTGTTGGTTTACTGTGGTATGCCCAACAATTCAGCGACCCCTGTTTTCAACAGGACGTTGGTTTCTTTTTGGAGAGTCTCTCTATTGCTTTCATATCCCTTTCTCCACTGTGCCTGACCCAAAATTCTTTTCTGCATTTTGCATAGTGTGTTCTGTTTTTGTCACTTACCTTCCCAATCCAGTCTTATGTGTTCTATCTGTCACTAAAATAACACAATCGTTTAGGCTTCCTTTTTTTTTGGTCATGCTGGCACTGGTATTGTAAGCATTCTCATTTTCATGATCTGAATTCTTAGATCTGTACTCACAAGGTACAGTGAATTCATCGTATTCACAGTGTTACAAGTTCAACTAGCACTAACCCAATACCAATCACAAACAGTTGACCCACAGTCGCGCAGTTGACGTTCACGATTACAACACGCTTAAATTGCACTCTAAAGTCTCACCCCTCGGAGTGATGCCATGATGGATGATCCATTCTCGTGAGCCCCAAATCATAGTTGCCAATACTAGCCGTCAGAAGATTAATAACAACCATGGCAACTAGGGAAGGTGGATAATCTATGTGGTTTCCATTTGACACTGGAAACAGTGCTGCTTTCAGCACTATTTTGTGGATGGCCTGCAAGAGTTCTGTCCTTTCCCCCCAACCTTCTGCACCCATCTATGAAACCCAGGACTTTGCATGTCCCTCGAGAGGTTTTCCAGGACACAGGAATATCAGTGCTAAAATCTGGATAGTCACCTTCAACTAGCTCAATTGAAAGCCTTGCACAATTTTACTTACATTGGGAAATTTGGAAGGAACCCCATCTGAAATAACATACCAAACGTTATTGCCCGTGCTTGAGAGAATGAAGTTAATGCGAAAATACATAGATGAACATGTGTTGGAATTTCAAAGATGTTGCCAGTTAACACTAGGAGAAAGTCTGATTTTTTTTTATTTCAGCGTATTATGGGGGTACAACTGTTTAGGTTACGTATATGGCCTTTTCTCACCCACGCCGAGTCAGAGCTTCAAGCGTGTCCATCCCCCAGACCCAGACGGTGCCCATCACACTCATTATGTATGTATATACCCATACCCTCCTCCCCCCTTCCATATGCCCGACACCCAATAACTGTTATTCCTATATGTGCACTTAGGTGTTGATCAGTTAAAACCAATTTGATGGTGAGTACATGTGGTGCTTGTTTTTCTATTCTTGGGATATTTCACTTAGCAGAATAGGTTCCAGCTCTATCCAGGAAATGCAAGAGGTGCTATATCACCATTGTTTCTTATAGCTGAATAGTACTCCATGGTATACATACACCACATTTTATTAATCCACTCATGTATTGATGGGCACTTGAGTTGTTTCCACATCTTTGCAATTGTGAATTGTGCTGCTATGAACGTTTGAGTGCAGATGTCTTTTTTATAGAATGTCTTTTGTCCTTTTGGGTAGCTGCCCAGTAATGGGATTGCTGGATCAAATGGTAGTTCTACTTGTATCTCTTTGAGGTATCTCCATATCGCTTTCCGCAGAGGTTGCCCTAGTTTGCAGTCCCACCAGCAGTGTAGGAGTGTTCCTATCTCTCCACATCCACGCCAACATTTATTGTTTTGAGACTTTTTGATAAAAGCCATTCTCGCTGGAGGTAAGTGATATCTCATTGTGGTTTCCATTTGCGTTTCCCTGATGATTAGAGATGTTCAACATTTTTTTCATATGTTTGTTGGCCATTATTCTGTCTTCTTTTGAAAAGTTTCTGTTCATGTCCTTTGCCCAGTTTTTGATAAGGTTGTTTGATTTTTTCTTGCTGATTTTCCTGAGTTCTAAATAGATTCTAGTTATCAGCCCATTATTGGACGTGTAGCACGCAAATATTTTCTCCCATTCTGTAGGTTGTCTGTTTGCTCTCGTGATAGTTTTTTTTTGGCTGTGCAGAAGCTTTTTAAATAAGTGGAACAGTCTGAAATTTTAGCCAACATTTAAGATAATGTTCCAAATGTTTCAATTTGATGATAAGTCATCCTGTTCAATGACCTCTGGCTGGTGCCATAAAGGATAAAAAAATAAATATTCATGTAGTACTAGCACTCTGGGAGGCCGAGGCGGGAGGATCGCCTGAGGTCAGGAGTTCGAGACCAGCCTGAGCAAGAGTGAGACCCCGTCTCTACTAAAAGAAATAAAAAGAAATTAGCTGGACAACTAAAAATATAGAGAAAAAATTAGCCGAGCATGGTGGAGCATGCCTGTAGTCCCAGCTGCTCGGGAGGCTGAGGCAGTACGATTGCTTGAGCCCAGGAGTCTGAGGTTTCTGTGAGCTAGGCTGACGCCACGGCACTCTAGCCCGGGCAACAGAGTGAGACTCTGTCTCAAAAATAAATAAATAAATGTTCAAAAGTCTTTTCTCAAGAAGCTTTGTTTACCACCTTCAAGTAACCCACAGAGAGAATCGACATTCTGAAAAGGTGGAAATTAAAATAATGAAAATATGTATATATATGAGTGAGATGTGCACCGTCTGGGGGGGGATGGTCATGCTGGAGACTCAGACTTGCGGGGGGAGGGGGGAAAGGGCATTTATTGAAATCTTAAAATCTGTACCCCCCATCATATGCCAAAATAAAAAAAATAATAAAATAAAATAATGAAAATAGGAAGAATACCTGGACCTGGTCAGCATCCGTATAGGAATGGAGCTGCAAAAGTGTTTAGAAATCCTATCAAGCACTGCATAAGAACTCTAAGAAAAATTGGCTGTTAAGTTACAACTTCTATAATGTGTTAAATAGTTTTGTGATGAGTCATTTGTTTGGGGGTGGGGAAGGAATTCATTTTAATATTTCATCACTGTACCGATGTACTGTATTGATTGAAATTACCATACCATTCGTAAATTATTTTGAATACCATCCTTGCCCGTGTGTGCTCTCAAGGTTTCTTTCCCAGGCAGGTCCTTTGTTAGACTTGGAAAGGGTTCTGGAAATTGGGAAACATTCTCTTCACCTCTAAGCTGCTTCCCTGATTCTTCATTAGGATTTATCCTAGTGCAGCTCCATTTTATACCATTTCTTGCGCCCAGGAGCAGAGGTTGGACCACTCTGTATGAGCTGCATAATACAAAGGACAAGTGACTCCCAAGTGGCAACCCTAGGCCACCTTCTCTTCCTCTCTCCTGCCAGGCCCCACTTCACAGTTTGAGAGTGATCGAGAGACTGGAGGCTCCTTCCATCTGCCATTAGGTCAATCAGGCCTGTGGAGATAAAATGCCCTGCAGTTTCAGGGCCAGTTCTGATTACATCTAATTGTATCATGAAGAAAACTGCAACTTGTTCAATGTGTGGAAACATGTGGTTCAATTTGTATATCTTCATGAAAATCAGAAAATGCTACTGATAATATGATCTTTGCCATGCCACCTAAAGCATACATAGGCATACATTATGAGGGGGCGTATATATTGCAATGCATGCAGTGGGAATTTGTGGTGGTGAGATAATATGTGACTTTTCTTTGTTTCCACAAATTCTTTTAATGTGCTTATGTGGTATTTTTATAAAAGATCGAAAAATAAATAACAAGAATAACATCTTTTTCAGATCACTTTTCTCTATATTTGGTTTTAAAATGTAGTTTACGTAGAATGGGATTGCTTCTCACCTCCCTTTCCAGCAAAGGCCCATCACATCTCCGGAGGCTTTACTGTACACACACACTCTCATAGACACAAATACACATGCACACAATACTGCGCACCACCCCCGTCTACCCCACACAACAATTTTTCCAAACTTTTCTCAGTTAGAACCATATCTTACCACTGACACAGCAATGAACAGAGGTGTGATCTTTGGCCAGGCACTCTGGAAACATTGCCACCCCTGCCCTACGGTAATGGATCCCCTGGGACAGAGGATCCCCTAGGCAGGAGTTCCTAAAGAGTGCAAGGATCCATTGTTATACTATTACTATTGCCTTGAAAATCGTGCTGACTTTGGTAAAGACATGTTGCCATGGTTCTGACTCCTAGGAACCTCTCTGCATCTCAATTACTTTCTCTACCAAGCTCACATCTGAGAGAGTTAGTGACTCCTGTCACCCGGTTTCTTTTAGGTAAGAAAATCTCAAGCATAACACCCTCAAAGTTCTTACCTGGGGTGGGTAATGCTATATCAATAATTTGCTTTTTTGCCCTTCAACAACAGCAAGAACAACAACAACAAAATGATGCCTTTTAAAAATAAAATATGATTGATTAACAAATCAGAAAGACGCCTCCTTCTTTCAATGTTTTCTCTCCAGGCAAATGCACGCTATTTCATATTGCAGGGTCATTTTCAGCACCATTTGTTTAAGGATGGCTTGTATCTGTCAGAATCTACAATTGGCATGACGTCTGCCAGTTCAGAGGCATTTTTTATGTTTCTCTTGCTGGCATATGAAACTGCCAGTTCAGAGGCATTTTTTATGTTTCTCTTGCTATTCTTCCCATGAACATGAGTGTTTTTTTATTTTTCCTCTTCCTGATCTCTTGCTGCCACATTATTGTCATTAAACAAAGCATTTCATTTTTTATTTGTATATTTTTATTGTGGAAAATTTCAAACGCATAAAAGGATAAAGCATATTACAATGCACTGCATGTACCCATTAAGTTCAAGAGTCATCAACTTCAACAATCTTAACTTTCTTCAATTCTTGTTTCATCTATCCTCATCATACTTTTAAATTTTTGTCTGGAGTACAGAGAAGCCAAGTATGGACATCAAATCATTTCATCCAAAAATATACTTTAATAGATAAGGACCTGTTTTAACATAAGCACCCTACAATACCATGCTCCAGAAAACGACCAAGACTGATTTAACAGCATCTACTCACCCAGTCCCTTGTCAGTCTCCCCAAGTGTCTCCTAGAAAGATTTTTTCAAGTTCATGAGCTCAGATTAGGATCTCAAAAGACCCACACATTGCACGTGGTTGCTACATCTCTTAGAGTCTTTTGGACATAGTCCATTTTCCCTTCATCGTTTCCAGGCCATTCATTTCTTGAAGAAAATATAACCTGCTCATTTCTTTCCAGAACTGGAGAATCAAAAGGGTTCTGGTTTTAGAAGTCTGTCTGGGGGTTAATGCGAAGTATGGTCCTCCTGGTCCTTGGGCCAGAGGTTGAGCCTGGGCAGTTTTGGGGTGATTTATTTTTCTTTTTCCTTTCTTTTCTTCTCCTTTCCTTTCCTTTTTACTTCCTACTTTCAAAAATGACTTTAATATATGTATCATGGGTAAAACTTTTATAATGAAAAGCATACAGGTAAATAGAAACAGACCTTTAATCGGACCCCGTGCCCTCACTTTAATTGTCACTGTGGAATGTGTACATATTTCACATTCCATTGATAGCAATTAGGGGCTATCTCTCCCAAAAATATTTGATCCAGAAACATACACACCAGTCTAGCGAACTCTCAGTCAGCTACTTTCCCTCCTTACCACTAGTGCACCAGAACAGTGGTAAATCTGGCAGGATCCCTTGGCAAGGCTGTTCTCCCCTATCCAAGTGTAAAGATTCTTAGATGGGCTGTCCCTTTGCCCACTTCTGGGAGCAAAAGGCCCACTTATATTTCACTCCCAGATTCCCCAGAAATAGGGGCCCCTTTGACCCTCTCCATTCACGTTTTACTAGCTCCTCCAGGAAAGAGCAGAAGTTGGAGCACAGGGTATCAGATATCACCATCACCTCTGGAGTTCCCTGCCTCTCCTCTTGTTTTATATTCAAGAAATGAGCAGTCCCATCTCAGTTGGATCAGTACAGGTGACTGAGGCCAGGAGTGGTGGGGGTGATGGTCTCACCATCTGCTGTGTTCAGCATCAGGTATTTTCCGGAAGAAGAGCCATATGATCAGGATATTATATTGAAATAATAAATGTTAGTACTTGTAATTCTAACATAAATAAATAATAAATTGTTTGCCTTCCAGCAGCCTTTACGGAGGGTGGGGGAAAAGATGCACATCTCCTTGAGAAGAAGGGTGACATTATATAGGGTATTAAAGTCTCTGACGATTAGACAAAGGAAGTAAAACAAAATGTTTTCTTCCCAGAAAAGTGTGGAGAGGAGAGAGGGAAAGAGGGAGGAAGATAGACATACACACACACACACACACACACACACACACACACACATCCTTGTTTTGTATGTTTGTTTGTTTGCTTTTTGTTTTGGGGGGTGGGTTTTTTGTCATTGTTTTGTTTTTGTTTTGCTTTGTTTTGTTTGTTTTGGCTTGTAGATGCTTTACCCCAACCCCCCAATCTCTGCCGCCACCTTCACATAGCGTTCTCCTCCATGTGAGGTGTCTGTGTGTTCTCTACTCTTTTTATGAGGATACCAATCATATTCCATTTAGGGTCTACCCTAATCCTGTGTAGCCTCCTCTTAACTAATTACATCTGTGAAGAACTTATCTCCAAATAAGATCACCTCGCGGGGTTTAGGGTGGACATGAATTTTGGGGCAGTCACCATTCAACCCAGTACAATGTCTGAGAGACCATTTCTATAGCAAATGTTACACTGGGCACCCACATTGGGGTCAACTTTGAGTTGCCACCAAATCTCAGATGGATCCTGTTCTGTTTTATCTTCTGTTTTCTAGAAAGAGAAAAAAATTCCAATGAGAAAGCAGTGCTTGAATCGCATAACCACATGAGCAGAATGCAGAGAATAGCACCCAGACTGAGGACCTCCCTGCAGTGCCTGCACACCGTCCCTCAAGTCGCACCCCTCCCTCCAATCCCCAGACATCTTTTTATAGAAGGAGAAGAAGTGAGTAGAGCTTAGAACTGACTCAATGATTGCCTGAAATGAAGCAGCCAAACTGGAAAAGGCTGAAGAATCTTTGTCTCCAGAGAAATGTAACTGGACACTCCTGTTCACCTAGAGTACTCATTGGAGAGTGCCCTCAGAAAGCAGGATTATTTATGGAAAACAAATAAGCTTCTTTGTATTTGCACAACAGTGTGTACTGTATGAAAGTTAGAGCTTCTGTTAGCAAGATAGACTGGTCAATGTGCCTCCCTTTCAATTTATGGCGTCTATATACCTCCGGTGGCTTGGAATTTCACCTAAGGACTGGCGTATCTGACATTAGCATTCTGGACCAGCTCACAGATAATGGAAGGCAGCATCAGTTAATGTGTAAGAGCAAAGTGCATACTTTGGACTCAGAGAGACCCAATTTCAAATCTTACTCTGCCATTTAATATGAACCTCGCATAGCCACGTATAAACTACCTAACTTCTCTGAATCCCAGTTTTCCCATTAGCCCTATCACTTAGGGCTCTGAGAGGCCAAAATTGAATGATATAAATATACGCCCAGAACATAATAGTTGCTCAATAAATATAAGGGGTAGGTATGATTTACATTCCTTCTCCATTCAGGAATCTGCCCCCAGGATCAGGGGGAGAATCCTGTAGCACCTCCAGAGTATTCTAGCATGGCATTTTCTGCCTGTGCTATTGCAGATTTGAGCCTTAGCTTCATGGTCCATTTAAGCAGGTACCCTGAGCTTCACTGGTCTTCATTTTTATAGATAATTCTGTATCCTCCATTTAAAGATGAGTGCTGTAATATTCTGATGTTAGCTGATTTCTTTGTGTGAGTACCCCCTCCCCCACTGGAAAGCATTTACAGTCACTATCATTGCCATCCTTTCCACTAGATGCTCAAAAAGATTCATTCACACAAAGACTTCATATTTTTCACTGGTTAGTATTCATGAGGCCCTGTTCTGGCCATTTGGGACACATCAGCGACAAAAGCATACAAACAAGTAGAATTCCTGATCCTGTGAAGCTTACATTCTAGTAAAATGATGGTGAATGGATAAACCGATGAGGTGACGTTCTGGCCACACAGTCTGCTTTATTTTCCAGAGAAATCAGACAGGATAATCTTTTTACCGTCTCATTAGGCATGTGCCAACCTTCATAGAACTTTCCTATCTGCTATTATGTTTGGCAATGATAAGTGTCATATTTGCTTAGCACTCCTTGCACTTTACAAAGCAGTTGCACACACTGTACCTCATTCAATCTTCCTGGCCCTGTTGTCGATTAGGGTATTATCATTGTTACATCCATTTTAAAGTTGAGGATGCTGAACCTCAGAGACATGGAAACTTAGTCCAATGTCAGTTAGCCAAGCAAAAGTTAGGAAGTCATACCTTCTGTATCCAAATCCCATACGTTTCCCCAGATGGAAGCCCATGAGGCCTGAGACAATACATGATCACAAACCGGAGTGTGTAGATTGAGGGAGAGTGTTTGTGTGGGGGCAGGGGGTGTCGCACGTGCGTGCGTGTACAAATGCACAAGAGCCTGTTTCGGTCACAGAAAGAGGGTATTTATGAAAGAATGAAAGGCAATTGCCTCAGTGCAATTTCTGATGCTTTCACAGCCCACGAGCTAGTCCCAGACGTGATGACCTGCCACTTGACTCCATTACCAATCCCAGGGTAGGTCCTCCCTACCCTGGAAGGGGCCAGGTCCTCCCTTCCCAAGCACCAAAATGTCTGACTCTCACTGTGCAGAGACCTCCCTGGCCGCAAGATCCACACTCTTGATCACAGGGGAGAGGGAAAGACACTCATTTCCTATCTCTATCCTCATGAAGAGGTGAGCACCCTCTATAATCTGCCAGAGTTGGGGTGGGGATGGGCGGCTCATACGGAGAAGGAGCTCACTGCAGCCAGACCAAACTTGCTTCTCTGTCTTGGGAGAGGGATGTGGCACCCTGAGTTTTTCACCACCAGTGGTGTTCAAAAGCCACCAGCATGGCTTGTGGCTGGCGATTCCTCACTGCAACAGTAGGTTGCAGTACACAGAAGTGTGCAGTGGAAGGGGACAGGTACTGCTGCCTAGGGTTTCTTGGCAGGGTAAACACGGTGCGTCCCACTGGTTACCCCTTTGCTTTCCTATCTCCACTCCGTTGCCAACTGCACTCATGGGGCTGTTTTCAGCATACATACGGGAACACAAATGCTGATGGGGGTCGACCGGGGGCACTTTGAGAGAAACCCTAGCACAGTGGTCCAACTGGCTCCCTGTTCCAGATGCAGCTCCTTCCACACGCCTGGCATGCCCATCTCTGACTATTTTCTTGACGCTGATCATTCAGAGGCATTATTCCAAATTTGAGAGTTTTATTCTTACATAAAATCATCACTGACCCTCACACTTCCTGCCAGAACTGACGAGGCACAAGTATCCTGATCAGGTGCCTGGCTGGAGAATATTGGGCATCATGGTCTTTGGGAAGTGGCGCCCACCTGGGAAGCCCCACTCCCAACCGCTGGAGTTCTATTCCCTGTCCTAAGGGAGTCTACCCAGAGAGGGCAGAGGGCTCTGGGGACATTAACCACATGGTGAAGAGAGGGAGGGGCATTCTTCCTCTGCTGTCAGAATGAGCTCAAGGACCGGAGAACTGTGTGGTCAGAGTCTGATGTTGACATTCGTCAGGAGTTGCCAGTCTACGTATCTGTTAATTACAGGTTCCAAACCTCATATCAAAGCTCAACATGCCATGGGCTGAGGTTTTCTAGAGGAATCAGTCTGGTTTTCCAGGGCTGGAGGGAGGGAGTGGGTGCCAGGAGGCCCCTTATGTGTTCTGAGGAAATCTTCCCTGTGATGGCAGCTCCAGGTCACAAGGGCAGGATTCCCCTTCCTTCCCTCCTCAGTCCTCGCCTTCCTCTTAGATGGGTGGTTGTTGCTTTGCATGCCAATCTCCTATTCTATTCCCTGTCATGGCATGTGCACTGTTTGTGTCCCTTCATCCCCCTTGCACACGAGTGCTTTTTCTTCTTTTCTGGCGGGATCCGTGGACTAGTGTTTGGAGAGAAAAACAAATAGATGCAGCTACATCTATTTCTGCAGCTGTTCCTCCTGCAGGTACATTCCAAGAGGGCCATGTCAGTGGGTACAGAGGCCTCACCTCTAGGGGAGGGAGCATTGAAGAGAAGGAGCTCAGAAGCAAGGGTGATGACTCTGGCCTTTGGAGCTGTCCAGGCTGTGGTCAGGAACTGGGTTCTTCTGTGTCCAGGGCTCAAGGAAGGTTGTAGGTGCCACCACTCACAGTAACTGCTCTCAGGACCTAGAACCATGGTGCCGTCCTCCCAAGTTTTCTCCACTATAGAGACTGTGTGTGTGTGTGTGTGTGTATGAGAGAGAGAGAGAGAGAGAGAGAGAGAGAGAGAGAGAGAGAGAGAGAGAGAGGGAATGCATGTCTTTTAGATCATTAGCCTCACATCTATGCATTCTAGGGAAGAGGGAAGAACCAAAACATTAAAAATGCATCTTTAATCTTCTTTCTCTCTCAAAATTTGGATTGGTTTGTTAGTTGTAACTAACTTCTGCTTTTCAGGTGTCTGTGTGTGTGCGTGTGTGTTTTATGTGCACATATGTTTTCATGTGTTTGTCTTTGTGAGTATATCTGTTTTGTAGGGGTATGTTAGTCCCTAGCTATGTGTGCATGTATGCATTTGCACCTACTTCTGGGTATTGTACCCCTCTCAGGCTTTTCTGTCCTTGTGTGCACACATGTCTATACTGTATTTGTGTCTGTGCATGTGCCATGTCTGATGATATGATTCCTGTACATTTATAGATATGTTTGGGAGGTGGAAGTGTAGGTGGTGTGTTGGGATGGGGTGTTTATATGGCAGGTGGGTACTTGATTGTGTGTTTGCACCTGGGTGTGTGTCTGCCTGGGAATGCAGGTCTACAAGCACACTTAAGAAGTGGGGGTTGAGATGATGTCCTATCTCAGAGAGTCTGGACATGTGTGAAGCACTGTCTGTAAAGATGGGGATATATTAAGTCTGCACCTTTAGGGAGAGGTTGATGTGTTTCTTTATGACTTGGGGGACAAGGTGTTGTCACCTGCTGGGGGGAGGGAAAGGGAGCCTTACCTATCTCACAGGACATGCCTGTGAGGAGTGCTCAGACATAGAGATGAGCATGACAGCCAGGGCTGTTGAAACAAGAAGGGACAGCAGGGAGGCCAGGAGAGTCAGAGGTACATATAAAAATAGCAATAGTGAGACAGGCTCCAGGACAGGGAGCCTAGAGCAAGCATGCCAGGAGCAAGCGGGAGGGTGCTAGAACAGCCCATGGTGTCCCGGCTTCTGTGAAGTGCTTCAGGGCCTTCAGTGAGAAGAGGGGCCCAGATGAAAGACCAGACACAGGTAGTGGACAAGAGGAAAGTGGGCTGTCATCAAAGTGCAGAACATCGTGGTGAGAAGGCGGGCACTCCAGAGAGCAGAACTGGAAACAGGTTCTGAGGAGAAGGAGATCCCAGCATGCTGGGCCGTGGTGCTACCTTCCACTCACCTCTGCCTGAGGGTCAAACTTGCACGGACTAGCCCCATGCCAAGCCCTGAGGTCCGAGTGGCTGAGTTGTTTGCTGGCCAGTGGCAGTGTGTGGACTGCCTCTGACGCTCAGTCTTGGGACAAAGAGCAGTTCTACCCTGATGTTTGTAGGTTCTTATTTTGCTTATTGTTTGGTCTTTTTCTTTCTGCCTTGGTAAAAATCATAATTTTGTCCTGTATGACCTAAGGAGAAAGTGGATTTCTCCAATGGCATGGGTGGGGAGACCTGAGTTCAGAGCAGCCAGACCCTCTGGACCTGCCCCAGGTGCACAACGAGGGAACAGCAGTGATAACTGTTCTCTCCCCTCTTAGGCAGTTCCTCCGCAGCAACACATTAATATGTGTATGTGTGAGAGGACAAGTGTGTGTGTTTGTGTTTGTGTGTGTGTGTGTGTGTGTGTGTGTGTATGACAGAAAGTGAGAGAGAGAGACAGAGACAGAGAGACAGACAGACAGATAGAGACAGAGAGAAAGAACTAAAACTGTACGTGCCTATACCTGCTGCTGTAAGCTGCCCAGATAAGGGTTTCTGAGCTTTTGTCTCTTATCAGTCCTCTGGTGTTAGACACCCTGAACTTTGGCTTTGTAATCTGTAAAGTGGAGCTGACTGGACATGCTTCCCAGGGCTACTGTGAGGAATTAAGTAATATCTGTGACTTTTCAGCCACACTGCCTGTTGACTTGTGTTGGAGATTGGGATTCATTTCAGAGGACCTTGGTTGGAGGGAAGGTGGTGAGGGGCTGCCTTCCTGAGAAGCATAGCGTGGGTTTGACAGAGCTGCTTCAGAGTCCACAATTGGGTACAGTGTATGGACAGGGGCATTCCACATACTTCCACATAGAATGCAGCTCAACTGTGGCACCTGGGTCCTGACAGCTTTGTGAGCTGATCAGGGGCAATTGTCAACATCACCAGGGTCATCATCTCAGGTGGAGGCTCTCTCAGGGGAATTCAAAATGGCTTGTTGGAGACTGTGGTACACCAATCACTCCTGTTAACGATTTGTGTCACCCTCTGGGGCACTGACAGATACAGTAACTATGGGAATCTCACCAAGTGGGCAAATGAGGTCAGCAGTGCTAATAGTGTGGGCTCTGAGTTACGGTAATTGTCTGTGTGGACCTGCAGGAAACTGGTATAAATATTTACAAATATGTGGGTGTACATATATCAGTTATATATGTGTGTGTGCGTGTGTGTGTGTGTGTTGTAATAATAAGTATCATTATCATCTTCCTGAGAATACACTGAAAGTGTACAAATGTTCACACAGGTAACCTATGGTTTGTGGTGTTGGGACTCAGAAAACAATACCCTAAAATAAGACCTTAAAGTAGTTTTATTGTTTGAGACAGAGTCTCGCTTTGTTGCCCAGGCTAGAGTGAGTGCCGTGGCGTCAGCCTAGCTCACAGCAACCTCAAACTCCTGGGCTCAAGCAATCCTACTGCCTCAGCCTCCCGAGTAGCTGGGACTACAGGCACGCGCCACCATGCGCGGCTAATATATATATATATATGTATATATATATATATATATATATATTAGTTGGCCAATTAGTTTCTTTCCATTTTTTTATAGTAGAGACGGGGTCGGGCTGGTTTTGAACTCCTGACCTTGAGCAATCCGCCCACCTCGGTCTCCCAGAGTGCTAGGATTACAAGGGTGAGCCACCGCACCCGGCCTAAAGTAGTTTTAAGCGTAAAACTTTTTTTGACCTTTCTTTGTCCTCTTGTCTCTCACTCCCACTTTTTCTTGAGGCTAGTCATAGCAACTAGAATCTCTCTTTTCATTTAAGGCTGGTCATAGAAAACAGATCCCTTTTCCCCCAAAGTAAGTCATAAAACTGGAAAATATCAGTTTAACTCTTTTCTCGCCTTTTTGTGTAAAAACTGGCCATAAAATAATTATCTGACCTACCTTGTTTGACTGTAAGTCATGACGCACCCCCACATCCCCCACCCCACCCCACCCCCAGTCCAGGGAGAGTCTTCCTGTCCCATATACAAAAGGCAAAAAGACACGCTCAGAGAGGCCAAGAAAAATACAGACAGGCCTCTCTGGGTTTCCCCACTCAGTCTATTAGCATCATATTGTCCAATCATATTTCTGCACAGCTGTCCATACTTTGTTTAACCTGAACATAAAAATAGGCCATTTCCCTTATATCTTTGGGTCTTCATTCTAAAGACTCATGTGTCATGTAAAACTATTGTCAATTAAGATTGTATGCTTTTTCTCCCATTGACCTGCTTCTTGTCAGTAATAATCAACAAACCTTCAAAAGACAAAGCAAAAGTGTTCCCTTGGCCTCAACACTAAGATTAGGCTTAATCTTTTCCAACCTCCTTATTCTTTCTGGGCTTACAAAAAGACGTGCAATGATCACAAACATTTCCTGCAATCGTAAAATACAAAAAGCTACAAAGTAAGTTCCATCCTTTTTTGACCATCAAGGTCCAGCGGAAGTCATTGCCACTGTGATATCTGGTTTTGGAACTACTGTGCCCCTTCTTGCACTGACAATTCTCATCACAGTCAGTAAGTAAATATTTTGGCATTTCTTTTTTGTTTTTAGTTGCAATTCCTTGTTAAGTTCCTCTATGATAAGAATTATATTTTGTAAGAACGCCTTTGCAATAGCAACCAGCGATTGAATGAATGTGATGGACCAGGCCTTGTGCCAGAGAAGTACAGATGAAAGGGTGCTTTGCGGACTCTTGCTGCTTCAGAAAAGGTTGTTACCTATCTGTGGTAAGTACAAAATTTGAAAGTACATGTGTCGGAAGGCCCATAGCATTCAGCGAATCACATGTATGTTTTTTTTTTTTTTTTATTTCGGCATATTATGGGGGTACAGATTTTAAGGTTTCAATAAATGCCCATTTCCCCCCCTCCCTCCAAAAGTCTGAGTCTCCATCATGACCATCCCCCAGATGGTGCACATCTCACTCATTATGTATGTATATACCCGCCCTCTCCACCCTCCCACCTGCCCAATACCCTATTACTGTAGTACCTATGTGTCCACTTAGGTGCTACTCAGTTAATACCAGTTTGCTGGAGAATATATCTGGTGCTTGTTTTTCCATTCTTGGGATACTTCACTTAGTAGTATGGGTTCCAGCTCTAACCAGGAACTTATAAAATGTGCTATATCACCGTTGTTTCTTAGAGGTGAATAGTACTCCATGGTATACATATACCACATTTTATTAATCCATTCTTGGATTGATGGGCACTTGGGCTGTTTCCACAGCCTTGCAATTATGAATTGTGCTGCTATAAACATTCGAGTGCAGGTGTCTTTTTTGTAGAGTGTCACTGGATCATTTGGGTAGATGCCCAGCAATGGGATTGCTGGATCAACTGGTAGATTCACTTGTATCGCTTTAAGGTATCTCCATATTGCTTTCCACAGAGGTTGAACTAGTTTGCAGTCCCACCAGCAGTGTAGGAGAGTTCCTCTCTCTCCGCAACCACGCCAGCATTTATTGTTTGGAGATTTTTTGATAAAGGCCATTCTCACTGGGGTTAAGTGATATCTCATTGTGGTTTTGATTTGCATTTCCCTGATGATTAGAGATGTTGAGCATTTTTTCATATGTTTGTTGGCCATTCTTCTGTCTTCTTTAGAAAACTTTCTTTTCAAGTCCTTTGCCCACTTTTTAATGGGGTTATTTGATTTTTTCTTCCTGATTTTCGTGAGTTGTAAGTATATTCTAGTTATCAGTCCCTTATCGGATGCATAGGATGCAAAAATTTTCTCCCATTCTGTAGGTTGTCTGTTTACTTTCATGACTATTTCTTTGGCTGTGCAGAAGCTTTGTAGTTTGATCATGTCCCATTTATTTATTTTTGTTGCTGCTGTGATTGCCTTTGGGGACTTCTTCATAAACTCTTTGCCCAGGCCAATGTCTAGGAGAGTGTTTCCAACTTTTTCCTCTAGAGTTCTAATAGTTTCATTCCTTAGGTTTAAGTCTGTTATCCAGCGTGAGTTGGTTTTTGTGAGAGGTGAAAGGTGTGGGTCCTGTTTTAGCCTTCTACAGGTGGCTATCCAGTTTTCCCAGAACCATTTATTGAAGAGGGATTCTTTTCCCCAGCGTATGTTTTTGTCTGCTTTGTCAAAGATTAGATGGCTATATGAGGATGGTTTTAAATCAGGATTCTCACATCTGTTCCACTGGTCAATATTCCTATTTTTGTGCCAATACCATATTGTTTTAATTACTACAGCTTTGTAGTATAGTTTGATATCTGACATATTAATGCCTCCCATTTTGTTTTTGTTGCCTAGAATTGCTCTTGATATTCGGGGTCTTCTTTGGTTCCATACGAAGCGTAAAATTATTTTTTCTATATCTGTGAAGAATTCTGATGGGATTTTAATAGGTATTGCATTGAATCTGTAGATCAGTTTGGGTAGTATAGACATTTTGATGATATTGAGTCTGCCGATCCACGAGCATGGTATGGATTTCCATCTGTTTACATCCTCTGCTATTTCCTTCCTCAGTGTTTCATAGTTCTCCCTGTAGAGGTCTTTTACGTCCTTGGTTAAGTATATTCCTAGGTACTTTAATTTCTTTGTTGCTATTGTGAAGGGAATTGAGTCTTTGATTTGGTTCTCAATTAGATTGTTGTTGGTGTATATGAATGCCTCTGATTTCTGTGTATTGATTTTGTATCCTGAGACTTTACTAAATTCATTGATCAGTTCAAGGAGTTTCTTGGTTGAATCCTTGGGGTTTTCTAGATACAATATCATATCATCAGCAAACAGTGAAAGTTTGATCTCTTCTGCCCCTATTTGGATACCTTTGATTCCATTTTCCTGTCTGATTGCTGTAGCCAAGACTTCCAGCACTATGTTGAACAGAAGTGGAGATAGTGGGCAGCCTTGTCTGGTTCCAGTTCTAAGTGGGAATGATTTCATTTTTCCCCATTCAGTATGATGTTGGCTATGGGTCTGTCGTATATGGCTTGTATCATTTTTAGGTATGTCCCTTCTAGGCCTATTTTCTTAAGTGTTCGTATCATGAAAGGGTGTTGAATTTTGTCAAAAGCTTTTTCTGCATCTATTGAAAGAATCATGTGGTCTTTCTTTTTGCTTCTGTTTATGTGGTGAATTGCATTTATAGATTTACGTATGTTGAACCATCCCTGCATCCCTGGGATGAAGCCCACTTGGTCGTGGTGGATTATTTTTTTGATAAGTGTCTGGATTCGGTTAGCTAAGATTTTGTTGAGAATTTTTGCATCTATATTCATTAGGGATATTGGTCTGTAGTTTTCTTTTTTTGTTGCATCCTTTCCTGGTTTTGGTATCAGAGTAATATTCGTTTCATAAAAGGTGTCGGGGAGGTTTCTGTTCTTCTCGATGTTGTGGAATAGTTTCTGCAAGATAGATACTAGTTCTTCTTTGTAAGTGTGGTAAAATTCGGGTGTGAAGCCATCTGGACCGGGACTTTTCTTTTTAGGGAGACTTTTAATTGCTGTTTATATTTCAGCTGTTGGGATTGGTCTGTTCAGGGAATCTATTTCTTCCTGGTTGAGCCTAGGGAGGCTGTGTGTTTCTAGAAATTTGTCCATTTCCTCCACATTTTCCAGTTTGTGTGCATAAAGATTTTTGTAGTATTCATAAATTGTATCTTGTATCTCTTTGGGATCAGTTGTGATATCTCCTTTTTCATTCCTGATGGAGCTTATTAGAGATTTCTCTTTTCTGATTTTTGTTAGCTTAGCGAATGGTGTGTCAATTTTGTTTATTTTTTCAAAGAACCAACTTTTTGTTTTATTATTCTCCTGAATAGCTTCTCTGTTTTCAATTTCATTTAGTTCTGATTTGATCTTGTTGATTTCACTCCTTCTGCTGGGTTTGGGGTTGGCCTGTTCTTCTTTTTCCAGCTCTTTGAGTTATTTCATTAGATTGTCTATTTGTGATCTTCTTGTCCTTTGGTTATATGCATTTATGGAGATCAACTTTCCTCTCAGAACTGCTTTAGCTGTGTCCCAGAGGAGTTGATAACTTGTCTCTCCATTGTCATTTTCTTCATAGAACTTTTTTATTTCCATCTTGATTTCTTCATTTACGAAGTAATCATTTAGTAAGAGGTTGTTTAATTTCCACATTTTTGTGTAGAAATGTGAGTTTCTGTTAGGGTTGATTTCTACTTTTATTCCACTGTGATCTGAGAAGGTACATGCTATGATTTCTATTTTTTTAAAATTCTTGTGATTTTCTTTGTGTCCTAGGATATGGTCAGTCTTAGAGAAAGTCCCGTGAGCTGATGAGAAGAACGTATATTCAGTGGATTTTGTGTAGAATGTTCTGTAGATGTCAGTCAGACCGAATTGTTCTAGAGTTTTGTTTAAGTCCATCATTTCTTTATTAATTTTCTTTTTGGAGGATCTGTCTCGTGCCATCAGTGGGGTGTTGAAATCTCCGGCGATTATGGAGTTGCTATTAATCCTTTTGCTTAGCTCCAGTAAGGTTTGCTTTATGAATCTGGGTGCACCTCAGTTGGGTGCATATATATTTAAAATTGTTATCTCTTCTTGTTGAAGTGTGCCCTTCACCATTATATAATGACCCTCTTTGTCTTTCACTACTTTTGTTGGTTTAAAAACTAAATCGTCTGATATTAGAACTGCCACACCAGCCTTCTTTTGGCTTCTATTTGCTTGGAATATTGATCTCCACCCTTTTATTTTTAGTCTATATGCATCCTTGCAGATTAGATGTGTTTCCTGAAGAGAGCATATACTTGGCCTGTATTTTCTTATTAATTCAGCCAGCCTATGTCTTTTGAGTGGAGAGTTTAAGCCATTCACATTTATTGAGCGAACTGATAGGTAAGGTAGATTACTGATCATTCTGTTGGGTTGGATGTTGTTGCTATGATTTCTGTCTTGAGCCATTGTAATATCTGGCCTTTAATATCTTTGGGTTTTGGTTGTTTTTATATTCGTGGGTTATTATTATGATGTTCCGTGCGTAACACTGTTTTAAGTACTTCTTGTACGGCTGGTCTTGTCTTGGTGAATTCTCTGAGCCTTTGCTTGTCTGAGAATGTTTTTATTTCTCCTTCATATATGAAGCTTAGTTTTGCAGGGAATAATATTCTAGGCTGGGCATTGTTTTGTTTCAAAAGAGTGAGAACGGGGCCCCAGTCTCTCCTTGCTTGTAAAGTCTCATTAGAGAAGTCTGATGTTATTCAAATTGGCTTTCCCTTGTATGTTACTTGCTTCTTTTGTCTTACAGCTCTTAGAAGGGCCTCTTTAGTTGATATTTTGGTCAGTCTGATGACTGCATGTCATGACGTCTTCCTGTTTGCATTGAATCTCCCAGGGGTCCTCTGAGCTTCTTGAACTTGTATATCAAGATTTTGAGCAAGGCCTGGGAAATTTTCCTCTATTATATCTTCAAACAGCTTGTCCAACCCTTGAGTGTTATCTTCTTCCCCTTCTGGTAAGCCTATGACCCTCACATTATGTTTCTTCACATAATCCCACAGCTCTTGTAGGCTTTTCCCTTTTCTCTTGTTTCTCTACTCTATTTCTGTGACTGATTTATTTAATTGGAGGGTGTTATCTTCAAGCTCTGAGATTCTTTCTTCTGTTTGATCTACCCTGTTCTTGAGACTTTCCACAATATTTTGTAGTTCCTTGAATTAATTCTTCATTTCCAGGAATTCGGTTACACTTTTCTTCATTGTGTCTATTTCTTTTCCCATATCCTGGAGGCTTTTTGTGGTTTCTTTGTGTTGCTCATTGAGTTGTTGTTGCAGCTGGGTGAGTGTTCTTATGATCCACATACGAAATTCCTCTTCTGTCATATTGGTTGCCTGATTTTGGTCGGTGTCCGTTTCTAGGGGGCCGGTGCTCCTCTTTGGGGGTGTGTTTTCCGTTTGGTTCTTCATATTTCCTGAGTTCTTTCGCTGATTTCTTCCCATGTCGATCAGTTGTTGTTTCTTTCCTTTAGGTTATTGTTTGGGTATTCACACACCTTGTTTAGTTTCTGAGGCGTTAGGTGGTGTCTGTGGGTGAAATTGGACCACTCCCTGTATATTGAGTCAGTGGGTGCTGTGGAAAGGCTGTGCAAGATGCCGTCCCTGTCAGTAGGTGGCGTTTGCTTGGAGGAACAGGCTATACTGTTGATTTTTTGTCCTGTTAACAGCTCTTGTTCTGGGCGGAGCTGGGTTGTGTAAGCCTGCCCTCAGGCGGTTAGCAGGGGTCAAAGTTCTGTTCTCTGCTTCCAGGGAAAGCTGTCAGGGCGGGGCTGGAATGGTCCTGCTCAGCCAGAAAGTCTGAGTGTGGGGGTGGGGCTGTCTGAGACCCGCAGTCTGGAGCGGGCCTCGCTTCTTTCCACCCTCTCCAACTCAGCAGCTACTCCTGGGCCTCTGCCAGCAGGCCAGACCACAAGCCACCAGGCCTCCCCGGACTTTGATGCCGGCGGGGAGGTTCCCTGCACAGGAACGCCACCTGGGTTGGGTCCACGGCCTCCTCCTGGGAGGAGGGTTGCCCTCTAGGACGCTGATCCGCCCCTGGAGGCACACACACCTCAGTAGGCTGTGCATGTATAACCCTTCTGTGCCCCGGGCAATGCTAGCCCTTGGTGCAGGGGATCTGGTCTGCAGGTCCGACCTCTGGGTCCCAGAGTTCAAACTGTATCCCTACCAGGGAGAGGATTTCCCGTCCCAATTCACCCACAGGGAGTCCAAGCTGGGTCTATGTCTCTCAGCCTCTGAATTGGCACTGTTCTCCTGGGAACACGGTGCCAGCAGCACCTGGGTGGGCGGGGGTTAGGGAGCTCACAGTCTGAGTTCCCCTGAGTCAGGTGTAGCGTCCCAAACGGGAAGGTCCCGTTCCCTGGAGGTGCCTCCAGCTGGTGGCTGTATTGTCTCTCTGGGCAGCCGCGGGTAGGATCGGCGGAGGTTAGGAGGAGGCAATATGGCGCCTGCCGCGCGGCTCGGGTCTGTGCACACGGAGGTGCCTGGAGGAAGTTGGGAACGTGGCGGCACGTCCTCTACAGGCTCACTGCTGGCTGGCGGCGGCGGTCTCTGGCTGGCTGCCGCAGGTCTCTCCACCCGCTGGGGAGCCCACCAGTAGTCCCAAATGCAGGGGAGGGGAAACAGCAAATCCACCTACCCTTGCCGCTGGTCTCCGGGCTGCTCCGGTGGTCTCAGCCTCCAGTTCTCCTCCGCAGCCTCCTCCCGTGGAGTCTCCCGGGGTCTCAGGTACCCCTCCTTCTGGCCCTTGTCCGCTGTATGCTCGTCTTCTTGCTTCTTTCCTCTAATTTCTGCTAGAATCTGTCTTTTCTGCAGAGACCCTCTGTCTGGCGGTGTTATTCGTCCGCCATCTTGCTCCGCGCCTCCACATGTATGTTTTTTAAAAAAGTCAGGGCTTGTATTTTGTGTGTCTTTGCTATATATCTTTTCTTTCTAGTAATTCATGTTCCTCGTGTTATACAAATGTACTGATCCCTGAGTGACTGATGTGAGAAAAATATCAATCCCATGTTGGTCCTTCACCACAGATAATTTGAGAAGCTGCAGTCTAGGAGCTCTGTGAAGATCCACTGATATATTTTCCACAGTATGTCTGTAAAGCAGGAAGCATTCTTCATGTTTTTGGAGGTGTGAACTGAGGGTGGCACACAGGCAGACACCGTGCATTTGGACCAGCATACTTCCCCTTGAGGTGCATAGTTTACATCAATCGCTACTTATCGGGACTTCTAAAGTGCCCATAACCCAACGCTGGCGGCTGTTCTCCACCTTCCCTGTCACAAGGGCCAGTGATGCCCCACACCAGCTGGGCAGCCTCTACTGCAGTCAGTGCAGCAGGGCTGGGGTGCATCTAGGAGGAGCTCATCTCTGAAAAAAGGGAGATACGTTCAAGCATGTTAACTAAAGCCCCATTTGAAGGAAAAACAGTAAAAAGATACTCAATGTCCTCCTGTGGGGAGTTGGGCATCCAAAGGCCGTGGTGGCCATTTCTGGGTCAAGGCTACTGGAGTGGGTAGAAGGTGGGTGTATGCCTTAGAGAAGCTCACCTATAACATAGCTCCCCTCCCAATTTGGGACTCTGATGGCCCCGGTGGCCTCTCTTCCTCCTCTGTTCCTTTCTTCTCATGGAGTCTGGGCTTCATTAACTGGCTCAGAACAGCAAAAATAGTTACTCTGTTCCCAGGATGGGCCTGAACCCTGTGCCTTGAAACCCAGCCCTGTGGAAGCTGTATCTGGACACAGGCTTACCCTGCAGAAGGGGCTCCACCTCACCATGAAACCTGTTTGTTCCTTGGAGTTGTATCAGATGGGATTATTCCTTGACAAATTTGTTACAGAGGAGGAGGGGAAAGGTGCAGACACACAGATGCACACAGACACACACACAAACACGCACACACAAGCACACACATAAACACACACAAAGCCCTACAGAGAACAAATAGATCTCGTGTGTGGAGTCTCTGTGTGTGTGTATGAGAGAGAGAGAGAGAGAGAGAGAGGGGGGGGGAAAGAGAGAGAAACAGTCTAAATGATAAAATGATAATGGCCCTCTGGCATGGCCTTTAGGTTTCATCAGCGTTGTTAATATTCCAGGGGACTTAACTGCCCTTGCATGGTGAGGCAACAGGCCTTCGGATAGTAAGGTTGTTCAAAAAGTCAGTGGAAGGGCAGTTCTGTGATTCTGGAGTGTGTGTTCCACTTGGAGCTGGCCCAGTGTTCAGAGGAGGGGTCTGTTTAAGCAAGTGAAGATCACAGAGAAGCCACTCAGCCTCAGACTCTGAACAGAGCTCATGAAGTAGCAGTGCCATACATGAAACTGAGGCAGGTGGCCAGACACACAGACTGTGGCTTCCATGCAGTCATTGGAAGCTGGTGTGGCTCAGTGGCCAGGCTTGTTACAAGAGTATGGGGAAGTGACAGCAATCCCACACTCTGACTTGCCAGCAGGTCTGAGCCTATGAAACTGCCTTGCAGGGAAGACTGTTTGGGCTCAAAGCTTTACTCCTCCAATTGTTGGCTACATGACTTTGGCCAGTCCATCTGATCTCCTTGTGCAGCAGATCAGATCTCTCATGTGTAACCTGGGATCATGATATAACCCACAAAATGGGTTGCTTGGAGTATTAAATGTTAGCAAGGTGCCCAGAAGTGTGCCAGGTGCACACCAGACATGGAGGATCAACAAATAGACAGGTGCCTGACCTCAGCTAGAGAGTTTGGGGGCGGGGGTGGGGGGGTGGGCAGAATGCCTAGCTGACTACCTAGCTGAATACCCAACCCAGTAACTGCCTAATTTGCAACTCCCTGAACATGCTCCAGCCCTCCTCCTGATACAAGGTCCCTGTGCCCTCCTGCCTACTCAACGTTACCTCTCCAAGGAGTCTCTCTGCCACCTCTGTGCTATTGACTGCACTCCTCTCTGCTGGGTGCTTGCCTTTGGCACAATGGTATTTCTTCCACCTGAAGGAACCTTCCCCGGACTCCCTCCTCCCCCGCCAGATGCTGCCCGATTTGTGTGCTCCCCATTGCTGAAAAACTCCTTGTAAGACTTGTCTATACTCATTGAATCTTCTCCTCCCATTCTCTCTTAAACCGGTCCAAAGCAAGATCTGTCACCCAGTCTTCCAATGAAGCTGCTCTTATCAAGCTTGCCAGGGGCCTCTGCATTGCTAAGTGCAATGGTCCATGCTCACTCCTCTTCTTTCCCTGGCGTAAGCATTCTGAGCAGACTGGACTGCCGGGTCTCTCTTTAGACACTTTTCTTCACAAGGTTCCCAGGACACTCTTGGGTTTCCACCATGCATCACTGGTGACAACTTCTCCATCTCCTCAGCTGGTGTCTCCTCTTCTCCCTGATCCCTTTATGCTGCAGGGCACTGATTGTGATCTTCTGCCCTTCTCTATGTATACTCAGCCCCTAGTGGAGCTCATGTAGCCTCATAGCTTTTAAGGGAATCTATATATCTTAGGCACAGACCTTTCCGCCAAATTCCTGACTTGTGTATACAACTGCTTTCTCAACTCACATGGGTGTCAGAGAGACACCCTAACTCAACATGTTCAAAACTGAAATCCTGAACCCCTCCTCACTTATAAAACCTGTTGCAACTGCAGCACTCCCTGTATCAGTTGATACCAATCCCAGTCTACTAGTTTCTCAGGCAAAAACCCCGCAGTCAGCCTTGCTCTTCTCTGACACTCCACATCCAAACCACCGGGAATTCTGTTGAGTCTAACTCAGAATGTATCCAGAACCTGAGCAGTTCTCACCATATCTCCTGTTACCAGGGTGGTCCACACCACCATCATCTCTAGCCTGGATCACAGCAATAGCTTCCTGCCTGGTCTCTGCACTCCCACCACCATCCTTGCCTGTATTCACTCTATTCTTAGCACAGTAAGCAATCAAAGGGAGCCTTTCAAAAAGTGTGTCACATCCTACTACTCCTCTGCTCAACCCTTCACTGCCCCCCTCTTCCCCCGACCCCAACTTTCACTGCAAGCAAGGGCCAAGGTTTTTTAAATGGCCTACTAGGCCCTACATAATGTGGCATTCTGTGAATCCCTCTGACCTTATCTCCTGCTATGGTCCGTTCTGCTCATGCCGCTCCAGCCACGCTGGCCTCTCTGCCGTTCCTCAAATGTGCCCGACATTCCCTGGCCTTAGAGCCTTTGCACCAGCCGGTCCTTCTGCTCGGAGGAAATTTCCTTCATACATCAGCTAGGCGAACCCCCTCCCCTTCTTCATTCCTCTCCTCCAACGTCACCCCTCCAATGGAGCCTATGCTGCCTGCCCTTGAATACTGAGTTGAATGCTCTACTCCCTGCTCTCCTCACATTCCCGATGACCCCATCCACCTTCCTCTGCTCTGTGGAAGCTTACTGCACCACCACCCTCACCACACCCGAGGTGATCGTCACCTTCTACCCTACTGTATAGTCATTTATTTATGAAAGGTTTAAATTTTATTTTCTGTTTCCTTGCTATTGTATGTACCATTCACACGGGCAAGGGAGCTTGTGGTTTGCTCACCTATGGATCCCAGGTGATTGGAACCACGCCTGGCACATAGTTGGCCAGTCAGGAACCGGGCCTGGTTTGCACTAGCTGTGTATGGGTGCTGCCTTCCCCTCCAACTCACCCTGTGTGTGAGCCTTATGCCTTTTTCATGATAAGCAGTGAAACGTAGAGTCCACTTCTCCAAATACCCATTCCCTGAGCCCTGGGTTGCTCCAGAGTTATTCTTCTATGTGGTCTTGGTTGAGTCGGGACCCTCCTTAGTCCAAGTGCCCTCACACAGGTTTTAAAAGAAATTACATTAGCTCTTTGATGTTTAACTGTTTCATGGCTCTCGAGCCCTAGAGTGAACCTATGCACAGGTCTCAGTGCACCTTAGTACCATTTACCCTTCTTCACCTCCACCTCCACTCCTTCAAAATAATTTATTTCGGAAAGCTGGAATTCTACTTTTCTGTCAAAGGAAGGAGTCAGAAGGATCCCGACCGCTAACCATTTTTCAGGGGTCAACGTGAGCCCAGGCAGAATCGATATCTCTCTTTCGCCACAGCCATGGTGTGCCCTGCGCCTGGCTGCCGAGGCGAAGGCCACAACGTCGGGCCCAAGGAGGACGCTCCTGGAACCTGGCTTTTTTACCCTGGGCGGATGCCCACTGCTTCTGTCTGTGAGCATCTTATCCCAGTTGCTCTGCCCAAAGGAAGAGGTCTGCCAGCCTTATGGACCGGCAATGCCATCAGTGAGCAATGTTGCTGGCCCAGAAACATTGCTGTTTGCTTGGTCCACTGTGGGGAAGCCAGCATCTAAGATTAAAGGACTGATGGAGGAGGGCACAGGGTGGTGAAGTTTCTGAGGAATGTATTCCGATGGGGAAGACTCACTTGTCTTGAAAAGAAATACCCTTTCTGGGCCCCTCGAGGTAGCTTGGCAATAGGGCCACAGCAAATTGGAATAAAGGGGCAGACGTGCATAGCTAATCTCCAAAGTGCTTATTAACCTTATTTTCCCACGCCTCCTCACCTCATCCGGCACGTTCCTTCTCACTATTACTCTGGGCTGTGATGGAGTCTGTAAACAGATTTTTCCCAAGGCTGGCCAGTGCCCCACCTGTCCTGATGATGGAGTCTGTCCTCTCAGCAGAGCAATGTGGGTTTCAGACTTGGCAGACAAGGATGCCACTGACCAGCCAGGTGATCCTAGCAATCTGCTCAGGAGATCTGACCCTGAGTTTCTTCCTCTGTAAACTCAGCCTGGTGGCACCTTCCTTGCAGGACCATTGCACAAGTTAGAGACAATGTGTGAAAACAGCCACCAAAGTGCCTGGCACCATGTAGGCACTCAGTGCATGCCAGTTGCTACTCTTGCTATGCTTTAGGGTGTTTGGGGCTCTCTGTCCCTGGATTCTCCAGTTCTAGGACCCAGAATATCAATCCAGATGCTTCAGAGGCATCCTTGCACTTAAAACTGTTGCTTTCCCACTCACTCTGTGGAACCTCTGGTGGGGTGGGGCCAGTTTAGGTTTCAGATTTACAGAGCCACAGGCTCACAGCTTGGAGTCCCGTCTGGATGCAGCTCAAAGCTCGAAGAATTTATGTAAAGGTCACAGTGTATGTTCTCTCTTGCTCTGCCTCTTCCAGAAATGCCCCTTTCCCTGCCTCTCTCAGCCCTGCCTTTCATATCACAGCCACTGGAAATCCCTGCCCTTGCTCAGCATTTACCTAATCAAATGAAGATTAACTCTTCGCAGTACTCACGGAGAATGAACCTCCAGGCCACAGGGGAATAAATCTGGCCCATTGATTGCTCCCTTCTTGCACTAGAGTAGGTCACCCAAACCTTTGTTTCCCAATCCCCTGGGGAGCCTCCTGCCTGAGGCCTTCAGGATTCCAGCAGTCATCTCTTTGACAGGGCAGCTGCGGGTATACTCCCAGTCTTTCTCCCATCATGCTGGGAACTGCTGGTTCTCTGACTGAATCAGCTTCTTGGCTCTCACTCACAAAGAATCATTTCAGGCAGCAGGATAATTATTTGCCACCAGAGCCAAAGAAAGCATGGATTCAGACAGGTTTTGGAAGGATGGACGTTACCTCTCCCTCTGAGCTAGCTGGAGCTTCCTATAAAATGGGTGGTAATCATACCCACCTAGCAGAGATAATGTGGCATGCCTCTGGTACAGACAAGTGCTCAACAAATCTTTACTCTACAGCCTTTTCCACTTACTAGCTGACTGGCCTGGGGCCAACTGACTTCTGTGAGCCCCTTTTGTAAAAGGGAGAGAATTTAATGTCAGTTTCCTCCTCAAAGGATTGATTGGAGGCTGTAGTTGAGGTTGCTGAGACCTCTCTCATTGGCTTCACTTATTTCTTTTGAAGACAGAGCCCTTGTGAGTGCATTGGCAGGCAGAGACAGACAGCAGGGTGGCCTATAGGAAAGCACTCTGCATTTGCAGGGAATGGACATGGGGTCTTGTCTGGAATGTGTCTCTTGCCACTTCTGTGCCTCTAAATATAATGGGAAAGTCACCTAATAGCCTCAACCTCAGATTCCTACCTTGTTTACCTCTGGAGGTGGTATTGGCAACTATGGCCCCTCCAGGGCAAGAAACAGGCCTTTGGATTTGCTGCAGCCCCAGTTTCTATCACACTGCCTGACTCATAGAAGGTTCTCACTATTTTATGGCTTGCTGAATGAATCTGGAGCTGCTGAGTGGTCGTACTTACTACTTTTTATCTGAAGCCTCCTTGGCCTGCAGGCTGATGACTGTGGGTCCCTGGGCCTTCGCCAGAAAGTCATTGGCTAGCCTACTCTGCAGCCTGTGACTGGACTTTGCACACAGCTGGCAGCAGGGTAAGAATGGACGTAAAGAAGGAAGAAGGTAGCCTGGCTACTCTTTCTCTGTTGTGATAGCTGCTCCCCTGAGCCCCACAAGGATAGGTTACGTGCTGTCCTCAGTGCACCCAATGAGGGGGCTTATCTCAGTTCATAGTGTTTAGCTCTTGTGGTAAATGTGATAGGCTGATGAGAACGTGCATAAGGGGAAGACTCCCACATCTCCAGATCTGCTGCAGGCCAGAAGCTCCTGGTGACAGAATGGGTGAGAAGGGCACTGAGCTCCTTGCTCTCATGAGTTGAGAAAGTATGAAAGTTCTTGGGCTGGGAAAAAAATGATCCCACATGACTTGGTACAGCACGGACCACCGTGCCAGATAGCCCTCTGGACCTGCTACACTGGCTGGAGGAGACAGTGTAAATGCTAATGCTAACTTGCCCCCTTGGACAGACAGACAGATACACACACGCACGTGCGTGCACGCACACACGCATACACACACACACACACACACACACACACATTTTCAACAACGTATGCACTGTAACAAACTGGAGTTCCTGAGAGAAGCGCCAGGGTACCTTTCTGAGATGCCACAGGTGGAGTCTTCTCTCTGGCTCATCCAATATCTCAGAAGCTCTTAAATTTTTTAGAGCCTTTCCCCTCATTATCCTCATTATTTTGGGGTCATTACTATTACTAATCATTTTTATTTGTATTAGCTTAAAGTCAGCCATGAAACCCACCCTTTGAGGCTCTGGCCCTGCTCACCTCTTCCCCTGCCTCATTTCTTGTTCTCTGCTTTCCTCTTCACATAACCTCAATAGTTCAGTGAAGCATTTGTTAGTTCCCGAATGCCCATGCTGCCTTCAGTGCCTCCATATTTACTCCCTCCCCCATCTCCTATAGTATTTCCAAACCGTAGGTTGTCATCTCACCAAGAATTTTCTGACAGTCCCATCTTTTTTATTCCTGCAGTACCTCATGATAGGCTTCTGTCCTGCAACTACCCCTTCACTCTGCCCTCCTCCTCGCAACATGATTTAAGTGTCTTTTCTCTTTCCACAGCACTCTGTGATGTCTCCTCCCCTTTGCTAATGCTCCCTCCTCTAAGCTGGCTTAAGAATCCAATAGAACGTCCAATGCAAAATATTTTCATAAGTATACGCTCACGCCCCTTTCAATTCCCCCCCAAGCTTATTTACGCATCTCTTGAATTTTTCAAGCACCCTGTGATGCCCCCTTCCCTGTTCCATCTCCCAGGACAAGTCATATAAGCTCTTGTACATTTTCTTGGCACCTCCTGCTCGGTCCCTATCACAGCATGTACTGCCCTGCCAGTTTACATATTTTTCTTTTCCATATAATCTAGAACATTCTTTGGCCCTAAGGAGTGTGTACTAAGGAGTATCCCTCTTAGAACCTAGACTGGTGCCTCACATAACAGGTGGTCAATAAACAAACAAAGTATACTCGAGTCATTATGCTTTTATTTTTCACTATATTCTGCAGTAACTGAGCAAATCATGAAAATTTGATTCTTCTTCATACAATAGCAGACACAAGGTGTTTTAGAATGGTCATATTTGAACAAATCCTTTGTCCTTCTCTCACATTTTAGTGGTTATTTTAACTTTAATAGAACAGCCTATTTCCATGATATAATTTTTTTACTAGGTTACAGAATATTAAGGAATGACTTAATTGTATAACAATAGGGAAACTGTTATACTAAATCTTAATCACAGAAAGAAAAGAAAAAAACCTCTTCAATTATATTTTGAACATATTGTGATCCTCAATCAAAAGGTTATAAAAAGAATGGAATTTTACACTATCCAAAGCAAACACTCTATTTCGCAGTTAAACAAGTAGCATTGATCACAAATACCAAATACAGTGCCCCTCCCACCCCAATCCACGTTATTTTCAGGTCTGGACACAGCCTATCTACTCCTTGGGGTACCTTTGACACTCTTTCCCACCCCCAAGGGTCTGCCTCAGATATCTCTATGGGGCAGAATAGCCCCTAGCACCTGAATTGAGGATAGCCTCAACTTCTGCATCATCGTCTGAATCCCAATCATAATTACATGGCCAGTCCTTCGAGCATCGGTTACGAACTCTTGCCACAAAATGCATGACTTTCAGCTTGCTTGATTCCACATGTGCTCGAGGGCCCCAGAAAAACTCGTACTCCACGGGACTGCTGCGGGGCACTGGCTTATAAATCAGGTACCCTCGGCGCACAAACTCTTCTGTGACGACCTTCTTCGGATCTCCAAAGATGCTGTGCTGCCGCCCAGGCTGCATCCCCAACTTCCCCAGCACTTTCCAGACCAGGGCCTCCTTAGCGCTGCTGCCCATGATGAAGATGAGGGCTAATATGGACATGAGGAGACTTTTCTTGGTGCCCTGAAAATTGCTCCGGGCCACTGCAGGCGCCTGAGCAGTGCTCGAGGCTTCTTCAGGGTTGGTAGAGGCCTCCTCGTGAGTGCTTGGGTCTTCTTCTAGGCCGCTCAGGTCGTCTTCGGGGGTGCTCGGAACCACAGAGGCGGCCATTGGGGTTTCGGAGGCTTCTGAGGCCTGGATCTTGCGATTATTGCGGTTCTCTTCTGCTGCCTTTGCGTTACGGCGGCGCCGGCTCTTCCGTCCGCGAGGCATGTCTCCTGCTAGGGACTCAAAGCCTACAGCAGTCCTAGCGAAGGATGCCTGTAGCCTCTGCAGAAACCAACTATCTCTACCTTAAGAAGCTGCTGTCGCTGAAGTCACCGATGTCAATAGAGTCTTTGTAGCAACAGACCAGACGTTCTCAGTTACAAAGCTTGTTCCCACGCAACCTGACTTACCTAGCAGCAGCAGCAGCAGCCGCCGCCGCCGCCGCGGCCCCCGCCGCCGCCCCCCCCCCCCCGCCGCCCCAGATGGCACTAGCGGCAGCAGTAATAGCAAGGAAGCTCAGCAGAATTGCCCCCGCCTCTCCTGCCACGCACGCGCCAAACACCAAAGAGGAAGTGAGCCAGTCCTCCACAGGGACTTCCGCTGGCAGATAGGAAAAGGGGCAAGCCGCCACAGTGGTGGGACAAGAGCAGAAATGATTGCTAGGGATTGATTGGTGGGGCTAGGATATGCACCAAAGAAAAGAAAATCTTAGGGTTTCTTTATTCCTCAGTCTGGTACAGACATTCCAAGATTGGCTCCCGGGTCTTGGGAAAGAGTGAGTCTCTACTCCATTCCCAGCGAAGGCGAGCTGTGCTGTGGGATGGGGGCGGGGGTGGGTGTCCTCTCCGAAGGCATCAGCTGTCCTCAGCTCTCCATTCTTGTTTGGCTTACGTGGCACATTCATCCCCTCGCCCTATTTTCAGAAGGCATTTTTTATGTGTTTACTAATTATTCGGGCCCGTCTAGGACCTGGATAATACTGTTCTGGTCCAAGTGCTGGATGAAGTGAGGAGTGGGACTGCAAAAGCAAGCAGGGTGCAAGAGGTGCAGAGCCTTTAAAGTGCTATATATTGCTATATATTGAGGGGGTTACTGAGCAGAGCAGTGACAGGATCGGATTTGCATTTGTACAGCCTCACAGACCATCTCTGGACAAACCACATAGGAAGCACTTAGAATGAAAGTGAGCTTAAGGCTGTCGCCATGGGGATGGAGAGGCTGAAAGGCATTTTAGGGGTGATTACTGAAGGCCTTTGCAGACTGACTGGATGAAGTGGGGAAATGGGGAGGGGTGATGGAGTGTGGGTTGTCTCCAAGGTTTCTAGGCTCCAGTCTACCTGGATACTTGCTTTATTTTGCTTCTTTCAGAGCATGCTCTGAACTTAATCCACTCCTTGCTTTTGCTCACCGTTTGCTCTGCTTGCAGTGCCTTCCTTCCCTTCTCCAATTATCTGAATACCATCTTCCTGCTCACTGGCATCTTCCTCTCTGAAGCTTGCCTTGCTCTGTCCAAAAGGGTAATGGGTCAATTTTTTTTCTCCCTTGAGGTAGGCCCTGTAGCTAGCACTCTATATCTTTCCTATACCATTCAGGGTGTTAGCTTAAGCAAGCCACTTTATCTCTCTGAGCCTGTTTCCTCATCTGTAAAGTGGAGCTAATGGAAGTACTGGCCTCATAGGGTTGTGCGAATTAAATGAGATAATAAATGAAAAGCATCTATCACATAGTAAGCACATACTCTGTCTTGCAAAGTGTTTCAAGTGATGTGTGAGAGTGGCATTTAATAAATGCATGTTGAAGGAATACATGATGGAAAAGATTTTACATGTGTTCTTAACTCAAGACAAGGGAATACTTTATACCTGTTTGGCTTGATTGACACAACTGCAGATTGTAATCCCACTGAAGGAAGGGGCCTTGTCTAGCCTATAGTATCTCATGCCTCCCAGCCCTTGGTAGAGTTAGTGGCATAGGATATGGCTGCACCTGGTGAATGAATTCTGAGGTAGGGCAGTGTGTGCTGCTGGGAAAGCAGACTTGCCAGGTAAATTGCACCCAGCAAGGCCCAGCCTCTGTACATGTGTAGAAAGAAGATGCCTGGTGTAGAGGAATGGGCATTGAATTCAGACCTGAGAATATGAGCTCTGGCCCAGCCCATGTCACAACCCCTTTGATCTCGATAAGTTCACCTAACATCCCTGTCCTCTATATGTCCTCTGTACAAACGGAAAAGGCTGATATGACCAGCTTTGTCTGCCAGACTTCTTGTGAGGATCTCTAAAGTCCAACAGTACACACCAGCAATTCTGGATTAGAACATGATCCTCTGAATTCAAGTTTCCTCCCTTTCTCCCTTCCTCTGTCCCTTTCTCCCTTCCTCCCTTTCTTCATTCCTTCTTATGCTTCAGGGTTTTATTTTTTTTTTGTCTAGAGCACTGCAAAATTGCCTGTATTTTTTCAACTTTCTTCCTCATTATGATGGGATTTCATGGGAATGTAATATAATAAACTCATTCTTTCCCAACGGTCACTTTCTAACTAAAGTTTTCTTTATAACCAGAGCCTCCTGAGGTCTTTTGTTCAGTAAGACCAGTCATAAAACAATTTGGGGCAGTGTATATTTGTTGCTGTAGTCCTTTCAGTCCACCAACCAGCTGATTGAGGAGGAGGGTGCCATTTCCCTTTCATTGCCTTTATCTGAGTAATCCTTTGCACCTCTCCACAACAGGGGAAAAGCAGCTCTGGGTAGCACCCTGGGTAGCACAGAGCCTATCCTTTTTTTTTTTTCTTTTGGCATATTATGGGGGTACAAATTTTAAGGTTTCAAAAAATGCCCTTTCCGGCCGGGCGCGGTGGCTCACGCCTGTAATCCTAGCTCTCTGGGAGGCCAAGGCGGGCGGATTGCTCAAGGTCAGGAGTTCGAAACCAGCCTGAGCAAGAGCGAGACCCCGTCTCTACTATAAATAGAAAGAAACTAATTGGCCAACTAATATATATAGAAAAAATTAGCCGGGCATGGTGGCACATGCCTGTAGTCCCAGCTACTTGGGAGGCTGAGACAGAAGGATCGCTTGAGCCCAGGAGTTTGAGGTTGCTGTGAGCTAGGCTTACGCCACGGCACTCACTCTAGCCTAGGCAACAAAGCAAGACTCTGTCTCAAAAAAAAAAAAAAAAAAAAGCCCTTTCCCCCCCACCCCCACAAGTCTAAGTTTGAGTCTAGGCTCCCATCCAGTTTCCCCAAAGAAATAATCAGAAATAGGGTTTAGGCTGTGGGTTACTCTCAGTTTTCCTAAAAGCTTAACAGAAATCACATTTACATATGACAATGCCACAGAGGTTTTTAGTCAATAAACATAGTGTATTTAATAGTCAAAATATCACTAGGCATACTACTGACAGGAGAAAATAGTAAAAAAATCATGCCTTGGGACATTAGAGACCAATTCTCTGTTTGGAGTAAGTAGTGCATGACAGGAAGAACAACTGACCTATGAGGGCTCTAGGAAAACAGAGAGGAGGAAAACTATTATGTTGATGTGCTAGGCTACCATGCTATGTGTCTAAACTATCTCCAATCTGGAATATTTACAATAGCGTTTGTTTACCAGTGAAACTACAGAGATATTAACTTATTTGCCCAAGATCATAGCATTGCTGGTACCTGACAGTACTGGAACTCACATCTTCAGATTCTCAAGTCTTAGCTTCTGCCATCACACCTCACAACTGTTCCATTGAATGTAGATCATCTGGTGCAAAGAGGCTTAACATGGAAGAAAGTGTTTGTACTCCATTAGGATAGGAGCAGAAGGGAAGGAAATGAGAAAAAGAACAGATATAGGGAAGAGCAAGGCAGGGATCCTCATTGACCTTGGCATATTTTCCATGCTTGGTTCTCCCCTTTCAAGCTGTGTCAAGTCCAGCATGTTACTTAACCTTTCTAAGCCTGAGTTTCTCCATCCACAAATAGAGGTATATCATAGGTATACCTCTATTGTGAGGTATTGTGAGATTAAAGGGTAATAGCTCATGCAAGAAGTGGTTAGGCCCTCAATTCCCAAAGGTATTCACATCCTTATCCTCAGAACCTGTGAATATGTGATGTGATATGACAAAAAGAATTTTGCAGATGTATTTAAGTTAAGGATCTTGAGATAGAGAAATTATCCTGGATTATACTGGTGGGCCCAACATAACCCTAAAAGTCTTTATAAGAGGATACAGTAGTCAGTAAAATATTTAAGAATGGAACAGAGATCAGAGAAGAAAAGATGCTATACTGCTGGCTTTGAAAATGGAGGAAGGGGCTACTACCCAAGGAATGTAGGCAACTTCAAGAAGCTGAAAAAAACAAGAAAATGGATTCTCCTGTAAAGCCTCCAAGAGTGTAGCCCTGTGGACATATTTTAGAGTTCCAACCTCAAAAACTATAAAATATTATATTTGATTAAGCCACAAAGTTTGTGACAACTTGTTACATCACAAAAAGGAAACTAAGTAAGACATATGCATGCCTCACTCATGGGGAGTACTTAATGAATAAAAACTATGATTAGTGTTGAGGTAAATTCATATTATTGGAATATTTTCAGTGAAACTATGAGGAGGGACTTGGTTGGGACATGAGACTGGGCTGGATAACTCAGCAGTAATTCTTGCAGGTGTTGATACGCCCTTTTTCTCCCAGATTTTGTTCACTAACTCAACTTTGCCAGGCACTATTTTGGATGTTTGCCCAAGTTTCCATAGATCTTGCTCTCACCTGGGCAGACATTTTTATACCCATTGCCTGGGGTAAGAGCTAGGAGTAGGATAGGGAGGGAAGTTCAGGGATTAGTTCACACTACTCCTATTGTCATACACTAATTACATTTCAGTTATCTGTGGGCTCTGTTTAGATACCGGCAAGCACCTCTCCAAGGTATAAAGCACTCTTGTGCCAGCCCTCCATTTAGAACAACCATGGCACTTATTGTGGGCTATGGCTTAAACAACTGAGTCTGACCCTATTTTCTGTCCCTCGTATGGGGACTTCTCACAGTTTGTAGTCCACTGATGATTCCTCTGAATTGTGTTGCAGTGCAAGTATGGATTTACTTTACGGTTTCCAGGAATTTGAATCTTACAAAGAATTCTATAGCATGTGCCCTCATACCCTCATGAAACAAAAGTGGTGGGACTACTTTTGTAATTTATTTGCTTGCTTTTAGGGTGAAATATTTTATTATAAATTAATCTCAAACACAGAGGCAAGAACACAGATTAATATTACAAACACCAATGCCTAGCTGTAACAAATTTAAATATTAGGCCCTACTTACTGCCTATCTTTTACCTTACAGATATGTTAAAACTCTGCTTTTACCTCTTCCCTGACCCACTCTGTTCTCTCCTTCCACAGTGGGCTCTGCTATGATGAATTCAGTAATTATTAAACCCATAAAGACTTGTATATATTTGCTACCTATTTATGTGTCCATACACAATATAGGATGTCTTTTATTAAAAATGTATACACAATATATCATACTGTATATATTGTTCAGCACTTTGATTTTCCAGCTCAACCTTATATTTTTAATGTCTATGCATGTAGATACATGGAGCTGTAGTTCATTTATTACATTTTTTGTACCTTTCATTCAGTGTTTTCAATTTACCTTGTTTCTGATGACCCACACTTATGCAGTTTCCATTTTTCCCGAAACAAAATAATGCTCTTATTAATATTTTTGTACTATGATCTGGTGTGGCCTTTGTCTCTTGCGTCAGCCTGTCAAGCTCCATCTGTGTTCACTGCACCTTCTCCTTTTCTCTGGAAGGTCCAAGTGTCTTTGCTGCAGCCTGTTGCCCTATGACCAACAGGTACAGAAAGATCTGTAAGGAGGATGCTGGGATATCATGGAAGCCATAAAATGGTGAGTGTGTGGGGCTGGTTGTCCTGAGTGGTTGAAACAGGCCAGAATTGGCTGTGGCCAGTCCTGGGCCTCCCTGAGTCAACTCCAGAGTCTCCCGACTGAATTTCTGCTGGTGCAGCTCAGCCCTAGGACTCCTCTGGCTACAGGGTGGGGGCTAGTGTCAGAAAAGAATCCAAACTCTGTAAAATAATTTAAAGGGGTTTATTCTGAGACAAATTTGAGGACCATAATCCAGAACCACACCCAAGACACCTTGAGCAAGTGGACTCCATGTGGCTGAGTTACAGTTTGGTTTTATGCATTTCAGGAAGACAGGAATTATAGGTAAAATCATAAATGAATACATGGAAGACATACATTGGTTTGGCTTGAAAAGGTGAGACATCTCAAAGTGGGGGCTTACAAGTCATAGGTGGATTTATGGATTCTTTAACTGACAATTGGCTGAAGGAGTTAGGCTTTGTCCAAAGAATGGTTCAGTTAAGATAATGGTCTTCTGTTTTTCATATGTTGCTATACCAGAATCAGGATGGGAAGTAAGGCACATCATAAAACCTGTTTACTGAGATTTTATCATTTGTAGGCATAACTCACCAGGCACCCTTCAAAAGGAATTTGGGCAAAAGAAAAAAGATCAGAGTTTAGACCTCAGTTCCCCCTGTTGGCCAAAGATCCATTTCATGGAATGCATGTGCAGGCCAACAACCAACAGGAGGTCCCACAGCACTAGGAAGGCTCATTCCTAGAGTTGTCTCTTTGGTCATCTGGTGTCAGTGAGGTTTTAATATTGGTGATGTAGTATCTTAGGTGAAGGATATGGCTTGATCTGATTTGATAGGCAGTTGTTTAAGGTGACAGAGAGAATCAGGCCTAAGGTTTGGTCTGAAAAAACATCTTTGACCAAATCTATTCTGCAAGCTATCATGATCTAAGTCTTTGGTATTTTTTTTTATTTTCCTATATCTGGTATAGCATTACAAGAAATATATAATGATAATACAGCAATAAGTGTTTTAGGCCAGGCAGGATGGAAGGTACACAGGCACTCATTAACATATTTAAACATTCTAGGCAGCTAACAGTAAAAACCAAAATGACAAAGGCAAGGCTACAAAATTAATTCATCTATAAGTGTTGAGCTAAAATAGTCTTGGGTTTAGTTGCAGACTTGTAGTAAACATAAACATTGTTAACCATTCAGGCTAAGGAATTTAGAGACTTTTGTTGTGTCACAATATTTTAGTCTCTTTAGTAATTTGTCCTAGCGTGGCTGATAAATTACTTGTTATATCTCCTTTACATAAACCCCATAACTGAGAACAATTATACTCAGGAAGTTCTAAGTTTACTACGAGAAGCAGGAAATTTTTATGATTGGGATGTATATCTGCATCACATGGCCTGAAAAGACAAAGTTTCTCAGTATTTGCTTAGGCTTCTGTGTGACCCTCCTTTATCTAGAGAATCTAAATTAATTCTTTCCCACCAAAGGGGCCCTTACAATCTCACACACCCCTTGTTGTAGAGAGAGGATAGTAACAGGGCACTGGCAGTGAATAACAGGTTGGGCCTGGTGGGATTCAATAGTTTTTAATCCTGGAGATATCAGGTAAACTTACAATTTACTTAAAACTTGTCATGACTCTGGAAAACAAAGCAAGAGAATTAGTAATATTTTAAATGGAAAGTCATAAAAATGTAGTTTGGTTCTATGTAATTAATTTGTTTTGTTTGAGGTTGAGTTAGTGATACTCATGGACAAATCAGTTTTCTTTGTTTTTTTTTGAGTTCTTAGGAGGGGGAGGGAAAGAGAGAGAGAGAGAGAGAAGGGGGGAGGGGAGATAAAGCAGAGAGATGGTGGGGCATCCCAAAGAACAAGAAGGGAGATGCCAGCCCAGCTTTCTAATTAAAGTCCTGAATGTTTGTTTTGTTTTAGTCCAATGGTATATAATCTCCAAAGTTATCAGAAGCCTGCATTCAAGAGAATTTGTCAGTGCTTCCCACGACTTTCCTTGAAGAAGCAAACTTTGGACTAAGCCAGTTCAAAAAAACCACTTTCTGAGATGAATCAAAGTAAAATAAAAGTTTTAGACTAGCCATGGTTAAAGAGGCAGTTGACAAATAAAGTTGGTTATTTTTGTGGCATACAGCAATTTAACATAATAAAAGTAATAATTATACCAAGACATATCAATATTTTATAATATTGGAACATATATTGATAACATGTTTATACAAATATAATCCAAAGAAACTTAAACACCATGTCATATTTGACAATACTTCCTGTACAGTTTTAACATGCCAAATAAGCCTAAATATGTCTCTCTTAAACTTTCAGTGGCCCTAATATATAAAAAGTTAGTTTGAAGTTAAAAGGCTGGATTTAGAATTTAGGTTTTGGAAAGTTTGTCAAATATCAAAAGGTTTGAAACATATGTTCAAATAGAATCACAAGCCACTATAAATGATGGTCATTTATTTAACCGGGAGTGATAGTCATCATAAGATTATAATGGCAATATAGGAAGTTACATGGCTGTAAACTTTAATCCTTAAAGATTAGTTTTTCTAGTTAGTCAAAAACCTAATAAAGACAACACATGAATTATCTTGATAAAGCATAAAATCTTTGCTTATTTTATGCCAGTTCCTGAAAATGTAAATAAAAACCCTCTGTAGTGAGATTTTTTTAATTAAAAAAAAACAGGATATAGAGTCAAAATGAGTACATCATGTAACTTCATTCAGAGCATATTAATATTTTAAGAAAACTTTATTTTAATCAAAATTTTTCTTTTTAATTATAGCCAACTGGATCATATACTAAATTCCTTTTATAAACTTTATGCCAACTTTCATGGACCATCTACAAAACATGTCTAAAACCTTCTGTTTTGTCCTAATTTTCCCTTTTCCTAAATAACTAGTCATTTTAGGACAAAAATTCCATGCAAGATCCTTTCTTTACAATATTATCCCCATTTCTGTTTAACCTTTCTTACCAAAACTATATTTCTATATTTGTTCCCTTTTTATATCCTTTCTCTTACTAACAAGTTACTTTCTACTTTGTTCTCATTTTCTTTCTAAATCTCTCTCTATATATATATTTAAATTTGTTTATTTATTTATTTGTTTGTTTATTTATTTATTTATTTTTTGAGACAGAGTCTCGCTTTGTTGTCCAGGCTACAGTGAGTGCCGTGGCATCAGCCTAGCTCACAGCAACCTCAAACTCCTGGGCTCAAGCAATCCTCCTGCCTCAGCCTCCCAAGTAGCTGGGACTACAGGCATGCACCACAATGCCCGGCTAATTTTTTCTATATATATTAGTTGGCCAATTAATTTCTTTCTATTTATAGTAGAGACAGGGTCTCGCTCTTACTCATGCTGGTTTCGAACTCCTGACCTTGAGCAATCCACCCGCCTTGGCCTGCCAGAGTGCTAGGATTACAGGCATGAGCCACCGGGCCCGACCTTAAATCTATATTTTGATTCAACCTTTATATAACCTTTGAGTTAGACAAAATTACATATATGTTTATTAAGAACACATTTTATGCTTCTTTTATAATTTTTCATGTTAAAAACATCTTATTTTTGGTATACTTTATATATAGAATCACATGCATTGAGTAGTAACTTTAAATTTTAGTGAAAACTTAAGCAGGAAGTCATGAATTGTTTGTCATAAAACACTTGCCGTTGTGAAACAGGATCACAGGTTACCATGAAATTCATTTAGCCAAACTGATAATTCAAAGATTTTAAAAAGCAAGAATCTCACTCTTTTAATGAGGAGATTCAGTTTCCCAAACAATCATAAGACCTAATACAAACAAACTGAAATGCAAATTAATGAAGGAGCAAGCTCAATTTGTTTCTTTTTCTCCCCACCCACCCTTTTGCAGTTTATTCAAAGGTGAACAAAAATCTTTTGTTATTCTTATTAATATCATATTAAAATCTTTTGATCAAAAGAGAAACCCAAATTTTTCCATTGCATTTGTATATTAATGGTAAAACTAATTTTAATAAAATCCTATAAACAAATCCATGTAGCTTTAATCAATTTCACCGTAAGTTAAGATTTTTACAAACCTTTATAACCTTCATTTTTTTACTTTTATATCCACTTAGTTTTTAACTATCATTTTCTTATTTAATTTAAAGCAGTTTCAAAACCAATAAATTAAACTAAATTATCTTTTTTAACAAAACTATTAATATTTCTATGTCTTATAACCTTTTTATTTAAAAAATCTTATTTTTCATGTATAATTCTCTATCAGTTTTAATTACATATATTAATTATAACATCAACTCTTAGAAGAACCTAGAAAGTTAAAGTAACTTTGAACTGCTATAAGTCCCCAATTTTTATCAGCACACTGAAATATATTTAGTTTTCCTTATCATAAAATAAGATGTCAAGGTATGTAAATTTAAACTTACTTTTAACAATTAATGTTTTAGTATTTTACCTTTTAAATGACTCAGATGCTTTATGATTATCCTCTTTAACTTAACATAACATGATTTTAAGATTCTAAATTATATGAAAATTTCATTTGTATTTATCCCATTTATATTTCCCTAATTTATCTAATTTCTTTATCTTAGCAATTGGATTGGATTCCAGTTATCATTTTAAGTTATTTTTCTGTTAACTATTTTTATACCCTGCAAATTAGATATATAGCACAGAACAGGGATAAAAATATAGTTTTAATTACTGTTTTTAAACTTATAAAATCCTACCAGGGAAAACAAACATCAGTATTTTAGTAAGACTTGTTATAACATCATTTCTAAGTTTTATATAAATATAGTAGATGTTTTAGAATATATCCTGTTTAAAAGTGTTAATTAATTAGATCCTTCCAAAACACTACATCCCCAAACAAAATCTATTGACATTGTAGGGATCAAAGTGTCCCTGACCCCGGAAGTTTAGTCAAACTATAGGGAGCAAAGGCCACTGTTTCCATAAAGATTTGCGGAAAATTTACTGACAACAAGCAGATTAATTAATAGGAGAAAAACCTCACAAACTTATACATGGGTGCCTTTGAAATGAACACTCAAAGATACAGGGAAACTGTCCATTTTTATGGGTTTAGGGTCAACAAAGTATGGACAGCCATGTAGAAATATGATTGGACAAAAAGGGTGTGAGCTAATGCTAACAGGCTGAGTGGCACCGCCCAGCAAGGCCTTTCTATCTAGATTGTGTTTGGCCTTTCTGTTTGCATTCCATCCTTCTGGGTGCAGGGCAGGGCCCTCCCTGGAATGGGGGTTTTATAGTAAAATAAAGTAGGGCAGATCATTACTTTATGGACAGTTTTTTTACATAGAATAATTTTAGGTTTTATGGTTAGCTTTCAGAAAAAGCTTTTCTGGCCTTTATGACCTGTCTTGGTAAAGAAGGATTTTGATTTCTATGGCTAGCTTCAGGGAAGAATTGGTACAAGAGGCAGGCTGACTAGGCAAGGTCAGAGAATTTTTCTTCTGAAGACTTCATTTTAGGATAGTTTTCTGAGCCCCATCAAAATGATATTATTTAACTTTAGACTGAAAAAAAAAAAACCTTCAGCACCCATCATTAAACTCCTTAAAGGATGACACAAGTTGTAACACGTTTTTTTACATGAGGATCAAGATTAATTGGCTTTAAAAACAATCTAAATAGTCTCAAAACATTTTTCCGCTTGAGTGTAAACTTGCGTACATGTAATATTTCTAAAGAGTAAGACTGTTTTGAGATTCTCTTTGGATTTTAACAGTCATTTACTTTTTTTCTTAAGATAAATTACTGTACAAAAATTAAAAGTTTAGGAGTTTTTTCCTAGGCAAAAACTTTGTGATAGCAACATAATGTATACATAATCGGCCAGCTTGTAAAGAGTAGGACAAAAAGTGTTATAACTACAACTTCTAGGACAGCTTTGAATCCCTAACAGTACTGTTAATATCAGATGATAGAAAGAGTGAGTTAGATATTTTGTATACCTTTGTGTACCTTTCCCACAGACATTGAAATCAGTAGAAAAAAACTGTATCTGCAGTTAGTATTAAAAGACCAAACCAGAATCTTTTCATAAGTCTTTGACCATAAGTTTCTGGTTTTGTGCTCTATTTCCTTAGCATTTTATTTATTCTAATTTGGTGACACTTATTTTTTGTCTAGGAACGTCTACATTTTTACCATATTAAGAACCTTAAAGTTAAACACATATTTATTTTTGTTGATAACTCAGGAGATTTAGCTATTTTCATCAGACCAACAATATCAAATTTACCTTACTTATCAAAAATCATACAGACATAGATCATTTTTTATTTGGCTGGGTTTATAGTTTTATAACCTTTGTGTCAAACTCTGATACCTTAAGAACATAAAAATGTCCAGTAAAACCCAAGCAAAAAAATGTATGCTGACAATTTGAAAATATTTTTACTATTACTTTACCAATAATACCTTTAAAAAAATAATAACCCAGGTTACTTACCAAAGATTACTAAATTGATGTGAAACATTTGGGTTTGTTTAATTAATTTATGAGCACTCCCTTATTTATAAGCCAGTCCAGAACCATGTAGGCATAAACATATAATACATGGACATACACAAGACATATCTAAACACACACACACACACACACACACACACACACACACACAAAATTTCCAATAGATTTTATTCTAGAACTCTAGCTATGAGATAATAACACAGCTCACTAGTTTGTAAAAGACAACTGGATCCAAATTTCTTCTGACAAAATTGGAACTTGTTCACATGGCAAAACTTTAGTTGCCCAGAGAGGTAACCAACCTATAAAAGTTTGGGCTAAAACAGTTTCCATGGCAGTTTGCCTTTAAAACACCTCTTTTACCCTTTTTTCCCCCTTCAGTCTAAAAATGAGTTTTCAATGTTTACATTTTAGCTAGAACTGGCTGTGAGATCTCCAGGTAGCCTTTCAGTTGGAGATACCACAAACAATGAGTTTATCTCAAAAATCAGTAGAAAAAGTTAGGAGGTTTTAGAGTAGCCAGAAAAGAAAAGAGATAGCTTGAGAGACATTTTAACTGTATAGTGGTTAGATCAACCATTTCAGCTCTGAATTTTCCTTGATGTAATTTGCCCTTTAGTAAAAACTTGTGCACAAGAATTGGCTGTAACCAACCGGAGTCCTAAAATACCTGACATGCCTTTGAACCTTTCCATTTACACAAATACTTGCAAGTAGATGTGTCACAACCAACTGGGGTGCCTGAAGGGGATTGTTCTCCTTGTCTTTCCTCATTTTTTAAAAGGATTTGTTTCTAATTTTTCTTTAAAAGAAGCAACTGAACTGTAGTCTAGGGTTTATTGTAGTGAATCAGAGTGTGCTGATTGTCAGCTCCTCAGTGTTTTACCACTGAGTGGGTCCCACCCTCTTACATGTCTCAGTTTCTCTCTTTAGGGGTCTAATACCTCTGAGAGAGCTCAAAACACTGAGTGATTAGCTCTTATATGGGTTTCCTGGACAAGCCTTCTTTTAATTAATTTTGTTGGTGGGGGTTCCCCTACAGGGCCACTTGCACCTTGGGGGAATTGCCCCAGGCAATGCCCACTTGGTGGGTGGTGGCCCCTCGTCACCCAGGGGTGCCTTTGGGCTAGGAAAATGCTGTTTCTCTTTGGAGCTGAGAAACTCAGTCTCTCATTTATCTATAAACAAGACAGTTCAGGTTTCTCTTTCACAAATGCACAGAAAAGCCAATTAAGATGAAATTCAGGATGAAAAGGCAATGGAGAATACCCTTTAGAATGCACCTGCTAATCAAAATTAGGATCCCAAACAATGAATTCCTAGGAAAAGAACCAACTCAGAATAAACCAGGACCACCAACCCAAAACAGGAGGTCCAGAGCTCAGGAGGACTTACCAGTTGCACCCAACAAGAACCTTGGAGTCCAGGGTGTCCTGTCCTGTCTGCATGTGACTTCACCCAGCCAGAAGCCCTCTATGGGCAGCTCTATGCCCCTAGCCCCATGTCTCCCTCAGATTAAGGGGAGGACGACACTAAGATTATCAGGGGAGAATCCTGACTCAGTGGTGGGGCCTGTGGGGTCCCCAGTTTGTTCTTTCTCCTGTTAAAAATTAAACTAAGGCACCATTAAAACATTAAAAATTTTATTAAAGCAAATAGCTATTTATGAGTGAGGAAGCCCCCAGCCATGGTTTGTGTTTGGGGGTCCATGGGAGGGGCTTGAAGGAAAAACTGTTACAAGATTGATGCAGAAGCAAACCAAATTCAATAACTGTTTGGTTACAGTTACATAGTTGCCTTATTTGAACTATCCAGGTGGCTGTCTTATTTAATCTGAGGTTAATTGGCAGTTTGTAGTTGATTAAGCCTAATTTTTTTTTCTCTGTAAGTTGGTAATTTACCAAAAAAATCATTTGAGTTGGATTTCAGTATCTTTAGGTAGGAACCCAGGACACAAGAGTCAGTTCAGTTTAATTGCCAACTATTTTGTTATTTTAACATTCCACAGAAGGAGTTGTTTATCCCTGCATTTTCTAAATGTATAGGAAGCAGAATCTCAAATCCACTGCCCTGTTCCCCCAGCTTAACTCTCCTATGGCTTGCAGTAAAATCTTAACTTTCAGGCCGGGCGCTGTGGCTCACGCCTGTAATCCTAGCTCTTGGGAGGCCGAGGCGGGCGGATTGCTCAAGGTCAGGAGTTCAAAACCAGCCTGAGCAAGAGCGAGACCCCGTCTCTACTATAAATAGAAAGAGATTAATTGGCCAACTGATATATATATATAAAAAATTAGCTGGGCATGGTGGCGCATGCCTGTAGTCCCAGCTACTCGGGAGGCTGAGGCAGAAGGATCACTCAAGCCCAGGAGTTTGAGGTTGCTGTGAGCTAGGCTGACGCCACGGCACTCACTCTAGCCTGGACAACAAAGTGAGACTCTGTCTCAAAAAAAAAAAAAAAAAAAAAAATCTTAACTTTCTAGTTTTCCCCCCACATTCCCAAATGCCAATTTCCACTCACTAATCCAAAGCATTATTCAGTATTTGTCCTTTATTGTCATTTTCAAAGAGACAGAGTATTTTGTTTATCATTTTTCACAGAGCAGTGGGTGGCTCTTTTTAAAATATGTTTCTGAACATTTCACATGAGGAAATCAGAGAACATTCACTTGACAATCTGCTTTAATAATTCTTTGTGCCTCTTTTCCTTATATCTTATATCTTCTCTAAGCACAGACATCTTACCAGAATGTCTTTGGGTTGAGTTTTCTCTTTAAAAACTTTACAGGGTGATATGTCCCCAGCCACACTCCTGTCTTTTCCTAATCCTGGCTTTCACAACTGTCTGGGGATGACCTAGAACTCCCACAGTGGCCATGTCTCCTGGAATATATAGTGAGTAGTGACTCAGTCCCTGGGTCATCTCGCCCCAGAGGACAGCCTGAAGCATGGAGTTGGAGCCCGTCAGGGGAGCAGCAGGATGCCTTGGAGCTGAGAGGAATCTCCTGGTATATCCTTCATCTAAAAAGCTCAGTTCTGGAAAAATTAAGATTTTCTTTCCCCAAACCCAGTTTTTATTTCTCGGAGACGTGCCAATTGGATGCTGATATTGAGGAAAAAGACAGAAATGATTCCTGCTCTCTGGATTTTCTAAACACTTGTGAAGGGAGAAAAACTATCCTAAAGGATAACAAAAACAGACCCTAGTGAGGTGGTGCAAGAACCTGCAAAACAAAACTGCACTTCAGGCACACAAGGGGGTACAGTGAAGTGTCTCCTCAGAGGCAGTGTCACCCAGTACTTGAATGAGCAGGATGGGTTGGGCACATATGCCCAAAGGATGAAAGGATGGCCTGACTTGACACTTGAGTCACACATGTTTGTGTTTCTGTCAGCACTGACCCTCCCTGAGTTTGTCACCTTGAAAAGATTTGTTCATTTATTTCAACTTTCGTTTTTCATTAACTGTAAAATGAATTTTAGCAGTAGAGCTTGAAAGGTAAGAAAATATTTTCAAAGAGGCATGGAAAACATAAATCTCAGGAAAAAATCTGGTCACATATTTCACTTGTTAAAAATTCTTACCATTTTTCTTCCTGGAGTGAGTGTAGTAAGTTTCTCAGGTTTGTTCTTTATTTGGAAGTGATTTTAAATGGAATTCCATGGCTCAACTTTGGGGATACTATCTGGGAAAGAAAATAGGAAAAATCTCTCTTCCATTTTGGTTGCAGAAAAATGAACACATTTCCACAAGAAAGTGTGGTAGAAAATTGGAGAGTAACAAAGATTCACTAAAACATCCATCTCTCTCTTTGTTGCAGGGTGGAGAATTTGTGGCAGTGGATAACTTTGTTTTGTATCCTGATAGTTGGATGTTGGAGTTTAATGATAAATCCTATGAGACAGGATTTGGCAACTCCTAAATTTGTTTACTAGATGATTTGTTATCATATAAAAATGATTAAATGGCCTATTTATTATCTAAAATGAATAGATACTTTTGTTTTTCCTGTTGAGTATGACATTTTAGTGCCTTATGATTTCTCTGATATCATGATAGATATATTTTGTTTTTTTCCCATGATTCCTGGATCTTAGTTCCTGTAAGCCTTGTTATTTTCTAAGTGACTAGAGAAATAAGCATATCTTTTGTTAAATTATTTGGTCTTTTGTCCTTGGTTTCTGAGGTAGCTCCTGGCTGGTAAAGGTGAAAAATAGTCTTTTGTTATTTACAACAAGCCCTTTAAAACATTTGAGCTTATGTTAATAAGGGGATTTTTGGAAAGCCCCTAGAAACCTGGATGGGAGGCTGGTTGCCAAGGGAACCAGCCACATGCCCAGAGGGATAGAATTTTCAGTCCCACTCCCAACCTCTAGGGAGGAGAAAGAGGCTTAAGGTTAAGTTGATTACCAATGACCTGTGGTTTAAATAATTATGTGAATGAAGTGAAGCTTTCATAAAAACCCAAGAGGATGGGGTTTGGGGAGCTTCCAGACAGCTGAACACCTGGAGGTTCCTGGAAGGTGGTGAGTCTGGCAAGGGCATTAACACTCTGTACCCCATCCCGTATCTCTAGGTAGATAGTGTTGGAATTGAACTGGGTTTGAGGACACCCACCTAGTGTCTCCTGCAAAATTTATTGCTTGCATGCTGATAGGGAAAAGTCCCCTCACCTTTGGTCACAGATATCTCTTGTGTTGATTTTTGTGGTATGAGAGCAGAGGAAAAGCACTTATGGTTTAGTTTTTTTCCCTCAGAATTTCCTTTCATCCTGTAAACATAAACACTGAGTTTGAGTGATTTTTCTGGCTACTTTAAACACTTCTCAGATAAAATTCTGTAAATAACCCTGGCAAAGAAGCAGAGGTCTGAGTCCAGTGACTCCAAACTAAGCCCAATCTTAAGCCTGCCACAGGAAGTCATTGAAGGCCCAGTTCTTCCTGGGGAGCTTCCACTGCAGGTATCCCAGCCTGGTGACACCAACCACGGAAGTAGTACTTTATAAAATCATTCTGCCATATAATTTCCATTTTCCCAAGTATTTAAGAATTTTATTCCATGATTTGAGTTCAAGATTTTTATTTTTATTTTTGTTCAAAATATGAGTGTGTTGAGTGATATGGTCTGAAAAAGCAAAGGTAATTTTTGAAGTAAGTTTGTTTTATGCTGAATTTTAAAAAGTAATATAATCGCACATGGACTCACCATTCAGGTGAATAAATAAGCATTGAGCAGTCGTGGTGAGTCTCCCTAAAGGTTACCACACTCTTGATTCTTTTTGTTATTCTTTGTAGCTTAACCATCTATTTATCATGAAGCAGTGTTTAACTCAGTTTTGCCTCTTTTGAGTTTTTAGTTACTTAATGTTACTATTAATATATCATTAATATTATGCTGAAAAGGTTTTTTATGGTTTCTGTGCCTCATTCTGTGGCAAACATGCTACAGTCTCAGTCTGCAGGTAACCAAATTTGCTCACTCATTCCAATGATTTTGGGACTTGAGTTGTTTCAAATTTATTTTTTGATGTTGCTTATAGTATCATTCCTGATTTTTGTCTCAAGTGTTATCACTTTATAAATCTGTTAACCTGAAGAAAGAAACTAAGGCTCAAAATATAATTTTAAGGTGTTTACTTGAGCTAAGTTGGGGATAGCTGCCTGGAAGACTCAAACCCAAGTAACCTTGAATATGAGCTACAATTGGTATTTAGTACAAGCATGTTTTTATTTTTATTTATTTATTTTTTTTGAGACAGAGTCTCGCTTTGTTGCCCAGGCTAGAGTGAGTGCCGTGGTGTCAGCCTAGCTCACAGCAACCTCAAACTCCTGGGCTCAAGCAATCCTCCTGCCTCAGCCTCCCAAGTAGCTGGGACTACAGGCATGCGCCACTATGCCTGGCTAATTTTTTCTATATATAGTAGTTGGCCAATTAATTTCTTTCTATTTATAGTAGAGACGAGGTCTCGCTCTTGCTCAGGCTGGTTTCGAACTCCTGACCTCGAGCAATCCGCCCGCCTTGGCCTCCCAGAGTGCTAGGATTACAGGCGTGAGCCACGCGACTGGCCACAAGCACGTTTTTAAAGGCAAAAAGGAGAAAAGGATTGGACCAATACAAAGTTGTTTGTCAGAAATTCTCATTGGTCCTAGCACTCTGGGGGGGTGGGGTGGATCATCTGAGCTCAGGAGTTCAAGACCAGCCTGAACAAGAGTAAGACCCCATCTCTACTAAAAAAAAAAAAAAAAAAAATAGAAAAGAAATTAGCTGGACAACTAAAAAATATATACAGAAAAAATTAGTCAGGCATGGTGGCGCATGCCTATAGTCCTAGCTACTCGGGAGGCTGAGGCAGGAGGATCGCTTGAGCCCAGGAGTTTGAGGTTGCTGTGAGCTAGGCTGATGCCATGGCACTCTAGCCTGGGCAACAGAGTGAGATTGTCTTAAAAAAAACAAAAAAAGAATTCTCATTGATTTGCCCACACGTTGATTAGTGATTGGCTGTGCATTGTTGAACTATATATAGGCTATAAGTTATGGTGTCCAGGATGCGGCATTGTTAATTTATAGCCACTTGTGATTTCAGTAAGTCTAGAGTCTACATACTAAACAGCTTCAAGAGAATATTAGTTAGGGGGTGAGCAGGACATGACTGTTGACTTATTGCTGTGACTCTCTGGGCCTGATAATTTAGAGGAGGCTTGCATTCTTCAAATTAAAAAGTTTATTTTCTTTCTTATTTCATTCTTTTATCCAAAATTCTTCTTTTTGAAAGCATTGATGATTAAAGTCTAAGTGTCAATGTGTCCCTCACCACTGAAAGAGCTTATTTCCAGGTAGTCCTGTCTCATGTCAGATGGTGGGGAAAGAGGATATGTCTCAGTGAGGAATTTTATGAATGCCCCCTAACCAAATTGGAATGGCATTACAGAGTGGCAAAAATGAGACTTCAGTCAAGTCATTGATTTATATCGCTGCTGTCACTTGTTTTATCATCTCTAATCTTCAGAATACCATGATTATAATTTTCTTGGGAGAAATAAAACAATGAGAGACACATAGCATTAATAATTGGAATAGTAGAAATATAATGCATATAAGGATTATAAAAAGAGAATTTGTATGCCAGAACAACAACAACAACAAAACCCTATTCCATTAGAGAGGCAACTAAAAACATCATGAAGAAAAGTATTCTAGTCTTTAGAGACTTCTTGTAACCAAGTGGCTTTTTTCCTAGATGAATTTCTACATCATGGGAAGTATTTATGCATACACAACAAGAGATATTTGCCACCGTACATACATCTCCTTGTACAACTAATATATAATCTAAAGCAATGTAATTGCCTAGTATAACCTCAGCCAGTGTGTAAATAGTAAATAGCTTTTGTTGAACTGTGATGGAGGCAGCAGTTTCTTTCTTTCTTTTCTTTTCTTTTCTTTTCTTTTCTTTTCTTTTCTTTTCTTTTCTTTTCTTTTCTTTTCTTTTCCTTTCCTTTCCTTTCCTTTCCTTTCCTTTCCTTTCCTTTCCTTTCCTTTCCTTTCCTTTCCTTTCCTTTCCTTTCCTTTCCTTTTCTTTTCTTTTCTTTTCTTTTCTTTTTTTTGAGACAGAGTCTCACTCTGTTACCTGGGCTAGAGTGCCATGACACCAGCCTAGCTCACAGCAACCTCAAACTCCTAGGCTCATGAGATCCTTCTGCCTCAGCCTCCCAAGTAACTGGGACTACAGGCATGTGCCACCATGCCCGGCTAATTTTTTCTATGTATTTTTAGCTGTCTGGCTAATTTCTTTCTATTTTTAGTAGAGATGTGGTCTTGCTCTTGCTCAAGCTGGTCTCAAACTCCTGAACTCAAATGATCCACCCCCCTTGGCCTCCCAGAGTGCTACGATTGCAGGCGTGAGCCACTGTGCCTGGTCCAAGGCAGCAGTTTCATTAGCAATGTTTCCTAAGGTTGATCTCTAATCATGTGTTCATGTGAAGTGTCACCCACTAAGGCAAAAGCATGTTTCCAATGAAATGCATGTAGCTATCTTCTTTGTGGTCAGGCAGATAATTATCATTTACCCCAAATAGAATCCCCATCTAAAATAGATTGGTGATTATACCTAGAGAAAAGTTTGAGGAACCTAATTCAGTGTTGGATTTCTTCAAAGCTACCTATAGATAGAAGGTTGACCAAACATATTAAGGGACATTGCCCTTCAATTTAATAGCACAAGGATTGGCCAAAAATACCTGATATGGTTACTTCCAACAGGGCAGGAAGAAATCTTTTATATAATGTCATTTCCAATTAAAGAAAATTTCTAGGTTGACAGTCATGATCATTGACATCTGCATCTCCTGGGAGCTCACTGTTAAAAATCTTTAATCAATTTAGAATTTTTTAGTGAGATGCTTTATAAGGCCTGGACAATAATGATGAATATCACCTTTAAGAAGAGCTAGTTTGTAGGCTACTTCATCCAGGTCTGTGGCCTTCCTGTTAATATTTTAAAGTGAAAAAGCTGATATTTTCCAATAATATTAAACTGGTCATATTTACCAAAAGATTTACTCAATTTATATGAACTTTAAAAATATTTGGGCTTATTTATTTAATTTATGAGCACTTATTTATCTTTAAGTTAATGTGGCACCCTGTAGACAATATACAAACACATGTATAGACATATACATGCCGGTAGACACAACATATAACTTGCATAGGTACACATGTATGCATCTAAAAGCAAAAGAGCATGAAGAGTTCAATGTAAAAAAGAGTAGAGCTTTAGACGTGAGAGCAGTCTGTCCATCCACAACTCTTGAGGCTCCATGAGGAAAAACAGGTGTACCCTGTAAAAAAAAAATGAAGGTGTCTGTGTTATTTTTTCTGTGTTCCTCAAGGGGTCCCTGTACTGCTACAAGTTTTCTTTATGTCCCTTCATGTGGTGGAAAAGGTGGCAAGAGAAAGGAGAGATGGATGGCAGTAAATGAAAGACAAAGTCCTAGAAGAGCCTGTTTGAGAAGACCTTGTTTTCCAAAAAGACAATAAAGTTTTATATTATTGTTGGAAAAACTCAAATCAAGAAAATGAGAAACAGAGGGAGCACATATAGTTAGTAGGGGCTTAAGAAGAGAGGAATTCAGTTTAGAGGCTTATTTATTTGAGAGGCTTAAAGTAAATATGTATATACATTGGTAGCCTAAATATCAGTTTTAATTAATTGAACTTTTGATTATAGAGCTGATAAAATTTTTTACCCAGTCTGGGTAAATAGCAAACATTTCTGTTTTCTGGCTTTTTCTTTCTGAAATTTACATCAAGAAATAGTTATGGATATGAGGCATGTTTGTTCATTAGAGGTGTAGGATAATCACTATTTGAAGGTGTTTGTCTTTGAAATGTTTGAATAAACTGATTATTTTTGAAAAAAAAGTATTTTTGCACATGTTCCCTGTGGACATGTGCATGTGTTTCTCTAGGATCAACTTCTAGAAGCAGAATTACTAGATGTCCCAGTATGTATATGTTTAGATATAGCACATGGCTTTTTTGTTTTGTTTTTTGTTTTTTTTTTTTTTTTTTTTTTTTTTTTTTTTTTTTGAGACAGAGTCTCACTTTGTTGCCCAGGCTAGAGTGAGTGCCGTGGCATCAGCCTGGCTCACAGCAACCTCAATCTCCTGGGCTCAGCGATCCTACTGCCTCAGCCTCCCGAGTAGCTGGGACTACAGGCATGTGCCACCATGCCCGGCTAATTTTTTGTATATATATTTTTAGTTGGTCAATTAATTTCTTTCTATTTTTGGTAGAGATGGGGTCTCGCTCAGGCTGGTTTCGAACTCCTGACCTTGAGCGATCCGCCCGCCTCGGCCTCCCAAAGTGCTAGGATTACAGGCGTGAGCCACCGCGCCCGGCCTAGCACATGGCTTTTAACTTTGTTCCATTTATAAAATTGGACCATGCTATATCCAATTTCCACTTAGTTCTGTTCCTAATAAATAATGACATTTCTTCAGTCCATACCTCTAATTCCTGCATTCTAATGGCTGGATGATATTCCTTGTAAGGGATTTACTGTAACCTCTTCGAGCATCTGCTTACTAGCAGGATGCACTATATTTTCAAGTTACTTAACTTACTACAAACAATGCTGCAATAAAAGTTCAATTGTTAGTTTACTAGGATTTTCTTAAATGGGCAATATTTCCAACTAAGTATGATAGCCAAGTGTGTCTTCAGGACCTTTGATGAATGATTTGAAAATTTTCCTTCTACTTCAGTGAGAATCAAGGAGATATAATACTATTTCCTGAATCTTAAATAAGAAGCATAGGCTTGCCTGCTTAATTCTGTGATATTTAGGCAGAACTGTTACAAGGCTTATTGAACATTATCCATGAAATGGAGCATCATTGAATGGTTTCCAGCAAGGGACTGATGAGATAGATTTGTGGTTTGGCAAAACCTCTCTGGCTGAATTGTGGAGAGTGGACTGTGTGGGAGGGGAAAAGTTTGGGTAGAAGCCCCTCATCCATGCTCTAGATAGTGGTGGCCTGAAATAGAGTGATGGCAGTGAAGATGGGGAGAAGGGAATGGGTATCAGAGCCGTTTAGAAGGCAGCAGCAAACAAGCCTTGTGGATTGCTTGAATATGGGCAGCAAGGGAAAGAAAGAGGTTAAATGGGACTGCCAGGGTTTTGATATGGGTAGGTGATGAAATTCAGGATGCAGGAGGAAGAGCAGGTTAGCTACCTTGCTCTTCTCTTGGGTACCATGGTCTGCTGAAGAATCGTTGGGCTTCAAAAGGCTGCAGAAGCCATGCTAATGCTTAGCTTCTTCTAGCACACACATCACAGAGAAAGGAGGGTACAGCCTGCTCTCAGAATTGGGGAAGGCTAGCTATTGTCCATGGCATTTGTGTCTTGGAGAAGATTTCCTCTTTGAGCAAGTGTAAACTCATCCTGGGTTGCCCATGAACTTTTCTTAGAACCATAATTCCCTGTAAAATCCCAGAGTGAGCTCATTATCAGACTCTGCAACATCATAGATGTGATGGTGGTTCCTGAAATTCATTTCGAGGTCTCTGGGGTCTAAGGGTGCTGCCATGCCTCAAGTAACATTAGGGGCAATCTGAACAAAAGATGTCAAATGATTCAACCCATTAAAATGAGTCTACATGTTCTGTGACTTAGGTGCCCACCACCAGTGCCTTTAGAGTCCCTTCATTGTTACTACTGGGCATGTCCAAACCTCTTTCTGTTGGGAATCCCAATTCTTCGTGCCTTCTCTTTAGGAGTGGGGAATTTTTCTGGAGGGGACGTGGGATATCTGCCTCTTGAAAATAAAAATGTACCCAATTACAATAAAGTTGACCCAAGTGTTGACTGATGCATTACTTATTCTTTGCCAATTAATGTTTCTTGCATTTCTTTCCTCAACATATATCTGAGATCCATCTTATTAATATTCACAATATCAATAATAACTAACTTCCTTCTTTTAGTCTTCATGTGCGTTATCTCTAGATGGTCACTGTCATTAGGATGCTCAATGTAGTTATGAGACATCTGAGACTGTGACAGGCACAATAAGTGACCTAATATACCATCCCTGACAGGCAGTGGAGTCAGGATTTTTCATCCACTTTCCCTGATGTCCCAGACATTGTTCTGTCCTCCTCTGGGTCATTAATGACACTGTTCCCACTACCACCACCCTGACTTATAGGGTTTTCTGTGTAGATTTATGCAGCAGGCTCTTCTTGGCTTTACCCCACCTCCAGGCTCTCCTCGTCCAACTGTCCCTTGCATATGGTTATAACAAGATGCTCCTGAGGAGGCACCAACCCACTTGCCATCACCAGGTGATTCTTCTTAGATGCTGAGTCATGTACCTTGCTAGCTTAATGGGGCCTGATCCATAGAATGTTCTCAAACAGTGAGACATGATGGATTGAATGAATGAATGAAATGTGCAAGGATGCAATGTATCTTCCTTCTTCAACATCTCTTAGCTTGAGCCATTAGGGTGCTTGACCTTCATTTCCAGTTTTGTCCAGTCCATGAGCCCATATTGACCAAGTAGGGAAGACCCTGAGGACTCAGCTCTGGTGCTTTTGCATGCCTGTGCCCACATAGTCCTGTGGGCATGCACCCATTAGAATGTGCTGCAGCATTTGCTTGTTCACCTTTCTGCTTCCTTCTGGTTCTGTGTGGAGGTTCTGACATTGGTTCCTCTGAGATAGACCATTCATTCATCACCTTCCTGTTCAGCACTTGGCACATATTATCTCATTAAACCCCCACACACAGCATTCCTGAAAAGTGGGCACTCTCGTTCCCATCTTATAGAGGTGGAAGCCTGACATGGAGGTTTCTTACCTAGGTTAGAAGCATGGGCACAGGAGAGGAATGGGAGCAGGGTATCAATAATAGTAATGTCCATTTCTTGAGCAGCATCTCTGTGCCAGGTGCTTTGCATACATGTTCCATTTACAATGTAGATGCTATTGTGTCTATAATTTTAAAGATGAGGCATCAGAAATATCACAAGAACAAATAACTTGCTCAACATCAGAGTTAAGTTGTGCAGACTGGGTTCAAGCCCAAGCTTGTTTGATGTCACAGCCCATGCCCTTATCACAAAGCCAGGAGTTGGATGTGAGGGGAGACTGAAGGAGTAGGGTCTGGTGTGTGCAAAGAATTGGAAGGTGTAACAAGGCAAGTGACGGAATCTCAGCTGAGATTAACCCCATACCCCTCTCCAGAGGACTGAGAATGCTGGATAGCTGAGAGTCTGGGGCTCATCTACAGGCCATCTTCACCTCCTCCCTGGTTGCCAGGAGTCAATGCTTCAAGACTCATGAAAGCTTCAGTAGCCTGGAAACTACAAAAAGCATTTAATTCCTTAATTACAATGTACTAACTGTTGAGGTGAGTAGGGATAGTTTGCATAGACTCTTCTTCTATATGCAGGCTGTCCTGGGTATCTTTTGAGGATACTCAGGGCAGGGGTATCCTCAAAATTGCTATAGGTGGAGTACTCTTGTATTAGAGACACTAAGTTATCCAGGCCTACCTGAAGCCCTCACCTCAGAGCCCATAGAAGAAAGGCATTGTATAGGCTGTTGAATAGTGGGCACAGTATAGCTGGTTATTTAGGTATTGCAACACTGTTGCTATTATTTTTCTCCATCTACTTTTAGCTGTACTTTATTGCAACCCCTTTTTATTCTTTAAATTACCTCTTTAGTGGTTTCAGTTTTTAAAACTTAGTCCATTGTGTTTCAAAATTCCAAACTTGTATCCAATCAAAAACTTTCTCTTCCCAAATAATTGGATATTCCTTAGGGGATGGGGACTAGGTCTGTTTTTTGTTTCTTTTAATTTCCCCCCACACACACACACCTCTTATTGATTTAGTTCATTTGCAGGTGAGGGCAGGGAGAAGGAAACAACGTTGTAGGAATCAAGGATCATGTTATGTAACACATCATTGGCTGAGGTGAGGACTAATCGCTGGCTCCTCTCTGGTTCAGTGTGGTTCTCACTAATGCTATTGGCCTGTTTTTAAATTCAAATCTTGTATGCAATCTATATCTTTTCATGTCTAAGTAACTTCATATGCATTTGGTTATAGGAAATTATTTGGAAATGAAGGATATGAAATACTCTGTCATCAAGAAAACTGGATGGGCCAATAGCAACTACAAGTTGAATGATCTTTTATATGGAACCATGGTAGCCAAGAAAAGGAGAATATTAGAGATATAATTCTTATTCAACCACCTCTATGCTTTTACAACTCACAATTTAGGTTTCCCGTGCTGCTACCATGTTTCTAATCTATCAGAGTAGGAGGATTATCTAGCCTGTGCTTACAGAGTATATAGCCATAATGTAGTGCAAAGGCCATAACCAGATCTTGGCCATGACTTGGACTGTGGCTTTGGCTCATATTCAGTGTGTTACTAAGCTAAGGCAGGGATTGATATGAAAAGGAAAACAAAGAAATCCCTGGGAGTGGGGAGGAGGAGATGGGTATATGCACATGTAATGGATGCGTTGCACACCGTCTGGGGGATGGACATGCTTGAAGCTCTGACTCAGATGGGACAAGGGCAATATATGTAACCTAAATATTTGTACCCCCATAATATACTGAAATTAAAAAATAATGGAATTAAAAAAAAGAAAGTCCTCAACCAGGTGAATTAAGATTATAGCAGTGAAATAATTTAGGAAAAAGCTTGTAAACCAGATTAAAATCAAGAAATTGGTTAGGGAAGAGGCTAATATAGAGCTAGTGATCCAGATTTAAGCTAGTGTACTAGCTTAAGCAATGTCCAAGTCGTGGTTGGTGACTCGGGCCAAGGTTGAAACAACGAATAGGAAATTGATAAGACTCAGTCTGATGCAGTGGCAAAAATAGATCAGCGACCTAGACTGAGGCCAAGATACACAACAAGGGCAGTGACCCACATGACACTAAGACAAAGACTGGGAAATTTTCCCATACATAAGCCATGATCCAGACTAAAGCTGAGGCAGAAGCAGGGGAAAAGGTAAAGGTCAAGAAAGTGCAATTGATCCAGTCTGAGGCTATGACAGTGACTAGGAAATTAGCAAGGGAAGATCCAAGAACCCAGATGGAATCCAGGGAAGGTCTTGTCAGAACCCATAAAAAGTCCACAAGTGTTCCATACCAAAGGTAAGATTATGTTTGGATCCAGGGTTTAAGGACATTAGCATATCTGAGGCTGACATTAGGATAGGATCAGGTTCTCAAATAGGGGCTGAAGCTGGGGCTAGTGGTGATCACTAAGCTGGACTTCACTGTGTGATCTGGACCTTTGGGGAAAATCAGGCCTTTTGCTGTGGCCTACCACTTTCATGGTATCAAAATATGCTTTTCTAACCCAGGCAGAAAAAAATGGGTTTGGTCAAGATGCAGATTGAAATCCAGATGAATATGTGGATTGAGATTTGACCTTTAATAAATACTTCACAAACTTTAATGTATAAAAGAACTACCAAGGGATCTTGTTAAAATTCAGATTCCTATTTTGAGTGGGCCCATTATTCTGCATTTTTAGTAAGCTTTGAGGTGATGCTGATATTGATGATGCTGCCAGTCTGTTGACCACACTCTGAGTAGTAAGATCTTAGACCAAGATGCCAATTGATGTCTGAACTTTGATTACTGACTGCAGTTGTACCCATAAACAAGATTAGTTATAGAGAGAGATATAGGACTAAGATGTGGCACAGCTACTTCAGAGGCTGTGAGGCTAATATAGATAGATCTTCAGGAGCTTTAAATACTCATTTAGTAGACATTCACTGGAGTGAGTTTTTATTCATTAAATAATAACTAACATCATATAGGAATCAAGACTTACTCCACATTTACTTGAGTTGACATTCATATAATAGGTATAGTTCTGATTATTGAAAACTTGCTTAATAATCCTTCCTCTAGCATCAGGCTAAAGGCATAAAATTCAGCAAATAACAACTCTGTGGATTTTAATAATCATAGGATGACCAGGGCATATGTAAATTAGGTTTCTGTAGACATTATCTATTTTTCCTATGAGTTAGTGGGCTTTATTCCAGGAATGCAAAGATGGTTCAACATACAAAAATCAATAAATGCGATATAACACATTAATAAAGGAAAAAACCTATATTATCATATCAATAGATGCAAAAATAGCAATTGAAAAATTCAATATAATTTCATGATGAAAACTCTCAACAAATTTTGTATAGAAGAAATGTACCTCAATACAGTAAAGGCCATGTATCACAAGCACACTGCTAGCATCATACTAAATGAAGAAAAGTTGAAAACTTTTTCTTTATGTTCAGGAACAAGAAAAGGAAAGATGCCTACACTTGCCATGTCTATTCAACATAGTGCTGGAAGTCCTAGCCAGATCAATTAGGCAGAAGAAAGAAATAAAAGGTTCCAAATCAAAAAGGAAGTTAAATTGTCTCTGTATACAAATGACATGATCCTATGCACAGAAAACCCTAAATATGTTAAAAAATGTTAAAATTAATAAATGAATTCAATAAAATTGCAGGATACCAAGTTATACAAAAATCAGTGGCATTTGTATACACTAACAATGATCTATCTGAAAAAAGAAATAAAAATTCCATTTATAATAACTACAAAAAATTTAAGACATTGATATTTGGTCTCTCCAAATCTCATGTTGAAATTTGATCCCCAGTATAGGAAGGGGGGCCCGGTGGGATGTGCTTGACTCATGGGGGTGCATCCATCATGAATGGCTTGATGCTGTCCCAGAGGTAATGGGTAAGTTCTTACTTTGTTAGCTCAGAGGAGAGCTGGCTATTTAAAAGGGCTTTGCACCACCTCCTCTTTCTCTTGTTCCTGTTCTTGCCATGTAGCATACCTGCTCCCCTTTCACCTTCCACCTTGATTGGAGGCTCCATGACGCCCTCACCAGAAACAGATGCTGGTGTGATGTTTCTTGTACAGCCTGTGAGAGACATATATTGCAAGAACTATGAAACACTGAGAAACAAAATTGTAGAAGATGTAAACAGATGGAAAAATCTACCATGCTCATGGATATGCAGAATCAATTTTGTTAAAATGTCCACACTACCAAGGTGATTTACAGAATCAAAGCAATCCCTATCAAAGTACCATCATCATTCTTTGCAAATCTAGAAAAAATAATTCTACGGTTTGTATGGAACTAGAGAAGACCTTGTGTAGCCAAAGCAATCTTAAGCAAAAAGAACAAACTGGGAGGTAGCGGTCTACCAGACTTCAAGCTTTACTACAAGGCTATAGTAACAAAAACAACATTGCACTGACACAAGAACAGACATATAGACCTTTGGAACAGGACTCAGAACCCAGATATGAAACCATCTGCATATTGTCATCTAAGCTTTGACAAAGCAGACAAAAATATACACTGGGGAAAAGAATCTCTTTTCAAGAAATGGAGTTGGGAAAACTGGATAACCACATGCTTTAGATTTAAACTGGATCCCCATCTATCACCTCTTATAAAAATTAACTCACAATGGATAACAGACTTAAACCTAAGGCATGAAACCTTAAGAGTCCTAGAAGAAAATGTAGGGAAGACTCTTTTAGACATCGGCCTAGGCCAAGAATTTATGAAGATGACCCCCAAAGCAATCACAACAGCAACAAAAATAAATAAATGGGACCTGATCAAATAAAAAAGCTTCTCCACAGCCAAGGAGGCTACCATAAGAGTGAATAGACAGCCTACAGAATGGAAGAAAGTATTTGCTTTCTACACATCCAATAAAGGGCTGATAACAAGAATCTATATAGAACTTAAAAAGTAAACAAGAAAAAATCAAACAACCCCATCAATAAATGGGCAAAGGACATGAACAGAAACTTTTCTTTCTTTTTCTATTTTTTTTTTAATTATTTTTTTTTATTTTGGCATATTATGGGGGTACAGATTTTAAGGTTTCAATAAATGCCCATTTCCCCCCCTCCCCCCAAAAGTCTGAGTCTCCATCATGACCATCCCCCAGATGGTGCACATCTCACTCACTATGTATGTATATACCCGCCCCCCTCCCCCCTTCCCACCTGCCCAATACCCTATTACTGTAGCACCTATGTGTCCACTTAGGTGCTACTCAGTTAATACCAGTTTGCTGGAGAATATATCTGGTGCTTGTTTTTCCATTCTTGGGATACTTCACTTAGTAGTATGGGTTCCAGCTCTAACCAGGAAAATATAAGGTGTGCTATATCACCATTGTTTCTTAGAGCTGAATAGTACTCCATGGTATACATATACCACATTTTATTAATCCATTCTTTGATTGATGGGCACTTGGGCTGTTTCCACAGCCTTGCAATTATGAATTGTGCTGCTATAAACATTCGAGTGCAGGTGTCTTTTTTGTAGAGTGTCACTGGATCATTTGGGTAGATGCCCAGCAATGGGATTGCTGGATCAAATGGTAGATTCAGTTGTATCGCTTTAAGGTATCTCCATATTGCTTTCCACAGAGGTTGAACTAGTTTGCAGTCCCACCAGCAGTGTAGGAGTGTTCCTCTCTCTCCGCAACCACGCCAGCATTTATTGTTTGGAGATTTTTTGATAAAGGCCATTCTCACTGGGGTTAAGTGATATCTCATTGTGGTTTTGATTTGCATTTCCCTGATGATTAGAGATGTTGAGCATTTCTTCATATGTTTGTTGGCCATTCTTCTGTCTTCTTTAGAAAAATTTCTGTTCAAGTCCTTTGCCCACTTTTTAATGGGGTTATTTGATTTTTTCTTCCTAATTTTCGTGAGTTCTAAGTATATTCTAGTTATCAGTCCCTTATCGGATGCATAGGATGCAAAAATTTTCTCCCATTCTGTAGGTTGTCTGTTTACTTTCATGACTATTTCTTTGGCTGTGCAGAAGCTTTGTAGTTTGATCATGTCCCATTTATTTATTTTTGTTGCTGCTGTGATTGCCTTTGGGGACTTCTTCATAAACTCTTTGCCCAGGCCGATGTCTAGGAGAGTGTTTCCAACTTTTTCCTCTAGAGTTCTAATAGTTTCATATCTTAGGTTTAAGTCTGTTATCCAGCGTGAGTTGGTTTTTGTGAGAGGTGAAAGGTGTGGGTCCTGTTTTAGCCTTCTACAGGTGGCTATCCAGTTTTCCCAGCACCATTTATTGAAGAGGGATTCTTTTCCCCAGCATATGTTTTTGTCTGCTTTGTCAAAGATGAGACGGCTATATGAGGATGGTTTTATATCAGGATTCTCACATCTGTTCCACTGGTCAATATTCCTGTTTTTGTGCCAATACCATATTGTTTTAATTACTACAGCTTTGTAGTATAGTTTAATATCTGGCATATAAATGCCTCCCATTTTGTTTTTGTTGCCTAGAATTGCTCTTGATATTCGGGGTCTTCTTTGGTTCCATACGAAGCGTAAAATTATTTTTTCTATATCTGTGACGAATGCTGATGGGATTTTAATAGGTATTGCATTGAATCTGTAGATCAGTTTGGGTAGTATAGACATTTTGACGATATTGAGTCTGCCGATCCACGAGCATGGTATGGATTTCCATCTGTTTACATCCTCTGCTATTTCCTTCCTCAGTGTTTCATAGTTCTCCCTGTAGAGGTCTTTTACCTCTTTGGTTAAATATATTCCTAGGTACTTTAATTTCTTTGTTGCTATTGTGAAGGGAATTGAGTCTTTGATTTGGTTCTCAATTAGATTGTTGTTGGCGTATATGAATGCCTCTGATTTCTGTGTATTGATTTTGTATCCTGAGACTTTACTAAATTCATTGATCAGTTCCAGGAGTTTCTTGGTTGAATCCTTGGGGTTTTCTAGATACAATATCATATCATCAGCAAACAGTGAAAGTTTGATCTCTTCTGCCCCTATTTGGATACCTTTGATTCCATTTTCCTGTCTGATTGCTGTAGCCAAGACTTCCAGCACTATGTTGAACAGAAGTGGAGATAGTGGGCAGCCTTGTCTGGTTCCAGTTCTAAGTGGGAATGATTTCAATCTTTCCCCATTCAGTATGATGTTGGCTATGGGTCTGTCATATATGGCTTGTATCATTTTTAGGTATGTCCCTTCTATGCCTATTTTCTTAAGTGTTCGTATCAAGAAAGGGTGTTGAATTTTGTCAAAAGCTTTTTCTGCATCTATTGAAAGAATCATGTGGTCTTTGTTTTTGCTTCTGTTGATGTGGTGAATTGCATTTATAGATTTACGTATGTTGAACCATCCCTGCATCCCTGGGATGAAGCCCACTTGGTCGTGCTGGATTATTTTTTTGATAAGTGTCTGGATTCGGTTAGCTAAGATTTTGTTGAAAATTTTTGCATCTATATTCATTAGGGATATTGGTCTGTAGTTTTCTTTTTTTGTTGCATCCTTTCCTGGTTTTGGTATCAGAGTAATATTCGCTTCATAAAAGGTGCCGGGGAGGTTTCCGTTCTTCTCGATGTTGTGGAATAGTTTCTGCAAGATAGGTACTAGTTCTTCTTTGTAAGTATGGTAAAATTCAGGTGTGAAGCCATCTGGACCGGGACTTTTCTTTTTAGGGAGATTTTTAATTGCTGTTTCTATTTCAGCTGTTGAGATTGGTCTGTTCAGGGAATCTATTTCTTCCTGGTTGAGCCTAGGGAGGCTGTGTGTTTCTAGAAATTTGTCCATTTCCTCCACATTTTCCAGTTTGTGTGCATAAAGATTTTTGTAGTATTCATAAATTGTATCTTGTATCTCTTTGGGATCAGTTGTGATATCTCCTTTTTCATTCCTGATGGAGCTTATTAGAGATTTCTCTTTTCTGCTTTTCGTTAGCTTAGCCAATGGCGTGTCAATTTTGTTTATTTTTTCAAAGAACCAACTTTTTGTTTTATTAATCTCCTGAATAGCTTTCCTGTTTTCAATTTCGTTTAGTTCTGATTTGATCTTGTTGATTTCACTTCTTCTGCTGGGTTTGGGGTTGGTCTGTTCTTCTTTTTCCAGCTCTTTGAGTCGTTTCATTAGATTGTCTATTTGTGATCTTCTTGCCTTTTGGTTATAGGCATTTATGGAGATAAACTTTCCTCTCAGAACTGCTTTAGCTGTGTCCCAGAGGAGTTGATAACTTGTCTCTCCATTGTCGTTTTCTTCATAGAAGTTTTTTATTTCCGTCTTGATTTCTTCATTTACGAAGTAATCATTTAGTAGGAGGTTGTTTAATTTCCACGTTTTTGTGTAGAAATGTGAGTTTCTGTTAGGGTTGATTTCTAGTTTTATTCCACTGTGATCTGAGAAAGTACATGGTATGATTTCTATTTTTTTTAATTTCTTGAGATTTTCTTTGTGTCCTAGGATATGGTCAATCTTAGAGAATGTCCCGTGAGCTGATGAGAAGAACGTATATTCAGTGGATTTTGGGTAGAATGTTCTGTAGATGTCTGTCAGACCCAATTGTTCTAGAGTTTTGTTTAAGTCCATTATTTCTTTATTAATTTTCTGTTTGGAGGATCTGTCTCGTGCCGTCAGTGGGGTGTTGAAATCTCCGGTGATTATGGAGTTGCTATTAATCCATTTGCTTAGCTCCAGTAAGGTTTGCTTTATGAATCTGGGTGCACCTAAGTTGGGTGCATATATATTTAAAATTGTTATCTCCTCTTGTTGGACTGTGCCCTTCACCATTATATAATGACCCTCTTTGTCTTTTACTACTTTTGTTGGTTTAAAAACTAAATCGTCTGAAATTAGAACTGCCACACCAGCCTTCTTTTGGTTTCTATTTCCTTGGAATATTGATCTCCACCCTTTTATTTTTAGTCTATGTGCATCCTTGCAGGTTAAATGTGTTTCCTGAAGACAGCATATACTTGGCCTGTATTTTCTTATCCATTCAGCCAGCCTATGTCTCTTGAGTGGAGAGTTTAAGCCATTCACATTTATTGAGAGAACTGATAGGTAAGGTAGATTACTGATCATTCTGTTGGGTTGGATGTTGTTGCTATGATTTCTGTCTTGAGCCATTGTAATATCTGGCCTTTAATATCTTTGGGTTTTGGTTGTTTTTATATCCGTGGATTATTATTATGATGTTCCGTGCGTAACGCTGTTTTAAGTACTTCTTGTAGGGCTGGTCTTGTCTTGGTGAATTCTCTGAGCCTTTGCTTGTCTGAGAATGTTTTTATTTCTCCTTCATATATGAAGCTTAGTTTTGCAGGGAATAATATTCTAGGCTGGGCATTGTTTTGTTTCAAAAGAGTGAGAACGGGGCCCCAGTCTCTCCTTGCTTGTAAAGTCTCATTAGAGAAGTCTGATGTTATTCGAATTGGCTTTCCCTTGTATGTCACTTGCTTCTTTTGTCTTACAGCTCTTAGAAGGGCCTCTTTAGTTGATACTTTGGTCAGTCTGATGACTGCATGACGTGACGTCTTCCTGTTTGCATTGAATCTCCCAGGGGTCCTCTGGGCTTCTTGAACTTGTATATCGAGATTTTGAGCAAGGCCTGGGAAATTTTCCTCTATTATATCTTCAAAAAGCTTGTCCAGCCCTTGAGTGTTGTCTTCCTCCCCTTCGGCTAAACCTATGACCCTCACGTTAGGTTTTTTCACATAATCCCACAGCTCTTGTAGGCTTTGGTCTTTTCTCTTGTTTCTCTGCTGTATTTCTGTGACTGATTTATTTAATTGGAAGGTGTTATCTTCAAGCTCTGAGATTCTTTCTTCTGCTTGATCTACCCTGTTCTTGAGACTTTCCACAGTATTTTGTAGTTCTCTGAGTTGATTCTTCATCTCCAGGACTTCGGTTAAAGTTTTCTTCACTGTGTCAATCTCTTTGTTGAACCTTTGTTCCATTTCTTGGAGGTTTTTTGTGTTTTCTTGGTGTTGGTTATTGAGTTGTTGTTGCAGTTGGGTGAGTGTTCTTATGATCCACATACGAAATTCCTTTTCTGTCATATTGGTTGCCTGATTTTGGTCGGTGTCCGTTTCTAGGGGGCTGGTGCTCCTCCTTGGGGGTGTGTTTTCCGTTTGGTTCTTCATATTTCCTGAGTTCTTTCGCTGACTTCTTCCCATGTCGATCAGTTGTTGTTTCTTTCCTTAGGTTATTGTTTGGGTATTCACACACCTTGTTTAGTTTCTGAGGCATTAGGAGGTGCCTGTGGGTGAAATTGGACCACTCCCTGTATATTGAGTCAGTGGATGCCGTGGAAAGGCTGTGCAAGATGCCGCCCCTGTCAGTAGGTGGCGTTTGCTTGGAGGAACAGGCTATGGTGTTGATTTTGAGTCCTGTTATCAGCTCTCGTTCTGGGCGGAGCTGGGTTGGGTAAGCCTGCCCTCAGGCCGTTAGCAGGGGTCAAAGTTCTGTTCTCAGCTTACAGGGAAAGCTGTCAGGGCGGGGCTGGAATGGTCCTGCTCAGCCAGAAAGTCTGGAGGTGGGGGTGGGGCTGTCTGAGACCCGCAGTCTGCAGCAGGCCTCGCTTCTTTCCACCCTCCCCAACTCTGCAGCTACTCCTGGGCCTCTGCCAGCAGGCCAGACCACAAGCCACCAGGCCTCCCCGGACTGTGGTGCCGGCGGGGAGGTTCCCTGCACAGGAACGCCACCTGGGTTGGGCGCACGGCCTCCTCCTGGGAGGAGGGTTGCCCTCTAGGACGCCGATCCACCCCTGGAGGCACACAGCCCTCAGTAGGCTGTTCGCGTATAATCCTTCTGTGCCCGGGGCAATGCTAGCCCTCGGTGCAGGGGATCTGGTCTGCAGGTCCGACCTCTGGGTCCCAGAGTTCAAACTGTATTCCCACCAGGGAGAGGATTTATGGTCCTAATTCACCCACAGGGAGCCCAAGCTGGATCTATGTCTCTCAGCCTCTGAGTCGGCACCGTTTTCCTGGGAACACGGTGCCAGCAGCACCTGGGAGGGCGGGCGGGGTCCCAAACGGGAAGGTCCCGTTCCCTGGAGGTGCCTCCGGTTGGTGGCTGTATTGTCTCTCTGGGCAGCCGCGGGTAGGGTCGGCGGAGGGGAGGAGGAGGCAATATGGCGCCTGCCGCGCGGCTCGGGTCCGTGCACACGGAGGTGCCCGGAGGAAGTTGGGAACCTGGTGCCACGTCTGCTACAGGCTCACCGTTGGCAAGCGGCGGCAGTCTCTGGGCTGATGTCCGCAGGTCTCTCCACCCACTGGGGAGCCCGCCAGCAGTCCCGAATGCAGGGGAGGGGAAACAGCAATTCCACCTACCCTTGCCGCTGGTCTCCGGGCTGCTCCGGTGGTCTCAGCCTCCAGTTCTCCTCCGCAGCCTCCTCCCCTGGAGTCTCCCGGGGTCTCAGGTACCCCTCCTTCCGGCCCTTGTCCGCTGTATGCTCGTCTTCTTGCTTCTTTCCTCTAGTTTCTGCTAGAATTGGTCTTTTCTGTAGAGACCCTCTGTCTGGCGCTGTTATTCGTCCGCCATCTTGCTCCGCCCCCCTATTTTTTTTTTTTTGAGACAGAGTCTCACTTTGTTGCCCAGGCTAGAGTGAGTGCCATGGCGTCAGCCTAGCTCACAGCAACCTCAAACTCCTGGGCTCAAGTGATCCTACAGCCTTAGCCTCCCGAGTAGCTGGGACTACAGGCATGTGCCAACATGCCTGGCTGATTTTTTCTATATATATTAGTTGGCCAATTAATTTCTTTCTATTTATAGTAGAAACGGGGTCTCGCTCTTGCTCAGGCTGGTTTCGAACTCCTGACCTTGAGCAATCCACCCGCCTTGGCCTCCCAGAGTGCTAGGATTACAGGCGTGAGCCACCGCGCCCAGCCGAACAGAAACTTTTCAAAAGAAGACAGACTAATTGCCAGCAAACATATAAAAAAAATACACCTCTAATCATTAGGGAAATGCAAATCAAAACCACCAATGAGATATCACCTAATTCCAGTGAGAATAGCCTTTATCAAAAAGTCCCAAAACAACAAATGCTGGCACAGAAGTGGAGAGATAGGAGCACTCTTACACTTCTGGTGGGACTGCAAATTTAGCGCAACCTCTGTGGAAAAGAATTTGGAGATACCTCAAAGAGCTAAAAATAGAAATACCATTTGATCCAGCAATCCCACTACTGGGCATCTACCCAAAGGAACAAAAAACATTCTATAATAAATACATCTGAACTCGAATGTTTATGGCAGCACAAATCACTATTGAAAGGATGTGGAAACACCCCAAGTGCCCGTCAATCCATGAGTGGATTAATAAAGTGTGGTATATGTATACTATGGAATACTACTCAATTACAAAAAACAATGGTGACCTAGCACCTCTTATATTATCATGGATAGATCTTGAGCCCGTCCTTCTAAGCGAGGTTAGACATTTCCATTTCACAAGAATGGAAAAACATGCACTACATGTACTTACCATCAAATAGGTACTAACTGATCAACACTAAGGTGCTGCTTACATGTTAATAATATGGGATTGGTAAACTCACAACTAATGATTGAGGTGCTAACTGTATGGGGAAGGGCATGCCTCTAGCCCTAGCTTGGATGAGGCAAAGTTATTACTTGTAACCAAACTGTTTGTACCCCCATAATACCCTGAAATTAAAAAATAATTAAAAAAAATAAATTTACCAGTGGAGGTGAAAGATATGTACACTGAAAACTATAAAACATTGATGAAAGATATTGAAGAAGACAGAAGTAAATGAAAAGACATCCTGTGATCATGGATTAGAAGAACAAATATTGTTAAAGTGTTCAGGGAGACCAGCGGCAAGGGTAGGTGGATTTGCTGTTTCCCCTCCCCTGCATTCGGGACTGCTGGTGGGCTCCCCAGCGGGTGGAGAGACCTGCAGACACCAGCCCAGAGACCGCCGCCGCCTGCCAACGGTGAGCCTGTAGCAGACGTGGCACCAGGTTCCCAACTTCCTCCGGGCACCTCCGTGTGCACAGAACCGAGCCGCGCGTCAGGCGCCATATTGCCTCCTCCTAACCTCCGCCGACCCTACCCGCGGCTGCCCAGAGAGACAATACAGCCATCACCCGGAGGCACCTCCAGGGAACGGGACCTTCCCGTTTGGGACCCTACACCTGACTCAGGGGAACTCAGACTGTGAGCTCCCTACCCGCCCGCCCTCCCAGGTGCTGGTGGCACCGTGTTCCCAGGAAAACGGTGCCGACTCAGAGGCTGAGAGACATAGACCCAGCTTGGGCTCCCTGTGGGTGAATTGGGACCGGAAATCCTCTCCCTGGTGGGGATACAGTTTGTACTCTGGGACCCAGAGGTCGGACCTGCAGACCAGATCCCCTGCACCAAGGGCTAGCATTGCCCGGGGCACAGAAGGGTTATACATGAACAGCCTACTGAGGTGTGTGTGCCTCCAGGGGTGGATCGGCGTCCTAGAGGGCAACCCTCCTCCCAGGAGGAGGCCATGCTCCCAACCCTGGTGGCGTTCTGGTGCAGAAAACCTCCCCGCCGGCATCACAGTCCGAAGAGGCCTGGTGGCTTGTGGTCTGGCCTGCTGGCAGAGGCCCAGGAGTAGCTGCGGAGTTGGAGAGCGTGGAAAGAAGCAAGGCCCGCTCCAGAATGCGGGTCTCAGACAGCCCCACCCCCACACCCAGACTTTCTGGCTGAGCAGGACCATTCCAGCCCCACCCGGACAGCTTTCCCTGGAAGCAGAGAACAGAACTTTGACCCCTGATAATGGCCTGAGGGCAGGCTTACCCAACCCAGCTCCGCCCAGAACAAGAGCTGTTAACAGGACAAAAAATCAACAGTATAGCCTGTTCCTCCAAGCAAACGCCACCTACTGACAGGGACGGCATCTTGCACAGCCTTTCCACAGCACCCACTGACTCAATATACAGGGAGTAGTCCAATTACATCCACAGACACCACCTAATGCCACAGAAACTAAACTAGGTGTGTGAATACCCAAACAATAACCTAAGGAAAGAAACAACAATTGATCGACATGGGAAGAAATCAGCGAAAGAACTCAGGAAATATGAAGAACCAAACGTAAACACACCCCCAAAGAGGAGCACCAGCCCCCTAGAAACGGACACCGACCAAAATCAGGCAACCAATATGACAGAAGAGAAATTTCGTATGTGGATCATAAGAACACTCACCCAGCTGCAACAACAACTCAATAACAAACACAAAGAAACCACAAAAAGCCTCCAGGATATGGGAAAAGAAATAGACACAATGAAGAAAAGTGTAACCGAACTCCTGGAAATGAAGAATCAATTCAAGGAACTACAAAATACAGTGGAAAGTCTCAAGAACAGGGTAGATCAAACAGAAGAAAGAATCTCAGAGCTTGAAGATAACACCCTCCAATTAAATAAATCAGTCACACAAATAGAGCAGAGAAACAGGAGAAAAGAGCAAAGCCTACAAGAGCTGTGGGATTATGTGAAGAAACATAATGTGAGGGTCATAGGGTTACAAGAAGGGGAAGAAGACAACACTCAAGGGTTGGACAAGCTGTTTGAAGATATAATAGAGGAAAATTTCCCAGGCCTTGCTCAAAATCTTGATATAAAAGTTCAAGAAGCTCAGAGGACCTCTGGGAGATTCAACGCAAACAGGAAGACGTCACGACATGCAGTCATCAGACTGACCAAAGTATCAACTAAAGAGGCCCTTCTAAGAGCTGTAAGACAAAAGAAGCAAGTAATATACAAGGGAAAGCCAATTTGAATAACATCAGACTTCTCTAATGGGACTTTACAAGCAAGGAGAGAATGGGGCCCCATTCTCACTCTTTTGAAACAAAACAATGCCCAGCCTAGAATATTATTCCCTGCAAAACTAAGCTTCGTGTATGAAGGAGAAATAAAAACATTCTCAGACAAGCAAAGGCTCAGAGAATTCACCAAGACAAGACCAGCCCTACAAGAAGTACTTAAAACAGCGTTACGCACGGAACATCATAATAATAACTCACGAATATAAAAACAACCAAAACCCAAAGATATTAAAGGCCAGATATTACAATGGCTCAAGACAGAAATCATAGCAACAACACCCAACCCAACAGAATGATCAGTACTCTACCTTACCTATCAGTTCTCTCAATAAATGTGAATGGCTTAAACTCTCCACTCAAGAGACATAGGCTGGATGCATGGATAAGAAAATACAGGCCAAGTATATGCTGTCTTCCGGAAACACATCTAACCTGCAAGGATGCGTATAGACTAAAAATAAAAGGGTGGAGATCAATATTCCAAGCAAATAGAAACCAAAAGAAGGCTGGTGTGGCAGTTCTAATTTCAGACGATTTAGTTTTTAAACCAACAAAAGTAGTAAAAGACAAAGAGGGTCATTATATAATGGTGAAGGGCACAGTCCAACAAGAAGAGATAACAATTTTAAATATATATGCACCCAACTGAGGTGCACCCAGATTCATAAAGCAAACCTTACTGGAGCTAAACAAATGGATTAATAGCAACTCTATAATCGCTGGAGATTAAACACCCCACTGACGGCACGAGACAGATCCTCCAAACAGAAAATTAATAAAGAAATAATGGACTTAAACAAAACTCTAGAACAATTGGGTCTGACAGAAATCTACAGAACATTCTACCCAAAATCCACTGAATATACGTTCTTCTCATCAGCTCACGGGACATTCTCTAAGATTGACCATATCCTAGGACACAAAGAAAATCTCAAGAAATTTAAAAAAATAGAAATCATACCATGTACCTTCTCAGATCACAGTGGAATAAAACTAGAAATCAACCCTAACAGAAACTCACATTTCTACACAGAAACGTAGAAATTAAAAAACCGCCTACTAAATGATTACTTCGTAAATGAAGAAATCAAGACGGAAATAAAAAAGTTCTATAAAGAAAACGACAAGGGAGAGACAAGTTATCAACTCCTCTGGGACACAGCTAAAGCAGTTCTGAGAGGAAAGTTGATCTCCATAAATGCATATAACCAAAAGACAAGAAGATCACAAATAGACAATCTAATGAAACGACTCAAAGAGCTGGAAAAAGAAGAACAGACCAACCCCAAACCCAGCAGAAGAAGTGAAATCAACAAGATCAAATCAGAACTAAACGAAATTGAAAACAGGGAAGCTATTCAGGAGATTAATAAAACAAAAAGTTGGTTCTTTGAAAAAATAAACAAAATTGACACACCATTGGCTAAGCTAACGAAAAGCAGACAAGAGAAATCTCTAATAAGCTCCATCAGCAATAAAAAAGGAGATATCACAACTGATCCCAAAGAGATACAAGATACAATTTATGAATACTACAAAAATCTTTATGCACACAAACTGGAAAATGTGGAGGAAATGGACAAATTTCTAGAAACACACAGCCTCCCTAGGCTCAACCAGGAAGAAATAGATTCCCTGACCAGACCAATCTCAACAGCTGAAATAGAAACAGCAATTAAAAATCTCCCTAAAACAAAAGTCGCGGTCCAGATGGCTTCACACCTGAATTTTACCATACTTACAAAGAAGAACTAGTACCTATCTTGCAGAAACTATTCCACAACATCGAGAAGAACGGAAACCTCCCCGACACGTTTTATGAAGCGAATATTACTCTGATACCAAAACCAGGAAAGGATGCAACAAAAAAAGAAAACTACAGACCAATATCCCTAATGAATATAGATGCAAAAATTTTCAACAAAATCTTAGCTAACCGAATCCAGACACTTATCAAAACAATAATCCACCACAACCAAGTGGGCTTCATCTCAGCGATGGTTCAACATACGTAAATCTATAAATGCAATTCACCACATAAACAGAAGCAAAAACAAATACTGCATGATTCTTTCAATAGATGCAGAAAAAGCTTTTGACAAAATTCAACACCCTTTCATGATACGAACACTTAAGAAAATAGGCCTAGAAGGGACATACCTAAAAATGATACAAGCCATATATGACAGACTCATAGCCAACATCATACTGAATGGGGAAAAATTGAAATCATTCCCACTTAGAACTGGAACCAGACAAGGCTGCCCACTATCTCCACTTCTGTTCAACATAGTGCTGGAAGTCTTGGCTACAGCAATCAGACAGGAAAATGGAATCAAAGGTATCCAAATAGGGGCAGAAGAGATCAAACTTTCACTGTTTGCTGATGATATAATATTGTATCTAGAAAACCCCAAGGATTCAACCAGGAAACTCCTGGAACTGGTCAATGAATTTAGTAAAGTCTCAGGATACAAAATCAATACACAGAAATCAGAGGTATTCATATACGCCAACAACAATCTAATTGAGAACCAAATCAAAGACTCAATTCCCTTCAGAATAGCAACAAAGAAATTAAAGTACCTAGGAATATACTTAACCAAGGATGTAAAAGACCTCTACAGAGAGAACTATGAAACACTGAGGAAGGAAATAGCAGAGGATGTAAACAGATGGAAATCCATACCATGCTCGTGGATCGGCAGACTCAATATCATCAAAATGTCTATACTACCCAAACTGATCTACAGATTCAATGCAATAACTATTAAAATCCCATCAGAATTCTTCACAGATATAGAAAAAATAATTTTACGCTTCGTATGGAACCAAAGAAGACCCTGAATATCAAGAGCAATTCTAGGCAACAAAAACAAAATGGGAGGCATTAATACGCCAGATATCAAACTATACTACAAAGCTGTAGTAATTAAAACAATATGGTATTGGCACAAAAACAGGAATATTGACCAGTGGAACAGATGTGAGAATCCTGATATAAAACCATCCTCATATAGCCATCTAATCTTTGACAAAGCAGACAAAAACATACGCTGGGGAAAAGAATCCCTCTTCAATAAATGGTGCTGGGAAAACTGGATAGCCACCTGTAGAAGGCAGAAACAGGACCCACACCTTTCACCTCTCACAAAAACCAACTCACGCTGGATAACAGACTTAAACCTAAGGTATGAAACTATTAGAACTCTAGAGCAAAAAGTTAGAAACAGTCTCCTAGACATTGGCCTGGGCAAAGAGTTTATGAAGAAGTCCCCAAAGGCAATCACAGCAGCAACAAAAATAAATAAATGGGACATGATCAAACTACAAAGCTTCTGCACAGCCAAAGAAATAGTCATGAAAGTAAACAGACAACCTACAGAATGGGAGAAAATTTTTGCATCCTATGCATCCGATAAGGGACTGATAACTAGAATATACTTAGAACTCACGAAAATTAGGAAGAAAAAATCAAATAACCCCATTAAAAAGTGGGCGAAGGACTTGAACAGAAATTTTTCTAAAGAAGACAGAAGAATGGCCAACACACATATGAAAAAATGCTCAACATCTCTAATCATCAGGGAAATGCAAATCAAAACCACAATGAGATATCACTTAACCCCAGTGAGAATGGCCTTTATCAAAAAATCTCCAAACAAAAAATGGTGGCGTGGTTGCGGAGAGAGAGGAACACTCCTACACTGCTGGTGGGACTGCAAACTAGTTCAACCTCTGTGGAAAGCAATATGGAGATACCTTAAAGCGATACAAGTGAATTTACCATTTGATCCAGCAATCCCATTGCTGGGCATCTACCCAAATGATCCAATGACACTCTACAAAAAAGACACCTGCACTCGAATGTTTATAGCAGCACAATTCATAATTGCAAGGCTGTGGAAACAGCCCAAGTGCCCATCAATCCAAGAATGGATTAATAAAATGTGGTATATGTATACCATGGAGTACTATTCAGCTCTAAGAAACAATGGTGATATAGTACATCTTATATTTTTCTGGTTAGAGCTGGAACCCATACTACTAAGTGAAGTATCCCAAGAATGGAAAAACAAGCACCAGATATATTCTCCAGCAAACTGGTATTAACTGAGTAGCACCTAAGTGGACACATAGGTACTACAGGAATAGGGTATTGGGCAGGTGGGAGGGGGAAGGTGGGCGGGTATATACATACATAATGAGTGAGATGTGCACCATCTAGGGGATGGTCATGATGGAGACTCAGACTTTTGGGGAGAGGGGGGGAAATGGCCATTTATTGAAATCTTAAAATCTGTACCCCCATAATATGCCGAAATAAAAAAAATAATAATAAAGTGTTCACACTATGCAAATCAATCTATATGAGTACTCACTTCAAATGTTATAATTTGACTCAGAGTTTGATGACCTCTGATCAACGAATCATGCAAAACAGATTATCTTTGTAGCCTATGTATGCTATTCAACAGAACAAGAGGATAGAAAAATCACAACTGAAAATTTTAGTATATATTATTTTTATTTTTTATTTATTTATTTATTTTTTGAGACAGAGTCTCACTTTGTTGCCCAGGCTAGAGTGAGTGCAGTGGCATCAGCCTAGCTCACAGCAACCTCAATCTCCTGGGCTCAAGCTATCCTGCTGCCTCAGTCTCCCGAGTAGCTGGGACTACAGGCATGCACCACCATGCCCGGCTAATTTTTTCTATATATATTAGTTGGCCAATTAATTTCTTTCTATTTATAGTGTTGACGGTTCTCGGTCTTGCTCAGGCTGGTTTCGAACTCCTGACCTTGAGCAATCCGCCCACTTCAGCCTCCCAGAGAGCTAGGATTACAGGTGAGCCACTGCGCCCAGCCTATATTATTTTTTATAACAAAGATGACTTTCAAAGTTAAGGAACTTACCAGAGCCATAAAAATTATGTGGTTACTGATAGTAGAGTTTACCTCTTTACTTCAGCATATTTCAGGCAAACTAATGTTTATTACACATGCATTGTGTGTTTAAAGTAAACTTTTACAAAAGTATCTGAAATAAATTTGCAGGATATAAAATCAACATACAAAACTCAGTAGCATTTCTATATGCCAACAGCAAGCAATCTGAAAAAGAAACCAATAAAGTAATCTCATTTACAATAACTACAAAGGAAATAAAATACCTAGGAATAAATTTAACCAAAGAAGTGAAAGATGTCCTCAATGAAAATTCTAAAACATTGATAAAAGAAATTGAAGAGAACATACAAGAAATGGAAAGATATTTCATGCTCATGGATTGGGAGAACCAATATTGTTAAAATATCCATACTACCCAAAGCAATCCACAGATTTAATGCACCCCATCAAAATACCAACAGCATTCTTCACAGAAAGAGAAAAATAATTATAAAATTTATGTGGAACCACAAAAGACACAGAATAGTCAAAGACACCCTGAGTGAAAAGAACAAAACTGGAGGAATCACATTACCTGACTTTGAATTATACTACAGAGCTGTATTACCAAAACACCATGGTCCTGGCATAAATACAGACACATAGACCAATGGAACAGAATAGAGAAACTATATATGAATCCACACATCTATAGCAATTTATTTTTAACACAGCTGCCAAGAATATAAACTGGGAAAAAGACAGTCTTAGGTAAATAGTGCTGGAAAAACTGGACATCCATATGCAGAAGAATGAAACTAGACTCCTATCTCTCATCATATACAAAAACCAAATCAAAATGGAATAAAAACTTAAATATAAGACCTGAAACTATATAATTTCTAAATGAAAACACTAGGGAAACACTCCAGGACGTTGGTCTGGGAAATGATTTCTTAAGTAATACCTAAAAAATACAGGCAACCAAAGTAAAATTGGACAAATGGGATCACATCAAGCTATAAAGCTTCTACACAGCAAAGAAAACAATCAACAAAGTGAAGAGACAACCCACAGAATGGGTGATAATAGGTGCAAACTGCCTATCTGACAAGGGATTAATAACTAGAATGTACAAGGAGCTCAAACAACTCAATAGGAAAAATATCAAATAATCCAATTTAAAACAAACAGAAAATATGAATAGACATTTCTCAAAAGAAGACATACAAATGGCCAACAGGTAAATGAACAAATGCTCAACATCATTAGTCATCAGAGAAATACAAATCAAAACTACACTGAGATATCATCTCACTCCAGTTAAAATGGCTTTTAGCCAAAAGACAGTCAATAAGAAATGCTGGTGAGGAGATGGAGAAAGGCAAACCCTTGTACATTGTTGCTTGGAATGTAAATTAGTGCAACCACTATGGAGTATGGAGGAACAGTATGGAGGTTCCTCAGAAAACTAAATATAGAACTACCATATGACTTAGTAGTCCCACTGCTAGGTATATATCCAAAAGACAGGAAATTAGTATATCAAAAAGATATCTGCACTCCCAGTGTTTATTGGAGGTGAATTCACAATAGCAAAGATCTGGAATCAACCTAAGTGTCTATCAATGAATGGATAAAGAAAATGTAGTACACATACACAATGGAATATTATTCAGCCATAAAAATGGAATCCTGTCATTTGTAACCACATGGATAGAACTGGAGAACATTATGTTAAATGAAAGAAGCCAAGCACAGAAAGACAAGTCTAGCATGTTCTCACTCACATGTGGGAGCTAAATATGAAAACAATTGATCTCATGGAGACAGAAAGTAGAATGATAGTTACCAAAGGCTGGGAAGGGTAGTGGAGATGGGAGGATAAAATGGGGATGGTGAATGGATACAACAATATAGCTAAATAGATAGAATGCATAATATTTGATAGTACAACAGAGTGACTATAGTCCACAAAAAGTTATGATATACTTTAAAATAACTAAAAGCGTGGAATTAGAATGTTCCTAACACAAAGAAATGATAAATGCTTGAGGTAATGGATACTCCAATTACACTGATTTGGTTATTACACATTGTATAACTGAATCAAGAGATCACATGTACCCTATAAATATATACAACTATTATGTACCCGTGATAATTAAAACTAAAAAAGATTTTTGAAAAGTATTAGCTGATGTCTAAAAGAATTATACCAAAAAGTAAAATGTTATTACTTTCGTTTTTCTGTCTGACAGTATAAAAACAGAAACTCCATAATTTTCATTCTAACTGCTTAACATATCTACTTTTGGCATTTTACCAAGCTCTAGATTTGTTAGGATCTTCCTCTTTAACATCAGGACTGAATCCACACTCTCCCCCACTTTTTTGCAGAGCCAATTCCTATTTATCAGCTTCCATGTCAGAACTTGAAAAAGTTTATCAGTTAAAGTATCAAAACATGAAATATATAAAAGGAGATTATAATGCTCACTTCCTCAGAGTTATAAAATATAACCTTATAGGCTGGTGTAGTAATAAATACGATGTACAAGAATATCAAGGACATTATTTGAAGAATGCGTTTCCAGAAAAAAGGAAAGCAAAGTTTTCCAAATATTACCAGTTTCCATGCCAAATTCCGCTCCTAGACAACTTAATTGGCCCACATACTTATCTGTTATCGTACTTACCACATTAAATAAGTGATTTTTTAAAAGTTTCTCTGACTACATTGTGAGCCCAAGGCTGAAATCACATCTCTCATTAGTACTTACATCTGTATCTAATACATATTACATTGCTTGTCTATGTGTCTACTGAGAGAGAGAGACTGTATTTTCTACACACACCAAATAAGTCCTGAAGAAAAAGGGAAAATTCATTACAGTGACTGACTGCACTTGGGTGCAAACTATATACCCTTTTCATTTTTTCAGCTAATTTTCAGGCAATGTTTGATATCCCATTGTATTACATTTTTTCTCTCCTTCTTTTGTGAGCAATCTGTTGTTACAAAATATGAAAAGGAACCACTGAGCATATTTCTGGGAACACATGAGCATCCATCCAAGCAACATCAGAATGTAATTATTCTAGATCAGTGTTCTCTTCATGAGATTTAATTATCACTTCTTACTTTCACATTGAAAGGAGAATGCTGTTATTTTTTTTAACGCACTTAAGAGAATCTGTATTTAAACATTCCGTCTAAATTTCTAATTTTGAAAATATTTCAATAATAAATCCAAGTCATTATACTGTACACACTTTCTAATCAGGCCAAATATGTACACTTTTGTTTATATCACCATCAAGTAGACACGGAAATCGCTTTAAGGTACATGGTAAAACACAAAGGAATTTATTGATGAGGTTTGGTTTCACGACTACACTCTCTCATCATGGACACCTGTGGGAAAATATGGCTAGCAAATTAAAACTGGAGCGCCTGCTACTTTCCTCGCAGTCCCACTCACTAGGCCCACGTGCCCACTCAAATCGAGTTTTGTTGGAGCTCAAGGCCCCGCCCATTCCTTCCCATGGCGTCTACTATGACCCTTTCCGAACCTCCATTGGGAGGTGAGAAGTTGGGACATGAGTGATCGGCTTGCTCCTCACTCGGCACCACTGTGGGGTGCTGCACAGACCTCGGGGACGAGGTCGCCAGCCCGCAGGGTGCCCAGTTTCCAGGCCCTTGCTTACCGTCCGCCCCGCCCCGCCCCCTACTAAGGACCTGGGATCTGTCCTCTGGTTGTGCTGGGGTCCCGCGCGTCCCCGGGACTCAGATACCTCCAACACCACCCTCAGTACTCGCCCCATCTTCACCTGACCCATCCCCTCCGCTCTCTTCAGACTAGCATCCAAATGTTTGGACCTGGGGACCACAGTCACTAATTCATGGTCAATAGTAAATGTCAATAGTAAATATCCTCTTATACTTGGGTTATGACTTTAGCATTATAGATGCAAAGAAGGGGACAGATGATGGAGATATTCATGCGGTGGAATAGACTAGATTTAGAGACCAACTGGCTATGAAAAACAAGAGCAAGGGAGGAGTTCATGATGAATCCAATGGGCATTTGTTTGTTTGTTTGTTTTTACTTTGTACAATTAATTTCGTGGTGGTACTATTTCCTGAGACAGGTAATTGAAAGAAGGAACAAGCTTGAGAGAGGGTTAAATGAGTTAATACATGTAAAATGCTTAAAACAAGGTCTGGTTTGCAAAATATATGCAACTAATAATAGCTACCTCTGAGTTCAGTGTGAGACCTCCTAAAGTGTCTCCAGTCATAAAAAATTCAGCATCATATTCAGGATTCCCCCTCAACATCCAAATTCCTTTGCTGTTCAGTAAGTTTTTGTTTTTGGGGGACAGAGTCTTGCTCTGTTGCCTAGGATACAGTGCCATGGCATCAGCCTAGCTCACAGCAAACTCAAACTCCTGGGCTCAAGTGATACTCCTGCCTCAGCCTCCCAAGTTGCTGGGACTACAAGCATGCGCCACCATGACCCTAATTTTTTCTGTTTTTAGTTGGTAGGCTAATTTTTTCTATTTTTTTTTTTTTTTAGTAGAGATGGGGTTTTGCTCTTGCTCAGGCTGGTCTTGAACTCCTGACCTCAAGCAATCTTTTGGTCTCAGCCTCCCAGAGTGCTAGGATTACAGGTGTGTGCCACTTCACCTGGCTTGTTCAGTAACTTTTGATACTCTTGTTGACTTTCTGTCTCCTCTTCTGCCACAGTATCTAGTCTAAAATAAAATAGTAGTAGCAGTAACAATGGCTACCATTTATTGAAAACCTACTCTGTACCAGATAATTTATTCATTTAAGAATCATATTTACTGAACATCTATTATATGCCAGGCACTGGTACACTCATAGGGATTTTAAGGGTGAGGTCATAGGCTATTTGTAGAGATAAGTGCTGCCTTTGATTAGGAGAATTCTGGATGAGGCATACAGGCACAAAGCAGGAGAAATATGCCTAATTAAGTATAGTCAGGGAGGGTATACCTGGGTAAATAAGTGAACTTTAGATTGGTAGGAGTTAGGCAGGAGAAGAGTGATTAAACAGTGTTCCATACAAAAGGAACAGCATGGTTGAAAACCTAGTAACCAAAATGAACACTGACACTTAAAAGGGTTTTGTTGATTGTTAACCCTTCCCTCTAAGGGACAAGTTTTATTTCTTTTATATGCATGACCTGAGGTTCTTGAGGCACACATAGAGTTTTTAGTTCATAATATTACATACACTTTATGTACCTTAATTTATCTCACCATAACCCTATTGCTAAATATGAATTTACTCACCTTTAGAAGCAATTCTACTGTCATCATCTTGACACATTTGAACAATTGTCCATTAATGTAATTATAGTATATTTCCAGTCATGGAATTTCTGGTTCACATAGTTTTGCACATTTAAACTTTGATGCATATATTCAGCCCAAATCCCTTGAATGGTTGTGTCACTTCATAGTAAGTACCACCAGCAGTAAATGAAAAGTGACTGTTTCACCACATCTAATCCTGCCATGATCATTGTCAAGCATATTAGAAATTAGCAATGTGACCAGTGAGATACAACATGTCTCTGTTGTTGTTTAACAATTTTTGAGGAGTAATTGGCATACAATAAACGACACATATTTAAGGTGTACAATTTAAGGGTTTTTTATTTCAATAGATTTAGGGGCTACAAGTGTTTTATGGATGAATTGTACCTGACAGGTACTTTTGATCCCTCAAGCCCCTCCTACCCTCAACCCTTCTTAGTTTCTTATGTCCATTAACCATTTAATGACCATAATGCATGCCCTTCAGATCCCACTTACAAGTAAGAACATGTGGTAATGAAGTATCTCGTTACTGAGATACTTCACTTAGAATAATGGTCTCCAATTCCATCCATGTTGCTGCAAAAGACAGTATTTTATTCCTTTTTATGGCTGAGTAGTATGCCATGGTTCGTATATACCACATTTTCATTATCCACTCACTCACTAGTTGATTGGCACTTAGGTTGATTCCACATCTTTGTAGTTGTGAATTGTGCTGTCATAAACATTTGGGTTCAGGTGTCTTTTTGATATAATGACTTACTTTCCTTTGACTAGATACCAAGTGGTGGGTTTTCTGGATCAAATGATAGATCTACTTTTATTTATTTGAGGAATCTCCATATTGTTTTCCATACAGGTTATACTAAAGTACATTCCCACCAACAGTGTATAAGCATTTCGTTTTCACTGCATCTGTACCAACATGTATTGTTTTTTGACTCTTGAATAATGGCAATTCTGATCGGGGTAAGGTAGTATCTCACTGTGGTTCAGTTTTTATTTCCCTAATGATTAATGATGTTGAGCATGTTTTCATATGTTTGTTGGCCATTTGTTTATCTTCTTTTGAGAAATATCTGTTCATGTCTTCTGCCCTCTTTTTAATGCAGCTATTTGTTTTTTTCTTGCTGATTTGTTTGAGTTCTTTGTAGACTCTGGATATTAGTCCTTTGTCAGATGTATAGTTTACAAATATTTTCTCCCATTCTGTAGGTTGTCTATTTACTTTGCTTATTATTTCCTTTGCTGCAGAAACATTTAGTTTAATTAAGTCCCATTTATTTATTTTTCTTGTTGCAGTATCCGCCTTTGTGGCCTTAGTCATAAATTCATTGCTTAGGCAAATGTCAAGAAGATTTTTTTCCTGGATTTTCTTCTAGAATTTTTATTGTTTTAGGTTTTATATTTAAGTCTTTAATCTATCTTGAGTTAATTTTTGAATATGGTGAGAGACAGGGATTCAGTTTCATCCTTCTGCATGTGGCTCTCCGATTTCCTTAACACCATTTATCAAATAGGGTTTCCTTTCCCCAGTGTATGTTTTTGTCTGCTTTGTCAAAAATTGGTTGATTCTAGCTATATGGTTTTATTTCTGGGTGCTGTATTTTGTTCCATTGGACTATGTGTCTGTTTTTACACCAGTATCATGCTGTTTTAGTTGCTATAACCTTGTAGTATAATTTGAAGTAAGGAAATGTGATGCCTCAAGTTTTGTTCATTTTACTTAGGATTGCTTTGGCAATGTGGGCTCTTTTATAATTCATATGAAGTTTATGATTATATTTGTTAGTGCTGTGAAAAATGACATTGGTATTTTTATGGGAATTGCATTCAATCTATACATAACTTTAGGAAGTATGGACATTTGAGCAATATTGATTATTACAATCTATGAGTATGGGATGTTTTTCCATTTGTTTGTGTCATGGATGATTTTGTTCATCAGTGTTTTGTAGTTCTCCTTGTAGAGATCTTTCACCTCCTTGGTTAAGTATATTCCTAGGTATTTTATTTTCTGTGTAACTACTGTGAATTGTATTGAGTCTTTGATTTGACTCTCAGCTTGACTGTTGTTGGTATATAGAAATGGTACTCATTTGTGTACACTGATTTTGTAACCTGAGACTTTGCTGAATTTATTTATCAATTCCAGGAGTCTGTTGGTGTAGTCTTAGGAGTTTTCTAAATATAAGGTCATATCATCAGCAAAAGCTATAGTTTGACCTCCTCTTTCCCAATTTGGATACCATTTATAGCTTTCTCTTGCCTGATTGCTCTTACTATGACTTCCAGCACTATGTTGAATAGAAGTGGTGACAATGAGCACCCCTGTCTTTTTCCAGTTCTTAGTGGGAATGCTTTCAATCTTTCCCCATTCAATATGATGTTGGTTGTGGTTTTGTCATATATGGCTTTTATAATATTGAGATATATTACTTCTATGCCTAGTTTGTTGAGGGTTCTTTTATCATGAAAGTGTCCTGCATGTTGTCAAATTCTTTTTCTGCATCTCTTGAGATGATCATATGATCTTTGTTTTTACTTCTCTTTATGTGATGAATCATAGTTATTCATTTATGTATGTTGAACTATCCTTTCATCCCTGGGATGAAGTCACTTGGTCATGGTGGAGTATTTTATTGATGTGCTGTTGGATTTAGTTTGCTAGTATCTTATTGAATATTTTTTCATGTATATTTATAAGGGATATTGATCTGTATGATCTGTAGTTTTGTTTTTTGTGTGTGTCCTTTCCTGGCTTTGGTATCACAGTGATACTGGCTTTATAGAATAAGTTGGGGAGGATTCCCTCCTTCTTGATGTTATTGAATAATTTCTGAAGTATGGGTACCAGCTCTTTTTGTAGGTATGGTAGAATTTGGCTGTGAATCCATCTGGTCCAGGGCTTTTTTTTGTTGGAAGATTGCTTTTATTACTACTTTGATCTTGCTACTCCTTCTTGGTCTGTTCAGGAGTTCTATTTCATCTTGATTGAATCTTGGTAGGTTTTGCCTTTGCCCAAGGGATGTAGAAGTTGTATATGAGAAAATAACTTCAATAGATACCATTACTGCCCAGAAAGCTGCTCCAGCCTAATGTGGTAAGGGAGAAGGAGAAAAGATAGCCTCTGTGGTCAGTCTTTTATGGAACCAGCAGACAGGTCAAACTACACATCTTCAAAATTTTAAGAGTGATGTATTTTATTAGCCTCCAGACATTAGCAAGCCACAAGAGGAGCATGGGCTGCCATTCCCACCTCAGCTGCCATTGCAGTGAGCAATGGGAGAGAGTGGGCAGGTGAGCAAAATGCCACAAAGCTCACTTACTGAAATTCAGTCACCCTTTATTCATTAAGCATGCCCTCTACCAGTTGTAGTAAATTCCTGGTTAGATTCCAAAGTTCCAAAAAAGTTGATTAAGTCAATCTTTGCCAGCTGAAGATTGTTTTAGTTGAGAGACTGATTCTTTAAGTGTCCTACTCCACTATTTTCCATGAAGTCACATAAATCATTTGTTTTTTGTATGTTGAGCCACTCTTGCATTTTTTTAGATAAATCCCATGGTACATAATCCTTTTTACATGCTGCTGCATTCATTTTGATGGCATTATTTGTTGAGGATTTTTACATTATGTTCATAAACACTATTGTTCTATAGTTTTCTTGTGATATATTTTTTCTGATTTTGGTGTCAAAGTAATGCTGACCTCATAGAATGGGTTTCCTCATGTTCTATATTTTGGAATAGATTTAGAAAAATTGGTGTTAATTTTTATTTAAATGTTTGGCCAACCTTAGCAGTGAAGCCATCTACTCCTGAGCTTTTATTTGTTAGAAATATTTTGATTATTAATTCAATATTTTTACTTGTAATATATCTATTCAGACTTTCTATTTTGTCATGAGTCAGTTTTTTTAGTTTATTTCCAAAATTTGTCCATTTCACCTAGGTTATCTAATTTGTAGACGTACCATTGTTCATAGTATTTCCTTATAATCCTTTTTTATTTCTGTAAGGTCAGTAATATTTTTTCCACATTCATTTCTGATAATAGCAATTGAGTTTCATCTATTTTTCTTTAGTCATGACTAAACATTTATTGATCTTCTCAATGAACTATCTTTTGGTTTCATTGATTCTCTGTATTGTTTTCTGCTTCTCAATTTTGCCTATTTCCTCTATAGTCATTATTATTACTATTTCTTTCCTTTTTTAGCATTAAGATGAGTTTGATTTTTTTTCTAGTTCCTTAAGGTAAAAAATTAGCTTGTTGACTTATTTCTTTTTATTTTTTTTTTATTTTTGAGACAGAGTCTCGCTTTGTTGCCAAGGCTAGAGTGAGTGCCGTGGCATCAACCTAGCTCACAGCAACCTCAATCTCCTGAGCTCAAGCAATTCTTCTGCCTCAGCCTCCCAAGTAGCTGGGACCACAGGCATGTGCCACCATGCCCGGCTAATTTTTTCTATATATATTAGTTGGCCAATTAATTTCTTTCTATTTATAGTAGAGACAGGGTCTCGCTCTTGCTCAGGCTGGTTTCGAACTCCTGACCTTGAGCAATCCACCCGCCTTGGCCTCTCAGAGTGCTAGGATTACAGGCGTGAGACATCGCGCCGGGCCTTGTTGACTTATTTCTTATCCTTTAAGGTAGGCATGTGCAAGTGTAAATATTCCTTTGGACACTTCTTTCATTGCACCCTATAGAATTTTGTGTGTTTTGTTTTCATTTTAATTCTTTTCACAGTATTTTCCAATTTTTCTTTTTTTTTTTAAATCTTTGATTCATTGGTTGTTTGTGAGTGTGCTTAATTTCCAAAAAATTGTAAATGTTCCACTTTTCCTTCTGTTATCAATCTCTAGTTTCATTCAGAGAAGACACTAGATATAATTTCATTGTTTTTAAATTTATTGAGACTTATTATGTAATCTAAGTATGGTCTATCCTGGAAAAAAATTCATACCCTTTTGAGAAGAATGTGTAGTCTACTATTGTTTGGGGCAGGGTTGTCTTGTCTATTAGGTGTAGTTCATTTATAAAGTAGTTCAGTCCTGTATTTCCTTATTGGTTTTTCTGTATGGTTGTTCTATCCATCAACAAATGTGGGATGGTTAAATATAAAATGATTATTTTAGAATTTTCTATTTCTCACTTCGATTTTGTTAATTTTTTGCTTCATGTACCTTGGGGATCTGTTGTTTGGGGTGTGTATGTTTATAATTGTCTATCATAACTTCTTGATGGATTGACCCTTTCATCAATACGTAATATCCTTCATTGTTCTTGTAATAATTTTTGACTTAAAGTCTCTTTAGTCTGAAATTATAGTAACCTCAGCTCTCTTCTTGTTTCTCTTTCCATGGAACATCTTTTTCCATTCTTTACCTTTCAATTTATATGACTTTTTTTGCACCTAAAGTGAGTCTTTTATTGACAAAATATAGTTAGGTTAGAATGTTTTCGTATCCATTCTGTTTATTCCTATTTTTTTTTATTTTTTATTTTTTCATATTATGGGGGTACAAATATTGTTAGGGTTACATATATTGCCCCTGCCATTCCTCCCCACGCCCCCCCCTTACCAAAACATCAAGCATGTCCTACTCTCAAGTGGTGCTCATCGCCCTATTTTGTAAGTGTAAATTCTTCCCCTCCTTCCCCCTCCCATTTGCCCACCACCTGATAAAAGTTTGTTTGTTTTCCCCCCTTTTTTTGATTGGAAAAGTTAATCCATTTATGTTTAAAGTGAGTACTGAAAACAAAGAACTTATTTCTTTTTTTATTGCTGGATCGAATGGTAATTCTAATTTTAGTTTTTTGATAAATCTGTATACTGTTCTCCATAGTGGCTATACTATTTTATATTTCCACTAAAAGTGTATGTGTTTCCTTTTCTCTGCATTCTCTCCAAGATGTGTTATTTTTTGTCTTTTTAGTAATAGTCATTCTGGGCCAGGGGTGGTGGCTCATGCCTGTAATGTTTGCACTCTGGGAGGCCTAGGCAGGAGGATCACTTGAGCTCAGGAGTTAGAGACCATCCTGAGCAAGAGCAAGACCCCTCTCTACCAAAAATATTAAAAATTAGCCGGGTGTAGTGGTGTGTGCTTGTAGTCCCAGCTACTTTGAAGGCTGAGGCAGGACGATCATTTGAGCCCAGGAGCTTGAGGTGGCAGTGAGCTCAATGACGCCACCGGCGCCACTGCACTCTAGCCCGGCGACAGAGTGAGACTATGCCAAAAAAAAAAAAAAAAAGGAAAGGAAGGAAAGAGAAGAAAAGAAAGAAAGAGGAGAAGGAAGACAGGGAGGAAAGAGAGGAAGGAAAGAGGGGAAAGAGAGGGAGGGGGAGGAGAAAAAGAGGAAAGGGAATGGGAAAGGGAAGGGAAGAAGCGAGAAAAGGTAAAGGAAAGGAAGGGAAAGAAGGAGAGAGAGAGAGAAAAAAGACTGATGAGGAAACCCCAGAAGTTATTCCAAAAAGGAGGTGGGAGAAGACCACGCTGCAGGCGCCCTCTGCCAGATAAAAAGAAAGAGCCTCTCAGAGGGCCGCACTGTTCTTTATTTTTTTAATATATTTTTTTTGTATGTTGATTTTGCACTTTGCAACTTTAATTAATTTTTTTATTAGTTATAACTGTTTTTTTTCTTTTTTATTTCATCATACTATGGGGGTAAAAATATTGTTAAGGTTACATATATTGCCCCTGCCCCCCTCAGAACTTCAAGCGTGTCCATGTGCCAGATGGTGCGTATGGCACTCATTGTGTAAGTATATATCCATCCCCTCCCCCCCACCTACCCACCACCCTATAAACATTTTTTTGTTTGTTTGCTTTGTTATGTTTTTTGTTTTTTTGACATTTTGGTTGCATTTTATATCTTTGCCTCTTGGTTAGAGGGGTTAGAGGTAAGCCCACCCCCTTCACAGTTCTGGCCATATCCCTAAGATGTGGGTCTCCCCCTATCCCCAATCCCTGGTGAGCACTACCACCATTTGAGCACCATAGTTTTAATCAATCAGTACCAATTTGATGGCGAGTACATATGGAGCCCGTTTTCCTGATCTTGTGTTGTCTCACTTTGGATAACAGGCTTAATCCAGGATAGTATAAATGGTGCTAGTTTGCTGTCATTTCTTATAATTAATATTCCATTGTGAGCAAATACCAAATTTTGATTATCCACTCATGAATTGACGGGCATTTGAGTTGTTTCCATGTCTTTGCTATAGTAAATTATGCCACCATAAACATTCCGGTGCAGATGTCTTTATAGTAGAATGTCTTATGTTCTTTTGGGTAGATGCCTGACAATGCTATTGCTGAGTAGAATGGTATTTCTATTTCTAGCTGTTTGAAGTATCTCCAAATTCTTTTCCACGAAGGTTGCACTAATTTGCAGTCCCACCAGCAGTGTAAAAGTGTTCCTGTCTCTCCACATCCTCGCCAGCATTTGTTATTTTGGGATTTCCTGATACAGGCCATTCTCACTGGGGTTAGGTGGTATCTCATTGTCGTTTTGATTTGCATTTCTCTGATGATTAGAGATGTTGAGCACTTTTTTTATATGTTTGCAAGCCATTATTCTGCCTTCTTTAGAGAAGTTTCTGTTCATTTCCATTGCCCATTTCTTAATGGGGTTGTTTGATTTTTTCTTGTTAATTCTTTTGAGTTCTAGGTAGATTCTTGTTATTAGCCCTTTATCAGAGGTGTAGAGTGCAAATATTTTCTCCCATTCTGTGGGTTGTCTATTTGCTCTAATGATAGTTTCCTTGGCTGTGCAGAAACTTTTTAATTTGATCAGATCCCATTTGTTTATTTTTGATGCTGCGGTGATTGCCTTGGGGGTCTTCCTCAAAATTCTTTGCTTAGACCAATGTCTGATAGAGTTTTCCCAACATCTTCTTCCAGTATTCTTAAGGTTTCATGCCTTGGGTTTAAATCTGTTATCCATTTTGAGTGAATTTGTGAGAGATGTGAGGTTGAGATCCTGATTCAATCTTCTGCATGTAGCTATCCAGTTTTCACAGCACCATTTATTGAAGAGAGATTCTTTTCCCCATTGTATATTTTTGTCTGCTTTATCAATGATTAGGTTACCGTATGCTTATGGTTTCATCTCTGGTATCTCAATTCTACCCCAAACATCGATACTTCTCTTCTTATGCCCATACCAGGCTGATTTAACTGTTATTGCTTTGGCTATACTAGGTTTTTTTCTGGTTCTAAACAAAGTGAAGAATTATTCTTTCAAAACTCTCTATATACTGGTGCTGTATCACCATTGTTTCTTACAGCTGAGTAGTACTCCATGGTGTACATATATCACATTTTATTAATCCACTCATGTATTGATGGGCACTTGGGTTGTTTCCCCATCTTTGCAATTGTGCTGCTATAAACATTCGAGTGCAGGTGTCTTTTTTATAGAGTGCCTTTTGTTCTTTTGCGTAGATGCCCAGTAGTGGGTTGGAGAGTTGTAAGTTGACTTTTTTTGTATTTTTAAAACATGATGGTAAAATGCACATAGCACTGACCATCGTGCACGACAGGCTTCCGCAGAAGTTGCCTAGGGCAGGACGAGATTTTCAAAAGGGCCACACGGGAGTGAGATCAACCAGGTCAGCTGGGTGGGCTGTGCACTGACCAGAAGGGACTGCCCCAAGGAACTTGTTTTTGCCATTTTGCTATTTGACTTTAATAGTCTTATGTTTTTTTGTTCCTTAATCTCCACTATTTCCTTCTTTTATGTTTAGTTTTTGCGCCATTTTGAATCTCTCATTTCTTTTTCTGTATATATTTTAGTTCTTTTTTAGTAGTTACCTAGGGATTACAATTTAACATCTTAAATTTATAACAATGTAGTTTGAATTAATACCAATTGAGCTTCACTAGTATATAAAAATTGCCTTTCTACATATCTTTATCCTTCATACTTTATATAGTTATTGTCACAAATTATATCTTTATACATTGTGCCCATTAACATAGATTCATAATTATTGTTTTATTCATTTGTCTTTTAAGTCACATAGAAAAAAGTTGTTACAAACAAAAAAGCATTAATACAAAAATATTGCCTTTTATATACACCTATGTATTTATGTTTAACAATATTGTTTCTTTCTTCATAAGATTCTGAGTTACTGTGTAGTGTCCTTTCCTTTAAGCCTGATGAACTTTCTTTAGAATTCCTTGTAGGAAAATTCTACTTGTGAAAAATTCTCTTAGCCTTTATTTGTTAATGCTTTAAATTTTTTCTAAATTTTCAATGGAGATTTTTGCCAGATGTAGATATGTGGTTGACAAGGTGTTGTTGTTGTTTTTTTTTTTTTTCTTTCAGCAGTTTAAATATGTCATCCAGTGCCTTCTAACCGCCATGGTTTCTCATGAGAAATTGGCTGTTCATGTTATTTAGACTCTCTTGCACATGATGAGTTGCTTCTCTTGCTGGTTGCAAGATTCTCTCTTTGTCTTTGGATTTTGACAACTTGTTTATAATAGGCCTTAAAAATGGTTCTTTTTGAGCTTATCTACTTGGATTTTGTTGAGCTTCTTGGATGTGTTGATTCATTGGTTTCTTTTTTTAAAATTTTTTTTATTATCTCATATTCTGTGGGTACAAATATTGTTAGGGTTACATATCTTTCCCCTGCCCCCCCTCCCCACCCCGCTATGCCAGAGCTTCAAGCGTGCCCAGCCTCCAAGTGGTGTGCCCTGCACCCACCATGTGAGTACCTACCCTTCCCCTTCTCCCCCCTTCCACCTGTTCACCTTGATTCATGGTTTTCATCAAATTGGTGGAAGTTTGCCCATTATTTCTTCAGATATTTTCTTTGTTCCTTTCTCTTCTTCCTCTCCTGGAACTCACATTATGTGTAGAGTCATATACTTGATGGTTTCCCACAGGTCTCTTAGGCTTTGTGCATTTTTCTTCATTCTTTTTTCTTTCTACTCTTTAGACTCAATTATTTTAATTGACCTATCTTCAAATTTATTTATTTATACCAACTGCCATTTTGTGCAAATCTTCAAATTTATTGATTGTTTCTTCTCCCTTCTCAAATCTGCCTTTGGACCCCTTTAGCAATTTTTCTTTTCAGCCATTATACCTTCCAACTCTAGGATTTTTATTTGGCTCCTTTTTATAATTTCTGCTTATTTATTAATATTCTATATTTGGTAAAACATTTTCTTCCTGATTTTCTGTACTTATTTTCCATGCTTTCCTTTAGTACTGTAAGCATATTTAATACAGTTATATTAAACTCTTTCTTTGTTTTCTAAGTCCAATGTCTGTGCTTCCTCAATGGCATTTTCTGTTAATAACCTTTTTTCTTGTATGTGGCTTATACTTTCTTGCCCTTTCCCTAAATTGTTATTTGTATTTTTGTTGAAAACTGGACTTTTTTTTTGAAAACTGGACATTTTGAATATTATCATATGATAACTCAAAATAAGATTATCTCCCTTCCTTGGGGTACATTGTTGCTGTTTATTGAGGATTGTTGTTGTTCACCTATTTAGTGACTTTTGCAAATTATTTTTGTGAAGTCTGTATTTTTTTGTTATGTGTGATCACTGAAGTCTATATTGCACTAGTTTAGTGGTCAGTTAGTGGTTCAGTATAGATTTTTTTAAATGCCTTGAACAAAAAAAAAGTGTTCTTTTGGTCTTTGCTGACTGGCTCAGTGTGGTAGTGTTCTTTTAATTTTAATCAGGCCATTTATAACTCTGCCTTAGCCTTTACTTCCTGCATGTGTGAAACCTAAAGGTCTGCCAAATTTGAGAGGTTAAGTTTTTCTAAGATCTTTTCTGGGCATGTGTCAATCCCTGAACATGTGTATAGACTTCTAGATTCTCCGGTATATATGTGAACTTTCCTAAACACTTATTACCCCATCTATCTCCTTTTCAAGCCTCTTTCTTCTTAGGCTTTTCAGTCTGTTGGCAGCTTGCACCCTCTGTTATTCCTTGACCTAGGCAGCTAGTATGATTGCATTTAAATGTTTTCCACAAATGTTGCTCTGGAAGCCACTTCAACCCTGAGAACATTCTGTGGTTGGTAAAACAAAGCAAGTTCTTGAGCTCATCCGTTTGTGTTCTTTGTGAACAAGGTCTATATGGACCCCTCTGATGTCAGCAAGCTGCAGCAGGAACACATGCCACCATCTCCATAGCCACCATTGTGCTGGGAGTTGGGAAATGGTATGTGGGTAAGTTAAAATGCCACAATGTTCCCCTACTAAAATTTAATTACTCTCCTGGTTGTTGTAAGCTTTATTATTATTATTGTTATTAATGTTATTATTAGCATTCTGAAAAAGTTGGTTTTGTCAGGTTTTTTTTTGTCAGACTAATGTTTGCTTTAGCGAAGAGATGATGTTTGAGAGTTCTTTATTCTGCCATTTTCAGTGAAGTCAGGCATTGATAGTTTTGAGATATGTATTCCATGTATATCTTATCTAGCTTCTAAGTAAAGAAACTTTATATCAAAAATTAATATGATTTTACATACTATGTACTTCTGCTATCAGAACTGGGGACATTATGCCACGTTCTGTTTGATTTATAAATGGTGGAAGCTTCAGAGGTAAGAGTTAGGGTATGGGCTGCACTGATGACTGTGGAGCCATGGTGAGAACACTAGGGTGGGCAGGGAATCTCTAGTTTCTTAAATGACTGTCTTTTTCCGAAGAAACACTTCAGCCTATGAAACTGAAGCCTTAATTTTAGTTGAATCTTTTCCCATTCACAGACTGACTTCCTGACCAAATCTTTTCAGACAAAGAACCTCCACATCGGTTAAAAACAAAACTCTTGGAGTTATTCATGAAATCTCTTCCAATATTTATCCTCAATTTCTACTACTCAGTGAACACATATTTAGTCATATCTGCACCCTATTGCTCTGACATTTTCTTGTCCAAGGAGGAGCTATGTGGAACCCAATTGTATCAGCAGGCCTGAGAAAGGCAAAAACCATGACAAATAAGCATCATGAACCATGGGTGTCATCCAGGGGAGGGAATAGGTAAAATTCTTTTCCTTCATAATAGAACTACCAGGTGCTTTTTCAAACTTAGAGTCAGGCTGGTACATGCATTCAGGTAAACACAATGGACCTGAACTGTGATGGTTTCATTAAGGAAGAAGTGTGGCATGTCCACACTGCTTCAAGAGAAGTGGAAAAAGCCTAGTTGTGACACTGGAGGTGAGTACATGTACCATTTGGGGCACAATCTAGGTTTTTTGAACTGACCTATAGGCTGTGATCACAGTGGGACTCACTAGAATTTGTATGGCATGGTGAAAATCTTAGTGTATATGCCAGGATTGGTGTATGGGCAACATGGCTAGCGCTTTCATGGTCTTCTCTTAGATCAGGACCTACTCCAGTATGTGGACAGTGCATGGGCTCATGGGGCTTGTGCCATCCTTGAGCTGAGGACCTTGTGCGAGACAGCTATATACCACAGGGTATAGTGCTAAGGGAATTAAGTGTGGAGTTGGCCCTTTGGCATAGTAGGGCTATGGTCAAGGTACAAGGCATTTTAGTGAATATCTATGTGCAGAGCTTATTCAAAGTATGTCAAGTGGCAGTGCATGCTGTGTAGGATTTGAGACTGCATGAAGCTATGTAGAATAGACCCTTGTGTGGATGGGGTGTGCCAGTGGTATTAATGGGAACTTGGTGAGCTTACTTCATGCAGGGGATTAATTCTGCTTGTTTTGTTTGCCAATAAATGTCATTTTTACCTTTAGGAATCCTTCATTCAAGAATGTGGCTGTATTTTGTAGAAAACTTCATCATTTATTGTATTAATTCTTGACTATGCCCTTTCAGATTACAGGCTTTCCCCTCCATCCAACATGGACTGATTCTGGAGGGCCCTTCCTTAGGCAGTTCCAACAGAACCTGTGTTCATTCCTCAGAAACATGAACCCAGTAGTTACACAGAAGATGGAAGTATCAAATATGTTTTGGGTGAACCTGTCCCATAGGGCCAGTGCAGCCCACCTTCTCACTGTGAAATGAGCTTAAAGACACTTACAGCTTCTATCTTCTCCATTCAGAATGTACCAATACCTCAGCAAGGATATTTCTCATCCTTGTTCCTTTTATTCCCCACCTTTAATCCACCTCTCTTCCTTGATCTCCTTCTTTGGGACTTTCTGTAGTTGAGCTAGGAGCTAAAGTGCAGGATGTGCACATGTCCTCTCATGGCAAAAGGAAAAGGAAATGGCCATTTTTGACAAGACTTCTTCAGCAAGGGATATTAACTAGGTTTGGGAAGATTTGGCAGTGTCATTTCATCGTATCTGGAGAATCTTGTTCTACTACAAGTTCAGTAGCTGGCCCTTGAAAGTGTTCTAGTGGATCAAATATATCTAAGGATAAGACCTCAATGCAGGATACTGCTGTGTCTTGGTGTGATGGGCAATGATGAGGGCCTGAGTTTGAGCAGGAATTACTGGAGGTATTTGTAGTGGCACTGAGAGCCCAGCCATAGAGGCCTACTTCATATATGAAAGGAATGAGGAATTGTTTAGTTGTTTCTATTTGTCCTACATATTGCTGAGAAAAAGATTATTTTTACAAATTAGTTGACAAGCACCAGGTTACATTTTTTATAACTTACATACTGTTTGTTGAGTTTATACCTATATTATGTATTTTTAATCTTTTTGTTTTATTTTGGCTTATTTCCATTAGGTAATTCATATTTTATGTATTTAACTTACTTTGCCATTTTTCGTTGATTATTCCTTTTATATTTAAAGAGAATTTTATTCAAAATAATTATATTCTGTGACATAAAAGTTTCTGTCTTTTTCTCTGAAAACTAAGGTATTATCCCCTAATCTGGGCAGGGTCTGGTTCCTTGTGTGAGGGGGAGGGGTGAGAGCTCCGTCCTGGACATAAACGGCCTACCTGCCCAACCTGGCAATTTTAGATATTTTTATGAGAACATGTTCTTTTAGTCATATATAGGTGATGTTATTAGGCTACATATTACCCACATGGGCAATTTCCAAAGGCCTACACAAATTATCAGCACCTTTCCAACATGGAAGAATGACTTTTTCACATCTTTCAAGAAAATTCTACTCACAACAAATTGTAAGTGAGGCATGTGTATTTTACTGAAGGTTTCAAAGAAGTATCAGTGGGTTTATCCCCACAGAATTTCAAAGCATAAACCCTAAGGGCTACCTCTTCTCTTAAATTTTTTCAGCTTCCAGCCACTAGGTTTTTCCTCTCTTGCTGCTCTTTCACTAAACTTCCTCTGAACCCAATGGCTTTTATCTTCTCCTCAGTAATCCTCTCAGGAACCATTCAATATTTCCTATTGCTCTGTGAAGAAACATTTAGTTTTTCTCTACTTTCTACCTCAATTGTTATATATTACCACACAGAACTTAATGCATAAGCTACACATTCAGTAGCTATGTCTTGGCACTGTTGAAGTAAGCTTTAGGCAGGTAAGGTCTGGTCTTAGTAGGATGCTTTGTGTGAAGGTTAAAAATGAGGGTCCCAATCATGCAATGATGACTTGAGGTATGTGTAGTGATACTAAGGGCCCTGCTGTGGGGAAGTTCCATCTCATGTATGGGATTAAGGGATTGCCTTGGTCTCAGTTTCTGCCTATTTGTCTTTAGAGAAAAGGTGGCAGACCTATCTTCCTCAAGCTGAGAAGAACATGACTGAAGACATTAAATTGACCATGCCAAAATAGACAATTTTATGAAAATGACAGGTAATACACACTATTTTTAGTCTTGCAATTTTAATTTTTTTTAATTTTGTTTTCTTGTTCTTGTTTTTGTTTTTTGACAGAGTCTCACTCTGTTTCCCAGGCTAGAGTGCTGTGGTGTCAGCCTAGCTCACAGCAACCTCAAACTCCTGGACTCAAGCAATCCTTCTGCCTCAGCCTCCCATGTAACTGGGGCTACAAATGTGCACCATCACGCCAGGCTAACTTTTTGTATTTTTTAGTAGAGATGGGGTCTCACTCTTGCTCAGGCTGGTCTCAAACTCCTCACCTCAAGCAATCCTCACACCTCAGCCTCCAAGAGTGTTAGGAGTACAGGCATGAGCCACAACGCCCGGCCACAATTTTAAGTGTTTCATAGTTTTGGATTCTGTAGCATTTTCCCCAGATATTCCATTAAGTAGGTTTTCCCCCAAATTTTCAAGCATAAAAATTATCTGAGACTTCTGCTTCTGGGAAGATGATATAGACATAAATTTCCCTATTTTTATGCTAAGTACAACTTATGTATAAAACAATCATGAGAAAATTCTAAAAGGTAGAAGAAAAAAGACTGGCTACAGACCTCAGATCCTGAAAAACTATGTAGTGATGAGTTTTATGAGTTTTCTTTTTGTCTGCTATAGTCCAGACTGAGTACTGGAAAAGGTGGCAACCCAGAAATGTCAACCTATGCACACAAAACAGTCCCCTCAAAAGCCTGCTTACTCTAGCCAAGGATACCTGGAAGGGCAGGGTAACATAACGAAAATTTTTAAACAATAATTGCTCTTCTCAAGCCAAGCATCACAGAAAAAACTGTGGTCCCAAAACAATTTTCACCTAATCATATAAGCCTAGATTTCCACTCTCTCTCTCTCTCAAAAAAAAATAAATAAATAAATAAAATAAAACAGGAGCTCAGACTCCCTCCCCACAATGAGGGTATTGTCTAACAAGTCAGAGTAGGGATCCAGGATTTTCACCCACACAGGCTGATAAGAAACCCTTACCCCTCTTATTGTTAGTAAAGACCACACAGGGAGTCCGGATTTCTACTTTCACTCAGCAGTGCTGAGGTACACCATTCCTTCCTTACTTTTACTGTGCCACAGGAGATCTAGTGAAGAATTGGGATGATCAAAACCACCAGGTAGTAATGAGTCTGTCTACCTCCTTCATAGTGTAGTGGAGGTTAGAAGGTGAATAATAATGAAACACTCCTGCCCCTCCCGGAAATTGAGATATCAGTGGAGGCACAGTGAAGAGCTGAAACCTCTATACTCAGCCACAAATAATGAAGAACCCCCTACCAAGTGTCAGTGGAGGCTAAGTAGGAAACCTGGACTTCTGCCCCAACCTGGTAGTAACAAGGTGTTACCCTACCATCCACTGATAGAGTGACGTCAAAGCAAGCCAGCTAAAACAGAAGGTTTAAATAAGATTTAGAATCTCGTAACATAAACCTCCAAATGTACAGGTTTCAATCAAAAACCCTTTTTATAACAAAAACCAGGGAGATATCATCTGAATGAGAAAAGATAATAAGTAGATACCAACACCAATGTAACAGAAATGTTAAAATTATCTGGCAAAGATTTTAAAGCAGCTATAATAAAAATGTTTCAATGAACAATTATGAAAAAATTCAAAACAAATGAAAAATAGAAAGTGTCAGCAATTAAATAGAATGTCTCATCAATTTGAAGACCTAAAAAAAAATAATAACCAAAATTTAAAACTCAATAAATGGTTTTAAGAGTGGAATTTGGATGATAGAAGAATCACTAAAACTGAAGAACTAATTACCTAAACTGAACAACAGGAAGAAAAGTAGAGTAAAAATAAATTAAAATGTACTTTGGGGACCTGTGAGACTATAACAGAAAATGTAACATTTGTATTATTGGAATCCCTTAGTAGAAGAGAAAGTGGGTGGGACTTAAAGGTATTTGAAAAAAATAATGCCTGAAAATTCTCTAAGTTTGGCGGAGAGCATAAACACATATATTCAAGAAGCTGAGGCCTCTCTCTAAGCAACCACGCCACCATTTATTGTTTGGAGATTTTTTGATAAAGGCCATTCTCACTGGGGTTAAGTGATATCTCATTGTGGTTTTTGATTTGCATTTCCCTGATGATTAGAGATGTTGAGCATTTCTTCATATGTTTGTTGGCCATTCTTCTGTCTTCTTTAGAAAAATTTCTGTTCAAGTCCTTCGCCCACTTTTTAATGGGGTTATTTGATTTTTTCTTCATGATTTTCGTGAGTTCTAAGTATATTCTAGTTATCAGTCCCTTATCGGATGCATAGGATGCAAAAATTTTCTCCCATTCTGTAGGTTGTTTGTTTACTTTCATGACTATTTCTTTGGCTGTGCAGAAGCTTTGTAGTTTGATCATGTCCCATTTACTTATTTTTGTTGCTGCTGTGATTGCCTTTGGGGACTTCTTCATAAACTCTTTGCCCAGGCCAATGTCTAGGAGAGTGTTTCCAACTTTTTCCTCTAGAGTTCTAATATTTTCATACCTTAGGTTTAAGTCTGTTATCCAGCGTGAGTTGGTTTTTGTGAGAGGTGAAAGGTGTGGGTCCTGTTTTAGCCTTCTACAGGTGGCTATCCAGTTTTCCCAGCACCATTTATTGAAGAGAGATTCTTTTCCCCAGCATATGTTTTTGTCTGCTTTGTCAAAGATGAGATGGCTATATGAGGATGATTTTATATCAGGATTCTCACATCTGTTCCACTGGTCAATATTCCTGTTTTTGTGCCAATACCATATTGTTTTAATTACTACAGCTTTGTAGTATAGTTTGATATCTGGCATATTAATGCCTCCCATTTTGTTTTTGTTGCCTAGAATTGCTCTTGATATTCGGGGTCTTCTTTGGTTCCATACGAAGCGTAAAATTATTTTTTCTATATCTGTGAAGAATGCTGATGGGATTTTCATAGGTATTGCATTGAATCTGTAGATCAGTTTGAGTAGTATAGACATTTTGATGATATTGAGTCTGCCGATCCACGAGCATGGTATGGATTTCCATCTGTTTACATCCTCTGCTATTTCCTTCCTCAGTGTTTCATAGTTCTCCCTGTAGAGGTCTTTTACCTCTTTGGTTAAATATATTCCTAGGTACTTTAATTTCTTTGTTGCTATTGTGAAGGGAATTGAGTCTTTGATTTGGTTTTCAATTAGATTGTTGTTGGTGTATATGAATGCCTCTGATTTCTGTGTATTGATTTTGTATCCTGAGACTTTACTAAATTCATTGATCAGTTCCAGGAGTTTCTTGGTTGAATCCTTGGGGTTTTCTAGATACAATATCATATCATCAGCAAACAGTGAAAGTTTGATCTCTTCTGCCCCTATTTGGATACCTTTGATTCCATTTTCCTGTCTGATTGCTGTAGCCAAGACTTCCAGCACTATGTTGAACAGAAGTGGAGATAGTGGGCAGCCTTGTCTGGTTCCAGTTCTAAGTGGGAATGATTTCAATCTTTCCCCATTCAGTATGATGTTGGCTATGGGTCTGTCATATATGGCTTGTATCATTTTTAGGTATGTCCCTTCTATGCCTATTTTCTAAATGCTGGCGTGGTTGCGGAGAGAGAGGAACACTCCTACACTGCTGGTGGGACTGCAAACTAGTTCAACCTCTGTGGAAAGCAATATGGAGATACCTTAAAGCGATACAAGTGAATCTACCATTTGATCCAGCAATCCCATTGCTGGGCATCTACCCAAATGATCCAGTGACACTCTACAGAAAAGACACCTGCACTCGAATGTTTATAGCAGTACAATTCATAATTACAAGGCTGTGGAAACAGCCCAAGTGCCCATCAATCCAAGAATGGATTAATAAAATGTGGTATATGTATACCATGGAGTACTATTCAGCTCTAAGAAACAATGGTGATATAGCACATCTTATATTTTCCTGGTTAGAGCTGGAACCCATACTACTAAGTGAAGTATCCCAAGAATGGAAAAACAAGCACCAGATATATTCTCCAGCAAACTGGTATTAACTGAGTAGCACCTAAGTGGACACATAGGTGCTACAGTAATAGGGTATTGGGGAGGTGGGAGGGGGGAGGGGGGCGGGTATATACAAACATAACGAGTGAGATGTGCACCATCTGGGGGATGGTCATGATGGAGACTCAGACTTTTGGGGGGAGGGGGGAAATGGGCATTTATTGAAACCTTAAAATCTGTACCCCCATAATATGCCAAAATAAAAAAAAAAAAAAAAAAAAGAAGCTGAGGCCGGGCACGGTGGCTCATGCTTGTAATCCTAGCACTCTGGGAGGCCGAGGCGGGCGGATTGCTCAAGGTCAGGAGTTCAAAACCAGCCTGAGCGAGTCCTTGTCTCTACTATAAAAATAGAAAGAAATTAATTGGCCAACTAATATATATATATGAAATTAGCCGGGCATGGTGGCTCGTGCCTGTAGTCCCAGCAACTCGGGAGGCTGAAGCAGGAGGATTGCTTGAGCCCAGGAGTTTGAGGTTGCTGTGAGCTAGGCTAATGCCATGGCACTCACTCTAGCCTAGGCAAGAAAGCGAGACTCTGTCTCAAAAAAAAAAAAAAAAAAAAGAAGCTGAGATAATCTCATATAAGATAAAACCCAAAGAAATCCACACCAAGATACATCATAGTCAAATATTTGAAAAGTAGACAAAGAAAAAAAATGAAAGCAGTGAGAGAAATAAAACCTTACCTATAAAGGAAAACCAATTAAATGAGAGTGGATTTTCTCATCAGAACCCATGGAGGACAGAAAGAAGTGGTATGCCATTTTTCTAGTGCTGAAAGAACAAAACTATAAAGCCAGACTGTATATCTTATAAAAATATATTTCAGGAATAAAGGTAAATGAAGACATTATCAGATAAAGAAAACTAAGAAAATTATTCACCAAAGGACCTACCCTTAAAGGAATGGCCAAGAGAAGTTCCTTATATGGAAAAAAATGATGAAAGAAGGAACTTTAAAGGAAGGAAGGAAAAGAAATCACAGCAAAAATATGGGTAAACACAATAGACTTTCCTTCTTTTCTTGAGTTTTCTAATTTAGAATGTTTGATGGTTAAAGTAAAAATTACAATGCTGTGTGATGTGGTTCTAAATATACATAGAGGAGATTTAAGATAATTACTTTATAAATAGGGAAGGTAAAGGAATGTAATTGGTGGCAAGATTTCTACACTTCACTTGAACTGATAAAATGACACCAGCCCATGATAAGTTATATAATGTAATATATGTATATAATGTAATATCAGTAAAAGGAAACTAGACAAACAGATACACTCAAAGACACTAGGTGAATCACAATAGAATTCTAAAATATTTACACAAAACTTGTAGAAATGTTAGGAAAAAGAAAATGGAAACAAAAAATAGCGGAAAAGAAAACAAAAAAATAAAATGTCAGACTTAAACTATAAAATATCAGTAATTAAATGTAAATGGACAAAATATTTCAGTTAATAGATATTGGAAGAATAGATTGTAAAACATGATCCAACAATTTTCTGCCTACAAAAATAACTTTAAATACTAGATACCAAATTGATAGGTTGCTAGTAAAAGTATGGAAAAATACATATCATGCAAATATTGATTAAAAGAAACCAGGAGTACCTATATTAATATCAAGAAAAGTAGACTTCAAAAGACTTCAAACTAAGAAAATTAACATTCTCTAATCATGAAAGGGTTAATCCATCAAGAAGACATAACAATCCTGAATGTGTATTCACCAAACAATAGAGTTGCAAACAAGTGAAACAAAACCTGACAGAACCAAAATGAGAAACAGGAAAATTCATAATTATAATTGGGGATTTCAAAACCTTACTCTCAGAAATGAATAGAACTACTAGACAGAAAATCATCAAATGTATAGAAAAATTGAATAACACAATCAATAATTGAGTTCTAATTGATGTATATATAGAAGATAAACAGCATGATACTACCTATATTTTTAACTAATAAACCCTATATATATTTATGGGGTAGAAAATGATATTTTGATATACATGTACATTGTGAAATGGCTAAATCAAGCTAATTAACAACTCCATTACCTCATATACTTATTACTTTTTTGTGGTGAGAACATTTATTTTATATTCCATAACAAAATTGCAGATTTACTGAAAGATATCTACCACAATCCTACTCTGTTGTGTATACTGTGCTTGGTATTGAGGGGACTACAGAGAAGAGTAAGTTGCCATTTTTGTATTTAAGAAGATTATAATCTAAAAGAAGAACTAAAATAAGAGATATATATGACTAATTGCAACATGATGCAAAACAAAGCACGTACTATGAGGGGTGGTATAAAATGAGTACTCTGAGAATTTAGAAAAGGTAAATTTACTGAAATGAAATGAATGGCTATGATTGAAATATTGGGGTATTTTAAGTGTTATTGAAAAGGAAGGATTGACTAAATTGACTGAAAACAAACTGCTTATGGACTTTCTGTTATTTGATTTTATGAATTTAATTTTTTATAATACTTATAAAAGATAGGTGGTGGAAATTTGACCATTACCTTGGAATTCTTCATCTGGGCCTCAGTTGGTCATAGCATTAAAGATTTTTCTTCATTCTGTTCTTGTGGATATATCTGATCACCAGGACTGTGGGCCTACTCACTATCTTGGCCATTATGTCCAATGCTCAAGTCCACACACCCATGTTTTTCCTGGTGAATCACTCCTTCACTGAAATAATTTTTGTGTCTACCACATTGCCCAAGATGCTAGTGATAACTTGGACTCAAAATAGTACTTTTAAGTTCATTTGTTGGTCTAGATGATTTCCTTCTGGGTATGATAGCCTATGACCATTATGTAAAACCCCTCCACTATAGTAAAACCTAGAGTTCATACAACCTCTGTTTCCCTGGTGGCTGGATCCTGGTGCTTTCATTAACATTTCCTCCTTATTTCCCTTCTGGAAGTCCATTTGTTCATTTTATCTTCCATTTTTTTTAAATCAGAATATCTATGATTTATCTCAGGGGTCCTCAAACTATGGCCCGTGGGCCACATGCAGCCCACCGAGGACATTTATCTGGCCCACCGAGTGATTTTGCCGCTGCTGCCTGTCTTGCTTAGCAGCCGACTTGTCCTGGGACCACAGCGCGCATGTGTGGAATGTGCACAGCACTCTCCAATGGCCCTCCAACCGTCTGAGGGACAGTGAACTGGCCCCCTGTTGAAAAAGTTTGAGGACCCCTGATTTATCTTATGCCTCTTCTACCATTGTAAGCTGAAAGTATTAGGAGCAGACAACAAAATGTCTCTTTAGTTTCATAGGTCCATAGATGGAGGATTGTGCCTCAGAAGTTGTATTTACTGGACTACACCTAAAGCCACAGCCATGTCTGATTTGATGAGTTAGATGATGATATTTATGATATTTGAGCTGAAGAGATTCAGATGAGATTTTGAACTGATTTTGTTGTGATGGTATAAGAATTCTAGGGACCTTGGGTGGGGTTATTTGTATTTTCCATTATGTATATATGTGAGCCTTTAGAGCTAAAGGGAAGACTGATAGACATAATTCTAAACATGCCCCCTAAGATGTCCATGCCTTAATTATCAATCAAGCATTAATCCAGTCAGTGCTATGAAAGGATTTTCCAGATGTAATTAAAGTCTTAAGTCAGTTGACCGTAAAATTATCCAGGTAGATGTGACTCAACCATGGGAGCCCTTTTAAGGCAGTTTTCTCTGGCATGGCAGCAGAAGAATAAGTTAAAGAGATACAAAGCACAAGAAGAGTTCAACAGATCGTTGTGCCTTTGAAAATGGAGGGGGCCATATGCAAGGAATAAAGAGAAGCCTCTAGGAGTTGAGTAAGTTCCAGCCAGCAGATAGCAAGGAAACAGGAGCCTCAGTCCTACAACCTCAGATAAATGAATTCTGCCCACAACGTTAATGATTACAAAAGTGTTCTTTCCCCAAGCCTTCAGATAGAATTCAGCCTTGAAAACACCTTGATTTTGGCCATGTAAAATCTTCAAAGGAGAACTCAACTGAGCTCACCTGAACTTCTGACCTAGAAAACTTTGAGAATAAATGATTGTTATTTCAAGCCTTTAAGTGTGTAATGATTTGTTACACATCAATAGGAAATAATACAGATTTGCAATATAAATTTAGTATAGAAACCTTCCCACAATTAATAACTGAGTCACTTTTGTAGGCATTCAAACAACATTACTTTAACAGGGCCGGGGAATTCGTAAAAAATGACAAAGAACATGAAAAAGAAACTATGGACCAATGTAACTTATGAGATTAATGAAAAATTTCAAAAGTATATTAGCAAGTAAAATTTAATAAGAAAATAATAATATGTCACAACTTGGGTTGTTTCTTATATATTAAATACTTTATGATTATAAAGTATGCTTCCTTATTTGCTTTACTGCTATTATACCTTAAATTTTATTTATATTTCTTTTAATATCATGGCCCTTACTTTATACTCATTTGTACTTCCTTGGTAGCTCCTTATCTATCCTTTTAGTTTTATCATTTCTGAATTAGTAGTCAGCCTTCAACATGTATTTGTTGAGATCATTGTGGTAGGCAATGATCTGGGCAGTAAATTTAATATATTTGACAGAATGTTTTGCCTTACTCTGTTATATTATGACTTTGTAACATAATAATGCTTATTTAGTTTTAACCTTTTTAAAAAAGGTATTTTATGGTCTGTGATTTCTTATTTTATTGTTTGTTTTTTGGTGTGTCTCTGTGTGAATGTATGTTTTGTGGTTTTTTTACAGTTTAAAATTTTTTTATTTTTTTTTACTTGACAATAATTGCACATTCATGGGGTATATAGTGATTCATGGGATACATATAATGCATAAAGATCAGATCAGGGTAATTGATAATCTTGATGCTTTACAGTCCATATTTTGTTCTAGTGTTCCCTTTATAGATTTTAAACCTCTTTCTTTAGGTATTACATATTAGAAAATGTCTTTTAACTCTTTATTGAAATGTGAGGAAATATTTTTCCTCCTAGCTGCTCTGCTACTTTATTTTTATTATATTATTCTTAATTCTTCTAGTGACTAAATTTATACTTTAGAATAATATACTTATCACTTTGTTACTTTTTTAATCAGTTTTAAAACAGTGCCTATAGATACCCTACAAACACAAAAGATAAAAAATCAGCTTATTTTTACCGGCTGATTCCACTCTTGCCTTTTCATAGTCTATCACACACAACAGACAGAGTGATCTTTTTAAAGTTGAAAGAAGATCCTGTCATTTCCTACTTAAACCTGTTCAATGACTTCTCATCTCTGGCTTACTAGGTCCTGAATGATTCATCCATAAGATATCCAACCTAATCTCTTAACATTACCTATGTATCACACTGAGTTCCAGCCACAATGGCCTACTGACCTTTCTATTCCGTGAACTTAGATGTTCTATCAAAGGAGGATACTGAAAAAACATACATAGGGTGCTATTTTTCTCAAGGACTTTGCATTTGCTATTTCCCATTTGGAATGTCTTTTCCTTGGGGTTTTCAAATGGCTGCACCCTTCTGAGCTTACAGGTCACCTCTTCAGATAGGTCTTCCCTGACCACCCTGTATGAGAACATAACACCTCTATCTACCCCCAGCAATTATTTTCTATCATATTGTTATGTTTCTTTGCTTTATAGTATTTCTCAAAATGTAAAATTACCTTGTTTTTCATTTACTTAATGTCTGACTACCAAACTAACATTAAATTCCTTGAAGACAGAGACTTAGTCTTTTTAAAAATTTTTCTGCTATACACTGGGTACATGGACCAGTCCCTGGGTACATAATTGATATTTAGTGAATATTTTTGGAAAAGAAATAAATGAATCTATTAAAGGTAAATAAATGAAGAAAATTCCAAATACTGTCTCTGAACAGGTATCTTATGTCAAAAAATGTGTGTGTGTGTGTGTGTGTGTGTGTGAATTGACTCCTTTATCACTATATAATGAATTTATTTGTCTCTTTTGAAAGATTTTTTGCCTTTTTTACTTTTGTAGATTTAGGGGGTAAAGTTTTGTTACATGGATATATTGCATAGTGGTAAAGTCTGGGCTTTTAGTTTACCCATCACCTGAATAGTGTATATTGCATCCAATAGGTAATTTTTCATCCCTCACTCCCCTTTCACCCTCCCTTGAATTTCTATGATGATTAGTGATGTTAAGAATTTTTTAAATATAATCTTTGGCCATTTGTATGCCTTTTGTTGAGAAATAGTTATTCAGTTCTGTTGCCCATTTCTTTTTAAATTTCAAAATATTAATATTAAGGGGGTACAAATGATTTAGGTTACATGGATTACTTTTGTAGTGTTTGAGTCATGGCTATAAGTGTGCTCATAACCCAAATAGTGTTCATTGTACCTGTTAGGTAGGTTTTTGCCCCTACCTTTCTCCCCCTTCCTCCCGCTTGGTTTGCACCGAGTTTTACTTCCCTCTATGCATGTTGTGTGCTCATCGGTTAGTTCCAATTTAATAGCGAGTATGTATGGGGTTTGTTTTTCTATTCTTTAGATTCTTCACTTAGAACAATGGTCTCCAGTTCCATCCAAATTGTTGCAAAAGGCATTAATTTTTCATGGCTGAGTAGTACTCCCTGGTATACATATACCACATTTTATTAATCCACTCATGAATTGATGGGCACTTGTATGATTCCACATCTTTGCAATTGTGAATTGTGCTGCAATAAACATTTGAATGTAGGTGTCTTTTTGATAAAAAGACTTCTTTTCCTTTGAGTAGATACCCAGTAGTGAGATTGCTGGATTGCATGGTAGGTCTACTTTTAGTTCTTTGAGGAATTTCCATACTGTTTTCCATGGGGGTTGTACTAATTTGCAGTCCCACCAATATATATGTATAAATGTATAAATGTTCCTTTCTCTCTGCATCCACTCCAGCATCTATTGCTTTTGGACTTTTAAATAAAAGCCATTCTAACTTGGGTGAGGTGATATCTCATTGTGGTTTTAATTTGCATTTCCCTGATGATTAGTGACATTGAGAATTTTTCATAATATTTATTGGTGATTTGTTTATCTTCTTTTCAAAAGCTTCTGTTCATGTCTTTTGCCCACTATTTAATGGAGTTATTTGATTTTTTTCTTGCTGATTTTCTTGAGTTCTTTGTAGATTCTGAATATTAGACTTTATTGTATGTATAGTTTCTGAATTTTCTCCCGTTCTGTAGATTGTCTATTTTCTCTGTCAAATGGGTTATTTGTTTTCTTGTATTGAGTTGCTTGAATTCCTCATATATTTTGGATATTAACTTCTTATAAGATGTGTGGTTTGTAAATATTTTCTGCCATTTCCTAAATTGTTCCTTCACTCCATTGATTGTTTTCTTTGCTGTACACAAACTTTTTAGTTGATTAAATCTTATTTTTCTATTTTTATTTTTGTTGTCTGCGCTTTTCAGTTAAACCTAAAAAAAAAATTTTTGCCCAGACCAACATCAAGAAGCGTTTCCCCTGCTAGTAGTTTTACAGTTTCATGTCTTACATTTAAATATTTGATCAATTTTTGAATTGACTTTTGTGTATAGGGTGAGATAAAGGTCAAGTTTCATTCTTCTGCATGTGGATATCCAGTTTTGCCAGCACCATATATTGAATAGCCTGTGCTTTCCCCATCTGTGTTCTTGGCACTCTTGTTGAAGATCAGTTGACCACAAACATGTGGATTATTTCTGCAATCTCTATTCTACACCATTGATCTGCATGTCTATTTTTTGCAAGTGCCATGTTGTTTTTATTACTGTAATTTTGTAGTAGATTTTGAGATCAGGTATTGTGATGCCTTCTGTTTTGTTCATTTTGCTGAAGATTGCTTTGGCTAGCCAGGGTCCTTTGTGTTCTATATGAATTTTAGAATTGTGTGTTCAACTTCTGTGGAAAATGGCATTGGAATTTTGATATTGCACTTAGTCTGTAGATCACTTTGAGTAGTGTGAACAATATACAATATTAATTCTTCCAATCCATGAACACAAGATATCTTTCCATTTGTGTCTTCTATTTTTTAATCAATGTTTTATTATTTTCAGTGTACAGATATTTCACATTTTTGGTTAACTTTATTCTTAAGTATTATACTTTTGGATCCTGTTCTAAATAATATTTTTTTCATTGATTTATTCAATCAATCAACAGTCATTCAATCAGTGTTTACTATATGCCAGGCTCTGCTAAGTTCAAAGGGCAAAGGAAGTATGAGTTATGGTCTTTGCTTTTAAAGAGCTCAAAATTTATTTGGTGTATTGATTTTGTATCCTGAGACTTTACTAAATTCATTGATCAGTTCCAGGAGTTTCTTGGCTGAATCTTTGGGGTTTTCTAGATACAATATCATATCATCAGCAAACAGTGAAAGTTTGATCTCTTCTGCCCCTATTTGAATACCTTTGATTCCATTTTCCTGTCTGATTGCTGTAGCCAAGATTTCCAGCACTATGTAGAACAGAAGTGGAGATAGTGGGCAGCCTTGTCTGGTTCCAGTTCTAAGTGGGAATGATTTCAATTTTTCCCCATTCACTATGATGTTGGCTATGGCTCTGTCATATATGGCTTGTATCATTTTTAGGTATGTCCCTTCTAGGCCTATTTTCTTAAGTGTTCGTATCATGAAAGGGTGTTGAATTTTGTCAAAAGCTTTTTCTGCATCTATTGAAAGAATCATGTGGTCTTTGTTTTTGCTTCTGTTGATGTGGTGAATTGCATTTATAGATTTACATATGTTGAACCATCCCTGCATCCCTGGGATGAAGCCCACTTGGTCATGGTGGATTATTGTTTTGATAAGTGTCTGGATTCGGTTAGCTAAGATTTTGTTGAAAATTTTTGCATCTATATTCATTAGGGATATTGGTCTGTAGTTTTCTTTTTTTGTTGCATCCTTTCCTGGTTTTGGTATCAGAGTAATATTCGCTTCATAAAAGGTGTCAGGGAGGTTTCCGTTCTTCTCGATGTTGTGGAATAGGTTCTGCAAGATAGGTACTAGTTCTTCTTTGTAAGTGTGGTAAAATTCGGGTGTGAAGCCATCTGGACTGGGACTTTTCTTTTTAGGGAGATTTTTAATTGCTGTTTCTATTTCAGCTGTTGAGATTGGTCTGTTCAGGGAATCTATTTCTTCCTGGTTGAGCCTAGGGAGGCTGTGTGTTTCTAGAAATTTGTCCATTTCCTCCACATTTTCCAGTTTGTGTGCATAAAGATTTTTGTAGTATTCATAAATTGTATCTTGTATCTCTTTGGGATCAGTTGTGATATCTCCTTTTTTGTTCCTGATGGAGCTTATTAGAGATTTCTCTTTTAGTAAAGTCTCAGGATACAAAATCAATACACAGAAATCAGAGGCATTCATATACGCCAACAACAATCTAATTGAAAACCAAATCAAAGACTCAATTCCCTTCACAATAGCAACAAAGAAATTAAAGTACCTAGGAATATACTTAACCAAGGACGTAAAAGACCTCTACAGGGAGAACTATGAAACACTGAGGAAGGAAATAGCAGAGGATGTAAACAGATGGAAATCCATACCATGCTCGTGGATTGGCAGATTCCATATAATCAAAATGTCTATACTACTCAAACTGATCTACAGATTCAATGCAATACCTATTAAAATCCCATCAGCATTCTTCACAGATATAGAAAAAATAATTTTATGCTTCATATGGAACCAAAGAAGACCCCGAATATCAAGAGCAATTCTAGGCAACAAAAACAAAATGGGAGGCATTAATATGCCAGATATCAAACTATACTACAAAGCTGTAGTAATTAAATCAATATGGTATTGGCACAAAAATAGGAATATTGACCAGTGTAACAGATGTGAGAATCCTGATATAAAACCATCCTCATATAGCCATCTAATCTTTGACAAAGCAGACAAAAACATATGCTGGGGAAAAGAATCCCTTTTCAATAAATGGTGCTGGGAAAACTGGATAGCCACCTGAAGAAGGCTAAAGCAGGACCCACACCTTTCACCTCTCACAAAAACCAACTCACGCTGGATAACAGACTTAAACCTAAGGTATGAAAATATTAGAACTCTAGAGGAAAATGTTGGAAACACTCTCTTAGACATCGGCCTGGGCAAAGAGTTTACGAAGAAGTCCCGAAAGGCAATCACAGCAGCAACAAAAATAAATAAATGGGACATGATCAAACTACAAAGCTTCTGCACAGCCAAAGAAATAGTCATGAAAGTAAACAGACAACCTACAGAATGGGAGAAAATTTTTGCATCCTATGCATCCGATAAGGGACTGATAACTAGAATATACTTCGAACTCACGAAAATCAGGAAGAAAAAATCAAATAACCCCATTAAAAAGTGGGCAAAGGACTTGAACAGAAACTTTTCTAAAGAAGACAGAAGAATGGCCAACAAACATATGAAAAAATGCTCAACATCTCTAATCATCAGGAAAATGCAAATCAAAACCACAATGAGATATCACTAACCCCCAGTGAGAATGGCCTTTATCAAAAAATCTCCAAACAATAAATGCTGGCGTGGTTGTGGAGAGAGAGAAACACTCCTACACTGCTGGTGGGACTGCAAACTAGTTCAACCTCTGTGGAAAGCAATATGGAGATATCTTAAAGCCATACAAGTGATTTTACCATTTGATCCAGCAATCCCATTGCTGGGCATCTACCCAAATGATCCAATGACACTCTACAAAAAAGACACCTGGACTCGAATGTTTATAACAGCACAATTCATAATTACAAGGCTGTGGAAACAGCCCAAGTGTCCATCAATCTAAGAATGGATTAATAAAATGTGGTATATGTATACCATGGAGTACTATTCAGCTCTAAGAAACAATGGTGATATAGCACATCTTATATTTTCCTGGTTAGAGCTGGAGCCCATACTACTAAGTGAAGTATCCCAAGAATGGAAAAACAAGCACCAGATATATTCTCCAGCAAACTGGTATTAACTGAGTAGCACCTAAGTGGACACATAGGTACTACAGTAATAGGGTATTGGGCAGGTGGGAGGGGGGCGGGTATATACGTACATAATGAGTGAGATGTGCACCATGTGGGGGATGGTCATGATGGAGACTCAGACTTTTGGGGGGAGGGGGAGAAATGGGCATTTATTGAAACCTTAAAATCTGTACCCCCATAATATGCCAAAATAAAAAAAAATGAATATAAAGAAAAATAAAAAATAAACACCATCTTAAAAAAAAACTTATTTGGTGTATACAGGGAGAAAAATAATTAGTATTTGGTTAACAAAGTACCATTTTGTTCTTAGTTTGCTGAGTTTCTTTTGTATTTTATTGTTATTAAATGTTTTTTCTCCATATATTGAGATAGCCATATTTTTCCTTTAAATTGGCTTTCCTGGAAAATCCAAGTTGCTTTTCTAATTTTTTTAATTTCAGCATATTACAGGGGTATAAATGTTTGGGTTACATGTATTGCCTTTGCCCAACCCGAATCAGAGCTTCAAGCATATCCATCCCCTGGAAGTGATCAATGAATTTAGTAAAGTCTCAGGATACAAAATCAATACACAGAAATCAGAGGCATTCATATACGCCAACAACAATCTAATTGAGAACCAAATCAAAGACTCAATTCCCTTCACAATAGCAACAAAGAAATTAAAGTACCTAGGAATATACTTAACCAAGGACGTAAAAGACCTCTACAAGGAGAACTATGAAACACTGAGGAAGGAAATAGCAGAGGATGTAAACAGATGGAAATCCATACCATGCTCGTGAATCGGCAGACTCAATATCATCAAAATGTCTATACTACCCAAACTGATCTACAGATTCAATGCAATACCTATTAAAATCCCATCAGCATTCTTCACAGATATAGAAAAAATAATTTTACACTTCGTATGGAAGCAATGAAGACCCCGAATATCAAGAGCAATTCTAGGCAACAAAAACAAAATGAGATGCATTAATATGCCAGATATCAAATTATACTACAAAGATGTAGTAATTAAATCCATATGGTATTGGCACAAAAATGGGAATATTGACCATTGGAACAGATGTGAAAATCCTGATATAAAACCATCCGCATATAGCCATGTAATCTTCGACAAAGCAGACAAAAACATAGTCTGGGGAAAAGAATCCCTTTTCAATAAATGGTGCTGGGAAAACTGGATAGCCACTTGTAGAAGGCTGAAGCAGGACCCACACCTTTCTCCTCTCACAAACATCAACTCACGCTGGATAACATACTTAAACCTAAGGTATGAAACTATTAGAATTCTAGAGGAAAATGTTGTAAACACTCCCCTAGACATCGGCCTAGGCAAAGAATTTATGAAGAAGACCCCAAAGGCAATAGTAGCAGCAACAAAAATAAATAAACGGGACATTATCAAACTAAAAAGCTTCTGCACAGCCAAAGAAATAGTCATGAAAGTAAACAGACAACCTACAGAATGGGAGAAAATTTTCACATCCTACACATCTGATAAGGGGCTGATAACTAGAATCTACTTAGAACTCACGAACATCAGCAAGAAAAAATCAAACAACCCTATCAAAAAGTGGGCAAAGGACATGAACAGAAACTTTTCTACAGAAGACAGAATAATGGCTAACAAACACATGAAAAAATGCTCAACATCTCTAAGCATCAGGGAAATGCAAATCAAAACTACAATGAGATATTGCTTATTTCCAGTAAGAATGGCCTTTATCAAAATGTCCCAAAAGTTGGCGTGGATGCAGAGAGATAGGAACACTCCTACACTGCTGGTGGGACTGCAAACTAGTTCAACCTCTATGGAAAGCAATATGGAGATACCTTAAAGCGATACAAGTGGATCCACCATTTGATCCAGCAATCCCATTACTGGGCATCTACCCAAAAGAACAAAAGTCACTCTACGAAAAAGACACCTGCACTCGAATGTTTATAGCAGCACAATTCATAATTGCAAAGCTGTGGAAACAACCTAAGTGCCCATAAATTCATCAATGGATTAATAAAATGTGGTATATGTATCCCATGGAGTACTATTCAGCTCTAAGAAACAATGGTGGTATAGCACATCTTGTATTTTCCTGGGTAGAGCTGGAACCCATACTACTAAGTGAAGTATCCCAAGAATGGAAAAAGAAGCACCACATATGCTCACCAGCAAACTGGTATTAACTGAGCAGCACCTAAGTGGACACATAGGAAGTAATGTGGTAATGGGTAATTAATTGGGTAATGGGTGGGTGGGGGGCGGGTATATACATACATAATGAGTGAGACGTGCACCATCTGCGGTATGGTCATGCTTGAGGCTCAGACTTGTGGGGTAAGGGGGGCAAGGGCATTATTTGAAACCTTAAAATTTGTACCCCCATAATATGCTGAAATGAAAAAAATAAAAATTAATTAAAAAAACAATAAACGGCTGATAACTAGAATCTATATAGAACTTGGGAGAATCAGCAAGAAAAAAAATCAAAGAACCCTATCATAAAGTGGGCAAAGGACATGAACAGAAACTTTTCAAAAGAAGATAGGCTAATGGCTAACAAACATGAAAAAATACTCAACATCTCTAATCATCAGGGAAATGCAGATCAAAACCACAATAAGATATCACTTATCCCCAGTTAGAATGGCCTTTATCAAAAAGTCCCAAAGCAATACATGTTGGCATGGTTGTGAAGATATAGGAACACTCATAAACTGCTGGTGGGACTGTAAACTAGTACAACCTTTGTGGAAAGCAGTATGTACATACCTCAAAATGATACAAGTAGAACTACCATTTGATCCAGCAATCCCATTATTGGGCATCTACCTAAAAGAACAAAAGACATTCTATAATAAAGACATTTGCACTCGAATGTTTATAGCAGCAGAATTCACAATTGCAAAAATGTGGAAACAACCTGAGTGCCCATCAACTCATGAGTGGATTAATAAAATGTGGTATATGTATACCATGGAGTTCTACTCAGCCACAAAAACAATGGTGATATAGCACTTCTTGTATTATACTGGATAGAACTGTTACCCATTCTGCTAAGTGAAATATCCCAAGAATGGAAAAACAAGCACTACATGTACTCACCATCAATTTGGTGTTAACTGATGAATACTTAAGTGCATATATAGTAATAACATTCATCAGGTGTTGGGCAGATGGGAGGAGGCAGAGGGGATGTGTATATACACACATAATGAGTGTGGAGCACTCTGTCTGGGGGATGGACACACTTGAAGCTCTGACTTGGGTGGGGCAAGGGCAATATATGTAACCTAAACATTTGCACCCCCATAATATGCTTAAATAAAAAAATTAATAATAAAATTTTTAAAAGATAAAGACAAAGGATTCAATGTATATCACTACAAAAAATCATCAAATTATAAAAATAGTGTAAGATAGGAAGACAGGAAGTATAGAACTACAAAAAATAAAGAAAGCAATTAATAGAATGGCAGTAAGTCCTTACTTATCAAGAAGTACTTTTTGTAAATGGATTAAACACATGATGCCAAAGGTATAGAGCGGCCACATGAAAAAAAAACCTAAGATCTAACTACATCCTGTTGACAAGAGAATCTCTTTAGATTTAATGACACACATAGGATGAAAGTGAGTGGATAGATGATATTCCATGCAAGTAGTAACCAAAATAGAGCAAGGGTGGCCATACTTATACCAGGTAAAATAAATCGTAAGTCAAAAACTCTCACAAGAGATAAGAAGGTCATTGCATAGTAATAAAGAGCCAATTCTATAGGAAAATATAATAATTATATATGCATTGAACATGAGAGCTATGACATATATATGTATATACACACATACATATATATCTTTTTTCAACAGATCTGAAGAGTGGAACATATAGAGGATTTCATACCCTACTTTTGACAGCTGGACATAAAATCAATAAGGTAACAGCAAACTATAGACCAGAAGGACCTAACAGACATATAAAGAACATTCTACCTTGTATAGGCTGAATGTTTGTGTCCCTCCACAATTCATATATTGAAACCCAAACTCCATGTAAATGTATTTGGAGGGATGGGGCCTTTGGGAGGTGATTGGGTAATGATGGTAGAGCCATCATGAATGGCATTGGTGCTCCCTTAAAAGACTCCCTTACTACTTCTGCCATGTGAAAACACAATGAAAAGACAGTCAAATGTGAAATAGAAAGCAGGCCCTCACCAGACATTGAATGTGCCAGTGATCTTAGAATTTCCAGTCTGCAGAACTATTAGAAATAAATTTCTATTGTCCATGAGCCATCCAGTATATGATATTTTGTTACAGCATCCTTAATGCACTAAGACACCACCAATCAGCAACAGAATACACATTCTTTTCAATAGCATACTACACATTCTCAAGGATAAATCACATTTTAGGTCACAAAACAAGACTTAACAAATTTAAGAGGATTAAAATCATTCCAAGTATATTTTGTAAGCATAGTGGAATGAAACTAGCAATCAATAACAAGAGAAAAATGGAAAAATTCACAAATATATGGAAATTATATAACATACTCTTCAACAATCATTGGGTCAAGGAATAAGTCAAAGGGGAAGCTATGAAATTAACTTGAAAGAACAGAAAATAAAATCACAAATGAAACTTATTAGATACAGCAAAGAAGTACCAAGAGGGAAGTTTATAGTGATAAACACCTTTCTTAAAAAAAAAAGAAAGATCTCAGCTAAACAACCTAATTTTACACTGCAGAGAACTAGAGAAAGAAGAGCAAACTGAGCACAAAGTTGTAGAAGGAAGCAAATAATAATGATGAGAGGAGAAATAAACAAACATAAGGTAAAAAAAAAACAGAAAAAAATCAATAAAACTAAGAGTTGATGCATCGAAAAGATAAAGTTGACAAACACTTAGAACAGCTATAAAAAAAGAGAGGCTGAAATAAATAAAATCAGAAATGAAAGAGGATACATTATAACTGATGCCACAGAAATAAAAAAGATCATAAGAGACTATTATGAACAATCATACACCAACAAATTGGGTAACCTAGAAAAACTGGATAAATTTATAGAAATATGCATTCTACCAAACTTGAATCAAGACGAAAGAGAAAACCAACCATACCAAAAACATATAATGAGATTGAATCAGTAATCAAAAACCTACTAAAAGCCCAGGACCAGATGGCTGCACAGGTGAAGTCTAACAAATATTTAAAGAATCATTACCAATCCTTCTTAAAATCTTTCAAGAAATAGAAAAAGAAGGAATACTACCAAACTCATTTTATGAGGCCAATATTGCCCTGATAGCAAAGCCAGTCAAAAGCACCACCAGAAAAATATAGGCCAATATCCATGATAAGCATGGCTGCACATATTCTGAATAAAATATTAGCAAAGCAAATCCAACAGCACATTAAAAGGAGTATATACCATGTCCAAGAGTGAATTAACCCTGGGATAAAAGAATAGTTCAACATATAGAAATCATTCAATATGATACATCACATTAACAGAATGAAGGGAAATAAATCGTATAATCATCTATCTCAACAGATGCAGAAAAAGCCTTGAAAAAATTCAATACCCTTTACAGATGAAAACTCTCAACAAATCAGGTATAGAAGGAACTTACCTTAAAACAATAAAGGGCATATACGAAAACTCCACAGCTAACAACACAATGGTGAAAATTGAAAGCTTTTCCTCTAAGATCTGGAAAAAGGCAAGGAAGTCCACTCTCTACACTTCTATTCAAAATACAATGGGAAGTTGCAGCCACAACAACTAAGCAAGAAAAAGAAATAAAAGACATCCAAGTGAGGAGGGAAGAAGTAGAATTATCTGTTTGTAGATGACATGATGTTATATGTAGAAAACACTAAAGACTCTATAAAAAAACTTGTTGGAATTAATAAATAGATTCAGTAAAATTGCAGGCTATGAAATAAACATACAAATATCAGTATATGGTGTATACACACACACACACACACACACACACACACACACACACCATGGAGTATGCTACCCAGCAATAAAAAGGAATGAAATAATGCCATTTGCAGCAATGTGGGGCAAACTGGAGACCATTATCCTAAGTGAAGTATCTCTGGAATGGAAAACCAAATACATATGTTCTCAATAATAAGTGGGAGCTAATAGATGGGTACACATGGACACAAGGTGATATAAAGGACATGAGAAACCAAGAAGGGAGGAAGATGGGTGTGGGATAACAAAAACTTACCTGTTGGGTACAGTGAACTCTATTCTGGTGGTGGGCACACTAAAAGCTCTGACTTAAGCATTATTATACAAGATATCCATGTAATAAAAACATTTATGCCCCCTTAAAAAATAAAATAGAAAGCAAGATGGAAGCACATGTGCACACACACACACACACACACACAAATCTCTACGATTCTTTTTTCCTAGTCTAATATTCAACAATTTGTTACTCTTTCAATAAATGGAATCAAACTGGAAAAAAAGATATAGAAAAAACTCCTAAAATTCATATGGAACCAAAAAGGATTCTAAATAATCAAAACAATTTTGAACAAAAAGAGCAAAGCTGGAGGCAAAACATTTTCTAATCTCAAAATCCATGGCAAAGTTAAACTAATCAAAACAGCACAGTACCTGCACCAAAATAGACACATCATCCAGTGGAAGAAAATAGAGAACCTATAAATAGATCCACACATATACTGTCTACTGATCTTTGACAAGGGTGCTTAGAATATACAATGGAAAAAAAGGATAATCCCTTCAATACAGGGTGCTAAGAAACAGGATATCCACATGCAAAAGAATGAAACTGGACACTTATACCATATGCAAAATTTATCTCAAAATAAATATCTAAACATAAGACCCAAAACCATAAAAATCCTTCTTGACATTGGTCTGAGCAAAGACTCTCTTGATTTAACCCCAAAGCATGGACAACAAAAGTAAAAAGAGAGATTACATAAAAAGAGGGATTACATCAAACTAAAAAGCTCCTACACAGCAAAGGGAACAATCAACAAAATGAAAAGGTAACCTACAGAATGGGAGAAAATATTTGGAAACCATATGTCTGATAAAGGGTTAATAACCAAGACAAAAACAAAACCAATAACCAGATTTAAAAGTGGGCAAAAGAACTGAATAAATGTCTCTCCAAGAAAGACATAGAAATGGCCAAGAAGTATATGAAAATATGTTCAACATCACTAATAATCAGGGAAATGTAAAGGAAAACCACACTGACATATCACCTCATATCTTTTAGGATGGCTATTATCAAAAAAGGAAAGATAAGTGTTATTAAGGATGTGGTGAACAGGGAACACTGTACACTGTTGGTGGGAATGTAAATTGGTGCAGCCATTATTGAAAACAGCATGGAGGTCCCTTGAAAAAATTTAAAATAAAATTTAGTTTAGAAAAAAATAAGAAAATTTAAAATTTAAAATTGCCATTTGATCCAGCAATCCTGATTCTGGGTATATAGCCAAAGGAAATGAAATCACTATCTTTAACCACTTTGGTACCATGCTTACCAGCCGAGAAACCTTGCCCACAGCCGGCACTCATAGCCCGCATGATAGTTTGTACTGTGCATTGATGACGAATCCGTTTTGCTCTTGTGTGATGAGGAAAGCTTTAAAGCACTGAAAGCTTGTTTTACTTTACAGGCAGCTTTACTTGTAATGTAAATCAGAATAGATAACATATATGTTTTCATTACATTACTTTCAAATGTTCACAATTTTATTTTGATAAATGAAAAATCAGAAAAGTCATATCACGGCTGTCGGCTAAAGTTGATGCTCGGTTGTGCACCTTCATATCATGGCTGTTGGCTAAACTCGCTGTGCGTGTTCATCTGTGGCTATTGACTATAGTCGATGCTGGGCTGTGCATGTTCATCTGTGGCTATCAACTATAGTCAACGCTGGTACTGACGTAATTAAGAGATATATGCACACCCATGTTGATTGCAGCATTATTCACAATACCTAATATACAAATCAACATAAGTGTCCATTGACAGATAAATGTATGAAGCAAATATGGTTATAAACAGTTATGTGCTGCATAGTATTTTCATCAATGATAGATTGTATATGACGGTCGTCTCATAAGATTATAATACCATATTTTCACTGTACCTTTTCTATTTTTAGATATGTTTAGATAGACAAATAGTTATCATTATGTTACAATTGCCTATGGTATTTAATACAGTAATATGCTGTAAAGGTTTGTAGTCTAGGTGCAATGGGCTATACCATAAAGCCTAGGCATGTAGTAGGCTATACCATCCAGGTTTGTGTAAGTACATTCTATGATGTTTGCACAAAAGTAATAGTCTTTGGGGCACATTTTTTAGAATGTATTTCTGTCATTAAGTGATACATGACTGTATATATATATACAATAACATATTATTCACCTTAAAAAGAAAAAAATCCTGCCATTTTCACAACATGGGTGAAACCAGAGAACTTTATGCTAAGTGAAATAGTTCAGGTACATAAAGACAAAAACTTCAAGATCTCATGTGGAATCTTAAAATGTCAAACTCAAAGAAGCAGAGAGTAAAATGGTGGTTTCTAGGGGAAGAAGGTACAGAAATGGGGAGATGTTGGTCAAAGGGTACAAAATTTCAGTTAGGAAGGATGGATAAATTCTGGATATATAATGTGTAGCATGGTGACTATCATTAATAATACTGAATTGTATATTTAAAATTTGTTGAGACAGTAGATCTTAAATATTCTCATGACAAAAAAAGATAACTATGCCAAGTGAAGTATATGTTAATTAGCTTGACTATGATAATCATTTTACAATGTATATCAAAAAATCATGGTGTACACCATAGGTATATACGATTTTATTTGTCAATTATATCTCAATAAAGGTAGGAGAAAACATTGTCACACATATAATGGAATATTACTCAGCCTTTAAAAAGAAAGAAATACTGCCATTTGTAACAACATGAATGAATTTAGAGGACATTATGCTAAGTGAAATAAGCCAAACACATATGAACAAATACTTATGACACCATTTAGATAAGGAATCTAAAATAGTCAAATTTATAGAAGCAGAGTGTAAAAGAGTGGTTGCCAAGGGCTGGGGAGAGAAATAAATGGGAGTTATTTGTCAAAGGGTACAAAGTTTCAGTTATGCAAGAAGAGTAAGTCCTAGAGATCAACTACTCATCATTGTGCCTATTGTTTTTTATTTTTTATTTATTTATTTTTTTATTTTGGCATATTATGGGGGTACAGATTTTAAGGTTTCAATAAATGCCCATTCCCCCCCTCCCCCCACAAGTCTGAGTCTCCAGCATGACCATCCCCCAGATGGTGCACATCTCACTCATTATATATGTATATACCCACCCCTCTCCCCCGTCCCACCTGCCCAATACTCTATTACTGTAGTACCTATGTGTCCACTTAGGTGCTGCTCAGTTAATACCAGTTTGCTGGAGAATATATCTGGTGCTTGTTTTTCCATTCTTGGGAAACTTCACTTAATAGTATGGCTTCCAGCTCTAACCAGGAAAATATAAGATGTGCTATATCACCGTTGTTTCTTAGAGCTGAATAGTGTGCCTATTGTTGACAATATTGTATTTGTAAAAAGAGTAGATTTTGTGTTATATTTTCTTTCATGCACACATATGCAAAAGAAAATGACAATGAGGGCAGACAGAAATTTTGGACAGTGATGAATATATTTATGGCATAAATTGCTGTGGTTCCATGGGTGTGTACTTATTTCCAAAGTCATCAAGTTGTATATATTAAATATACAGCTTTTGGTTAATCATGTCTCAATAAAGTAGTTCAATAAAAATGTGTGGTACTGACATAAAGACAAACATATTAACCATTGGAATACAATAGATTGCTTAGAAATAAATGCCTACAAATATGGTCAAATGATTTTCAGCAAGGGTGTCAAGATTATTAAATAGAAGAAAGGCAAACTTTTCAACAAATTATGCTGTGAAAAATAGACATCTACACTTAAAAACATGAAGTTGGACCCTTACCTAACATCATACACAAAAAATTAACTCAAAATGGATCAAAAAGCCTATACAAAAAAGATAAAACTATAAAATCTTAGAGAAAAATATTAGAAAAGCTTTATGACAAGTTTATAAAATTTTACAGTCACACATAGACACCTATACTCCTTGTCCAGGTCTCTCACACCAAAGCGATCCTTCCCATCTTCCTAGTATACCTGAAGACAACTCTACAACCAGACCTGTAGTTTACCCACTCCAGAACTGCTCACAGAACCAGATCCAGACTGCCACTCCATTATTATTTAACACCCTGCTCCCAGATAAGCATATATCTGTCTACCTGGAAGCTTCTACATAGTCATGCCCATTTTTGATTCTCTTGTTTACTACAATAAGACTTCTTTTTTTTACCTTATCACATAGGGGTTTTCCTAATTTTTACAAACAGGCCTGTAATACTTCAACCAATTAAGGCTCCTTCTCAACACAGTCAAGCTCCTCTGCCAGGTCCAACTACAACGTCCTCTTCATCAGCATTACAGGCAAGTCTTTGGACAGCCCCACCTACATCAAGTCCTTTTTACTATCATAGTCAAACCTCTAGTTAACCACCCTCGCAACACAGTCCCCCAAGGTCTTTCTATGCTTTATTGGAAGACTTTTATTCATTCCCTCCCAAACCAGGGTCCTTCTCTTCTGTATAAGCAGGCCTCTGGGAAGTTCCATTCATATAAAAGCTCTACTCATTTTTATTGGCACATCTCTGCCTATACCAGGATCCTCTGCAAGCAGTTCTCTATTCATCTCAGTACATGCCAGTACCTTCCATATCACACCCAAAATCCTATGCTAAGCCTTGTTAACACCAAGGTCTTATTATTCAACTGGGAGACCTCTCGTTAGGCCTGCCCACAGCAGTCTCCTTTTATAGGCAGTCTACTGGACAGCCTTCCCCATATAAGGGTCCTCTTCATCATACAGGCGGACTTATGGGTAACCCGCCCACTCTAGCTTCTATCTCATTTCTATTGGCGGGCTTCCATTTAGCCCCACCCATATCACAATGTCTTTCTTTTCCATGGGTCAATTCACTCACGTGGGATTCATCATTACACGGGAAGGCCTGTGGAAAACTGTGTCTCGGAAGTGTGTTTCTCTTTTGTATTAGCGGGTTTTCACGTTAGTGCCGCCATAATTGGTTATGTCTCTTGTCTAAACGCAGTCTTTGGGTCCGCTCTGCCAGATCAGGTTCCTTGTCCTCACTACAGGTAGGCTTTTGGTCATCCCTACCTGTACCTGAATCTTCTCCTTGATACGAAAAGCTGTGTTAACTTACAATAACCTTCTGCAACTTAAGTTTTTTTTTTTTTTTTTTTTTTTTTTTTTTTTTTTTACCAATTCTCCTGGATTGTACTAAGTCTTCATACAAGGGATTACTTTTTCTTAAAAGCTCATACTGTTCCTTAGCATGTTTTTTACCGTGTTTTTAATTCACTTCTTTCCATATTATAGATATTTAACTCTTTCTCAGCACTTCAAGCAGTATTGTGGGGAGCATCCTGTTTCATATTTCATAAAGCATAGTTACAAGTGCTTCCTAGGATGCATACACAGAAGTAAAAATTGCTGAATCTTAAGGTACTGGGATTGTAACATTTAATAAACACTGAAAAATTGGTCTTTAAAATGGCTACACCAATTTACATTCCCACAAGTAATGTATGAGAGTACTAACCTCCCCCCCCATCCCCGTTCTTGTCAAAGCTTGATGTTATTGTTTGTTTGTTTTGAAATATTTGCCAAATAGGTGGATGTGAATTGGTATTCATAATCAATTTATTTTTCCCACATTATAGCCTCAGTTAAAACTCCCAATGTATTCCTCCCTAATTCTACTCTCTTTTATGGTTTTCAACTTTTCCTATGTATCTTAAAATAATCATAATAGCATTGTTTTCCAGCCTTAAAATTATATTTTTGAAATTAATCAATGTTGAAATGTGAGGCTTTGGTTCACATGCTAGTATTATGGTAGTGCATTATAACAATTATGCCCTAATTTATATATCCTTTTCCTTGCTATGGACATTAGGCTGTTACCTATTTTTTGTTTTACCATTTCAAACAGTGCTGTTTCTCTGATATATTTCTCAGTGTGCACATATGCAAGAATTTCTCTGGAATATATACCTAAAAGTAGAATTCCCAGGTTGTAAGTTTTAAGAATCTTTAAATTTACCAGCTATTTTAACCTGATAGTGTGTAACATCACCTTACCTTTGTTTTAATTTGCATTTCTGTGATTACTACTAAGAGTGAACATCTCTTGTGTTTTTATTGACCATTCAGGTTTTTTTTTTCTGTGAAGGGGCCTTTTCATATATTTTGCCTATTCTACTTTGTTGTTTCTTCTTGTTGATATATTTGACTTCCTTGTGTGTTCCTGTTTTATGTGTCTCATAAATCTTCCTGCAGTCTGTAGTATCTTGTTTTTACCCTTTGTTAATAATGGCTTGTGTGTGTTTGAATTTTAATTTTTTATGTAATCAAATTTTTTGTGTCTTTCCAAGAAATTTTTCCCTACTCCAAGGATAATTATATTTATTCTCCTGTATTATAAAAATTACAGTTTTAATTTTCACATTTAGGTCTTTATTTATTCATTCAACCAATATTTATTGAGCCAGAAATTCTTCTAGGCACTGGAAATACTTCATTGGAAACAAACAAATACAGACAATGATTTCAGTCTTCACTGACCTTATAGTCTAGTGAGCAGAGACAGATAATAAAATAAGTAATAGAATTATGTATCATTTTAGAGAATGATAACTGCTAAGGAGAAAAAAAAAGAGGAATAGAGAGTATTGATGATGGGAATTTTTTATGGACTTTATTGTCTCATTGGGATTTTTGTCTTTTTATTAATAAAATGTCTTAATTTACTATAGCTTTATAATAAGTCTTGGAATCTGGTAGGACAAATCCTCTCGCTGTCTTTTCTTTAATATGTCTTATGTATTCTAGGATTTTTGCTCTTTCCCATAATATTGAGGATCAATTTGAAAAGTTTTTTAAACATTACTTTTGGAATTTGGGGATTTTTGTAAGGCAGTGTCTCACTCACTTACCCTGGTTAGAGTGCAGTGACATCATTCTAGTTCACTGCAACCTCAAACTCCTGGCCTCAGGCGATCCTCCCACCTCTACCTCCCAAAGTGCTAGAATTACAGGCGTGAGCCACTGTGAGCCACTGTACCAGGTCTGCTTCTGGGATTTTGACTGGAATGATATTCAATTTTGAGAGTGAAATGCAGAATATTGATATATTCATGATACTGAGCCTTCCAATATATAAACATGGTATATCTCTTCATTGATTAAGGCTATCTTTTATGTTTTATAATGAAGTGTATTCATTTTGTTGGGAATTTTTATATTTTTGGAAGAAGACATCATTTGTATTCAATGTGTTTCACTTTTCAATAAAATTGTTCATTTACAGCTGTAAGTTCCCTTCTAAATGTCATTTATTTGCATCTCAGGAGTTACAGAATATAATGTGCTCATTATTCAAGTTCGAATATGTTGTAATTTTCCTTCTGAACTCTTCTTGAAACCAATGAGTTTTTTTTTCGGCATATTATGGGGGTACAGATTTTAAGGTTTAAATAAATGCCCATTTCCCCCATCCCCCCACAAGTCTGAGCCTCCAACATGACCATCCCCTAGATGGTGCACATCTCACTCATTATATATGTATATACCCGCCCACCTCCCTCCTCCCCCCTGCCCAATACCCTATTACTGCAGTACCTATGTGACCACTTAGGTGCTGTTCAGTTAATACCAATTTGCTGGTGAGTATATGTGGTGCTTGTTTTTCCATTCTTGGGAAACTTCACTTAATAGTATGGGTTCCAGCTCTAACCAGGAAAATATAAGATGTGCTATATCACCATTGTTTCTCAGGGCTGAATAGTACTCCATGGTATACATATACCACATTTTATTAATCCATTCTTGGATTGATGGGCACTTGGGCTGTTTCCACAGCCTTGCAATTATGAATTGTGCTGCTATAAACATTCGAGTGCAGGTGTCTTTTTTGTATAGTGTCATTGGATCTTTTGGGTAGATGCCCAGCAATGGAATTGCTGGATCAAATGGAAGATTCACTTGTATCGCTTTAAGGTATCTCCATATTGCTTTCCACAGAGGTTGAACTAATTTGAAGTCCCACCAGCAGTGTAGGAGTATAGAATTTTTTTATTTCCATCTTGATTTTTTCATTTATGAAGTAATCATTTAGTAGGAGGTTGTTTAATTTCCACGTTTTTGTGTAGAAATGTGAGATTCTGTTAGGGTTGATTTCTACTTTTAATACACTGTGATCTGAGAAGGTACATGGTATGATTTCTATTTTTTTTTAATTTCTTGAGATTTACTTTGTGTCCTAGGATATGGTCAATCTTAGAGAATGTCCCGTGAGCTGATGAGAAGAACGTATATTCAGTGGATTTGGGGTAGAATGTCCTGTAGATGTCAGTCAGACCCGGTTGTTCCAGGGTTTTGTTTAAGTCCATTATTTCTTTATTAATTTTCTGTTTGGAGGATCTGCCTTGTGCCGTCAGTGGGGTGTTGAAATCTCTGGTGATTATGGAGTTGCTATTAATCCATTTGCTTAGATCCAGTAAGGTTTGCTTTATGAAACTGGGTGCACCTAAGTTGGGTGCATATATATTTAAAATTGTTATCTCTTCTTGTGGAACTGTGCCCTTCACCATTACATAATGACCCTCTTTGTCTTTCACTACTTTTGTTGGTTTAAAAACTAAATCGTCTGAAATTAAAACTGCCACGCCAGCCTTCTTTTGGCTTCCACTTGCCTGGAATACTGATCTTCACCCTTTTACTTTTAGTCTATATGCATCCTTACAGGTTAGATGTGTTTCCTGAAGGCAGCATATACTTGGCCTGTATTTTCTTATCCATTCAGCCAGCTTATGTCACTTGAGTGGAGAGTTTAAGCCATTCACATTTATTGAGAGAACTGAAAGGTAAGGTAGATTACTGTTCATTCTGTTGGGTTGGATGTTGTTGCTTTCATTTCTCTCTTGAGCCATTGTATTATCTGTCCTTTAATCTTTGGGTTTTGGTTGTTTTTATATTCATGAGTTTTTATTATGGTGTTCCGTGTGTAACACTGTTTTGAGTACTTCTTGTAGGGCTGGTCTTTTCTTGGTGAATTCTCTGAGACTTTGCTTGTCTGAGAATGTCTTTATTTCTCCTTCATATATGAAGCTTAGTTTTGCAGGGAATAAGATTCTAGGCTGGGCATTGTTTTGTTTCAGAAGAGTGAGAATGGGGCCCCAGTCTCTCCTTGCTTCTAAAGTCTCATTAGAGAAGTCTGATGTTATTCAAATTGGCTTTCCCTTGTATGTCACTTGCTTCTTTCCTCTCACAGCTCTTAGAAGGGCCTCTTTAGTTGATATTTTGGTCAGTCTGATGAGTGCATGTTGTGACGTCTTCCTGTTTGCATTGAATCTCCCAGGGGTCCTCTGAGCTTCTTGAACTTGTATATTGAGATTTTGAGCAAGGCCTGGGAAATTTTCCTCTATTATATCTTCAAATAGCTTGTCCAACCCTTGGGTGTTGTCGTCTTCCCCTTCTGGTAACCCTATGACCCTCACATTAGATTTCTTCACATAATCCCCCATCTCTTGTAGGCTTTGCTCTTTTCTCTTGTTTCTCTGCTCTATCTCTGTGATGGTTTTATTTAGTTGGAGGGTGTTATCTTCAATCTCTGAGATTCTTTCTTCTGTTTGATCTACCCTGTTCTTGAGACTTTCCACTGTATTTTGTAGTTCCTTGAATTGATTCTTCATTTCCAGGAGTTTGGTTAATCTTTTCTTCATTGTGTCTATTTCTTTAGTGAACTTTTCTTCTGGGTCCTGGAGGCTTTTTGTGGTTTCTTTGTGTTGGTTATTGAGTTGTTGTTGCAGGTCGGTGAGTGTTCTTATGATCCACATACGAAATTCCTCTTCTGTCATATTGGTTGCCTGATTTTGGTTGGTGTCCGTTTCTAGGGGGCTGTTGCTTCTCTTTGGGGGTGTGTTTTCTGTTTGGTTCTTCATATTTCCTGAGTTTCTTTGCTGATTTCTTCCCATGTCGATCAGTTGTTGTTTCTTTCCTTTAGGTTTTTGTTTCGGTATTCACACGCCTTGTTTAGTTTCTGAGCCGTTAGGTGGTGTCCTTCCCGCTGGTCTCCGGGCTGCTCCTGCGGTCTCAGCTTCCAGTTCTCCTCTGCAGCCTCCTCCCGTGGAGTCTCCCCGGGTCTCTGGTACCCCTCCTTCTGGCCCTTGTCCGCTGTATGCTCGCCTTCTTGCTTTTTTCTAATTTCTGCTAGAATCTGTCTTTTCTGCAGAGACACTCTGTCTGGCGGTGTTACTCGTCTGCCATCTTGATCCTCTTTCCGAAACCAATGAGATTTTAAGGAACAATTTTTGAAGTTTCTAAGCAATTTTTTGTTTTATTTTTATTACATTTTATAGTTAATTACATTATGATCAGAGAAAATGTATGTTATGTATTATTTGAAATTTTTGAGATTTCATTTGTAACCTAGTATATGGTAATTCTTTGGAAATTCTTGAAAAGAATGTATGTTTGCTATTTCTTGGATACAGGATCATTATGAATTCCCACCACTTTTCCAACTTGACTTATGTTATTGTTGTATCCTACTTTGCTTATAACATGTGGTTTCATCAAACACACATTTTTGCCTATATTAGCACTTGGGATGTATGAGGGCCTGGGAAACAAGATACCCACAAATAATAATTTAAGTATTTTTCCAGAGCATGTGCAAAATGCTCCTGCCTCCTTTTCTGTAGCAGAATTAAGAAACAAAGTACCAGATACCTAGTTAGCATGTGCTAGCCTGTTCTCCATATCTCTGCTTCTGGGTAACATGTCTTTTAAGCTCAAGCAGCGCCTTCTATGGGGATCCCTTCTGATTCCTATCATTTGGATTAATTTGTCCCTCTTTTTTTTCCTTCTAACGTAGTGTCTGGTACTTATCACATTGTATTTTAATTTTCTTTTTACTTGCATGTCTTCCCCTGTTAGACTGTGATATCCTCTTGTATTGTGTCTTACTATCTGTCAGGCCTGTTACACACTGGTTTAAATATGGTAGATGTTCAATACATAAATATTGGATATTTTAAATGAGGCTGAAAGAATACACAGTGATGACCTAGTTTTACTAGTCAATATTTGAGGGTTGGACTATGTTCCCAGATGAAGATGGAAGAGAAATTCTATAACACTTGAGCTCTCATTTAAGGGGTAAGGGACCACTGAGAGCTAATATGCTGCCAGGCTCTCTGAGGTTGGCATGATAAGCTAATATTTCAGGTTAAGTCCCCTACCTTGCCCAGGTCATTGCCTCATTGTGAAGGAAATCTATTAATTCCCTGTAGGGAGGTAGAAGCAGCATTTTATTAGAGAAGACTTTCTGTAGTCTTAAAAGATGAATGGAGGTTAGCCAAGCAAAGGAAATTGGTAGTTGGCCATTCTAAGCAGAGGTTCTTGAGCAAAGGGACATGATTAAAAGATAGGAGGGTTATGTGGTGAAGATCCTGCCATTTCAATATCTCCGGGACATGAAGTATGAAGCAAAGAAGCTGGGGTGATAAATTAGCCTGTAAAGGTAAGCAGGGGTGGGATCCTTTAGGGCCTTTTACGTTGCATTAAGTGATAGGGTTTTATATTGTAGTACCAAAACAGAGAGTATAGTGGGTAAAAGCACATGCTCTGCAGCTAGGCTGTGTGGGTTTGAAAGTCAGCTATGCCTTTTACTAGGTGTGTGACTTAGACTTCTTTGTACCTTATGTTTTTTTGCTCTGTAAAGGGAGAATAATAAGAGTACCTACTTCATAGAGTTATTTTGAGGACTGATGAGTTAAATCATATAGAATGCTTAGAGCATTCAATGAGTATTATCAGTTGATATCATTGTTATTAATTTTTATATTTATGCAGTAGAAAGATCACTCTGGAATCCTGCATAGAGGATGATTTTGAGTAGAATAGGACCAGAGAATGGAGAAAACATAGGGAGATTATTGTGCCCCTCCAATAGTTCTCACTGGTATTTGCTAGATATGTTTATGATACAGTCCTATACAGTGATTTTAATGAAATCACATACATTATAGATGGATTTCGTACAGACTGGATTAAATGAAACCTTCCTATTTTGCTTCTCTTACAGGTGTCCTTGGAAAGAACTTACTGGAAATACGAGCTCTGAGGATTTCAGGATCTCACATGGCATGGCTAAACTTTAGTCCTATTGTTCAGAGTATAGTTCAGAACTCATTTCTTGAGAAGGTGACCTTCTCCAGAGGGAAGCCAGCTATTTTCCAAAAAGGGATTGAAAATAACAGCAAGGTTGGGTTCTAGCATGGGTTTGAGACTAATAGAGGCCATCTTCTAATAGTTACCATCTTACTCTAAAACTCAGGTTGCACATATTATTGCTGCCTGCTTTATATAGTGCACTGAATGTGATCAAGAGACAATAGGCAGCGTGAAAGGATGAGAGGACCTGGGCTGTGAATATAGCTCTTCTATAATACTTGAGTGTGTAGTCTTAAGTATTCTGTAGATCTCACTTCCCATATCTGTGGCATGGGGTTAATGATACCCACTATATTATTTTGCAGGGCTGTCATGAAATCAGTTGAGATCATCAAAGTGAAAGCACCTGACAAAAGACCAAAGGAACTTTAAAAATGAAATGATTTTAAACCATTTAAGGAAGACTCAGAAATATAAGGCTCTCGTGTGATCTTGCACACGTTTGTCTCTTTGTTAAAGGAATCCAACAAGAGTTGAAAGATATGCCAGACCTGTTATGCAAGTCACCTTAGTTTGCATGTAGTTCAAAGTTTGTAAGTCTTTTGTGGAGACTTCCTGCTTCTAATGAAAGCTCAGGAATTCCACCCTGAACTTTTTTTCCTGCTAAAAAGCTCCTTTTAGTTACTTCCCTGTTCTGAGCTCTGTTCCAGAAGTCTAAAGTTTTTCCAAGTCTGACCACTAATCAGGGCATCAGTGCCTCTTTTTCCAGTACTTCTAGCAAGCCTACTGAGTCCCCTGGATGAGATTTACTACATCAAAAACAGTGCTACAGCAAAAACTTTAAGTGCCCAAGAGACTTCTGTTCTTTTGGAAGTCTCCCTCCACCTATCTCCCCACTAAGATGGACCTAAAACTTAAAGATCGTGAATTCTGGTACAGTCTTCATGGCCAGGTCCCAGGGCTTCTGGACTGGGACATGGGGAATGAGTTATTTCTGCCTTGTACCACAGACCAGCAACCCTCTGCTGAGCAGCACCTTGCCAAATACAGACTCCGAATAATGGAGCCCCCAGAGGTGCCTCAGGAGAAGAGACCTGGTCTTGACAAAGATGGTCCTCACTGTGAACCCAACCTGTGGATGTGGGTGAACCCCAACATTGTGTGCCCCCTCGGCAGCCAGGAGGCCCCAAAGCCCAGTAAAAAAAAGGATCTGACAAGCATGCCTCCTTCCCCTCAGCTCCCTCTAAAGGATGAAGAGTCAAACTGTTCAGAGGCCACAGTGGTGGAGTCCCTGCCATCTTCCTCAAGTGAGCAGTCTCCTTTACGGAAGCGGTTCATCTCTTCCCCTAGTGACTGGGACACAGAAGAGGAGACTGAGGAACAAGAGGACAATTCTGTGGCCCTCCAGCCTCCTAACAAAAGGGAGTGCTTCCGGAGCCAGAAGCTGTGGCCAATCAACAGCCAGGAGAGGAGGTCCTGGCCACGGCCTCCTCTCAATTACAGCCACCTAATTGCCCTAGCATTAAAAAACAGCCCTCCCTGTGGCCTCAATGTGCAAGAGATCTACAATTTCACCCGACAGCATTTCCCTTTTTTCTGTACCGCTCCAGATGGCTGGAAGAACACTATTCGCCACAACCTCTGCTTCCTGGGCAGCTTTGAGAAGACGCCAGTAAGCCCTCAGGATGGGGCCAATGCAAAACCTCGCTCTTGCCTCTGGAGGCTCACTGAGGAGGGACACCGCCGGTTTCAGGAGGAGACTCGTTCTTTAGCCTCCGCTCGGAGGGAGAGCATCCTACAGTGCATGAGCCAGCCAGAGGTGATGACCTCCCTCTTCGACCTTTGAACTACTACTGCTCCCTTTCTAGAACACTGCCCTCCTTACTGCGCCTACCCATCCACTGACTGACCTTCATTAATCCCTAAGACTACCCTACCTGGTTGGGGCCAAGCTGTCTTTAGCTACTGTTACAACAATGGTGTTAAAATGAGACATAGGGACAGAGAGGCAGAGCTTAAATCCAGGTGGGGAATCATTGAAAATTGCATGGGGACAGTGGCAGTGGTTCTGCATTTTGAGCAGACAGGAAATCCCAGGAACAATGGCATGGAAGCTAAGGAGAAAAGGGTGTGTTTTGTGAGAGAGGAATTCTGTTTATGGAGAGTATGCTCACACATGAAAGCAAATGGTGGAATATAAAGCATAAAATGCAGAATGGAGCCAGGCCATGGACAACCTTGAGTGCCATGTGAAGGTGTGTATACATAAAGAGAATTGGATTTACCATTCAAAGCCTGGAGATTTAAGTGTCCCTCTCTACCATTCATCATCTACATCTCTTTGTTAAGTGACCTATTTTATCCTTTAGAGCCTCACTTTTCTCTTTCTGGCCCTGAACTTTTCAGCCTTGTTCCTTTGTCATCCAGTTCCAAAACTGACAAATAATTCCAAGCAACTACTTTTAGTTTGGATACTGAAAGCCCTTGAATTGCTCCTGTATTTTATTAACCGCAAGCCTTTTCATGATAAAGCTTTGTTTTCCATTCTTTTTACTCATCAAACTTTCATTGAGGAAATGCTAATTGATGTGTCAAGGTCCATCTTAGGTGTTACGGATTAAAAGCTGGTAGATATTAGTGGGAGACAGATATTTGTAATGTAAATATGATGGAATAGATATGAGAAGTTGCCATGGAAATGGGGAGACATTTTTCTGGCAAAGACATGAAAAGCATTTAAAAGAAAATAACTTTTGAGCTAGTTTTGAAGAATAAATAGAAATTTTCTGGGCAGATAAACTGGAGAAGAGACATTATAGGGGCAACAGTGTGAACTAAGTGAGTGAAATGTTTGGGGGAACGGTATGAAGTTCAGTGTGTCTTAACTACATTCAGGACCAAGAGTGGTTGCCAGAATGGTAGGCAAAAAGCCTTTTATGTACTACTTAAGTGTTTAGACTTTATATTGTGGGTTTTGGGAAAGCAAGAGACATCGGTGGTGTTTTGCTATAAAAAAACAAAGGCAGAAACAAACTAGTAGCAACAACAAATATTTCAGCATTTGGTTTTCTCATTTCAAAATTCTCTTTAACATCTTTTTTTGTAAATAAACTTTATCAGAGTAAGCATAGATTTTTGTCTTCTATGTTATTAACAACTATCCAGGAGAAAATAGGTTTTTAAGTATCCATTCAACAATTGGGGTACAAAAATACCTGTAAGCTACAAAAACAGTTCATTGAGTATAATTGTAAATCAAATGACAGTTTACATTTTTGTAATGATCTTTTACAAAACTATATATTTAGGTTGAATTGCAGAAGCAACATATGCAAACAATACTCTTTGAAAAAATAATTGTAAATGTTACTTCTGTATCATAAGGCAAAGACCAAGTTACATAATACCTTGGAATTAATAAAATATTCTGGCTATAACTAGTCAACATTTGTTTCTCATTATTTTTCCCCAAATTAATACTTATAAGAAAAATAGACTGTTGTAAATTAACAAGATTATTTTTATCACAAACTACATTTCTGAATATATCTATTCTGTGAATTTGCCAAACAGGGCAAACTCATTTTCAGAACTGGACCTGGATTTTTCTGCTGCACCCTGGCGCCTTTGAGGTTTGAACTCCTTTATTAAGCTTTTTTTTTTTTTCCTGATCCTTCTCTTTGCTCTCTGGTTGCATGGAAAAAGCAGTGGCTTGACATGGCACTTCTTCGTCATCTCAGATGATTCAGATGAAAGTACATCTTCCTTTGTTTCCCCCTTCCCAGTATCCTTATTGGTACTGCAAGTGGCTTCTTCATAGCTACTGCTCCCCAGACCTCTTTCTTATTCATTACTGCTGGCAGTAATGCTTGCAGTGGTGTTACTAATCTTTCCTTTGGGTGGCTTCAAAATCAATTGGGGAAGGGGGCTTATTCACCACTCATCACATCAACAAAATCTTTGTAAATATCTGCAGGTGCTTTGATGTTTGGCAGATGTAGTGTACAGCTGATTCAGACTTTTTTTTTGCTTTTATTTGCCTTCTTCTCACTGAATTTACGTGGTTTTTTTGTGCATTTATCCAAGCCCTTAATTAGAATGAGAAAAATACATAAATTGTTATCATCCATTGATCCTTCACCATGGTTTTTATTTGTAACCTCAATTTGAGGTTGTTCTGAACAACAGTCAGTTTTTTTAAGTAACACATTTACATACCTCTTTTCTCTGCTTTTCTGAAGAGATTTCATCCTCTTCTTCATTTGTTAACACAGTATGAGGATTTCTGTCTAACTCTGTCAAATCCTGCTCTCTGATTCTTCTGGAACCCACAATTCCTGTACATCTCTATGCAAACTGACTTTGAACATTATCCTTGCTGCCAAATATGTTTCCAAACCATGTATTTGTGAGAGTTTGAAGACTTGTAATCAATTAGCTCCTTTTCTCCATCTTTCCTGTCACCTTCAGTATGCTTTTATTGGAAAAGTTTTCACCCTCTGGTTGCCCATAGGCAAGTCTTCTGTCATTTCATCTTTGAAATCAGAATTCATATTTTCTTAAAATGGTCTAGTTCTGGCCTGGTGGTCCCCGCTACCCCAATACTAAGTCAATCCTATAACCTGGTTTGCAGAGCACTTATACCTTATCCGCAAGTACTACTGTTACTTCACTAGTACTGACACATCTTCCTGGCACGAAGGCAAGAGGGCCAGATGGTACCAAAGTATTGCAAATGCACATCTAAGTATGGGGTCTTTTTTGAAGGACATCAAAATTACCTAATGTGATGTTCTGCCAAAGCTTGATTTGACGGGTTCCTTTTCCACCTCCTAGAATATTGACTCTCGGGAGGCAGCAGAGATGGCAATGACAGCTGATGGGGCCACTGTGCTGGTGACAGCAAGTGCCGGGGGCGTGGGGTTGGGTTCCCGAACAATGATGGGATCAGATTCAGGGTCAACTATGACAGGGCAGGGTCACGACGGTGTTCAAAAAGGAGAGGAGGACAGGGAGCTGTTCAAGGTGGGGGGACAGCCGGGGCTGGTTTTGGACGCTGAGGCTCCAGCTTCTTCATTGGAGGACTCTGGGCTTCCTGGCTGGGATGGGACGCTTGGGTCAGGGGTGGCTGCTACTAAAGCGTTCTGAGAAACTACTTAGCTGCTCCCCAAGCTAAGATCGCCATTAGCGTCTGGTGGCTGCCATTGAGAACGAGGCTAAGGCGACTTTTGCACATGTTTCTATACTAGAATGTAATGGTGGCAATAGCAGTCACGCACGCACTGCCTTCACGGTCAGTAGTACCTCGACTTCATTGCACTGTTACCAGGTATTAATGATTTTTGAAAAAGGGAAGTAACAAATGTGAGTTTAAAACATAGACCTCAGTTCATCAACCTCCCCCTACCAAATTACACCCCCCACTCCACTTCACTAGCCTCGTTGATCATAAAGACAGCAAGCAGCTGGCCACTCCCACTTTAGGATGAAGGGCTCTATAAAGACCAACTGAGTAATGGAATTGACAGTTCCCACTGTTCGCCCATCCACCCAACCGGCAGGGATTTATTTTGAACAAAATGGTCTAATTTGATTTAATAAGGAATCACCTGGTGCCTTAGGAAGTGTAAGTCATTTTCGACTAGATGCTAGAGCTAGATGCATAATGGAGAGGATCACATAAAGGCCCTAGACTTGGTCAACTCCAAGGGAGTGGGGAGTGGGCTCTGTGGCTAGCGAGTGCACCAGAGCAGGCTTCTGGGAATTCAAAGAATAGATTTGTGGCAGCGGGTAGGTGAGACATGTTCTTTATTGTGGGGCGGAGGATGCAGCCACGGGAGATCATGGCCAAGAACATGGCAGGCACTTATATGTGGCTCAGAACAATAGTGGCAACATGCCATTGGAAAGCATGACCACATGAATTCACATGGGAGATAACACCTTGGTTACATAACCTTACTAACTCATGCCTTCCCAGAAGGCGGCTGAAGACAGCCGGCAATCATTTTAGTTTGGTCTAAGAAGCCTATTGCCTATACAAATGAATTTCCCTTACAAAGGACCACTTCATAAGCAAGTTATTCCAAAGCCTCTTTCTCCTCACCTGTAAAATAGAAATAATATTGACTTTAAGGATTGCAATAAAAGTTAAGGGGAGAAGTTATGTGGAAAGCCCCTGCTATATAATAGGCATTATATGTTTATTCTCTCTTTCTCACCACTTAGGGTTGTTGGTTGCAGCACAGAGGATTAAGTTATCTCGGCTAGAGGTCAAACAGTGCCAGCAACTAGTTTTTCTCTCTTTGGATTGCTAGAAATAAAAGAGTATCCACGTTGTTTAGCCTAGTAGCCAAAAAAAAGAAAGGTCAGATTTGCCCAATTATCATTTTGAAACTACAGACTACTTACTAGGTCCACTAGATCAAATGAATGCTTTAGCAGGGGAAAAGTGTATACAATCACCCCTCCCTATCCATGGGTTCGGTATTCATGGATTCTACCAACTGAGGGTCAAAAATATTTGAAGAGCTGGGCTTTGTGGCTTCAGTCTGTAATCCCAGTTACTCGAGGCTGAGTGGGGGAGGATCACTTGAGGCCAGGAGTTCAGGACTGCAGTGAGCTATGATCACGCCACTGCACACTCCAGCCTGGGCAAAAAAGTGACACTATCTCTAAAAAAAAAAAAAAAAAATCAAAAATGAACACGTCTGAATTGAACATCTACAGACTTTTTTTCTTGTCGCTATTTTTTAAACAATACAGTATAATACCTATTAACAGAGTATTTACATAGTATTAGGTATTATAAGTAATATAAAGATGATTTAAAGTATACTGAGGATATGGGTAGGTTATATGCAAATACTACACCATTTTACATCAGGGACTCTAGCATACCTGGGTCTGATAACTGCAAAGTTCTGGATCCAATTCTTTATGGATACTAAGGGATGACAATATATATGGGCAGTTATAAGATTTTTTTAGTTCTACAATGCTATCATTTGAACAGTAAATAGGCATATATGGTACAAAAATTCAAACAATCTGAAAAGATATATTAGTGAAAAATTAGCTATGAATCATTTTTGAAGGTAATACTTTTAAAACATCATTTATTCAATCTGTTAAAAGATAACTTTCAGATAAAGCCAAAATCATGACTCTCATACAAATATAAAAGTGAACAAATGTTAAAATTTTTAGTTTACTCATTCAGTGAAGAAATTTGACATGTTATAACCAATTCAAAGGAAAAATCAAAGCAGCACAGATTTGTATGGATTAAGGGAATGTTGAGATGAATTGAAAAAGGAGGTAAAGTGATTTTCCAGCTGTTGGTGGGGTGATCAATTATATCTGAACCTGAAGGACATAATTTACATGTCCCTAAGTTACCTACAATTTACCAAGAGTTGCAAAAAAGTTCAAAGACAATGAGTAGCGCCTGACTCTGACAATCCCAAGGGGCTACTATTATAGATGATGAACAATTTCCCATTGAAATACAAAAGTCCTTTCTACAGTCGTCCTTCTGCCATTCATCAAAAATAGTCTCAGAAAAAGATTATTTTTGCCACAAAATAACAAATTAAGGCTGGTCTCATTTGATTTAGCATAATTATTTATATAGTTGCACCAAGAAGTGATAATGTACCATATAGACCTTAAGTTTGCTTTTCTGGAAGTTATTATAAGGAATATCAGGACTTCTTAAGTTTCTTAAGGCTAAAAAGCTAAACCAATAACTCACTACCAGATTTTGCCTATAGTACTAATAAATTTTGGCAAATTCTTCTCTCCTTGAGGTTCCCCAAATATCCTAAGTTTCTGAGGCTTGCCTGGGAGTGATCTTCATTACATACTTGAAAGGCTGGGAATCCTGTAAACCAGGTGCCAGATCAGTTTTCTCAAGAGAGCTTTGTAAATATTGGTTCCATCAAGTCAAACTTAGATCTCTAGAACTGTTTGATGATATCTGATTAAAAAGGCATCATCCTCAAATATGACATTTTAGTCAAAGCCCTGGTTGCATAATTGCTATTTCTAATTATGTCCTGTTATCAAGGAGAACAGAATCTTATTGAACCCTGTGCAAACAGTTATATTGACATGAAAATAAGAATATTCAATATGAGTTTCTGAATTCTGGAGGGCCCATGCAGGGAACAAAAGATGTCATTTATAAATGCGTTATTTCTGTTTACAAAAGTATAATCTACTAAATTGTTATGAGTTGTATGAACAGAGAAAGGGGGCCTTTAGATAGCCACAATATAGACCTTAAGTTTGCTTTTCTGGAAGTTGTTATAAGGAATCTCAGGACTTTTTAAGTTTTTTAAGGCTAAAAAGCTAAACCAATAACTCATTACCAGATTTTGCCTATAGTACTAATGAATTTATGTAATTATGCTTGTTCTGCTCAATCTTGAGTTAGCAGTCTCATAAACTCATCTACTTCTCAACTAGAATTCTGTAAATTTTGACTTGTCCACTGATATAGTCTCTAAGTTGTACAAACAATACCATCAGAAGCCTGTACTCATTGTGCTTGGCATAGTCCCTTTTCCACAGGGAGCTAAGACACCTTTTTTTGATGAAAATAAAGAACTCGGGCTTGAAAATGATTGCAATCATTTTTAGGAAAGCATCTGAGTAATAATAATAAAAAGTTTATAGATGATAAAAATATTTAAAATGGCTGTTGTTAATTTATTACTTATAATTTTCAAAAGTGAAAACTCTGATAAGAATTCATAACAAGAATAATGGAACTGATATAGTTATTTGGTAATTTTTTAGAATGCAAAATAAGATAATAAAGACAATCCAAAAACATCTGTAAACAAATTGAATTACCTTATTTTCACAAGAGAGTATAAACATTATATATAACTTATAAAATTGGATGGACAATACAGAACACTCACCCAACCATAGGAGAATATACATTTTCTCAAATATACATGGAATATTCACCAGGATATACCATATGTTAGGCCAAAAAATACATCTTAATAAATTTAAAGAGATCAAAACTCTACAAAGTATCTTTTTGATCATAATGGATTGAAACTGGAAATCAATAACAGAAGGCAAACTGCAAAATCCACAAATATGTAGAAATTAAACATACTCTTAAACAATCAATGAGTCAAAGAAGAAATTACAAGGGAAATTAGAAAATATCTTGAGATCAACGAAAACAAAACCATAATATACCAAAATTTATGGAATGCAGCAAAGGCAGTGCTAACAGGGAAATGTTTAGCTATAAATGCTTGCATTAAGAAAGAAAATTTCTCAAATCAACAACCTAACTTTATATCTGAAGCAACTAAAAAGCAAAACCCAATGAACTAAATAAAAAGCTAGTAGAAGAAAGGAAATAAAGAAGAGAGCATGGATAAAGAAAATAGAGAAAAGAAAAGTATTAGAGAAAATCAATAAAACCAAGAATTGGTTCTTCAAAAGTATCAACAAAATTGACAAACTTTCAGCTACATTGCCTAAGGAAAAAACAATGAAGACTCAAATAAATAAAATCAGAAAGAGAAGAAGGGACATTACTACTGATTTACATAACTAAAAAGAATTATGAGAGAGTACTATGAAAAATCATACACCACAAATTGGATAACCTAGATGAAATAGACAAATTCTTAGAAACACACAACCTTCCAAGAAGAAATCATGATGAAATAGAAAACCTGAACAGACCTATAACTAATATGGAGATTAAATCAGTAATCAAAACCTTCCAACAAAGAAAAGCCCAGGATTTTATGGTTTTGCTGGCAAATTCCACCAAACAATTAAAGAAGAATTAATGCCAATATTCCTCAAACTTTTCCCCCAAAAATTGCAAAAACGAGAACCCTCTGAACTCATTCTATGAGGTCAGCATTATCCTGATACTGAAGCCATACATGGGCACTACAAAAAGAAAAAAAAAAAAAAAAGAAAGAAAGAAAATTACAAGGTCAATATCTCTGATAAATATTGATGCAAAAATACTCAACAAAACACTAGCAAACACAATTAAACAGCACATTAAAAGGGCCAAGAGGGATTTATTCATCAAATGCAAAGATGATTAAACATAAGAAAATCAATCAATGTAATATATTGCATTAACAGAATAAATGAAAAAACATGATTATGCCAATTGATACAGAAAAAGCATCAAAATGCAACATGCTGTTATGATAAAAACACTCAAGAAGCTGGAAATAGAAGGAAACTAACTTAACATAATAAAGGCCACATATGAGACACCCATAGATAACATCATAATAATGAAAGGTTTTCCTCCAAGATCAGGGACAAGACAAGGCTGTCTGCTTTTCCCACTTCTATTCAACATAGTACTGTAAGTTTTGTCAGAGAAATTAGGCAAGAAAAAGAAATAAAGGCATCAAAATTAAAAAGGAAAAATGAAATTATCTTTATTTGCAGACAACATGATCTTATATAGAGAAACCCCTAAAAATGCCACACACACACACACACAAACTTATAATGCTAATAAATGAATTCAGCAAAATTGCAGGCTATAAAAACAACATACAAAAATCATTATGTTTCCACACACTAACTATGAACAATTTGAAAAGGAAATTAAGAAAACTATTTTATTTACCAAAATATCAAAAAGAACAAAATACTTAGGAATAACTTAACCAAGTAGGTGAAAGATTTGTACAGTAAAAACTATTATACAAAATGTTACTGTAAAGAATTAAAGAAAACATCAATATGTGGAAAAACATCCTGTGTTCATGGATTGAAAGGCTTAATATTGTAAAGATGTCAATACTGTGTAAAGAGACCTAAAGATTCAATATAATCCCTATCAAAATCCCAATGATGTTTCTTTAAGAAACAGAAAAACGCATCCTAATATTCACATGAAATCTTGAGGGAACCCAAATCACCAAAACAATCTTGAAAAAGAAAATCAACATTTGAGATCATACTTTTTGATTTCAAAGCTTACTACAAAGATACAGTAGTCAAAACAGCTTGGCATCGGCAAAGAAACAAATATATAGATCAATAGAATAGACAGCCCAGAAATAAATCATCACATATATAGTCAAATGATTTTTGACAAGGATGCCAAAACCATTTAATGAGGAAAGGAAAGTCTTTTCAATAAATGATGTTGGGAAAACTGATATTCACATGCAACAGAATGAATTTGGATCCTTACTTTATACCATATATAAAAATTAACTCAAAATGGACCAAAGATCTAAACATGACATCTAAAACTATAAAACTCTTAGAAGAAAATACAGTGGAAAATATTTATAGAACTGGATTTCACAATGATTTCATGATTATGACAACAAAAGCACAGGTAACAAAATAAAAAAATAGATAAATAATTTTAGACTAGGCCAAAATTAAAAACTATGCATCAAAGGACTCAATCAGCAGATTGAAATTGAAAAGGCAACCTACAGAGTGGGAGAGAAAATATTTGTAAATCATATATCTGATGAAAGATTGATATTCAAAATATATAAAGAACTCCTAGACCTCAACAACAAAAATAAACGAACAACCCAATTAAACAATGTATAAAGGACTTAAGCAGCCGTCTTTCCAAAGAAGATCTAGAAATGGCCAAAAAGTACATTAAAATGTGCTCCACATCACTAAACATTAGGGGAGTGCAAATCAAAACTACAATGAGATACCTTTTCATATCCATTAAGATGGCTATTACTTAAAAAAGGAAAATAACAAGTGTTGTTGAGACTGTAGAGAGATTGGAAACTGTGCATTATTGGTGGGAATGTTAAATGGTACAGCTGCTATGGAAAAATTATAGTGGTTCCTCAAAGAGTTAAAAATTGAATTACTATATGATTCAGCAATTCCACTTCTGAATATATACCAAACAAATCTGAAGGCAGTAATTTAAATAGACATTATTTGTACATTCATGTTCATAGTAGCATTATTTACAATAGCCAAAAGGTAGAAGCAAACCAAGAGTCCATCAATGGATAGATTGATAAACAAAATGTGGTATATAAATAACAATGGAATAATATTTAACTTTAAAAAAAGAAAATTCTGACATATGCTACAATACAGATGAACCTTTAGGATGTTAAGCTAAGTGCAATAAGCAAGTCAGAAAAGAACAAATACTGTATAATTTCACTTGTGGCATATTTAGAAGAGAGAAATTCGTAGAAACAGAAAGTAGAATGTGGGAGGCCGAGGCATGTGGATTGTTTGAGCTCAGGCATTCAAAACCAGCCTGAGCAAGAGTGAGACCCCGTATCTACTAAAAAAAAAAAATAGAAAGAAATTAGCTGGACAACTAAAAATATATAGAGAAAAAATTAGCCGGGCATGGTGGTACATGCCTGTAGCCCCAGCTACTCGGGCTCAGGAGGCTGAGGCAGTAGTATTGCTTCACCCCAGGAATTTGAAGTTGCTGTGAGCTAGGTTGAGCCATGGCTCTCTAGTCTGAGCAATAGAAGTGAGACTCTGTCTCAAAAAAAAAAAAAAAAAAAAAAAAGTAGAATGGTGGTTGCCAGGGGCTAGAGAGAAGTTGATTAGTGGGTACAGAGTTTTACTTTTATAAGATGAAAAGTGTACTATGGATAGATGGTGGTAATTGGTAACACAATGACAATGTGAATAGACTTAATGCTGCTGAACTATACACTTAAAAATGATTGATGGTAAATTTTATGTCGTATATTTTATCACAATTTTATTAATATATTTTAAACTATTAAGGTGTACAAATGTTTTTATTACACGGATACCACGTATAAAACTTAAGTCAGGGCTTTTGGTGTGCCCATCACCAGAATAGTGTTCATTGTACCCTATAGGTAAGGTTTTATCCCTCACCTGCCCTCCTATGCTCCCCTCTTCTTGGTTTTCAATGTCTTTTATATCTCTTTATGTCCATGAGTACCCAGCATTTAGCTCCCACTTATTAGTGAGAACATATGGTGTTTGGTTTTTCCATACCTGAGATACTTCACTTATGATAATGATCTCCAGTTCCATCCAAGTTGCTGCAAATGACATTATTTCATTCCTTTCTACGACTGAGTAGTACTCCATGGTGTATATATATATATATAATATTTTCCTTATCCACTCATTAATTGATGGACACTTAGGTTGATTCCACATCTTTGCAATTGTGAATTGTGCTGTGATAAATATTCAAGTGCAGGTGTTTTTTGATAAAATGACTTCTTTTCTTTTGGGTAGTGACCCAACAGTAGGGTTTTGTATCAAATGGTATTGCTGTATCAAATGGTAGGACTACATTTATTTCTTTGATGAATCTCCATACTATTTTCCATAGAGGATGTACTAATTTTCAGTCCCACAAACAGTGTATAAGCATTCCTTTCTTTCTGCATCCATACCAGCATCTATCATTTTTTGACATTTTTAATAATGGCCATTCTGATAGAGGTAAGGTGGTATCTCAATTGTAGTTTTTTTTTGTTTGTTTGTTTTTTGTTTTTTTAGACAGAGTCTCGCTTTGTTGCCCAGGCTAGAGTGAGTGCCATGGCATCAGCGTAGTTCACAGCAACCTCAATCTCCTGGGCTCAAGCGATCCTTTTGCCTCAGCCTCCCGAGTAGCTGGGACTACAGGCATGCGCCACCATGTCCGGCTAATTTTTTCTATATATATTAGTTGGCCAATTAATTTCTTCCTATTTATAGTAGAGATGGGATCTCGCTCTTGCTCAGGCTGGTTTTGAACTCCTGACCTCGAGCAATCCGCCCACCTCAGCTTCCCAGAGTGCTAGGATTACAGGCATGAGCCACCGTGCCCAGCTCAATTGTAGTTTTAATTTGCATTTCCCTGATGACTCGTGATGTTCAGCATTTTTTCATATGTTTCTTGGCCATTTGTCTATCTTCTTTTGATAAACTTCTGTTCATACCTTTTGCCCACTTTTTCATGGGGTTGTTTTGTTTTTTCTTGCTGATTCTTTTGAGTTCTTTGTAGATTCTGGATATTAATCCTTTGTTGGATATATAGTTTGTGAATATTTTCTACCATTCTGTAGGTTGTCTATTAACTTTATTTATTATTCCCTCTGTTGTGAAGAATATTTCTGATTTAATTAGGTCTGATTTATTTATTTTTCTTGTTGTTGTATTTGCCTGTGGAGTCTTAGTCATAAATTCTTTTCCTGGGCTAATGTCTAGAAGAGTTTTTCTTATTTTTTTCTATAATTTTTATGGTTTCATACCTTACATTTAAGTATTTTATTTATCTTGAATTAATTTTTGTACATGGTGAGAGATAGGGTCCTGCTTCATTCTTCTCTATGTGGCTATGCAGTATTCCCTGTACCATTTGTTGACTATGGTTTCCTTTCCCCAGTGTATGTTGTTGTCTGCTTTGTCAAAGATTGCTTGATCATAGCTCTTTGGTTTTATTTCTGGGGTCTTTATTTTTGTTCCATTGGTCTATATCTCTATTTTTATACTTTTCCCTTCTATTTCTGGTAGATATGTTTATTGGTCTATCAATTTTTTTTATGTTTTCAAAGAACCAACTTTTTGTTTCATTGATCCTTTGTATTATTATTATTTTTATTTTTGCTTTCCATTTCATTTAGTTCTGCTCTGAGCTTTGCTATTTTTTTTTCTTCTGCTGGCTTTGAGTTTGCTTTGTTCTTCTTTTTCTAGTTCCTTGATATGTGACATTAGGTTGTTTATTTGTGATATTTCTGTCTTTTTGATGTAGGCATTTAAGGCTATGAATTTCCCCTGAGGAGTGATTTTTGCTGTCCCATAGATTTTGAGAGCTTGTGTTAATTTTGTCATTTATTTTGAGGAATCTTTTGATTTCCATCTTAATTCATCCTTGACACAAGGATCGTTCAGCAGCAGGTTGTTTAATTTCTATGTCTTTGTGTAGATTGGAGAGTTTGCCTTAGAATTTATTTTTGCTTTATCCCATTGTGGTCTGAGAAAATACATTGTGTAATTTTCATGTTTCTGAATTTTCTGAGACTTGTTTTGTGTCCTAATATACGATCAATTTTGAAAAATGTTCTATGTGCTTATGAGAAGAAGGTATATTCAGTAGTTTTGGGGTAGAATGCTCTGTAAATGTCTGTTAGGTCCATTTGATTTAGAGTCTGGTTCAGGTCCTGTTTTTATTTTCCACTTTGATGATTTGTGCAGCTCTGACAATGTTGAAGTGGGGTGTTGAAGTACCTGGCAATTACAATGCTGCTATTTATTTTATTGCTAGTTCTAGTAAAATTTGCTCTGGGAGCTGCTGTGTTAGGTGCATATATATTTAGGGTTGTTATGCCTTCTTCTTGTATTGCTCCCATTACCATTATATAATGATGCTCTTTGTCTTTCTATACCTTTCTTGATATAAAGTCAATTATCTCTGATATGAGAATGGCTACACATGCTCTCTTTTTGTTTCCATTTATGTGGAATGCTTTTTCCATCCTTTCACATTGTGTGCATGTGTCCTTGTTGTTTGTTGTGTTTCCTGAAGACAGCAGATATTTGGGTTGTGTTTTTTCATCCATTCAGCCATCTATGTCTTTAGAGTGGCACATTTAAACTGTTAACATTAAGAGATAGAATTGATATGTGAGATGCTATTCTGTTCATCTTGTTGGGTAGTATCTTGTTGCTTCATTTTCCCTTTTGTGCTATTGTTTTATAAGAGTTGTAAGCTTTAGCTTTTTGGGTAATTTTACACTGGTGAGCATCTATTGTTCTGATTCATGTACAATGCTGTCTTGAGTATTTCCTACAGGGCATATCTGGTCATGCCAAATTCCTTCAGTGTTGACTTGTCTGGAAAAGATTTAATTTTTCCATCATATGTGAAACTTATTTTTGCAATATACAGGATTCTAGGCTGGCAGTTGTTCTCTTTAAGAAGATTGAAGATGGGACCCCAATCCCTTCTGGCTTGTAAGGTTTCCACTGAGAAGTCTGCTGTTAGCTTGATGGGGTTTCCTTTGCAGGTCAGTTGTTGCTTATGCTTAGATGATTGCAGAATTTTCTCCTTCATTTTGACTTTGACCAGGTTGATTACTATGTGTCTTGGAGATGTCCTATTTGCTATGAATCTCCCCAGTGTTTGATGTCCATCTTGTATCTCTATGCCTGAATGTCTGGTGATACCAGGGAAGCTTTCCTCAATAATTCCTCCAAATGGTTTTTTCACACTTTTAGGTCTGTTTTCTTCTCCCTCTGGGATACATATAATTTGAACGTTAGTTCACCTCACATAGTCACATGTCTCTCTCTCTCAGTGATTGCTCAGACTTTTTTATATTCTTCTCTGCCTCTTTGCATGACTGAGTTAGCTCGAGAGCCTTGTCTTCAAACTCTGAGATTCTTTCTTCTCCTTGATTTAGTCTGTTGCCAATGCTTTCTGATGTGTTTTGACATTCCTTAAATGTCTCCTTCATTTAAGTTCTATTATCTTCTTTCTTCTGTCACCTACCTCTTTAATGACTTTTTCATTAATTTCCCGAAATATATTTTGGCTTCTTTTTGTTGGTTTTCACCTCTTCTTCAATTCTATTCATCTTATTTGCCACCCATATTCTGAATTCCATTTCTGTCATTTTGGCAATTCCCTGTGGATAGAGTCCACTTCTACAGCTCCATTGTGATCCCTTGGGGATGTCAAGCTATTTTGGTTTTTCATGTTGCCAGGGTTCTTTTGATGGTTACTTCTGATCTGGCTCTTCTTCTCTCAGCTCTGGGTTAATAGGTTTGTAGGGCACTTGTATTCCTTTGTTGGGAAACTCTCCCAACAAAACTCACCTGTTTTGTTAGGGGGTAAGGGGAGGACCCTAGATAGAGCTTTTGTGATCTACTTTGGAATACCGAACTATCAGAGGAGGGATAGGTGCAGTGAGAGCCTATAGAACGGCTGTTCTGTTTTAACCTGTTCCCCTCTGATTGCCTCAGTTCAAGCCATCTCTGGATGTTCTTTGTGTAGTGTGAAGGGTTGTTCCCTATCTCGTTGTTGGAAGTTTGTGTTGGGTGCTGGATGCGACCTTCTCCACCAAGGCTATTGTTGTGTGGGATTTCTATGGCCAGGGTCACCCAGTGGAGGTGACAGTGGCAGCTGGCTGAGTCTATTTAAGGAAATTGTCATGGATTACCAGGATGTGGGCTTTTGCATGATCCAGGTCGAGGAGCAATGTCTTCTCAGGGCTGGGGGGTCCTGGGTGAAGCACTGAACCTCAGGGAGGTTCCACCAGCCTAGCAGCAGTGGTGGAGACTCAGGGGTAGTGTCTTGGGACCTAGGCTCAACTTTACAATCTTGGGGGTGGTATTACAGTCACAGCTGTGGCCCTGGAGCTATAGGAGCAGAGATTCAGGAACAACAGTGATTCACAGCTGGCTCTAGGAATTATAGGGAGAGAGCTGAACATATGGAGGGATGTTCTGCTAGTGTGGAGATTGCTGATGCCCAATTGCACAGGCAGGGGTTTGTCTCAGTGGCTCAGAGACTGTGCAGGAGGGCCATAGCTGCTGGTTGGCCAAGGTTCTCCCCCAACACCTAGAACCCACGGAGACTGCCACCCAAGCTTTCCCAGGTGGTTCCTGTGGCATCTGAGGCTCCTCTTCTTCTCAGGTCCTACATAGGAGAGGAAGCATGCTCAGCCCCCAGTCACAGGGCACAACATAGGGGAGCTTCTGTTCTATATGTTTCCTCCCCAGCCTGGTGGGTTGATGCAAAGGTGACTGCTGGAAGTCTGAGTCCTGAGTAGACCTGACTCTGTGCACCAGAGCAATTAGGATGTCATCAGTTGTGGAAGTCTGGGATTGGCAGCCACCAGCTCTCTGACACACCTGTTCTTCAGTGCAATGTCTCTGCACACACTCTCAGCAGTTCCTCCATCACCCCAGAGGTCTACAGTGGAGGAGGGAGACCCCTCACCCTTGAGCTGCCTGCAACTTTTATTCCTCTCCTAAAAGCAGTGCTCCCTCAGGTTGCTTCTATTCTGCTATCTTCCCCTCTTCCCAGCAGTGTGAATTGTACTGGTACCCCCACCTTGATCTCTGAGATGGTGGGTGGTGCTTGTAAGAATCAGCCACACCCTGTTTGATTGAGTAAGTAGGTGCTATAATAAGCTACACAGTTGTTCTCACTGTCAGTGGTAGATGCTTATGGGAAAGAGCCAACTGCAGAGATGTTCTTTTGTGCTTGTAATAGGCTTTAACTCCTTAGGAGAACCACTTGAATGCCCCAGGAAGTGGGAGGGGCCCAGGAGATTGCTTGTTCTCCACCACAACAGAAGTAGGTGAAAGAGTGAGACTGAGTGAGGTTAGGTTGGGTGAACCTGGAAGGCTCTGCAAAGTCTAGGCATGCCTCAAAGGTCATATCCCAGGCCCCTGGTAAAAGCTGCCAGGAGAGGGGCTGAGGTGGTCTCTCAAAACTGGAAAGACTGCTCATGGGGGAGAGACCATCTGTAATTTACTGACTGGCGCTCAGAGTGAGCTCTGCCCCTCTTTTGCTACCCCTGTCCTGAGAGGCTTCCTCTAGTGTCTGCAAACAGGTGCTCCAGTGGACTGCACGCAGCAGCAATGGTGCTGCAGGCTGGGATTTTCTCGCCAGAGGACCCTCCTTAGTCCAACAGTGTGACCTTTCCTGTTTGGGAATAGGCACTCCACCAGATCACTGCTGCTCAGACCCCCACTATACTCTCTTGTCAGTTCTTCCAGTGTGGGCTCCCTTGCCTCCCAAGTCAAACTCTCAATCTCCCCCTTGGCCCCCCTAGCAACCTGCTTGAGTCCCGGGGGTGCGGGATCTGGCCTGCATGTCTGATCTGCTGGCATGTGTCTCTGAGGAGTGCTGGCAGGCAGGGAACTGCCAGACCAGGCAACTCTGGGTCCACTGTGGGTCCTCAAGGGAAAAGGTGTGGGTCCCAAGCTCTCAGACTGGGGGACATCACAGCTGATGAGAGGCAGCCACTCCTCAATCTCTCTCCTGGCTGCAGTGGGCAGGGGAGGAGCAGGGGAGGAAAATAGTTTGAATGGAAGAGATCTGGGAGCCTCGTTCCTCTAGTCCCACTTGGGTTCATAAGGGTGGAAAAGCTTCCAAACAACTCAGTAACCCACTGATTACCAAAGATATCTGGGAAGGAGGAACTCGCATACCTTTCACTTGGCTCCAAGAATCTCTGGATTTGATCCTGGCTAATAATTTTTTTTCCTTTTCATTTTCCTGTTCTGCTTTGACATTTCCATTTGTGAAATCCCCAGTAAGCCCTGGAACTTCTTCCTCTGAACTACACCTGAGCTGTGGCCATTCTCTTCTCTTCTTTATGTGAAACCATTCCTTCCCTCTGAGATGCTCTGGCAAGCAATGTCTCTAGTCAGCCATCTTGCCCTCTCTCCCATACATTTTTTTAAATGTTTTTTTAGTTGTTGTCTTAGAGTTGGTAATATAAATTTACAACTAATCCAAGCCCACTTTCAAGTAATACTATACCGTTTCATAGATAGTGTAAGTACCCTACAATAACAAAATATTCCTAATTCTCCTTCTACCCTTTGTCTCATTGCAGTCCTTTATTTCACATATATATAAGTATAAATATGCGCATATACACACATAAACATACATTACCAATTAAATTGTCACTGTTATTATTTTGAACCAACTGTTTGATTATTAAGAATAAGAAAAATAAAGGGTTTTATTTTACTTTAATTTATTCATTTTCTAAGATCTTCCTTTCTTTATGTAGATCTAAGTTTCTGACTTTTATTACTTTCTCTCTCTCTGAAGAACTTCTTTTGACCTTTCTTGCAAGGCACATCTACTAGTAACAAATTCCCTCAATTTTTGCTTGTCTAAGAAAGTCTTTAGTTCTCTTTCACTTCTGAGAGATAATTTCACAGGGTACAGAACTCTAGGTTGGTGTATTTTTTTTTCTCAAAACTTTAAATATTTCACTACACTCTCTTCTTACTTGCATGGTTTCTGAGAAGTCATATGTAATTTTTATTTTTTCCCTCAATGGGCAAAGCATATTTTTCCTCTGACTTCTTTCAAGAGTTTTTTCTTTATCTTGGATATTTTGAAGTTCAAATATGATGTGCCTTCCTGTTATTTTGGGGCATTTATCCTGCTTCTTGTTCTCTGAACTTCCTAGGTCCATGTTTTGGTATCTGGCATTAATTTGGGGAAGTTTTTAGTCACTATGGCTTCAAATATTGCATCTATTTCTTTCTCTCTTCATTCTTTTTCTGGTATTTGCATTACCTGCATGTTACCCCCCTTGTAGTTATCCTACAATACTTGAATATTCTGTTCCTTTTATACTATCTTTTTTTTCTCTTTGCTTTTAAGTTTTGAAAGTTTCTTCGTCATATCCTTGAGCTCAGAGATGCTTTCCTCAGCTGTGCCCAGTCTACTAATGACCCTATTAAAAGCATTATTCATTTATTTCACAGGTTTTTTTTTATCTCTAGTATTTTTTATTTTAGGGTCTCACTACATTGCCCAGGCTGGAGTGCAATGATTATTCACAAGTACAATCATGGCACACTACAGCGTCAAACTCCTGGGCTCAAGCAATCCTCTTGCCTCAGCCTCCCAAGTAGCTGGGACTACAGGTGTGCACTGTGCCTGGATCTCTAGCATTTTAAAATTCTTTCTCAGAATTTTCATCTCCCTGCTTACATTATCCATCTTTTCTTGCATGTCATCTACTTGTTTTCATTGAGTACATAATATATTAATCACAGCTTTTCAAATTTCTGGTCTTATAATTACAACACTCCTCCCCTATCTGTCTCTGGTTTTCATGCCTATTCAGTCTCTTCAAATTGTATTTCTTTTTTTTTTTTTTTTGCCTTTTAGTATGCCTTCTAATTTTTTCTGAAAGGTGAACATGACATACTGGGTGAAAGTAACTGCAATAAATAGGCCTTTAGCACACACTTGTAGTACCAGCTACCGGGGGACTGAGGTGGAAGGATCACTTGAGCCCAGGAGTTTGAGGTTGCAGTGAGTTATGGTGATGCCATTGCACTCTAGCCTGGGCAACACAGAGAGACATTGTCTTAAAAAAATAGGCCTTTAGTAATATAGTAGCTAGTCAGGTGTCGGGGAAAGGAAGTTCTATACTCCTATAACTAGGTCTTAGTCCGGGGGTCCTCAAACTTTATAAACAGGGAGCCAGTTCACTGTCCCTCAGACCATTGGAGGGCCGGACTATAGTTTTAAAAAAACCATGAACAAATTCCTATGCACAGTGCACATATCTTATTTTGAAGTAAAAAAACAAACGGGTAAAAACACCAGCATGTGGCCTGCAGGCCGTAGTTTGAGGATGCCTGTCTTAGTCTTTGGTGAGTCTGTGCTGTTAGGCTGTGAACTTCACTAGTTTTTCTCAGTTATTTTTTCCCCCTTAGGTGGGGCAGGATAGCTATAATAGGCTGGAGTTGAGTATTCCCCTTCTCCCAGATAGGTTAGGCTTTGATAATAACCAAGCAGGTTAGGCTCTGGTAAAATACAGTTAACCCTTGAAAAAGGGAGGAATTAGGAACACTGATCCTGCACAGTTGAAAGTTCATATATAACTTGACTACTAATAGCCTACTGTTGACCAGAAGCCTTACCAATAATATAAACAGTTAATTAACACATATTTTGTATGTTGTATGTATTGCATACTGTAGTCTTACAATAAAATAAGCTACAGAAAAGAAATTGTTATTAAAAATCATTAGGAAGAGACAGTGTATTTGCTATTCATTAAGCGGAAGTGGGTCATCATAAAGGTCTTCATCCTTGTCTTCTTCACACTGAGGAGGAGGAGGAGGAAGAGGAGGGGTCCATCTTGGTGTATCAGGGGTGGCAGAGGGGGTGGTGGAGATGGAAGGGGAGGCAGGAGACGCAGGCACACTCGGTGTAACTTTATGGAAACACATCATGATTTCTATGGAACTTTTTGCTTTTTTATTTCTCTAAAAACCTTTCTATAGGTACCAGTTCTTTTTCCACCACTTGCTTTAGTTTCAGTGTCCATATCATAGAAGGGTCCATGTTGTAAAAGAAGTCAAAATCCATCTTGAATAATCAGAACCCTTCTGCCAGATTGTCTAATGTCAATTTGTTTTCTGGCATGGGTTAGTTTACGTCTTCTTCCTTACCATTTGGCACTGATTTGGAAGCATTCATCTCTATCAAGTCATCTTCTGTTTATTCCTCTGGTTTAGTGTCTTTTAGCTCTTGAATTTTTCTAAGATGCGTATTTTGAAACCCTTCAGCCCCCACACACCTTTTTGCCATATCCACAAACTCTTGCATGATTTTCTTGATTGGCTCTGTTGTAAATCCTGTGAAGACATGTGCAACATCTGCACACAGCTTTCTTCAGCAGGAATTTATTTCTCTGAGATTGATGGCTTTTACAGCTTTTCTATAACAATGATGACATCTTCAATGGTGTAATCCTTCTAGACTTTCATTATGTTCTATCATGAAAGTTCTCAATTGACAGTCCTTTCCATGGAGTACCATGTGTAATAGCCTTAAAGGTTCTTATGACACCTGATCTAGAGACAGTGAGTTTGAGAGCAAGAAGACCACTTTGATGCGTTTAGTGTTGAACTCATGGAGTTCTGGGTGGCCAGAGGCATTGTCCAATAGCAAAAGAACTTTAAAAGGCAGTTCCTTACTGGCAAGGTGCTTCCTGACTTTAGGTACAAAGTATCTATGAAACCAGCCCAGAAAAAGGGTTATTGTTGTTCAGCCCTTCTTGTTGTACAACTAAAAGACTGGCATCTAGTATTTATCTTTTCCCTTCAAGGCTTCAGGGTTAGCAACTTTATAGATAGATGATGGCAGTCCTGATCATAAGCCTGACTGCATTTGCACCAAACAGTAGAGTTAGCCTATCTCTTCCTGCCTTAAATCCTGGTACTCATTTCTCTTTCTTACTAATAAATTCCATTGCGGCACTTTTTCCCAGAATAAGACACTTTTTTTCTGCCTTAAAAACCTGTTCAGGCAGATGTCCTTTCTCCTCAATAATTTTCTTAATGGTGTCTAGGAACTCATCTGCTGCTTCTTGGTCAGCAGAAGCTGCTTCTCCTGTTGTCTTGACATTTTAAAATCAAATCTCTTTCTAAAATTGTCAAACCGTCTTTTGCTGGCATTAAATTCTGCAGCTTTAGATTCTTCACCTTCCTTTTGCTTTATGTTTTCATATAATAACTTCACTTTGTCTCAAATAATAATAGAGTCTATAGGTATGCCTTTCTTATAGCACTTCTATAAAAATATAGCACCACATAAAAATTGCATTTTTAGTATGAGATAAAAAGGTATTTTCCAAAAAGTGTAAGGTTTTTGTGCCTACTTGCATAGCTTCAGTGACAGCTTCATGAATTTTCTTTTTGTTTTATACAGTAGTCTATGCTGAATTTATTTATCTTGACATGTTGGGCAACTGCAGCTGCACATCTCAATCTATGGTACATATCAAGCAATTCAACTTTGCCTTGTAATGGTGTGACTGCTGCTTCTTGGGAGCATTTCCAGCATCATTAGTGGCACTTCATATGGGTCCTGTGGTGTTATTCAAGATTTACAATACTGCACTAAACATGATGAAAAATACATGAGAACCATGAGAGATCACTTTTTACTGAGACGAATTTTACTGGAGAGACAAACTGCTTACACATAGATTATTAGCATCACTCAGCATTTTAAGCGGATATTCACAATGCTTGAGCTCACCACAATAAGCAACAATGGGTGGCCACAAATTATTGCAGTAGTACAATATTATTGCAGTTAATTTTATGCACTTAATGATTTAATACTGCACATTTATGTTTGTTTACATTTCTCTTAACTGTGAATGGCATCATGTACAGTCTGTGTTTGTGTGTTTTGGTAAAGGTTTGATAAATTTTAACTTTTTATAATAGATTTGTGTATATCTTATGGTAGTAAATGATAAAATAAACTAGTATCTATATATATTTTACACATTAATATGTATTTAACTTTTTGTTAATTTATTCTATATTTCTAGACTATGCAGTTTGTCTGCAAGGTTTTTCAAATTGTTGCAAATCTCCAAAAAATCTTCCTATATATTAATTTTAAAAATACACATATAAGTAGACCTGTGCAGATCAAACTCATGTTTTTCAAGGGTCACGTGTAGTTTTTTCTGAGGGCTGACCTTATTAAGAAAAACAGAGTGCGCTTGTGTGTTGCAAAATGGTTACTTTTCCCCTCTCTCTTTCAGAAGCAGGATGGAATTTTTCTCTCATATTCACTGTGAGGCAGAGCTGGTACAGCTCCTCGAGGTAAAACTCACACATGTGTGCTTCCTCCCCCCCCTCCATAGCTGGGCCCCCTGGAGTTTTTAACTCTCAGGCTGGACCATATTGAGCCTCCAACAACTCATAAATTATAGTTCTGGTTTTCCTACCCAGATAGTGGTTCCCAGGAAGGTTTCTTGCTCATGAGTTTCTGCTCTGGAAAGTTATCATTGTCTGTATCTGCCTGCCTCTCCAGTTCTGCGGGCAGCTGTTTGTCCTGTGACATCACTTATCTGGAAGATCTAAGAAAAACTGTTGATTCTTCAGTTTGTTCAGCTTTTTACTTATTGTTAGCATGGAGTCCTTACTTCTAAGCTCCTTACATGCAGGACTGGAAACTGAAAAGTCCCTTCACCAGGTTTTCTTTCATGAAATGCTTACATCTAGTTAACTGGAAGAACATTTTGTAATATTTTAAGCCAATGGATAGAAATGGAGAAGAAATTGCTGCCAGCAGGATATAGCAATGAACTCATCAGGCTCTAAGTAGCAGGGAGCTATGGAAAAATAGGAAGAAGGGAAGGGTGGAGGAGGTGAAGGCCGGCAAGTTGTGAGTGGCAGTTTGCAGATTGGAGACCTTGGAATGTGTTTGAGAATAAAGGTACTTAGATTGTATTTAGGGAATAAAAGAAAACTGAGATTTTATTCTAGTCTTTGTTAGGGGTCTATATTACTTTTTTTTGCTGAGATGGATGGTTGAAAAAATCTACATTGGGATCTGGACAAAAGGAATGCTGATGTTTGTATGTGTGTGTATGGTGGAGCTGAAGTGTTAACACACAAACATCTGACAGGGAATGGGACCTGAAATAAAGTGATGTTTGTAACCCTGGTATCCAAGACAGCTCCGGCCACTGTGGCTGCTCAATAAATATTTGTTGAATGACTGTGTGGGTAATAGAGTTTATTTAACACTTTCTGAAAAGAACCTATAATAAAAAATTTAAAAAAATAATTTGACAAAAATAAAAAGTGGCCTCCATCTTTTATCTATATAAGATTCTTTAATGAAAATGTAAAAAGTAAGCAACCAAAGGTAACTGGGCCAAAACCAGAATCTTAACCACTTTACCATATAGGAATGCATTGTACCAACAGTCTTATTCAGCATTCTTTGAAATCAATACTGAATTTGGTTTAGTTCTTCAATCTTATTCTACTCCCTTCCTTCCACTCTCCTCCTCCTACCCATATTCCTCCTCTTTCCTCTTCTTTCTCTTCTCTTCTTTCCCTCTTCCCATCTCCATACTTATGCCCCTTTTCTTCATTTCTCCCCTCCCCTTCTTTATATGTTCCTTCCTCTTCTTACTTCTTGCTGCTTGTCACTTTGAAGCAACTACTAGCAGTTCCTCATGAAGCTTGAGGGAGGTAGGGAGTGAGGCAGTGAGAATGGGTAGAGAAATACAGCTGGTGAGTAGCTATAGGCTATATTTTTAAGGTTCTTGTGTTGATACACATTTTCCTTAAGTTATGGAAGTGTTTTAAAGCAGAGAAATAGCCTCTGATTTGTGCTTTATAAAATAATTCAAGCAGCTGGTAGGGAAGATGGATGGTTTAGAGGAGGAGGGAAGACAGACCAGCAGCATCAGGGAGGCAGCAAATTTTTATAAAAGAGAGGTTTAAAGGGAGCAATTTGGCTAGTGAAGCCTAGAGGTAGTAGGTTAAAAGCTGCTTTTACAAAGCAAGCACGTGATAAATCACAGGGAATGTTTTTGTGGGTGAGATGATTATCCTATGCACTCCTAACCCCATTTGGAGCTGCCTCTGTAGAAAAGTCACTTAAGAAGCTGTTAACTAAAAAAAAATTACTGAGGTTTATACTTTGGGAAAAGGAGAGCTTTATTCATCATAAAGGTTTGTACTTGTTGGGCAGCCACTCAAACATGTTGGGAAGCAGAGCCTTGGCCAGAAGCCAGGCACACGTGCTTCAAAGGACAGACAAAAGAAACAAGATTTTATACTGAGTGGAGGTAGTCAAATATACACATTCAATAAGCTATAGGAGTCATCATCAATATTTATGAAAAAGGGAAATCATGTGCATTTCTAATTATGATTTATCTCTCCCATCCCTTTATGGCCGGGAGCTCAATTTTAAGGTTTTCCTGGGGTCCCCTTGGCCAAGAGGGGTCCATTCAGTTACCAGAGGTCTATGGATTTTATTTTAGTTCATAAAGCTATTGCAATTATCCAGGCCAGAGTTTATGACAGCAGAAACAAAAACAGCAGCAGTAAGATGAACAGAGGACAGATTGTAGAAAACAGACCAATCATGACCTGGTCTCATTGACTTGCATAAAGCTGCAGTGAAGGTAAAATGACTTTCTGGTTTGGGACTCAGGGTCTTTCACCAAACAGGGAAAGTTATAATAGGAGCTCAATTGCAGGTAGGTGATGGGACAGAGGCAGAAGATTAGCGATTGACAGGGCTAAGGATCACTAATGGGAATAGAATAAATTTTTATTGAGGCAAGACAGTCGTGGAGAGGACAAGGACCTCAAGTGAGAAGTCTGGGAATAGACAGTACCCTGTTTCTGTGCAATTTCCCTTCCTTTCTTTTCTTATGAAAGTAATATATGTACATGGTTCTATATAAGTAATAAATATATAAAAGTAATATATTATAAATAATATATAAGACATCATAGTATGCAATAGGTATTATAAATATGTAATATTTATATTAACATGTTTGTTAATATATAAACTGTTAATATCTTATTTGTTACTAATATTATGCCATTTATATATTATATAAATATATATACTACAGAAAAGCTTAAGATGAAAAGTAACAGCGCTTTAGATGTATTAATTCATTTAATCATTGACTCGGTTACAAAGATTAACAACAAAAGCAGGAAGACAAAGACAGTGCTCAGCCTTCCCGGCCAAAAACCGTTAAAGGCAAGCAGCGGTAAAAACAACTAGAGGCATTGAAATTGCAACCGTCTCTTTTAATTCTCTGCAGTAACTGGGTGAGGCCAGGCCGGCCCACTATTTAAGAGCCTGGAGGCTCGCAGGGCCTTACCCAGCCCCAGGCTCTGAATGTGAGTTAGGACCACGTGACGTCGCCAGGCGGCACTCTGGCTTTCCTGGAGCAGTCTCTATGGTATTCTTCCCAGCCCACCCACCCCTTGGGTAGCGGCAGTCACGTGACAGGCTCTGGGTTTATGGCAGGTACCCACGTGATCCTGGCCTGCAGTCCGGTGGCTGCGGTGAGGTATCTGGGCTTCTGAAGGGCGGGCGGTTAGGTCGTAACTGCCGCCGCCAGCGGACTCTACCGGCGGCCAGGCTCGGGAGCAACGAGGCGGCTGAGACGTTGGCCGCTTAGTGCCTCCTGCACGGGTCAGCTCTTTCTACCACCTCCGCCTTAGCGGTCCCCACTCTTTGCGGGTGAAGTCACCTTTTTTGGGTTTTGAGACCCTGGGGCCTGAAGCTCAAACTTGGGCGAACCCCCAATCCACGTCTCTTTTTCTCTCATTTTTCATCTCTTCCTTTGTACCACCGAATCACTTGCCCTTTAAGCTGGCGAGCCTTTGCTGTGCCTCGAGGCCAAATTCAGGGCAGTAAAGGTAACCGCGGAGAACGCGGCCCCCCAGTGGACAAAGGCAGAGGCAAGAATAGAGCAGGCCTAAGGGCCGCAGGCGATGAGAATAAACGGTTGAGAGGGTGAACGAGGAAACAAACCAAAAGAAAAAAAAAGAAAAGAGTACTGCGGATTTAGAAGGGACTGGAAAGGACTTGTTGCACGATGGAAGACTCTGACTCTGAGAAAAAGATGGAGAAAGAAAATCTGGGGCCGAGAATGGATTCTCCATTAGGGGAACCGGAAGGATCGCTTGGGTGGGTGAAGGGTATTATGTCAAACCTGGAAGGGGGGGTGTTCTAATTGTTGAGAGTTCTGGAATTAGAGTACTTCTCCCCACTCCCCAGTGATAAATTGCTTGATTTACCAGTAAGGTTGATTGGTATCATGCTTTTGACTGCAGGATAAACTGGAAAGTAGAGTGGTGCTAACTGAGCAGAAATAACCCTTAGGACAGGGCTGATATTTCTGGTGGTGATGATGGTATGTTTTAATTGAGGGAGCACTTCTGAGTTGCTTTGAATTATCAGTAAAGGAGATTTGATATCACCATTTTGGGGATAGGGAGACTAGGAAGAGGGTTAGCATTACCTGATCAGAGACTAGAGGCTTGAGAGTGCCTTTGTACCAATTTGTAACTGAATTGTGAGACTTGTGTTATATGTACTTTGTGTCTGTGATGAGTGAAATATGGCTTGGAAGGAAAGCTGAAGGAATAAAGATACTTCCAGCTTTTAAAAATATAAGGCTGAAATTTTTAAAAATAGACAATATTCAAGTATGACAATATTTGATTTATTAAAACACCTGTATGATTTCTTTTGATTAATTTTTCATGATGAGGAACAATTGAATTTTAATGGCTTATTTATATTCCTAAAAATGTCTTCCTAGGAGCTATCTCCTGAACTTCTAATTAGGGGGATAAGGAATATAAACCCAGTTTTATAATTTAGGAATATGATGACCTCTACTTAGCTGAGGTCCCCCACACAACTGTACTAAGTTGTACTAAACATGCTCTTTTGCACCTCCACATTTATTTATATTTCTTTAATTTCAATTTTTAAGGCAATTAGATCATGGAAACTCTTGTCTTTTGGTTTATATCTGCAGGTGGGTGCTACCAAATACGGCTATGAAGAAAAAGGTAAGATGTGTTAGGTACATCAAAAACATGAAGGTAAAGGTAAGAACTTGCTATTCAGGAAATATGTGGTGTAGCGGGGGATATATATATAATATATATATAATCTTTCCTGGTCTATTGCAGTAACCTTCTACATGGTCTTTCTAACTGTTGCCCCCTTCTTTCTTATCAGATTTAATTTTTCTAATGTATAAATCTGACTGGATCATTCACATACTTAAGAACTTTTGGTAACTTCTCAAAGCCCATAGAATAAAATCCAAATGGATTTTAAAATAATGACTTAAAAATCTATTCCTGACTAAACTATCTGCCACACCTATGCACCCTATCAAAGTCATACAGATTTTATTTTCCAGATTTATGAACTGATTTGCACTTTGTGCAAGTCATACACACACACTACATGAGCTCTGCCTATACATTTACTTTTAACTTAACCCAAATTTTACCACTGTAAGATCTTACATGAGCTCCCCAGATGGAATTGGGTACTCCTTCCTTTGTGCTCTTCTGGTACTGTGCCCCACCTTGAGGTTTAGGCAGAATTGCTAAGAACACAACTCTGGAGCAAATTTCTTAATCTGGGGCTTCCTCTTCCTCATTTGTAAAATGGTAATAACAATATTACCTATCTCATAGGGTTGTTGTGAAGTTTAAACGAGTAAACGCCTATAGAGCACTTAGATCATTACCTAATACAGTTAGCCTTGTAAGTCTTTCTATAAGCAATTGAAGCAAGATTTTTGATTAAAAAACAAAAGAAATCTTCTATATTTAGCATTAACTTCATCTAATAATTTAGTTCTGTGACTCCAGTTTTCTAAGGGAATGTTCTTGATGAGCCTGTCTAAAGTTGCCATCAAGAAGGATGCCTAAAAATACCAGAAATTTCTACATGATTAAGAACAAAAATTAGCTTGATTTAATCATTCCACTATATATATATATATATATATATATATATAGTGTTTTGATATATATATATATAACAAGACAACACATTGTATTCCCCAATATATACAATTGTTTTTGTTCTTTTTTAAAATTTTTAATTAAAAAAATAAACTTTTTGTGGCAACTTTAAACTGGCTCATCAGTGACATTTCCTTAGTAAGATAAAATTATATAGCTAAATTGCTAGATTAAATCAACCCTGAATACAGTACATTGTTACTAATATTCCATATATTTGTAATTAGAAATTTTTATAAAATATCTTGGTGGAACATGGATCCCTTTCATTTGAAAAGCAAGATAATTAGAAACATAATTCATAAATTTTATTTCAAAAGGATTTAAAAGTCACTTTTACTCAATTCTCTTCTAATGCAAGAATATACAGCATTTTGACAGGTGTTCTTCTCTTTGTGAAACACTGACATTGACAAGAAGGCTATTTACCTTCATAAGGGCCACCCTTTCCACTAGACAATTCTCATTGTTAAAAACTCTCTTGCATTGTGTCTTTGTTTTGATAACTTGCTCATTCTTTTAATGAAAATATTTTGAGCATCTGTTATATGTTAGACACTGGAGATACAAAGGGGAATTTCCCCTTCAGGAGCTCAGAGTTTTATGAGAGACAGACCCCCCCAAAAAATTAGTAACTGCAATGCATTATGGTCTTTGCAATGATATAACAGTGCCGTGGGAGGACAGAACTAAGACGCTTAAGTCAATCTAGTGCACTGGGATCAGAGAAGCTTCTTGAGAAGATGATTACTGAACAGAGTCTTGAAGGATAAGTTTAACTTAGCTGAAAGAAGAAAAGAGATTGAAAAATTACTGGCAGGGAGTACAACATGAAACAAAGACATAGAGGCAGTACCTCCCAGAGGGCTGGGAGTAATCAAAGGGACTACCAGCAGTTCAGTTATGTGTGGCTGGATGCTAAAAGTTCCAGGCCAGGAGGGGCAGGAGATGAGGGCAGAGAAGTAGATTGTCTAGATCTAGGAGGGTCTTATATGTAATTTAACGACTTGATATTGTAGGTCATGATAAGCTTTGGCAAAGAAAAAAAAGAGACAGAGTAGATAATGGAACAAGATCATGGAAGTGAAAGGGATGTGAAGGGGATGAGATCAAGGGCAGAGGTGGAAAGGTTGACCTTGAACAGAAGGAGGGACTTTAAACTGAAATCCCCTGGTAGATAGTTCAGTGCATAAAACTTTATAGGATTATGAGAGAAAAGGGTTCAGTTTCCTCTCAAGATAGTACTTTTTAAATCTGGTTCTAAACATATTCATAATGCATATTAGTAACATAAATTCACTGCAGTTCTATCACCAAGAGGATGTGTGACCTGTGACAGGTAAGTGCCTGGCCCCTGGAATTCTAAGGATCTCTGCATTCACTGTTGGTTGAGGAACAGTATCTGCACCTGGTTGTTAGTACTGGCACTTCAGTAAAACATCAAATGCAGGAGAAAATTAGATGTCTTTAGACTGGATTTGCTCTAGATTGTTTACTTTTTTCCCTTCTTTTTTCCCCACTTTGTCTTTAGGTGCTGTTGATGGGCAAAAGTGGGTCTGGTAAGACCAGCATGAGGTCTATTATCTTTGCAAATTATATTGCCAGAGACACGCGTCGCCTTGGTGCAACAAGTAAGATGTTCTATCTTATTGTAAAGTCAGGTGATCTTAACTATTAATAATCTGCATAACACACTTTGTTGTAGTAGCTTGGGAATGCAGAGGTTGAGGGATTTATTATGGAGCATGTTTCCCCTTTTTGCATGCCTCCTCAGAGAGGTGTGGCCTAATTCCAGTTACTACTGCTTGCTCTCTTGAGGAATTTCTTTCGTTTCTTGGTTGCTTACGAAGTGGAATGGCCTTGACCAACTTGTTTATCCTGCTACTTCTTAAACAAGCATAGGGACCCTTTTATTTGTGTGTCCTGAGGGGAGAGTATTTTTAACTGTTATACAAAGGGAAATTCATAAGTATTAACAAACATAACAAAATCTCATATGTTTTTTAAAGTAGTAGTTAGTCCTTGTCTTCATTAAAAGATAAACTGTAGGGATGGGAAGGAGGGAGGTTGATCTGATCTGTATTCTGCTAGTTCTCTTCCTGGATATACGTAGATGTTCTCATTAGAGTTTCAGCTCAGATTTGGGAAATGTGTTATTGCCCTTTATGGTTTGAATGTTAGTATAGACTGGCTTGGCTGCTGTGGCTCCCAGGACAGTAAGTCTAGAATCCAGGGAGAGCCCTTCAGTCTCTGGACTGTAATGCCATTTCTTTCTGCAGCATCTGAGCACTTCTGGATTCTACCTTGGTTTCTAGGTGAGGAAAGCATTACCCTACCTGGTTTTCAGTGATTCCTATTCTGGGTTTCTAGTATCTTGAATGCTTTTAGGGACAAGTCACCCACTACTCTATAAGTAATGTTCTTGAAACTCTAGTTTTAAGAACATTTTTAAAACACATTATGTTCTAGACCCTAGGATACAAAAAAGAAAGAAACCTCATTTCTGTTCTGGTGATGCTTGGAGTGGAATGTAGACTCTCATATTTGGGGCAGCTTTGATGATTATAAAACTATTTCTTAGAAATAGCCCCAATTCTAATTCACCTTTTTTCTGTTAACTAGTTGTCTTTCTATTCTCTTAAACCTCTACAAATATTTGAGGATAGTCAATGTCTCGATTTATCCTAGCCATCCCATGCTTCCCAAATCTTGCCTCCCTTAAGTTAAACATCTCTAGTTCTTTCATCTGTTCTTCATTTTACATAATTTTGAAGCGTTTTAAATGACTTGTTCAAACTTTTCTACATTTTTCTTAAAGTGCTGAGATTTGAATGCAGATATGGTTTGATTAGAGCAGAGTGGGCCTCTCACATCTCTTATTCTGGACATTTTATTGCTGTTAGTGTAGTCTAATTGCTACCCTCCTTTTTTGGAGTTACCTTTATTATACAGCGTCATACTGAAAAACCCCAGTTCCTTTTCACATATGTTGTTATTAAAACACATATTCTTCTGGTTCTTGTGCAGTTATATTTTGAACCTAAGAGTAAGTGCTTTTTTAATTAAATTATTCAATTTTGTTTATTTTAGTCCATGATATGTTCTTGTACCCTGTGTTTGTTAACTATGAAATCTAGGGCAAGTCACTATTTATCTGGGTCTCAGTTTCCATATCCATAGAAAAGGGACTGGATTCTATTTTCATTTTAGCTACTTATTCTTTCATCTGATGTATTATCTTTTCTAGTTCCATGCAGTTTGTACATTTGATAAGTATCAATTGTACTTTCTATTTTCATTTTAGCTACTTATTCTTTCATCTGATGTATTATCTTTTCTAGTTCCATGCAGTTTGTACATTTGATAAGTATCTCTTCTGGTTTTCTTTTAAGTCATTGGTCAAAAAGTTTGGTCAGGATGACCAAACTCTAGAGGTATGGTCTGTCATACCTCTAGAGTTGACATCTGTGGCTCTGGCCATTCTCAACTTTTCTCTGCTGATTTGATAGATTTTAAAATTTTTCTTTTCTACCAGGGTAAATATCTGAGCCTAATATCAGTATAGTTTCATTTGATTAGAGGAAGCTAATGTTTATTGAACAACTGTTATTCACCAGACTTTTGCATGCCCTTTTATCTACTTTAGTCCTCATATTAATTTCATTTTAATAGATGAAGAAACTGTGACTTAGAAGTCAATCTCATTCAACTAGTAAGCAATAAAGCTGAAATGTCAATCTTTGCTTTTGCTCTATTCATTATACCACAGCCTATCTAGCTTACCATAACCTAACAATTCCTGGCAGATTTCTTTGTCTTTGTGTTTTGAATTCTGCACACTTTGTTGAAGCATCTTTTTCTACTCCAATTGATGTTTCTAGTTTTAGCTGATCAGCAGAGTTGATTTATTACCCCGAATCCAGAGAATAGTCTTGCAACCAACATTTTAAAACCATTCAAAGTGCTTAGAGTAGTTTTGACATAATTTAGCAGTATCATTATGAACAGAGAGTTGCAAATGATATGAATCCTATATATTAAAGCAGACCATTTATTCAGCAAGTACTTTTCTGAAGCTTCCTGTGTGCTAGACAGTGTGAATGAGATGGGGCTCTTGCCCTTAAGAATATCTTGAGTGGGACCTTTATTGATAATACTTTGTTAGTAATTACTGTATCTACTTAAAGGTAGTAAAAATATATTTAAAAATATGTTGACCTTAAGGCTTTAGTGTATCATCATTAGCTAGTTTGTCATTGATGAAGAAAGGTTTTGGTTCTATTGCTAAGCTTGTAGACTAGTTTAAAATACATATAGTACCTTACTTTTTACTTGATATTCCTTTTTACGTAGTTGTTGCTTTTCTTTAAAAGCAGTAAAATAGTACTTTAAAAATATTACATTGACTTTAATGTTTTAGTGTTTTTGTAATTTGGCATTGCTGAAAACAGTCCAGTTTTATTTTGTTAAACTTAGAGCCTACTGTGTTTTGAAATTTGAAGTAAAAATACAGGATGGTGATATTATTAATTTATTAGGGGATTGTTAAAATGTGTTTGTTGGAATAGTAAACTTGTCGATAAAAATATTATTATGAAATATTTTAGGCTGAAACACTGTTGACGGCTCTAAGATTTCCTACCTTCTCAAAATTCTCTGTTCCCTTGGCTTTTATTTAATACTCTATTATCCTGGTTTTCTGACTTTATCTTTAGCCATCCCTTCTCCCCCCTTTTAAAAAATCTTTATCATAGTATTTTCTTCTTTCTGCCCCATAAGTGTATGTGATTCCTCAAAGGCCTGTTCTTGGTTCTTTGTAGTTACTCTTATGACAACAGGGCAGTTAGACTAGCAGAGCCAGAGGGCCATATAGGGAATATGAGAGACTAAAGAGGGAATTAGGAAGTGGGGGCTTAGATCATAAAGTGTCTTATAAGCCAAGTGAACTAGTTTGAGGGTAGAGAGTATTTTAAACAGAAAATTAACACGATCAGATATATATTTTATTCTAATTTTTAATTTTAATTATAAAAATAATACTTGTGAAAAATTCAAACATTACAGATGTGTAGAGAGTCTATTCCCTCCCTCACTCTCAGGCCTACCTCATAGGGACAACCACTGTTAGTAGTATTGAGGTTATCCTTCTGGCCCTTTCTTTTCTGGGTGTATATAATCATGTACATACAGAGAGGTATTTTTTTTTCTTTCTTATGAAGAATGGAATAAAAATCTGCATTTTGGAGAGATTGCTATATCAGAATATAGAGGATAGATGGATTAGAGAGAGGCAAGGGTAGAAACAGGTTGACCAATTAGGAAACTATTTTGGTAGACCAGGTAAGAGATGACAGGGGCTTGATTTGGGTTAGGGTGATGGTAGTAGATACGGTGAGAGACAAATGGATTTGGGATATTTTAAGAGGTAGAATCAACAGGACTTGCTGATAGATTTGGGGAGAATGGTGAGGGGAAAAGTGGACTGAAGGATAAAAGTAAGCTATTGACTTACTTAAATTCATTGAGATGGAGAAGACTGCAACAAGTATAGATTTTTGTGGGAAGAAAGGAGAGATGATGAGTTATATTTGGATACACTGAGTTTGAGATACTAGTGGTTTATTCAAATGGGGGTGTATAATATATAAATCAGAAAGGTAGGAGAGAAATTTGTCCTAGAGATACCTATTTACCAGTTGTCAGTATCCAAATGGTAAATAAAATAATGTGAATAGCTTAGCTTGCCTTGGAGGAGGTGGCCAAGGATGGAGTCCTGAAGAACTCCAACATTTAAGGGACAGAAAGAAGAATAGGAGCCTACGAGGGAGGATCTCCCAGAGACAACATAGGTGTGATACCAGAGACCAAGAGAAGAGAATTTTTTGAGAAGAAGAGAGTAGTCAACAGTGTCATGTTGCAGAAAGTAAGACAAGGACTAGAAATTCCACTGGATTTGGTAATGGGGCTACTGGTCACTTCATAACAATTTCTGTGATATGGGAGGAGAAACCAGATTTCTATCCCATATGCCCCATATCTAAACAGTCATTGAAGCCTATCATTTCTTTTATTATTGTCTTTCCCTTTCTCAGTAGCACTTCTTTCCATTTTTTTTTTTTAGTACTAGACCGTATACATAGTCTTCAAATTAATAGCAGTTTGAGCACCTACTCTCTCGTAGACTCTGTTGGAAATACAAAAACATGTAAGATATAATTCCTTTTCCAAGGAGGGGGAAGTAAAGGGGAAAAGTGAAGTAGTTTGAGCACATACTATGTGCCAGGCACTTTATATATGATAACTAATTGAATCCTCACAGTAATCCTGTGAGGTCAATACTATGTATTCCCATTTTCTTTTAATAGAAGAAAAAACTAATACTCAGAGCTTAAGTGACTTACCCCAGGTCACACAGAGATAGAGCTGGTATTTGAACCCAGATTTGTTTGACTCTAAAGCCCATGCTTTTTTAATAATGCTTTGCTGCTTATGATACAGTTTATAAGATAAAATTGTGCAAAAGTTAGATAGCAGTCAATTTAAGCTACAGCTTTGAGATAGTCATAGAAGAAACACCACTGTGTGATCAATTGACTATCACATAAATTGTATAGATGATAATTGCTAGACTTTGAGAAATTTTCAGGATAAAAATTTTCATTATTCCTCCTTGGATTTTTAGTGCCTGGCAGAGAGTAGATGCTTAATAAATGTTTGAATGAATTCAGAAGGAGAGATAATGGTAAGTGGGGGTAGCCAGACAGGGGTTTTAGAAGAGATGGGATTTAGGTTGGGTCTTAAAAGATGAATATAACTTTGAAATAAAGATGGGGAGGGCTTCCCAGGCAGATGAACAGAGTAGGTGAAGTATAAGGGGGGAGGGAAGCATGAGGCAGAGGTCGCAAACAGGCAACCTGTATGTTAGATAAGGCCCGTAGATGTGTTTTGTTTGGCCCATGCAATGTTTTAGAAAAATCGGAATTAGTTAACATGTGAATGTTTTCATAAAAATCTCAATTTCCCACTACTATTAAAAAGTTTAAAGATCTGGTAACCTGGAACCCATGTTTCTGCGTGGCAAATGAGTAACAGCTGAGTAACTGCCACTCACTCCACTGTCTTGTTGGATGGATGCCTGCCTTATGTATGTAACCAACTTTGCTCATGTACATTTACTGGCCTACCCCCTATTAGCAAGTTTGCGACCCCTGATGTAAAGTATCTTGGTGGTTGGGGAGGTAGGGGTTTGGGAGGACTGTGGGTAAACCAAATTGGGCTGGAGTGAAAGGCTTTATTAATGTGAATCATTGGGGAATATATAGATAGATTGGAAGCCAAATTGTGAAGGACCTTAAATAACCCCCTATAAGCATGGAGGAACTATTGACAGTTTTTTGAATGGGGAGTGATATGTTCAAAGTAATGTTAAGAAGATGAGCCTGGCAGTAGCTTATAGGATGAAGTAAACGTGGTTAAGGCTCTCTTGGGGGAAAGTCAGATATGGAGCTTTTTGTAGGATAGTCATGAGATGATAAGGACCTTCCTTAATGTGGTAGGGACCTTCCTTAGTGGTAATTTGTAAAATAAGGAATGAGATTAAGAGAGATTGCAAAGAGCTAGCAATGAATTAAATGTCAACAGAGGAATCAAAATGGGAAAAAGTCAGGGTCTTTAACTGAAAGAGAAATCAATAGCAACAGTTAGTTTGGTTATGTTTTATGTTTGGTTTTGTTATTTTTGTTTTTTTAAATTTTTGTGTGTGGGAAGTTGGTGGGGTTAGGTGGAACAGGGAAGATGTGGTATATGTCTCTGTTTTATATGTTGTAATTTTTAACATTAGTATTATAACTAGAGGTTGTTTCTGCTCTAAGTACTAAACTACTAAAAAGTAAAATGACTTACATGATAGCTAGTTCCATAGCTCAGGGTAGTTTAGGTGCCTACCTTGCCACTAAACCACACTACTAAACTGAAAATCACCTTCTTGTGGCTTTGAGCATTTCACTCCACTTTGGTCCTTCTAAATTTCATGGGTTAGTGCTTTGGTTATTTTGAATTTCATCTCCCATACTACAGTTAGTAGATTTGTCATATTTGTCTTCCAGTTGATGTAGAACATTCTCATGTTCGATTTCTGGGAAACCTGGTATTGAACCTGTGGGACTGTGGTGGGTAAGTACCATCTGCTTATTTGTTTGTGAAGCTGATGGCAATAATTATAGCATCTAGTATAATCTGCATGGTGAATACACCTAGAGTAACTATTATTTGTAATAAATACATTGAATAGAAATTACTTTCAAAATTGGCACTTGATTAAATAAAGATCTCAGACTTATGTCATTGTCAAAGTACCCTCTGTATGTACCATGTTTAAGTACCACTAACACAAGTTCCATTTGGGTATTCATAGTGTGGTATAAATTATTCCCTCTTTTGCAGAGGAATAAATTAAGGTTTTTTCTTCAGGTGGCCTCACACCAGTACCAACCTCTTAGCTGTCACACCTTACTGCTTTGTTCTTAGTTGTTCCTTTAGTTACCTCCAGGTAGTCTGAACACTGTGGATTAGACTCTGAGCACATATTCTCTGAGTTACCTGCTTTTGGAAGAGTAGAAGACAGCTCTTCCTCTTATGACAAAGGGATTTGCCAAATATCCCACCACAGATGCACACACACTGTGTTTTTGTGCTGATGTTACTTCCTACCTTGTGGCCATTTGCATCTCTGTGATGAACTGCTGTAGTACACAGTGGTTAGCAGTGTTAGCTCTAGAGTTAAATTGCGATTTGTATTTCAGTTCTGTTAGCTCTGTCATCTTGGGTAGATCATTTAAAACTCTTTGAGCACAGATTCTTCATCTATACAATAGGGATAGCAATGGTACTAGCTCATAGGGTTGTTTTGATGACTAAGATAATATATATAATATTACATATATAATATAATATAATATAATATAATATATAAACACATATATATAATAAAACACATATATATAATAAATAAACACATATATATAATATAATATAATATGATATAATATAATATATAAACACATAGCAAAGTACCTCACAAAATAAATAGGTATTGTTAGCTCATTGTTTCTCAGTTCCTAGCATAGAGCCAGCCGTAGAGTAGGTGCTCAATGAATATTTGTTGAAAGAATAATGCAATAGCCAAATACTCTATAATAAAATGACTCCATTTCTGCTAGTAGATGGATCACTTAACACCCTAACAGATTTCTCCATAAAAAGCCTTCCTCATTATCATTGCTTCTAATTTTCTGTGTCAAGAATTTAGTCTCAAGTCCCTTTTCTTTTAGGCACTAAGATATGATCTTCATTTTTGCTGATAAGACAGATGAGGTCCAAGGAGATTATAATTCTCCCAAGGTCACATAGCTAATTAATATCAAAGTATAGGACTAGAACCTGGGTTCATGATTTTTTCCTCCACTATACAATGCTACTGTTTTCTGCTGGCCAGCTGGTAATTGATAACTTCTTGGGAAGCGGCATATAGTCTAAGGAGCAAAGAGCAACATTCTGCTAAAATACTTATCACTTGAGTCATTTTTGTAGAGTTTAGAATATTTGACTATTGAGTTATTCATTCAGCAAATGTTTATTGAGCACTTAACACTGTTAAAACTTGGAAAACAATGGGGAATAGTAACAGACATGGTCCTTAACTTCATGGAACTTGTCTAGGGAAATGAATGCTATTAATTAAAATACACAAACAAGTACAATATCACGCTTGTGATAAATATTGGAAATAAGAGGAATGTATTGGTATAAGATCCTACATATAGTGGATTGACCCAAGTCAGGGAGTTCTTGGATGGTTTCTGTGATGAAGTATGGATTGAACTGAAATCTAAAAGGACAAGTAGGAGTTAGATGAAGAGGCAGAGGGGTAGCATCGGAACCAAAATAAACAGCATGTGTAAAGGTCCCATGGAGGATAATCCATGGGCCACTTGAAGAATTGAGAGAAGATCAGTGTGTTTCGAACATAAAGAGGGGGCAGAGAGTGGTGCAAGTTGCGGTTCAGGGGGTAAGAAGGTAAGACCAGACCTATTTGCTATTATTTGCCCTTTAAATTTAAGCCTTAAGATTATCTTTTCCATTGATCAAACCAACGAAAACATCATAAACAGGGGTGACTGAACTGAGGACTTGCTTACTATCTAGATTTTTTTCCTACCAGACAAGACACCTTCATGGAAAATTATTTCACCAGCCAACGGGACAACATCTTCCGAAATGTGGAGGTTCTGATTTATGTCTTTGATGTGGAGAGCCGTGAACTGGAAAAGGACATGCATTATTACCAGTCGTGCCTGGAGGCCATTCTGCAGAACTCTCCAGATGCCAAAATATTTTGCTTGGTACACAAAATGGATCTGGTACAGGAGGATCAACGGGACCTGGTAAGAAACAGAAAAGGTGCTGCACCAAATGGTTGATATGCTTTGCAAACTTCTTTTGTAGAGGTATAGATAAATTCATACCATTTTGTTTTTTGGGAAAAAAGTCTCAGCATAAGCTTTTAAAATACAGTTCTGTCATTTGCTTTAAAAAATACTCTTATTAAGCCAGGTGTGGTGGTATGTGCTTATAGTCCCAGCTACTTGGAGGTCAAAGGCAGGAGGATTACTTGATCCCAGGAGTTTGAGGTTGCAGTGAGCTATGATGATGCCACTAAACTCTAGCACCAACAACAGAGCAAGTCCTGCCTCAAAAACAACAACAACAAAACAACACTCTTAAACATACTTCTTTTTGTCCATGGTAAGGGAAAGACAATAATCATTTAGCACATAATTTCCAAAATTTGGTAAGGAATCTGACCATGTGATAACACTAAGAACCCATTATTTATTTTTAAAATAAGTTTCCTGTCCCTGTTTCACTGTTCTTCAGAGCAAGGAAATACTGTCAAGGCTAGAAGACCCACCAGGAGTGAGATGAAGTAAGGTTGCTTTTATCACTACATTGACTTAGGAAACTGGTCTGCTTCAGTTCAAGTGCCAACCACACTGTGTTAGGTACTGTGCCAGGTCCCTCATAGTTGCATTGATATGGTATATATTTCTCTTCTTTTCTGGAATGGGAATTAATACACACAAGTTTATTTTTTTAAATGTTTTTTTGGGGGGTTATCCCTGAAGTCATATCTTTAAAAAAAACTTTTTTATTTCAGAATATTTTGGGGGTACAAACTTTTGGTCACATAAATTGCCTTTGCACCACCCGAGTCAAAGCTACAAGCATGCCCATCCCCTAGATAGTGTGCATTGTAACCGTTAGGTGTGAATTTACCTATCGCTGCCTCCCCCCTCCCACCTGCCTGATCCCCGATGAATGTTACTTCTATATGTGCACATGAGTGTTGATCTATTAGTACTAATTTAATGGTAAGTATGTGTGGTATTTATTTTTCCATTCTTATGATACTTCACTTAGACGAATGGTCTCCAGTTCCATCCAGATTAATACAAGAGATATTAAGTTCACCATATTTTATGGCTGAGTAGTACTGCATGGTATATGTATATGATATTTTATTAATCCACTCATGTATTGGTGGGTACTTGGGTTGTTTCCACATCTCTGCAATTGTGAATTTTGCTGCTATAAACATTCAAATACAGATATGTTTTTTATAGAATGTATTTTTTTCCTTTGGGAAAATACCCAGGGTGGGATTGCTGGATCCAATGGTAGTTCTACTTTTAGTTCTTTGTGGTATGTCCATACTACTTTCCATAAAGGTTGTACTGGTTTGCAGTCCCACCAGCAGTGTATGAGTGTTCCTATCTCTCCACATCCTATGCAAACATTTGTTGTTTTGAGACTATTTGATAAAACCCATTCTCACTGGAGTTAAGTGATATCTCATTGCAGTTTTGATTTGCATTTAACTGATGATTAGAGATGTTGAGCATTTTTTATATGTTTATTGGCCACTAGTCTGTTTTCTTTTGAAAAGTTTCTCTTCATGTACTTTGCCCACTTTTTAATGGGGTTGATTTTTACTTGCTGATTTTCCTGAGTTCTTTGTAGATTCTAGTTATCAGCCCTTTATCAGATGTATAGCATGCAAATATTTTATCACATTCTGTAGGTTGTCTGTATGCTCTAATGATTATTTCCCTGGCTGTGCATAAACTTTTTAATTTGATCAGGTGCCATTTATTTATTTTTGTTGTTGCTGTGATTGCTTTTGGGATCTTCTTGATAAGTTTTTGGCCAAGGCCAATGTCTATAAGAGTTTTTCCAACAGTTTCTTTCAGAATTCTTATAGTTTCAATTCTTATAGTTTCATGCTTTGGGTTTAAGTCCGTGATCCGCCATGAGTTGATTTTTGTGAGTGGTGAGAGGTGCGGATCCTGTTTCAGTCTTCTACATGTGGCTCTCCAATTTTCCTAGCACCATTTATTGCATAGGGATTCTTTTCCCCAGTGTATGTTTTTGTCTGCGTGTCAAAGATCAGATGGCGTTATGAGAATGGTTTTATATCTGGGTTCTCAATTCTGTTCCGTTGGTCTATGTCTCTGTTCTTGTGCCAGTACCATGATGTCTTGGTTACTATAGTCTTGTAGTATACCTTGAAGTCTGATAAATTGATGCCTCCCAATTTGTTCTTTTTGCTTAAGGTTGCTTTGGCTATACGGGGTCTTTTCTGGTTCAGTATGAAGCACAGAATTATTTTTTTCTAGATCTGTGAAAAATGTTGTTAGTATTTTTGTAGGGATTGCATTGAATCTATAGATCACTTTGGCTAGTATAGATATTTTAACTTGTTGATTCTGCCGATCTGTGATCATGGTATGATTTCCCATCTGTTTACATCCTTTGCTGTTTACTTTATCAGTGTTTCATAGTTCTCTGTGTAGAGAAAGGCCTTTAACCTCCTTCATTAAAAATATTCCTGAATATTTTATTCTTGGTTCTGTTGTGAAAAGTATTGAGTCTTTGGTTCTCAGCTTGACTGTTGTTGGCCTATATGAATGCTATTGATTTCTGTACGTTGATTTTATAGCTTGAGACTTTGCTGAATTTTTTTCATCAATTCCACTAGTCTCTTGGCAGAATCTTTGGGGTTTTCTACATACAAAATCATATCTTCTGCAAAAAAATGATAGTTTGACCTCTTCTGCCCCTATTTGGACACCTTTAATTTCCCTCTTTTGTCTGATTACTGTGGCTAGGACTTCCAGCACTGTATTGAATAGAAGTGGTAATAGAGGACACCATTGTATTTTTGCAGTTCTAAGTGGGAATGCTTTCAGTTTTTCCCTGTTCAGTATGATGTTCACTGTGGATTTGTTGTATATGGCTTTTACAATTTTGAGGTAAGTCCTATCTGTGCCTATTTTGTTAATCATTCTTATCATAAAAGGGTCCTGATTTCTGTCAAATGCTTTTTCTGTGTCTATTGAGAGGACCATATGGTTTGTTTTTATCTCTATATATGTGGTGAATTATATTTATAGATTTGCATATGTTGAGCCATCCCTGCATCTCTGGGATGAAGACGATTTGGTTGTGATGGATTATTTTTTTGATGAGCAGCTGAATTTGGCTTGGTAAGAATTTGAAAATTTTTGCATCTATATTCATAAGGGATATTAACCTGTAATTTTCTATTTTTGTTGAGTCCTTTTCTTAGCTTTAGGAACAAGGAGATATTGGCTTAGTAAAACATGTTGGGAAGGCTTCCTTTCTTCTTGATGTTATGGAATAATTTCTGGAGGATAGGTACCTGTTCTACTGGGTAGGGCTCATAAAATTCTGGTGTGAAACCATATGAGCCAGTACTTTTCTTTTTTGGAAGATATTTTATTGGTGCTTCAGTTTTGGTACTTGGTATTGGTCTATCAAGGCATTGTGTTTCTTTCTGATTGAGCCAAGGGAGGCTGTGTGTTTCTAAGAATGTGTCCATTTCCTCCACGTTTTCAAGTTTATGTGCATAGAGATTTTTATAGTATTCAGAGATGATATTTTGTATTTCTGTGGTATCAGTTGTAATCTTTCCCTTTTTCATTTCTGATGCAGCTTATCAGAATCCTTTCTTTTCTGCTTCTGGTTAATCTAGCAAGAGGACCATCAATTTTTTTTATCTTGTTTCATTAATCTTCTATTTGGTTCTTTTGTTACAGATTTCATTTGGTTCTGCTCTGTTCTTGGTTATTTATTTTCCTCTGCTGGGATTGGGAGTGGTTTGCCATTCCTTTTCCAGTTCCTTGAGATGATTTATTAGATTGTTGGTCTATGATATTTCTGTCTTTTGGATGTAGGCATTTTGGGGTGTTAATTATTCCTCTCAGGACTGCTTTAGCTGTATCCCACAGATTTTGATAACTTGCATCCCCTTTATCATTTAGTTCAAAGAGTCTTTTGAATACACATGTTTAAACTAGAGAACACAGTAGGGGGTGATGTCACCATGATAGCAGAGTAGGAGATACCAGCCTTCATCCACCTCACACACACAAGAAAAAAAAATAGAAAGCTATAAGAACGCATTATAGAAAAGCACAGTATAATGACCAAACTCCTACCTAGCTATGAGACTCCAGGACTGACAAGTCACAACATAGTTTAGTTTCAGTTTGCTCAGTATCAAATTAAAGGAATGGATTTTAAGATACAATCTGAAAGAGAAGATCGTTTTCTATTTGCAAGGATAAAGCTAAGGAAAGCAGTTTTAGAATATGCTGGTCATGTAGAAGAGTACAGGTTTTCTTTGAGTTGAAGCCAAGAGTTTAAGGGTATCCTTTATTTAACTAAAAGATCTTTTGGTAATAGCTATGTTGAGGAATATGTTTTTTTCATGACTAGTTACAGTTCTGCCTCTCCTGTAGCAGTATTTTGGCATAGGGAAGCTTGCAGACTTTCAAAAACCATTTCACAATGTTTTGAATTTGACACAAAAAACTAGTTTTAAATATCTAGTAGTATTTTTAGCTTTTTCTCCCTTTCCCTCTCTCATAAAGTATTAATTCTGTTTTAATTTAGCACAAAATCATGTATGTATCTTGGGTCTTGAGTTTGTGAGGGCCTTGCTAGTGTTATTGTTGCTGTTGTTATTTTGTTCTCAGTTCTGTTCCATTGGTCTATGTCTATGTTCATGTGCCAGTACTAGGCTGTTTTGGTTACTGTAGCATAGTAGTATAGGTTGAAGTCTAGTAAATTGTTGCCTCCCAATTTGTTCTTTTTGCCTAAGGATGCTTTTGCAATATGGGATCTTCTCTGATTCCCTACAAAGCATAGAATTATTTTTTTCTATATCTGTGAAAAATGATGTTGGTATTTTAATAGGGATTGTATTGAATCTGTAGATATCTTTGGGTAGTATAGAAATTTTAACGATGTTGATTCTGCTGACCCTTGTGCATGGTATGATTTTTCTACCTGTTTACTTCCTCTGATATTTCTTTCCTCAGTGTTTTGTAGTTCTCCCTGTTGAGGTCTTTTACCTCCTTGGTTAAAAATATTCCTAGGTATTTTACTTTCTTTGTTGCTATTGTGAAGGATATTGAGTCTTTGATTTGGTTCTCAGTTTGACTGTTGTTGGCATATAGGAATGCTACTAATTTTTGTACATTGATTTTGTAACCTGAGACTTTGCTGAATTTATCAATTCCAGTAGTCTAATGGCAGAATCTTTGGTGTTATTGATGTTATCTAGGTATAAGATAATATCCTCAGCAAAGAGTGATAGTTTGAACTATTCTGCCCCCATTTGGATGCCCTTCATTTGGTTCTTTTGTCTGATTGCTCTGGCTAGAACTTCTAGCACTATGTTGAATAAAAGCAGTGATAGAGAGCAACCTTGTCTGGTTCCAGTTCTAAGTGGGTATTCTTTCAATTTTCTTGCATTCAGTATGATGTTGGCTGTGGGTTTGTCATATATGGCATGTAACATTTTAGGTAAGCCCTGTCTATGACTATTTTGTTAAGCGTTCTTATCATAAAAGGGTGTTGAAATTTGTTGAATGCTTTTTCTCCGTGTATTGAGAGGATCATATGTTCTTTGTTTTTGCTTCTGTTTATTTGGTGAATTATGTTTATAGAATTGCATATGTTGAGCCATACCTGAATTACAGGGATGAAACCCAGTTGGTTGTTATGGATTTTTTTTCTTAATAAGCACCTGAATTCAGTTCGCTAGGATCTTGTTGAGAACTTTTGCATCTATATTCATAAGGAATATTAGTCTGTAGTTTTCTTTTTTTGTTGCGTCCTTTTCTGGTTTTGGTATGAGGGTGATGTTGGCTTCAAAAAATGTGTTGTGGAGGATTGCTTCCTTCTCGATGTTATGGAATAATTGCTGCAGGATAGGCACCAGTTCTTCTTTGTAGGTCTGGTAAAATTTGGGTGTGAGACCATCTGGTCTGGGACTTGTCTTTTTAGGAAGTTTTTTAAATTAGCATTTCAGTTTCAGTACTTGATTTTGGTATGTTCAGGACTTCTGTTTCTTCCTGATTGAGCCTAGGGAGGCTCTGTGTTTTTAAGAATTTGTCCATTTCCTTCCCATTTTCCAGTTTCTGTGCATAGAGGATTTTATAGTATTCATAGATGATTTTACAGTATTCATAGATGATATTTTGTGTTTCCGTGGCATCAGTTGTACTTTCTCCCTTTTCATTTCAGATAGAGCTTATTAGAATTCTTTCTTTTATGCTTCTCGTTAATCTAGCCAGAGGCGTGTCGATTTCTTTTTTTTTTTCAGAGAACCAACTTTTTATTTTATTAATCTTCCATATAGTTTTTTTGTTATTAATTTCATTTAGTTTTGCTCTGATCTTTCTTATTTGCCTTTTTTTCTGCTGGGTTTGGGGTCAGGTTTCTAGTTCTTTGAGATAATTCATTAGATTGTTTATTTGTGATCATTCCATCATTTGGATGTAGGCATTTATGGACATAAACTTTCTTATCAGGACTGCTTTAGCTGTGACTCACAGATTTTGATAACTTGTGTCTCCTTTATCATTTAGTTCAAAGAATCTTTTGGTTTCCACCTTAATTTCCTCCTTAATGCAATAATTGTTCAGTAGAAAGTTGTTTAGATTGCATTACTTTGTGTTGAGATGAGAGTTTCTGTTGGAGTTGATTTCTAATTTTATTTCACTGTGGTCTGAGAAGATGCATGGTATAATTTCTATTTTTAAGTTTTTCGAGTCATGCTTTGTTGCCTAGGATATAGTCAATCTTAGAGAATGTACCATGAGCTAATGAGAAAAACGTATATTCAGTGGTTTTGGGGTAGAATGTCCTGTAAATATCAGTCAGGCCCATTTGTTCTAGAGTTCTGTTTAAGTCCATTGTTTCTTTATTTTCTCTTTGGAGGATCTGTCCTGTTCTCTCAGTGGGGTGTTTAAGTCTCCGCCTATTATGGTGTTGGTGTTTATCATATTGTTTAGATCAAGTAGGATTTGCTTTATGAATCTGGGTGCCCCTGAGTTAGGTGTATAAATATTTACAATTGTTATGTCTTCTTGTTTAATTGTACCCTTCACCATTATATAGTGATCATCTTTGTTGGTACTGTTGTTGATTTGATGACTAAGTTATCTGAGATCAGTACTGCCATGCCAGCTTTGTTTTGGTTTCCATTCACTTCAAATATTGTTTTCCGTCCCTTCATGTTGAGTCTGAATGCATCCTTGTGGGTTATATGTGTTTCCTGAAGACGGAAGATACTGGGCTTGTGTATATTTATCCATTCAGCAAGCCTGTGTCTTTTTTGTGGGCAGTTAAAGCTCTTCACATTTATTGAGAAATTGAGCAGTGGGGCAGATTTCTGTTCATCCTGTTGAGTTGAACTTTATTGCTTTGTTGTCTCTCTTGAGCCATTGTATATCGATCCTTTGACCTTTATCTTTTGGATGATTTAAAATTTGTGAGTGTTTATTGTGCTCATCCGTGTGTAACACTGTTATGAGTCCTTCCTGAAAGGCAGGTCTTGTCTTGATGAATTCCTTCACTTTTTGCTTTTCTGAGAAGGTCTTTATTTCTCCTTTGTATATAGAACTCAGTTTTGCAGGATACAAGGTTTTGGGCTAGGCATTATTCTATTTGAGAAGAGTGAGAATGGGGCCCCAGTGTCTTCTGGCTTGTAAGATCTCAGTTGAGAAGTCTCCTGTTATTCAGATGGGTTTTTCTTTGTAGGTTACCTGCTTCTTTTGCCTTATAGCTTATAGTAGGGCCTCTTTGTTGGTTATTTTGGTAATTCTGATGACTGTGTGTTGTGGTGTCTTCTTGTTTGTGATGAATCTCCCAGGGGTCCTATGAGCTTCTTGTACTTGGATCTTTACATTTTTAGTAAGGCCTGGAAATATTCCTCTATTATATGCTCAAATAGCTTATCCAATCTTTGTGTATTTTCTTCCTCACCCTGAGGGATGCCTATGATTCTTACATTATGCATCTTTATATAATGTCATATTTCTTGTAGGCTTTGTTCTTTTCTCTTCTCTTATTTCTCTGCTGCATATGTGACTGACTCATTTAATTTCAGAGGTGTCATCTTCAATTCCTGAGATTCTTTCTTCTGTTTGATATACCCTGTTTTTGAGGATTTCCACTGTGGTTTGTAATTCCTTGAATACATTCTTCATTTCCAAAGTTCGGTTTGACTTTTCTTTAATATTGCAGTTTCTTTAGTGAATTTTTCTTTCAAGTCCTGGATTATTTTTATGGTTTCTTTGTGTTGGCTATCCATTTTTTCTTCAATATCATTGAGTTTTTTTACAATCTATACCAAAATCTTCTGTCATTTTATTTTTCTAATTCTGGTAGATGTCCATTGCAAGAGTTCGTGTTACCCTTTTTGGATGTGTTTCTCTTTGATTCTTCATATTTCCAGAGTTCTTTCACTGATGCCTTCCCATCTGGATCAGCTGTTAATTTTTTCCAGCATATTATGGGGGTACAAACGTTAAGTTTAAATACATTGCCCTTGTCTCCCCTCCCCCCTTGAGTCGGAGCTTCAAGCGTGTCCATCCCCCAGACGGTGTGCATTGCATTCACTATGTATGTATATACCCATCCCCTCCTCCCCAATCTCAACTGCTTCACACCTGACAAATGTTTTTTTTTTTTTTTAACATTTTGGTTACATTTAATATCCTTGCCTCTCCCTTGCTAGGGTTAGAGGTATTCCCTTCCCCTTCAAAATGTTCACCATATCCCTCAGATGTGGAACTCCCCCTCCAACCCCAGAATATCTGGTAAACACCGCCACCCTTTGAGCACCATAGTGTTAATCAGTGAGTACCAATTTGATGGCAAGTATATTTGGAGCCAATCATTCTAATCTTGTGTCATCTCACTTGGATAAAGGGCTTAAGCTCAATCCAGGATAATATAAGCTGTGCTAGCTCACTGTCGTTTCTTAGAATTGAGTAACATTCCATTATAAACATATACCAAATTTTAATAATCCATTCATGAATTGACGAGCACTTGGGTTGTTTCCATGTCCTTACAATAGTGAATTGTGCTGCCATAAACATTCAGAGGTAGATGTCTTTATAATAGAATGTTTTATGTTCTTTTGGGTAGACGCCTAATAATGTTATTGCTGGGTTGAATGGTATTTCTATTTTTAGCTCTTTGAGGTATCTCCAAATTCTTTTCCACAAAGGTTGCACTAATTTGCAGTCCCACCAGCAGTGTAAGAGTGTTCCTGTCTCTTCACATACTTTCCAGCATTTGTTGTTTTAGGATTTCTTGATAAAGGCCAATCTCACTGGGGTTAGATGATATGTCATTGTGGTTTTTATTTGTATGTCTGTAATGATTAGAGATATTGAGCATTTTTTAACACATATCATACCACATAGAAATCTCTAAGACATATGCCACAGACCACACGTTATTGGGCAAACTGCACAGTATTTAAATCATCATAACTATAGATCATAATGCACTTTAGGTGTTGTTTTTCAATAATTATAACGTTTTTATTTACAAAACAATTAAACAACTAATTTAACAATTAAAGTTCCTAGTACTTTTTTAATGTATGGTACTGCGTAAAACATTTTCCTCTATGAAGAGGGACAAAACAAAATTTACATAAGTACCTAGATTCCCTCCTTTCTCCAAGGGTGACACAAACTCTGCAGGCTCTTGTAGGAAATTTTTTCTTTCCACTTGCTGGAATACACGTAGGGTCATGCTGCTTCATATCACCTGACAAATATTTGGGTGGATCTTTATGAGGTACTCTCCTTCCACCCCCAGGGGAAGAGCTGGACAGATTTGTCTCTGGTTCCAGAGAGCCTTCATTATTGACATCCGTTATCCAGTCTCTCGCAACCGATAGCAGAAACTCTTTATACTTCATTTTTGCTTGTGGATTGAGGACGTTGTACACTCTAAAGGAATTGAAAAGTCCACAGTACATAAGGTACAGCAGTACTTTTTTTGTCCATTTCATCATTTTCCTTAGATTGGAACAACACGAAAGGAATTGATCTGCATGGTCAATGCCTTTCATGTGGGCATTGTATTCCTTGATGCAGGCAGGTTTTACAATATTCTCTCCAGTTTCTCTATTTTTTTCTCTTGTTGTCGAGACAGAATGTCCATGCTAGGAGAAGAATATCGCCTTTGCTGGAAAATATTATGTCACCTTTCTTCATGCTTGATGGTTTCATTTGTAAATTTGGCAGTAAACCTCTACTCTCCCTAATGGACAAGACAGTGTGTTGACATCTAGGTTTATAACAGATGGCGTATGAAACGAGAAAACTCATTGAGCGGGCCTTAACATATGGCGCGAGAAACACAAGAAAACTCATGAGTGGTACGAAAGGTGTTAATATGTTTCCTGGCCATTATTCTGTCTTGTATAGAAAAGTTTCTGTTCATTTCCTTTCCCCATAGAAAAGTTTCTGTTCATTTCCTTTTCCCATTTCTTGATGGGGTTGTTTGATTTTTCCTTATTCATTCTTTTGAGCTCTAATAGATTCTTGTTATCAAACCTTTATCAGAAGTGTGGAGAGCAAATATTTTCTCCCATTCTGTAGGTTGTCTGTTTGCTCTAATGATAGTATCCTTGGCTGTGCAGAAGCTTTTTAATTTGATCAGGTCCCGTTTGTTTATTTTTGTTGCTGCGCTGATTGCTTTGGGGGTCTTCTTCAAGAATTCTTTGCCTAGGCCAATGTCTGAAAAGATCTTCCCAACATCTTCTAGGATTCTTAAGGGTTCATGTCTTAGGTTTAAATCTGTTATCTATCTTGAGTGGATTTTTGTGAGAGGTGAGAGGTAGGGATCCTGATTCATTCTTCTGCATGTAGCTATCCAGTTTTCCCAGCACCATTTATTGAAGAGAGATTCTTTTCCCCATTATATATTTTCTCTGCTTTATCATAGATTAGCTTACCATATGCAGATGGTTTCATCTCTGGAACCTCAGTCCTATTCCAATTATCGATGCTTCTGTTCTTGTGCCAGTCTCAGGCTGATTTAATCATTTTTGCTATATAGTACAGCTTGAAGTCAGGAAGACTGATGCCTCCCAGTTTGCTCCTTTTACTTAAGATTGCTTTGGCTATACAAGGCTTTTTCTGGTTCCATACAAAGTGCAGAATGATTGTTTCTAGATCTGTAAAGAATGATGGTGGTACTTTGATGGGGATTGCATTAATTCTGTAGATGACTTTAGGTAATATTGACATTTTAACGATATTGATTCTACCAATCCATGAACAAGGTAGATTTTTCCATCTGTTTACATCTTCTACAATTTCTATTTTTAGTGTTTTGTAGTTCTCCTTGTGTAAGTCCTTTGTATCTTTCATTAAATATATTCGTAGTTATTTAGTTTTCTTTGAGGCTATAGTAAAAGGTATTGCATTTTTTAATTGAGTTTCGGCTTGACGGTTTTTGCCTCTGATTTGTGTATATTGATATTTTAACCTGAGAGTTTACCAAATTCATTTATAGAGTCTAGGAGTCTCTTAGACAAATCCGTGGGGTATTCTAGATATAATATCATATCATTGGCGAAGAGTGAGTGTTTGATCTCATCTGCACCCACATGTATTCCCTTAATATCCTTCTCTTCCCTGATTGCTATAGCTAAGACTTTGAGTACTATTTTGAACAGAAGAGGAGATAGTGGACATCCTTGTATACTTCCAGCTTGATGTGTGAATTATTTCAGTTTTTCCCCATTGAGTATGACATTGGTCATAGGTTTATATGGATTATCCATTTATATGGATTTCATAATTTTAAGGAATGAGCCGCCCATGCTTATTTTGTTTAGAGTTTTTATCATAAATGTGTGTTGGTCTTTGTCAAATGCTTTTTTCTGCATCTATTGAGAGAATCATATGGTCTTTGTTCTTTTTTTTTTATTTATCAGGCAGATTGCATTTATAGATTTGTGTGTGTTGAACCAGCCTTGCATCCCTGAAATAAAGCCCAGCTGGTCATGGTGAATTATTTTTTTTAGGTGCTGCTGAATTGTGTTTGCTAAAATTTTTTAGGGAATTTTGAATTCATGATGGATATTGGTCTGTAATTTTTTTTGTTGTTGTTGCGTCATTTCCTGGCTTTGGTATCAAGGTGATATTGGCTTGGTAGAATGAGTTAGTAAGGATACCATCCTGAGATTAGAAAATGGCGGAGTAGGGGTGCCCTCTTGGCTCTCTGCTCCCAGAGCGAAAAGTGAAGAAAGCGGATAGCCACACTCGAGCAATCTGCACTTCCACGGGACCAGCTTCGCAAGCCTGCAGACATCCACCAAGAATCGGAGGGATAAGACCATTTGCAGCCTAAAGCAAAGGTGAACCGATCATTCTTCTGTAAAACTCGGGGATTCTGAGGCACACAACAGGGAGGGAGCAACGTGTGGTTTAAGCCGCTGATGACTGGCAGTGGTGCCAGCCCTACCCGGTGCTGAGAAACACCCCCTCCCACACCGAGCTCCACTTCCACGTAGGCCGGGAGGTGCCTGAAGTTGGTGAGAAGTGGCAGCGTGGGACTAAGCTGTGTGGAGAGGAGACTAGAGCAGGGAACACGCTGAGTTCTCCAGAGCACACAGCTGCCGCAGTTTAAGATGGGGGAGGGTCCAAGCACAGCAACCACTCTTGTGCAGCAGGAACCAGAGCCCACTCGGGCATCTCCCTGCAGAACACTCCCAGGCCATGGTTAAGGGGAGTTTACACAGAAGGAGGATTTGACTTTGGATATAGAGGAGGTTTGGGATAGCACTGAGAGGTCAGAGTGCACAAAGTTAGACTCCTTGATCCATTAGGAACCCCCTCCCTCTTCCCCTCCTGCACCGCTCCTGCCCCTGCATTCCGGCGCTGACTTGGCATTCCAGCGCTGACTTGGGCTCGGGGTTTGGAGGGGAGGTGCAGAGAGAGCGCTGGTACGCGCCCCTGCTCCACCAATTTGATGTTGGACCGTCACTTACTGCACAAGTGGCATTGACTCTGTGCTCAGAGAGTGGACCCTGCCTGGACGGGGCAGTACTACAGGGGAGATTGCTCTTGGTGGATTTAAGACAGAGAAACATTGCCTTCCACACTCTCCTGTGTCCCGGAGCCCCGCCCTGGGCTCCAAAGTCTCTGTCCCTACCTTGGGGGCGAAGCTGAGATAGGAACTGTTCTCATACCTGCCGCTTATCTACACCTGTGTAATTAAGGAGAGAAAAGACAGGGATTGGTGGGTCCCATTGCCTGCCTGCCTGCCCGCTTCTGGTCAGTCTCTCCCTGCACTGGTCTCCCGCACGCTGTTCCCAGAGTGTGGAGCCCGCCTGGGTAGAGCTTGGCATTGTAGGAGGCTGCCTTTAGTGGTTATAAGGCAGAGATATTTTACGACCCACACATCCGGGGATTTGGGGCTAGGCCTTTGGCTCCAAAGTTTGTATCCCTGCCTTGGGAGCGGAGCCGAGATATAAACTGCTCCCGTTCCTGCCGCTTATCTCCACCTGTGGAATTAAAGATACAAAAGACGGAAAAAGTGTCTTGGGGGTGGAGGAAGATGGCGGACTAAAACACTGCCAGACACAGTGTCTCTGCAGAAAAGACAGATTCTATCAGAAATTAGAGGAAAGAAGCAAGAAGACGAGCATACAGCGGACGAGGACCGGAAGGAGGGGTACCAGAGCCCCCGGGAGACTCCACGGGAGGGGGCTGCGGAGGAGAACTGGAGGCTGAGACCGCCGGAGCAGCCCAGAGACCAGCGGAAAGGGTAGGGGGATTTGCTGTTTCCCCTCCCTTGCATTTAGGACTGCTGGTGGGCTCCCCAGCAGGTGGAAAGGACTGCGGACACCAGACCAGAGACGGCAGCCGCAAGCCAGCGGTGAGCCTGTAGCAGACGAGGCACCAGGTTCCCAACTTCCTCCTGGCACCTCCGTGTGCACAGACCCGAGCCGCGCGGCAGGCGCCATATTGCCTCCTCCTCACCTCCGCCGACCCTACCCGAGGCTTCCCAAGAGACAATACAGCCACCAGCCAGAGGCACCTCCAGGGAATGGGACCTTGGCATCTTGCACAGCCTTTCCACGGCACCCACTGACTCAATATACAGAGAGTGGTCCAATCTCACATACAGACACCACCTAACGCCTCAGAAACTAAACAAGGTGCGTGAATACCCAAACAATAACCTAAAGGAAAGAAACAACAACTGATCGACATGGGAAGAAATCAGCGAAAGAACTCAGGAAATATGAAGAACGAAACGCAAAACACACCCCCAAAGAGGAGCACCAGCCCCCTAGAAACGGACACCAACCAAAATCAGGCAACCAATATGACAGAAGAGGAATTTCGTATGTGGATCATAAGAACACTCACCCAGCTGCAACAACAACTCAATGAGCAACACAAAGAAACCACAAAAAGTCTCCAGGATATGGGAAAAGAAATACACACAATGAAGAAAAGTGTAATCGAACTCCTGGAAAAGAAGAATCAATTCAAGGAACTACAAAATACAGTGGAAAGTCTCAAGAACAGGGTAGATCAAACAGAAGAAAGAATCTCAGAGCTTGAAGATAACACCCTCCAATTAAATAAATCAGTCACAGAAATAGAGCAGAGAAACAAGAGAAAAGAGCAAAGCCTACAAGAGCTGTGGGATTATGTGAAAAAACCTAATGTGAGGGTCATAGGGTTACCAGAAGGGGAAGCAGACAACACTCAAGGGTTGGACAAGCTGTTTGAAGATATAATAGAGGAAAATTTCCCAGGCCTTGCTCAAAATCTTGATATACAAGTTAAAGAAGCTCAGAGGACCCCTGGGAGATTCAATGCAAACAGGAAGACGTCACGACATGCAGTCATCAGACTGACCAAAGTATCAACTAAAGAGGTCCTTCTAAGAGCTGTAAGACAAAAGAAGTAAGTAACATACAAGGGAAAGCCAATTCGAATAACATCAGACTTCTCTAATGAGACTTTACAAGCAAGGAGAGACTGGGGCCCCAGTCTCACTCTTTTGAAACACAACAATGCCCAGCCTAGAATATTATTCCCGGCAAAACTATGCTTCGTATATGAAGGAGAAATAAAAACATTCTCAGACAAGCAAAGGCTCAGAGAATTCACCAAGACAAGGCCAGCCCTACAAGAAGTACTTAAAACAGCGTTACGCACGGAGCACCATAATAATAACCCACAAATATAAAAACAACCAAAACCCAAAGGTATTAAAGGCCAGATGTTACAATGGCTCAATGCAGAAATCATAGCAACAACATCCAACCCAACAGAATGATCAGTAATCTACCTTACCTATCAGTTCTCTCAATAAATGTGAGTGGCTTAAACTCTCCACTCAAGAGACATAGGCTGGCTGAATGGATAAGAAAATACAGGCCAAGTATATGCTGACTTCAGGAAACACAACTAACCTGCAAGGATGCATATAGACTAAAAATAAAGGGGTGGAGATCAGTATTCCAAGCAAATAGAAGCGAAAAGCTGGAACCCATACTACTAAGTGAAGTTTCCCAAGAATGGAAAAACAAGCACCACATATACACACCAGCAAATTGGTATTAACTGAACAGCACCTAAGTGGTCACATAGGTACTACAGTAATAGGGTATTGGGCAGGTGGGAGGGGGGAGGGGGGCGGGTATATACATACATAATGAGTGAGATGTGTGCCATCTGGGGGATGGTCATGATGGAGACTCAGACTTGTGGGGGGAGGTGGGGAAATGAGCATTTATTTAAACCTTAAAATCTATATCCCCATAATATGCCGAAATAAAAAAAAAAAAAGATACATAAGACAAGGCCTGCTGGGTCTGGCTTCAGGTCAACCACTATCTGCACAGGTCTCCCGTGCTCTGTGTGCAGAGTGCGGAGCCCGCCTGGGTTGGGCCCAGTGTCAAAGGAGGCTGCCCTTAGTGGCTACAAGGCATAGAGACTTTATGTCTACCACCGTCCCGTATCTTATGGCCTAGCCTTTGGCTCCAAAGTCTCTGTCCCCGCCTTGGGGTCGGAGCTGATATAGGAACTATTCTCATTCCTGCCGTTTATCTCAACCTGTGTAATTAAGGAGACAGAAGACAGGGATTGGTGGGTCCCATTGCCTGCCTGCCTGCTTTGTGTCAGTCTCTCCCTGTACAGATCTCCCGCGCTCTGTGTCCAGAGTGCGGAGTCTGCTTGGGCAGGGCTGAGCCTCGTGGGAGACTGTCCTTAATGGCTATAAGGCAGAGAGACTTTACATCCACCACGCTGCAGTGTCTTGTGGCTGAGCCTTTGGCTCCAAAGTCTTTGTCCCCGCTTTGGGGGCAGAGTTGAGACATGAACTGTTACCATTCCTACCGCTTATCTCCACCTGTGTAATTAAAGAGACAGAAGATGGTCTGGCTATGGGCCTGCCGGCTTCAGGCCAGTCTCTGCCTGCACAGGTCTTCTGCGCTCGGTGTCCAGGCCCTGGAGTTTGCCTGGGCAGGGACGAGCCAAGTAGAAAGCTGCCGTTGGTTAATACAAGACAGAAAGACATTACGACCCACACACTCTAGTGACTTGGGGCAGGGCCTTCGGCTCCATCGTTTCTAGCCCCGCCTTGGGGGTGGAGCTGAGATAGGAACTGCTCCCGTTCCTGCCATCTATCTCCACCTGTGTAATTAAGCAGGCAGAAGACGCGAGGCCGCCGGAGCAGCCCGGAGAGCAGCGGGAAGGGTAGGGAAATTGGCTGTTTCCCCTCCACTGCATCTCAGACTGCTGGCTCCCCAGCGGGTAAAGAGACCTGCAGACACCAGCCCAGCGACGGCTGCCGCCAGTGAGCAACACCACCTACTGCCTCAGAAACTAAACAAGACGTGTGAATACCCAAACAAAAACCTAAAGGAAAGAAACAACTGAGCAAAATGGGAAGAAATCAGTGAAGGAACTCCAGAAATATGAAGAAACAAATGGAAAACACACACCCAAAGAGGAGCACCAGCGCCTTAGAAACAGAAAACAACCAAAACCTGGCAACCAAAATGACAGAAGAGGAATTTCGAATGTGGATCATAAGAACACCCACATGCAAGAACAACTCCATAACCAATACAAAGAAACCACAAAAAGCCTCCAGGATATGGAACAAAGATTCACTAAAGAGATCCACACAGTGAAGAAAACTTTAACCGAATACCGGGAGATGAAGTATCAACTCAGAGAATTACAAAATACTGTGGAAAGTCTCAAGAACAGGGTAGATCAAGCAGAAGAAAGAATCTCAGAGATTGAAGATAACACCTTCCAATTAAATAAATCAGTCACAGAGATAGAGCAGAGAAATGAGAAAAGAGCAAAGCCTACAAGAGCTGTGGGATTATGTGAAGAAATATAACGTGAGGGTCATAGGGTTAGCAGAAGGGGAAGAAGACAACACTCAAGGGTTGGACAAGCTGTTTGAAGATATAATAGAGGAAAATTTCCCAGGCCTTGCTCAAAATCTCCATATACAAGTTCAAGAAGCCCAGACGACCCCTGGGAGATTCAATGCAAACAGGAAGATGTCACGTCATTCAGTCATCAGAATGACCAAAATATCAACTAAAGAGGCCCTTCAAAGAGCTGTAAGACAAAAGAAGCATGTAACTTACAAGGGAAAGCCAATTCGAATAACACTAGACTTCACTAATGAGACTTTACAAGCAAGGAGAGTTTGGGGAAACATTCTCACTCTTCTGAAACAAAACAATGCCAAGCCTAGAATCTTATTCCCTGAGAAACTAAGCTTCGTATATGAAGGAGAAATAAAGACATTCCTAGACAAGCAAAGCCTCAGAGAATCCACCAAGTCAAGACCAGCCCTACAGAAGTACTCAAAACAGTGTCTGACACGGAACAACATAATAGAAACTCACGAATATAAAAATAACCAAAACCCAAAGATTAAAGGCCAAATATCACTATGTCTCAAGAGAAATGAAAGCAACAACATCCAACACAACAGAATGAACAGTCATCTACCTTACCTATCAGGTCTCTCAATAAACATGAATGGCTTAAACTCCCCACTCAAGAGACATAGGCTGGCTGAATGAATAAGATAATACAGTCCAAGTATATGCTGTCTTCAGGAAACACATCTAACCTGCAAGAATGCATATAGCATAAAAGTAAAAGGGTGAAGATCAGTATTCCAGGAAAGTGGAAGCCAAAAGAAGGCTGGCGTGGCAGTTCTAATTTCAGACGATTTAGCTTTTAAACCAACAAAAGTAGTGAAAGACAAAGAGGGTCATTATATAATGGTGAAGGGCGCACTTCAACAAGAAGAGATAATAACAATTTTAAATATATATGCAACCAACTTGTGTGCACCTATTTTCAGAAAGCAAACCTTACTGGATCTAAGCAAATGGATTAATAGCAACTCCATAATCACCGGAGATTTCAACACCCAACTGACGGCACAAGGCAGATCCTCCAAACAGAAAATTAATAAAGAAATAATGGACTTAAACAAAACCCTGGAACAACTGGGTCTGACTGACATCTACAGGACATTCTACCCAAATCCACTGAATATACGTTCTTCTCATCAGCTCACGGGACATTCTCTAAGATTGACCTAAGACACAAAGTAAATCTCAAGAAATTTAGAAAAATAGAAATCATACCATGTACCTTCTCAGATCACAGTGGAATAAAACTAGAAGTCAACCCTAACAGAAACTCACATTTGTACACAAAAACGTGGAAATTAAACAACCTCCTACTAAATTATTACTTTATAAATGAATATATCAAAATGGAAATAAAAAACTCTGTGAAGAAAACGACAATGGAGAGACAAGTTATCAACTCCTCTGGGACACAGCTAAAACTAGTTCTGAGAGGAAAGTTTATCTCCATAAATGCCTATAACCAAAAGTCAAAAAGATCACAAATAGACAATCTAACGAAACAACTCAAAGAGCTGGAAAAAGAACAACAGACCAACCCCAAACTCAGCAGAAGAAATGAAATCAACAAGATCAAATCAGAACTAAACGAAATTGAAAACAGGGAAGCTATTCAGGGGATTAATAAAAAAAAAAGTTGGTTCTTTGAAAAAATAACAAAAAAAAGTTAACAAAAAGCAGAAAAGAGAAATCTCTAATAAGCTCCATCAGGTATAAAAAAGGAGATGCCACAACTGATCTCAGAGTAATACAAGATACAATTTATGAATACTACAAAAATCTTTATGCACACAAACTGGAAAATGTGGAGGAAATGGACAAATTTCTAGAAACACACAGCCTCCCTAGGCTCAACCAGGAAGATTCCCTGAACAGACCAATCTCAACAGCTGAAATAGAAACAGCAATTAAAAATCTCCCTAAAAAGAAAAGTCGCGGTCCAGATGCCTTTACAGCCGAATTTTACTACACTTACAAAGAAGAACTAGTACCTATCTTGTAGAAACTATTCCAAAACATCGTTACGAACAGAAACCTCCCCGACACCTTTTATGAATCTAATATTACTCTGATACCAAAACCAGGAAAGGATGCAACGAAAAAAGAAAACTACAGACCAATATCCCTAATGAATATAGATGCAAAAATATTCAACAAAATCTTAGCTAACAGAATCCAGACGCTTATCAAAAAAATAATGCATCACGATCAAGTGGGCTTCATCCCAGGTATGCAGGGATGGTTCAACATACACAAATCTATAAATACAATTCAGCACATAAACAGAAGCAAAAACAAAGACCACATGATTCTCTCAATAGATGCAGAAAAAGCTTTTGACAAAATTCAACAGCCTTTGATGAAATGAACACTTAAGAAAATAGGCATAGAAGGGACATACCTAAAAATGATACAAGCCATATATGACAGACCCATAGCCAACATCATACTGAATGAGGAAAAACTTAAAGCATTCCCCCTTAGAACTGGGACCAGACTAGGCTGCCCTCTATCTCCACTTCTATTCTACATAGTGCTGGAAGTCCTGGCTACAGTAATCAGACAGGAAAGTGGAATTAAAGGTATCCAAATAGGGGCAGAAGAGATCAAATTTTCACTGTTTGCTGATGATATGATATTATATTTAGAAAACCCCAAAGATTGAATTGGGAATCTCCTGGAACTGATAAATGAATTTAGTAAAGTCTCAGGATACAAAATCAATACACAGAAATCAGAGGCATTTGTATATGCCAACAACAATCAAATTGAGAACCTAATTAAAGACTCAATACCCTTCACAATAGCATCAAAGAAATTAAAGTACCTAGGAATGTACTTAACCAAGGAGGTAAAAGACCTCTGCAGGGAGAACTAGGAAACACCGAGGAAGGAAATAGCAGAGGATATAAACAGATGGAAATCCATTCCATGCTCATGGATCGGCAATCTCAGCATCATTAAAATGTCTATACAACCCAAGCTGATCTACAGATTCAATGCAATACCCATCAAAATCCCATCAGCATTCTTCACAGATAAAGAAAAAATAATTTTACGCTTTGTATGGAACCAAAAAAGACCCCGAATATCAAGAGTAATTCTAGGCAACAAAAAGAAAATGGGAGGCATTAATATGCTAGATATCAAACTGTACTACAAAGCTGTAGTAATTAAAACAATCTGGAATTGGCACAAAGATAGGAATATTGACCAGTGGAACAGATGTGAGAATCCTGATATAAAACCATCCTCATATAGCCATGTAATCTTTGACAAAGCAGACAAAAACATACCCAGGGGAAAAGAATCCCTTTTCAATAAATGCTGCTGGGAAAACTGGATAACTACTTGTAGAGGGCTAAAGCAGGACTCACACCTTTCACCTCTCAAAAAAATCAACTCACCCTGGGTAACAGACTTAAACCTAAGTTATGAAAGTATTAGAATTCTAGAGGAAAATGTTGGAAACACTCTCCTAGACATCGGCCTAGGCAAACAGTTTATTAAGAAGTCCCCAAAGGCAATCACAACAGCAACAAAAATAAATAAATGGGACATGATGAAACTAAAAAGCTTCTGCACAGTCAAAGAAACAGTCATGAAAATAAACAGACAACCTACGGAATGGGATAAAATTTTTGCATCCTACGTATCCGATAAAGGGCTGATAACTAGAATATACTTAGAACTCATGAAAATCTGGATTAATAAAATGTGGTATATGTATACCATGGAGTACTATTCAGCTCTAAGTAACAACGGTGATGTAGCACATCTTATATTTTCCTGGTTAGAGCTGAAACTCATACTACTAAGTGAAGTATCCTAAGAATGGAAAAACAAGCACCACATGTACTCACCAGCAAACTGGTATTAACTGAGTAGCACCTAAGTGGACACATAGGTGCTACAGTAATAGTGTTTTGGGGAGAGGGGAGGGGTGCGGGGCGCGGGTATATACATACATAATGAGTGACATGTGCACCATCTGAGGGATGGTCATGCTGGAATCTCAGACTTGTGGGGGGAGGGGGGAAAAGCGCATTTATTGAAACCTTAAAATCTGTACCCCCATAATATGCCGAAATAAAAAAAATATATATATATACCATCCTTCTCAATGTTGTGGAATAATTTCTTTAGTATAGGTATGTGTTCATCTTTGTATGTTTGGGAAAACTCTGAAGTGAAGTTATTTGGTCCAAGACTTTTCCGTTTGGGGAGGTTGTTAATTACTGCTCCATTTTCTGCACTTGACATTAGTCTATTCAGGAATCTTGTTACCTCCTGGGTGAACTTTAGGAGGTTGTATGGATCCAGGAATTTGTCCATTTCTTTCTTATTATTTAGTTTTGGGGCATATAGTTTTTTATAGTAGTAAAACATAATGTTTTGTGTTTTTGTGTAGTCTGTTGTGACCTCTCCCTTTTCATTTCTTATTGAGTTTATCAGAGTCCTTTCCCTTTGAGTTCTTTTCAGTCTAGCACGAGGGCTATCAATTTCCTTTATCTTTTCGAAAAACTAGCTTCTGGCATCGTTGATCTTCTGTATAATTATCTTGTTCTACATTTCATTTAGTTTTGCTTTGATCTTAATTTTTTCTTTTCTTCTACTATGATTGGAATTGGTTTGCTCTTGTTTTTACATTTACTTTAGTCTATTCATTAAGTCGTCAGTATCTACTTTTTGTGTTTTTTGGATGTGAGTATTTATTGTTATTAGTATTCCTCTGAGGTATGCTTTTGCTGTATCCCACAGGTTTTGGTAACGTGTCTCCTTTGTCATTTTGTTCTAAAAAAACTCTTGATTTCCCTCTGAATTTCATCCTTGACCCAATAATTCTTCAATAGTAGATTGTTTAGTTTCCTTGATTTTGTTAAGCGTTCAGCATTTCTATAGGAATTGCACTCTAGTTTTATACCACTATGATCAGAGAAGACACATAGTATAATTTCTATTTTCTTGAGTTTTTTGAGATCTGATTTGTGGCCTAGTATGTGATCAGTTTTGGAGAAAGATCCATGGTCAGCTGAGAAAAATGTAAATTCAACTTTATTTGGGTGGCATGTTCTGTAGAGGTCTGTCAGACCTATTTATTCCAGAGCTTGGTTTAAGCCCATTATTTGTTTGCTTATTTTCTGTTTGGAAGATATACCAAGTTCATTCAGTGGAGTGTTTAAGTCCCCTGCTGCTATGGCAGTATTGTTTAACATGCTATTTAGATCCTACAGGGTTTGCTTTATGTAATTTGGTGCTCCTGCATTGGGTATATAAATATGAAGAATTGTTAAATCTTGTTAGACCTTCCCTTTCACCATTATAAAGTGGCCATCTTATCTTTTTTCACTTTTGCTATTTTAAATCTTACGTTATCTTCAAACAGTATAGCTACCCCTGCTTTCTTTTACTTCCATTTGCCTCGATATTAGTTTTCCATCTCTTGACCTTCAGCTGGAAATCATCTTTGGGTTAGATGCTTCCTGAAGACAGCAGATTGTAGGCCTGTGGATTTTTATCCACTCTGCCACTCTATGCCTTTTCAGAGGATAATTTAAGTCATTTTCATTTTTTGAGAGGATTGAAATTGGAGAAAGATTACCATTCATATTGTTGTTTTGTTTTACTCCTTGCTCCATCATTTGGTTCGAAATCTAAACTTTAAATCTTACATGATTTTACTTTGAGGAGAGTCTATTGCCCTGTTTGGTTAGAAATGGGGGTCTGAGAACTTCCTGTAGTGCTGGTCTGGTCTTTGCAAATTCCTTCAGTGATTGCTTGTCTGAGGACTTTATTTTTTCCTCATAGATGAAACTTAATTTTGCCAGATAAAGAATTCTAGGTTGGGCTTTATTCTTTTTTTTGAAGATTAAGGATAGGCACCCAATCCCTCCTGGCCTGTAACATTTCAGATGAGAAGTCTGCTGTGAATCTGATAGGCTTTTCTTAATAGATGATTTGCTGCTTTCATCTTGCTACACGGAGGATTGTTTCTTTCACATTTACTATGGTCAGCCTAATAACCACGTGACGAGGTAATTCACTTTTCATGTTGAGTCTCCCAGGTGTTTGGGTGCTTCTTGTATTTAGATATCAAGATTTCTAGCCAGGCCCGGCATATTTTCCTCCAGTATTGGGTGGAATAAGTTTTCCAGCCCTTGTGAATGTTCCTTTTCCCGTTCCGGAATCCCGATCAATCTGAGATTCAGCTTTTTTACATAATCCCACACTTCCAATAAACTTTGGTCTTGCCTCTTGTTTCTGTGTTCCCTTTCTTCCTCTGGTTTGTTTAGCACATAGGCATAATCTTCAAGCTCTGAGATTCTTTCCTCTGCATGGTCCATCGTGTTCTTGGTTCTTTCCACTGTATTGTGGAGTTCCTTGATTGTTTCCTTCATTTCCAGAATTACTGTTTCGTTTCTCTGAATAATTTCAATTTGTTTGGAGAATTTTTCATTCATTTCCTGAATTGTTCTTGTGGTTTCTCTGTGTTGGGATTCTATTTTCTCTTCAATTCCATTGAGTTTTCTAACAATCCATATTTGGAATTCTTCCTCCGTCAGTTTAATCATATCATGTAAGTTGCTGTCAGTTGATGGAGATCAAATATTGTCTTTCAGAAGTGAGTTTTCCCTCTGCTCCTTCATGTTTCCTGTGATCTTTTGCTGATTCTTTCTCATCTGGGTGCTTAATCGAGGACCAAGGGTTCAGGGACTGGATTATGAGCTACATTCTGGGATTCCCAGAGGAATGATTCTTGGCAGATCTGGGGACACGTTCTCTGGTCCTGTAATTCTTAGAGGACTTTGAGCCTGTTGTGTTATCTTTGTTTTTTTCACTGTCCTTTAATACAGATTAGTGAGATTGGATCCCTCGCTTAGACTCCCAGGTGTTGTATCACTCTTGTGTGCATGACTCCAATAACAACAAGTAGTATGAGGTGGGAGGCATTGTCATGAGCTATGAGGTTACTCTCTCTTTTTGTTCCTTGTGGTTTGCATGGGGGGGTTGGTTATCAAGATATTCTAATACCTATGTTATGAGCTCTAAACCCCTAAATGTAAACAGGAATCTCAGTCTTTGATGAGTGTCGTGCCACTCCCAAGGGATCCTTGACCCCTGTTACCTATTTAGATGGGGTGAGATAAGCAACAGGTATCAGCAACCCTAAGGGAGTATATTTCAGAAGTTGCTTGATCTGTGGCTAGGGGGGAGCAGCTTAAAAGTTATTCAGAGATCTTTCGCTGCTTATGTGTGGCAGCTCCTGGTGGTAGGTGTCTTTTGGTGCAATTGCTATTGATTCTGGTTGAGATTTTCCTTCCCAGAACACAAGCCTGTCATTTGGCAACTGCCTGGATACCAAGGGCAAGCCCTTGTATTCTGCTATCAGATGATCCAAACCAACTGTCTGTAGTAGGGCCTCAACTCTCGTTACTCTACTCCTCCAAAGATAGGGTTTATCTAGATCATATGAAGTAAAAGCCTCAGGGCTGTTGAAGAGGCTGTGCCCAGGTCTGCTGAGGGACACAGAACAGAGAGCCTGTTCTGTGTCTGCCTGTATGCTCTTCTCCTGCATAGGAGGGGTCAGGCCCTTCCCTACAAAATTCCAGTGGCCTGGTTGCAGACAAGGACCCTCTGCAACCCAGGCCGGTCTTGGCACTAAAAGCTGACTCCCTCACCACTCCGTGCTTCCAAGACTGGGGGCTAATCCTTTGTCTGGAGGCCCTGTTTACCAAGTCGCATTCAATAGATGGCCACAGGTCTCAGCTTGGATAGCAATCTAGAGAAGCTGTTAATAAACCATTTCATGGGAGGGATCTGGAGCTTTGATGAAAAATGGGCCAACAGTGGATAATAAGCAAGAGGAGGTTGCAGTCCAGCCTCTGGTTTCAGCTTGAAAAATGGCTTTTTTCACAACTCTGGCCAGGGCCAGAATCTGTAGCTTTGGAGTGAATTAACCAGCTGAAAACACAAGAAAGTGGCGGTGGTACTGTTGTCCCAGGTCTTAGTTGGCAAATCGGTCTCCTTCCCAACTCCACCCTGCTTGGGCGGGGTCTGTTCATTAGGCACAAAACACAGGCTGCTGGGTGGAATGGGGGACTGTCCAACCTCACCAGGAGGCATCGACTGGAGAGCAATCTTTCTCCCTCTTCCATCACCTCACTGGTGGAATTGAGTCACTGGGGTCTGCCAGGTGGCTCCACCAATGAGCAAGCTCCCTCCATCTTCCGCCCCCTCACAAGTGGAGCTTGTGCTGCCTGAGTCCACTGGGAGGCACCGCCAAGGAGCAAGGAAATCTCCCTTTTCTGCCCCGTCACCAGTGACGGAGCTTTATTTGCCGGAGTTCCCTGGGAGTCTCCACCCAGGAGCTAATACTCTCTCTTTTCTGCACCATCACTGGGGGGAGGTTGAGCAACCAGAGTCCACTGAGAGGTTCTGCCAAGGAGTGAGAACTCTCCCTTTACTGCCCCATCACCAGTGGAGCTTGAGTGGCTGGAGTCCACTGAGAGGCTCCATCAAGGGGTGAAAAATCCCTTTTCTGCCCCATCACCAGCGGAGCTTGGGCCACCCAAGTTCAACAGACAACTCAGCTAGATGAGAAAGCTCTCACTTTTTTGCCCCTTCAAAAGTGAAGCATAAGCCACTGGTGTGTACAGACCCCCCCCCCAGCCAAGGAATTCCCACACAGTACACTGGAGAGTTCAAATTGCTTGTCGCTCCTGACTCCTCTCCTAACCGCCAGACTGCCCAAGTTATCTCTTCACGGTGACTTCGGGCACTGTGCTGCCTGCGTGGGTGTGGGGGTCGATGAAGGAGAAGGCATCTCCCTGTGGGACACATCATACAGTCCCGGACGGCTGGCCGCTGAGCGCAGCCGGCTTGCGCTCCAATCCCTGCTGTACATCTCAGACTCTTGGAACTTTGCGGCAAATCCACTGAGTCACTTTCCTCTTTTTCCCAGCGCTGCTTTACCCTCAAAGGTTCCCTGCTATTCCACAAAGCCTATCCTGTGGGAATACTACCCAATAGAGTGATTTAGACTGCTTTCTTTACCTCCCACTCTGAGAACAGAGAACCCGGAGGTCATCCTTAATCCGCCATTTTTGACAATCTCCCTCCACATTTCTCAGCTGTTTCTTTTTACCTCTAGATTTTCCTTTGAATAATTACATACCCTATTTAGTCTCTGAGCCAGGAGGTGGTATTTGTGGGTGAGATTCGCCCACACTCTCTATGATGAGTTAGTAGATGTGCTGAAAGGGTGTGCAGATGACCTCCCTGTCAGTAGATGGCGCTTGCTGGGAGAAGCAGGTTGCAGGATTGTTTTTGGGTCTTGTAACTAGGTCTTGTTCCTTTGGAGAGGCACTCTAATGCCTCAAGCTCTACGTGGGGCCTTGGTACTTCTAGGTGTGTCTTTATTCTGCGCCTTAGTCAGGGCAGATTGAAGTGATTCTGGGTGGAGCTGTGTTGGGTGAGCCTACCCTCAAACACCACAAATGCTATTTTCTGAGGTCAAAAGTCTGTTCTCTGCTTCTGGGCAAAGCTGCCAGGGAGAGGCTGAAATGGCCTCACTCAACCAGAAAGTCTGCTTGTGGGGGTGGGGCTGTCTGAGACCTGCGGTCTGGAGCAGGTCCTTCCCCCCTCCCTTATTCTGCAGTTTTGCCCAGGCCTCTGCCAGCAGGCAGGACCTCAAGCCAGTGGATCTCCCCTGGCTATGATTCAGGCCAGGAGGTTCCCTGCCCAGGATCGCAGCCTGAGCGGGGCGCATGGCCCTCCTGTTATTTTGTTCTCTTTTGTCTTCTTTAAAAATCACTTTATTCCCTAGCCAAAATTGCAGTAGCATAACTTAGAGCATTCCAGTAAATGGGCATTTATGGATGTTTTAATTACTCATAATTTTTAGTGATCACTTTATTGTTTTCTAAATGCTTATATAAATATCTCCAAAGATATATTACTGTTCTTCAAGGGATTTAAGCTTAATTAAGAAAAGTATACTCTTTATTTTATTAAAGATTTAGACGTGGAAGTTTCAAAGTAAAAATCATTAGTGTACTTTCCTAAATATCAGTTTCAGCAAAGATAGTGATTTCCCTCTATGTGTATGTTAGTCAGGATTCTTCAGGGAAACAGAACGAATCAGGTGTATGTCTGTCTCTACAGAGACAGAGACTGACAGAGACAGAAAGGTATTTATTTTAAGGAATTGGCTTGACTGATTGTGCATGTTAGCAAGTCTGAAAGCTTGAGTGCAGGGATGCTGGAGACCCAATAAAGAGTGGATGTTACAGCTCAAGGCAGAAGGCAGTCTGGAGGCAGAATTCCCTCTTCCTTAGGATCAATCTTTTTCTTTTAAAGGCCTTCAGCTGATTAAATAATGCCCACTCATATTATGGATGGTGATCTACTTTACCCAGTGTCTCCTGATTTAAATGTTAATCTCATCTGAGACATAGATTCACAGAAATATCTGGACTGCTCTTTGACCAAATTTCTTGCTACCATGGCCTAGCCAAGTTAACACATAAAACTAACCATTTTAGTCTACCTCTTGGCAACTTGGCAACTCACACACATCTCCTGAAACCATATTTAATGTCCAAATAAAGGCAATAACATGATCATGCTTCCACCTGACATGATAGAACTATCCTACATAAAACTAAAAATGCACTAACCCTTTTCCCAGAAGAGGATGTAAAATCCTTATAATGTTACTCTTTTCCTTGCTATCCCGTAACTTAAATGTTACAATGTAAAGTTAATAATACTTACATATTATAGTATAAAATCTATATATCTTATGTTCATGTTAAGGGGATAAGAGAAGGAAACAAACACATTTATTGTATATATGTATGTATGTGTGTGTGTGTATATATATAATATACATACACACATCCATATACACACAATCATAGCAAAATAATGACATACTCATGAAAATTGTCGTCCTTGTTTGTATAATTCATCATATGATCACAGCTGGCATTTATAGCTGCCTTCTGAATTCCAGATTCCCTTTACCTACAGCAAACATTTCAGCTTCTTGTAGTTATTTATCTGCTGAGGTAATCCAGAGATCATTAGTAGACCTAGTTTACACATATAGATGCAAGACAGGTAGTGGGGGTGAATCAGGAGTGTCTTACAAGGTAACTACCTCAGGGGAGTCTATTCCAGTTTCTTCAGGCCATGGAAGGTTAATCTCCTTAGATAGGGATGGAATGACTACTTCTACTAGCAAAAAAGACTCATTAGAATTTAAGGGTTCAGTGTCCCCAGATTCATCAGGATCTTCCCATATGACCCCTATTCCAATTTTCAGACTCTCATTTCTTCCCAGTGTCCTTACTTTTTTTTTTTCTTTTTTTTTGAGACAGAGTCTCGCTTTGTTAAAGCCCAGGCTAGAGTGAGTGCCATGGCGTCAGCCTAGCTCACAGCAACCTCAAACTCCTGGGCTCGAGTGATCCTTCTGCCTCAGCCTCCCGGGTAGCTGGGACTACAGGCATGCGCCACCATGCCCGGCTAATTTTTTTTTTTATATATATATCAGTTGGCCAATTAATTTCTTTCTATTTGTAGTAGAGACGGGGTCTCGCTCTTGCTCAGGCTGGTTTTGAACTCCTGACCTTGAGCAATCCGTCCGCCTCGGCCTCCCAAGAGCTAGGATTACAGGCGTGAGCCACAGCGCCCGGCCTCCCAGTGTCCTTACTTTAATAGCAAATACCCTGTGAGGTTGGAAATTCAGTTTGCATTGTAATTTACCCACTTATAGTATGACACTTTGAGTTTGGTTTTCATTAGTCTCAGCTTTGTAGCTATAGGAGGTAAGGGTTTCTTTCAGGACAGTCATGGAAACTTTCAGGTCATTTATACAGTGCTTGAACTGGGAATTCAGATCTCTGAGCTCATCCTTTTCTCACGTCGTGCAGCACAATTAGGATCTGCCAGCCAATCTCATTATACTTGTTATTTTGACAGAAATGTTCAAAATTATATACATGGTCATCCAGAACCTTGCCTCTTAACAAATATTTGATTAGGAATATCAGTATCCAAAGACAATATTTTATGTATCTCTATTGCCACATTGTACCATGGACGATCAGTACTCTTTAGAACTGGAAATGTAGTAATTACCACATTTAAGTCTAATCAGATTAGAGAACCAATTCCAGAAACCCCAGAACCACTTCAGAAAACTAATCCTTAAGATTCTCCTCTAGAACCACTCTCAGTATGAAAATGTATTAGGAGGATTCTTCAGAGTAACAGAACCAGTAGAATATGTGAAAAATACACACACACACACACACAGATAGGAAGAGAGATAGAGAGAGAGATTGATTTTTAAGGAATTGACTCTACCAGTTGTGGAATCTGGCAAGTCTGAAATCTACTTGGCAGGCCAACAGAGTGGAGACCTATGGAAGAGTTAATGTTGCAGTTCAAGTCAGATGGCAGCTTGAAGACAGAATTCCTTCTTCATCAAGGGATGTCAGTCTTTTTTCTCTTAAGGCCTTCAACTGATTGGATGAGGCCCACCTACTTTTGGGAGAGTAAACTACTTTGCTTAGAGTCTACTGATTGAAATGTTAATCTCATCTAAAAAATACCTTCAGGCCGGGCGTGGTGGCTCACACCTGTAATCCTAGCACTCTGGGAGGCTGAGGCGGGCAGATTGCTTGAGGTCAGGAGTTTGAAACTAGCCTGAACAAGAGCGAGACTCCATCTCTACTATAAGTAGAAAGCAATTAATTAGCCAACTAATATATATAGAAAAAATTAGCCGGGCATGGTGGCGCATGCCTGTAGCCCCAGCTACTCGGGAGGCTGAGGCAGTAGGATTGCTTGAGCCCAGGAGATTGAGGTTGCTGTGAGCTAGGCTGATGCCATGGCACTCACTCTAGCCTGGGCAACAAAGTAAGATTATGTCTCATAAATAAATAAATAAAACCTTCATAGCAACATTCAGATTGATGTTTGACCAAATGTCTGGGTATCATGGCCTAGCTAAATTGATGCATAAAATTAACCATCATAGTGTATATGCACATAACTCACCACTAATACACACACTCATGGAAAAATACCTGTGCATATATATTTTTCCATGTGTATGTGAATTATATAATATATATCATCTATGTATATATCATAGAAACATCCAGGATGGATAGATATTTTTGTGTGGGGGGTTATATCTGTATAGCTAAATAAATATAGTACATGTATAATTAACATATATGAATGTATACATGCATATATATGTTAAAAAGATATATACAAAGGTTAAAGTATTTTTATTTATAAATTCTTGATATGGGTATAGCTATCTTAATGTGACCAAGATTTGGTGATTTGGAGTGTTAGATATATTTTATTAAGACTCTTCTATATAATAAATTTTATTTATCAACATAGTGCTCTCAGTGAGCATTCAGCATAAGCAGTGTAGGCCTGAAAAATTCTAGCTGTGGGACTGTTAGACCTGACCTGAAATAATTTTTGCCATCCTTGTTTGTGAAATAATGTACATATTCAAAATAAAGGAGCAAAAGCTCCTGATTAAAATATGCTAAAATAGTTACATCTTAGATTTTTGCAGTGAAAGAGGAAAGCTTTTATATGCTGATCAGTATGTTGGACTTTTTAATTCAGATTTTTAAAGAGCGAGAAGAAGATCTGAGGCGTTTGTCTCGCCCATTGGAATGTTCTTGTTTCCGAACATCTATTTGGGATGAAACTCTCTATAAGGTGTGTATGGTTCCCTGAGTTTTCTTATTTTGAGATCATGAAAAAAGCTAGAAGGGTATTAATAAAACCAAAAGATTGTAAGCTATTTTGTAGCCATCTAGATTTGTTATACTAAAAACAAAAAAAGAAAAAAAGAAAAAGAAATAATTGACAATAAATTGTTTGAAGAATATCAAACTTAACATTAAGAGATTTGGGTTTGGATCTTAGATTGGGTTGACATAGCTACCAAATCACAGTGAATTAGCCAGTTTGGTCATGGTTAATTTGATACTGATCTTTTATGATAGCAGAGTTTTCACTTGCCATCATCCATTTTGACCTTTTGTGGTCTCAGTGTTGATTGGAGTTGTGTCTAGTATTCAGGTACCTCTACGTGATATAAACTAGTCTGCCTAAGTTTGGATGACAATAGAGGAAAAATATTTAGGGAACAGATTGGAGAAGGGAATTTTAGAATGACACATTTTGTTTAGAGGATGTTAGCTTCAACTTTCATGCCAAATTGAAGACCCACATTCTTTCAACCAGAATGATTATTCCCGTTGCTAGAATGGATACCACACTGCTTGCACTAATTCTGGAGGTTAAAACAATAATTATGTTATGGATGAAACTGCAATTACCTTATTGGCACATAGGCTCCCATCCTGTTTCCTCCCTTTCTTCTACTGATCTAGTGATTTGAAGGGCTGGCTCCTTTTGGTCTTCCTGTGGTCAGACCTTTCCTTCAGACTGCTTCTGGTATCCAATGGCTCTGGGTGGGAAAGCATCCTTTTTTGTCACTGGTAGCTAGAGCCTCAGTATCAATGACATCTGACAAGTATCTACAACCAGAAGCACAGAAACCTGACTTGCCAACGAGGAAAACCACTGGACTTTAAAAATAGTCATTGCTTTTTTTTTTAACTAATTCATTTTTCCTCAATATTGTGTTGACCCAGCCTCACTCTAATAACAGATCATTTTGAGATACCTGTCTAGGAAATACTGTTCTAGATTAATATGGGCCGAATTTCTCTCAAAGCCTTATTCCCATAGAACAGGTAACCGTGAATAAGGATGGACATGACGCACTGATAAGAACCAACTGCGGTGTGAAGGATGGCAATACATAACACGACCAAAGACAATTGGCTAATCACAACACTGCTGTGAGTGACAATGTCTCTGCTGTGGTTAGCTTTGGTGCCTTCCCCAAGGTAAATTCAGCAGTGACATTAACACCAACCTTGGAACTTGGAACCTGAACCCTCATGCCTAAGTAATAAAACTAATTGGAACAGAGACATTGCACTACTCTCTCTTACATCAATGTTGCATAGAGCTGACTTAAATTTTTATATTAAGTTTTATTCAACAAGCACTAATTATATATCTACTTAATGCTGTTGGATAGACAAATGACTTAAAACCAGGTTCCTGTCCTCTAGTAGGGGAGAGAAGAATAAAGTACACCTAACCAGACAAATTGGAGTGAGAGTGAAAGAGGTATGACAATGGAAATACAAATAAAAGAGCCTTAAGAGAATAGAGGGAGGGTGTGGTTAATTCCAACTACTTACATTAGTCATATTCCTCTGGATGAAGTCAATTTTAGGCAAATACAATGGACTATTTTTAATTCAATTGGGTCAGTAATTTATATAACTGACAACAAACCTTTGGGAATGATAATACCACTAGTTTCTTTTGTAATGGTATATTATCACATTGAGGGTAGAGGCCACTTGTCCATATGGCTCTGATTTTTTTCACAAAATTGATTCTTGGGTGTATGTTAAATATAGCATTATTAGGTTCTGATCTTTAGAGAAATCTACACCGTTGGACTTAAATATTTGTCAAATGCCTGGGTGTATGTTAAATATAGCATTATTAGGTTCTGATCTTTAGAGAAATCTACACCGTTGGACTTAAATATTTGTCAAATGCCTGCATTAGAAGCTTTTTAGCACAGTAGATCATATTTTTCAATGTTTTTTCTAAGGCAACGTGATGGCACTAAATATTTGTTTGCTTTTAATTATCAATGGAAAGAAGCTTTTCCAGCATTTTATGAAAGTGTTTGAAATAAAAAACATTCAACTCAAGGATAAAAATAAAATATTAACTTCATTTTCTCATTTCATTTGTGTTATACTTAATGTCAGTATTTGTTTGGGACTCAATTATCATCATATTTTACTATCCATATGTTATAGTTTACTTACTCATTTGAAAGGTCTAGGAAAGGTCTATTATTACCTGTTAGTAATAGTACACTGTGTTTCTGTTCTGTTAGGCTTGGTCCAGCATTGTTTATCAGCTGATTCCTAATGTTCAGCAGCTGGAAATGAACCTAAGGAATTTTGCTGAAATTATCGAAGCTGATGAAGTACTTCTGTTTGAGAGAGCTACTTTTCTGGTAAGACCTTTCTGCTTTGCAGATGTACTTCACATTGTACCTTCTATTCACCAACAGAAAACAGCATGTTGCCACTTTCAGGAAGAACCTTTTTCCCTTTTGTCAACTTCAGCATGCACAGTCTTATTTATAAAGTAATATTGCCAACAGGTGACCTGAAAAGAGGTGAAGTGACCTGAAAGGAATTCCTTTGTATAGCTCTTCAATAGTTAGTAAAACTTAAATTTTTGCAGGTTATTTCTACTAATAACTATTCATTTGTATTAAAGGATTCCTATTTCCTATTGACTTTTATTATGAAATGTTATTTTCCTTTTGAGAAAACTCAACACCCTACCCATTTTTCTCCAAAAAAAAAAAAAAACTGAGTTGAAAACTCAGTTTAACTTCAGTTTAAACTTCAGTTTAACATGAAGGAGATGTAATGGTCAGCTCAGTGACATAGCTAAGAGTTCAGAGGGAGAAGTAGAGGGAGAAAGAAGCATGTTGCTATTTTTATTTTTCTTACAAATTGAACTTAATAACTATATCAGACCTACTGTTTGTGCAGCCATGAGAGGGGGTATAAAAACCAGTATTATATTTATAAATAAAATTTTAAAATAGCAGTGATAGAAACAAACTTGAGATGTCACAATGTACTACGTAAATAATTGCTAATTGGCTTAGTGAATGTGACTCTATGAGCAGTTCCCAGTAAATAATTTGTTTCTGAGCTCTGCCAGTGCTTGGTGATTTTAGAAACATTTCTTTTCTTATGTGTGTGTATATACTATTCTGGTGATAATCCCTACTTAAGCCTTATACAAGGTATCCATGAAACAAAAACATTTGTACCCCTTTAATATTTTGAAATTTAAAAAATAATAAGAATTTAGAAGTATTTCTTAATCTCTCTGAGCTTTTTTCCTCTTCTATAAAATGACAATAATATCTATATCATGGTCCTGTTCAGATTGAAATGGGACAAGGTAATGTTAAGCATCTATCATAAGCCTTGGCATATGGTTGGCAAACTATTAAACATTGGTTCCTGTTGCTTTTATATATAGCAACAGAGGACAGAAAATCCAAAATACAATTATCCCCCTTCCTTTGTGGAAACTTTATTTGTAACTACAGCAGTATTTGGGAGCCATTTTTCCTGCTAGTTAGTATAGTTGAGGCAAGAAGTCCTAGCTAGAGTGTCTTTCTGCCTCAGCCCGCTGGCAAGGGGTCACTTGCTTGGAATTGTGCTACCATGAGCTTTATTTTTCCTACTAATGTGAGTAGCAATAAGCAAATAAGCTGTTCCCTCTGTCTTGATGTACATGGCATAACAGAATCGTGCATCGGCAATATTTGTCTGCCATGTCCATCACACATAATAGTAGAGGTTAACTTAATATAAGTTCTCTATTCCTCACTAATACTAATAGGTAGCTTTTGTTTCTCATGAAAACCAAATTTAGGTGTGGTTGACCATTTTCACTGAGGGTGGTGAAGTCAAACAGACTTGTTCTGCCACTGGTATAGGAATTATGTTTTCAAAGTTGTGCATTGTCTTAGGGAATTTCCCTATGAATTTTCTTCTGGCAAATGACTCAGTTTTGCTTCCTAATAGAAACTTTGCATCTATGTATTCAGCCTGTATGTGATATTGGCATGTTTTCTTTAAAATCTGAAAGTGTTGGAGAAAGCATTTTCTTTTCTTTTTTTTGTTTATTTATGTCAGCATATTATGGGAGTACAAACGTTAAGGTTATATACATTGCCCTTGCCTCCCCTCCCCCCTCAAGTTAGAGCTTCAAGCATGTCCATCCCCCAGATGGTGCACATCACACTCACTATGTATGTATATACCCATCCCCTCCTCCCCCCTCCCACCGACCCAACACCCAATAAATGTTTGTTTTTTTTAACATTTTGGTTACATTTAATATCTTTGCCTCTCCCTAGCAAGGGTTAGAGGTATGTCCTTCCCCTCTACATTGCTCACCACATCCCTCAGATGTGGGTCTACCCTACCAACCCCTGAATCCCTGGTGAACACCACCACCACCCTTTGAGCACCATAGTGTTAATAAGTCAGTACAAATTTGATGGTGAGTATATGTGGAGTCCATTATTCTGATCTTGTGTCACCTCACTTTGGATAATGGGCTTAAGCTTAATCCAGGATAATATAAGCGGTGCTAGCTCACTGTAGTTTCTTAGAATTGAGTAATATTCCATTATAAACTTAGACCAAATTTTAATAATCCACTCATGAATTGATGGGCACTTGGGTTGTTTCCACATTCTTGCAATAGTGAATTGTGCTGTCATAAACATTCGGGTGCAGATGTCTTTATAATAGAATGTCTTATGCTCTTTTGGGTAGATGCCTAATAATGTTATTACTGGGTCGAATGGTATTTCTGTTTTTAGCTCTTTGAGGTATCTCCAAATTCTTTTCCATAAAGGTTGCACTAATTTGCAGTCCCACCAGCAGTGTAAGAGTGTTCCTGTCTCTCCACATCCTTGCCAATATTTGTTGTTTCGGGATTTCTTTTTTTTTTTTTTGCTATATTTTTATTAATTTTTAATTTTTTCATATTATGGGGGTACAATTATTGTTAGGGTTACATATATTGCCCCTTCCATTCCTCCCGCCGCCCACCCCACCCCGCCTTACCAAAACATCAAGCATGTCCTACTCTCAGGTGGTGGGCATCGCACCTATTTTGTAGGTGTAAATTCTTCCCCTCCTCGCCCCTCTCATTTGCCCACCACCTGATAAAAGTTTGTTTGTTTGTTTTTTCCCTTTTTTTGACCTTTGGGTTACATTGTATATCTTAGCCTTTCCCTTGGAAGGTTTAGATGTATTCCCTCTCCCCCCAACTATGCTCACCACAACCCTAAGATGTGTATCTCCCCCTCCCCGAAACCCTAGTGGGCACTATCCCCATTTGAGCATCATACTTTTAATCAGTCAGTACCAATTTGATGGCGAGTAGATGTGGAGCCCGTTTTCTTGATCTTGTGACCTCACTTTGGATAACGGGTTTAAGCTTAATGCAGGATAGCATAAATGGTGCTAATTCACTGTCATTTCTTAGAATTGAATAGTATTCCATTGTGAGCATATACCAAATTTTAGTTATCCACTCGTTAATTGACGGACACTTGAGTTGTTTCCATGATCTTGCAATAGTGAATTGTGCTGCCATAAACATTCGGGTGCAGATGTCTTTATAATAGAATGTCTTATGCTCTTTTGGGTAGATGCCTAATAATGTTATTACTGGGTCAAATGGTATTTCTATTTTTAGCTCTCTGAGGTATCTCCAAATTCTTTTCCATAAAGGTTGCACTAATTTGCAGTCCCACCAGCAATGTAAGAGTGTTCCTGTCTCTCCACATCCTTGCCAACATTTGTTGTTTCGGGATTTCTTGATACAGGCCAGTCTCACTTGAGTTATGTTATATCTCATTGTGGTTTTGATTTGTATTTCTGTAATGATTAGAGATGTTGAGCATTTTTTAATGTTTTCAGGCCACTATTCTGTCTTCTTTGGAAAGGTTTCTGTTGATTTCCATTGCCCATTTCTTGATGGGCTTGTTTGATTTTTTTCTTGTTAATTCTTTTGAGTGTTAGATAGATTCTTGTTATCAAACCTTTATCAGAAGTGTAGAGAGCAAATATTTTCTCCCATTCTGTAGGTTGTCTGTTGGCTCTAATGATAGTATCCTTGGCTGTGCCGAAGCATTTTAATTTGATCAGATCCCATTTGTTTATTTTTGTTGCTGCGGTGATTGCTTTGGGGGTCTTCTTCAAGAATTCTTTGCCTAGGCCAATGTCTGAAAAGGTCTTCCCAACATCTTCTTCTAGGATTCTTAAGGGTTCATGTCTTAGGTTTAAATCTGTTATCTATCTTGAGTGGATTTTTTGTGAGAGGTGGGAGGTAGGGATCCTGATTCATTCTTCTGCATGTAGCTATTCAGTTTTCACAGCACCATTTATTGAAGACAGATTCTTTTCCCCATTATATATTTTTCTCTGCTTTATCATAGATTAGCTTACCATATGCAGATGGTTTCATCTCTGGAACCTCAGTCCTATTCCAATTATCGATGCTTCTGTTCTTGTGCCAGTCTCAGGCTGATTTAATCATTTTTGCTATATAGTACAGCTTGAAGTCAGGAAGACTGATGCCTCCCAGTTTGTTCCTTTTACTTAAGATTGCTTTGGCTATACAAGGCTTTTTCTGGTTCCATACAAAGTGCAGAATGATTGTTTCTAGATCTGTAAAGAATGATGGTGGTACTTTGATGGGGATTGCATTAATTCTGTAGATGACTGTAGGTAATATTGTCATTTTAACAATATTGATTCTACCAATCCATGAACAAGGTAGATTTTTCCATCTGTTTACGTCTTCTACAGTTTCTTTTTTTAGTATTCCATAGTTCTCCTTAAATAAGTCTTTCATATTTTTTGTTAAATATATCCGTAGATATTTAGTTTTCTTTGAGGCTATAGTAAAAGGTATTGCATTTTTTATTTGAGTTTCGGCTTGACGGTTCTTGGCATACATGAATGCCTCTGATTTGTGTATATTGATTTTGTAACCTAAGACTTTACCAAATTCATTTATCAAATCTAGAAGTCTCTTGGACAAATCCATGGGGTATTCTAGATATAATATCATATCATCGGTGAAGAGCTAGTGTTTGATCTCATGTGCACCCACTTGTTTTCCCTTAATATCCCTCTCTTATCTGATTGCTATAGCTAGGACTTTGAATACTATGTTGAATAGAAGAGGGAAATAGTGGGCATCCTTGTCTAGTTCCAGTTCGAAGTGGGAATTATTTCAATTTTTTTCCATTAAGTATGCTATTGGCCATCGGTTTGTCATAATTGTATTTGATAATTTTAGAGTATGAGCCGCCTATGCCTATTTTGTTAAGAGTTTTTATCATTAAGGTGTGTTGGACTTTGTCAAATGCTTTTCCTGCATCTATTGAGACAATCATATGGTCTTTGTTCTTGTTTTTATTTATGAGGCGAATTGCATTTATAGATTTGCATATGTTGAACCAGCCTTGCATCCCTGAAATAATGCCCAGCTGGTCATGTTGAATTATTATTTTTGATGTGCTACTGAATTCTGTTTGCTAAAATTTTGTTGAGGATTTTTGCATCTATATTCATAAGGGATATTGGTCTGTAATTTTATTTTTTTGTTGCATCATTTCCTGGCTTTGGTATCAAGGTGATATTGGCTTCATAGAATGAGTTAGGAAGGTTACCGTTCTTCTCAATGTTTTGGAATAATTTCTTTAGTATAGGTATGAGCTAATCTTTGTATGTTTGGTAAAACTCACAAGTGTAGCCATTTGGTCCAGGACTTTTCCATTTGGGGAGATTATTAATTACTGCTCCAGTTTCTGCGTTGGTCTATTCAGGAATTCTGTTTACTCCTGGGTGAACTTAGGGAGGTTGTATGAATCCAGGAATTTGTCCATTTCTTCTTCTATATATAGTTTTTGGCATATAGTTTTTTATAGTAGTCAAACATAATGTTTTGTATTTCTGTGGTGTCTGTTGTGACCTCTCCTTTTTCATTTCTTATTGAGTTTATTAGAGTCCTTTCTCTTGAGTTCTTGTCAGTCTAGCAAGAGGGCTATCAATTTTGTTTATCTTTTTGAAAAACCACCTTGTGGATTTGTGATCTTCTGTATGATTCTCTTAGTCTCTATTTCATTTAGTTTTGCTTTCATCTTAGTTATTTCTTTTATTCTACTAGGATTGGAATTGTTTTGCTCTTCCTTTTCCAATTCCTTGAGTCTATTCATTTGGTTGTCAGTATCTAAACTTTGTTTTTTGGATGTGCATGTTTATTGCTATTAGTTTTCCTTTCAGGTATGCTTTTGCTTTATCCCACAGGTTTTGGTAACATGTGTCTCTGTTATCATTTTGTTCGAAGAAACTCTTGATTTTCCTCTGAATTTCCTCCTTTACCCCATCATTCTTCAATAATAGATTGTTTAGTGTCCATGACTTTGTGAAGCGTTGAGTGTTTATAGGAATTGAACTCTAATTTTATACCACTATGGTCAGAGAAGACACATGGTATAATTTCTATTTTCTTGAATTTTTTGAGATCTGATTTGCAACCTAGTACGTGATCCATTTTGGAGAAGGATCCATGGGCTGCTGAGAAGTTTGTAAATTCAGCTTTATTTGGGTGGAATGTTCTGTAGAGATTTGTCAGACCTTTTTGAGCAATAGCTTTGTTTAAGCCCATTATTTCTTTGCTTATTTTCTGTTTGGAGGATCTATCCAGTTCATTCAGTGGAGTGTTGAAGTCCCCTGCTACTATGGCAGTGTTGTTTAACATGCAATTTAGATCAGAGAATGTTTGCTTTATGTAATTGGTACTCCTGCATTGGGTGCATAAATATTAAGAATTGTTAAATATTCTTGTTGGATCTTCCCAAAACACAGGATAGTGCAGGTGGTACTGTTGTCCCAGGTCACAGTTGGAAAATCGGTCTCCTTCCTGACTCCACCCTGCTAGGGCAGGTTCTGTTCTTTTTGCGCAAAACACTGGGGGCTGGGTGGAATGGGGGACCACCCGACTTCTCCTGGAGAAGGATCTCTCTCCCTCTTCCGCCCCCTCCCAGGCGGAGCTTGAGCCACTAGAGTCCCCCCGGGAGGCTGTGCAGAGGAACGAACACTTTCCCTCTTCCCCTCACCAGCGAAGCTTGATCAGCCCAAGTCCACTGGTAGGCTCCGTCTAGGAGCAGGCTCTCTCCCTCTTCTGTCCCCTCACAAGTGAAGCTTGAGCCACCCAAGACCACCAGACAACTCAGTCAAGAGAGTGAACTCTCTCACTTTTCTGCCCCTTCAAATACGAAGCATGAGCTGCTGGCATATACAGACCCCCCCCCCATCCAAAGAGTCCCCGCACAGTACACTGGAGAGTTCAAATTGCTTTCCACTCCTGTCTCCCCTCCGAACCACCTGACTACCCATATTACCTCTTTGCACTGACTTCAGGCACTTCCCTGCCTGCGTGGGTGTGGGGGTCGGTGAAGGAGGAGACATCCCCCTGTGGGACAGATCACACTGTCCCAGCCGGCTAGCTGATGAGCACAGCTGACCTGCGCTCCAATCCCTGCTGTACAACTCGCACTCTTGGAACTTTGTGGCAAATCCACTGAGTCACTTTCCTCGTTTTCCCAACACTGCTTGACCCTCGTTGCTTCCCTGCAATTCCTCAAACCCGATCCTGTGGGAGTACTATCCACTTGCGTGATTTAGACCACTTTCTTCACCTCCCACTCTGAGAACACAGAGCCAGGAAGTCATCCCTAATCTGCCATTTTTGACAATCGAGAAAGTATTTTCAACTGTTGTGGCCATCCATCCTGAATAGGTTCAGTTATGAAAAGTTAGTCCTTAGGGATTAGAATCATCTAGTTAAGCTTCTTAACCACTTAGGTACCAGCGTCCACTATAGTCGATAGCCACAGATGAATGCACACAGCGACTTTAGCCAACAGCCATGATATAAAGGCGCACAACCAAGCATCGACTCTAGCTGACAGCCGTCTTTTCTAATTTTTCATTTATCAAAATAAAATTGTGAACATTTAAAAATAGCATAATGAAAACATATATGTATATGTTACATATTCTGATTTACATTACAAGTAAAGCTGCCTGTAAAGTAAAACAAGCTTTCAGTGCTTTAAAGCTTTCCTCATCACACAAGAGCAAAACGGATTCGTTGTCAATGCACAGCACAAACTATTGTGTGGACTATGAGTGTCGGCTGTGTGCAAGGTTTCGCAGCCAGTGAGCGCAGTACTGAAGTGGTTAAATATAATTCCAAAAGCTACTTGGTTATAGCCTTTGTTAAAATCAAATACATTAAGTATGCCTCAAGAACAGCTAGGAATTTTTATTTATTTTACTTTCTGATTTGTAATTTTTTAATTAAAAAACTATCATATGAAATATTGAAATAAAATGAACATTTAATGACTAAAGTAAGTGGAAAAGAATAGCAGTGAACCAAAATAGGTAATATTTAAATTATTTAATAAAATTATAACCAAATGGTACTAGATTTATCATCTGAATGGATGTTGAACTCACATAGAAAGTTAGCAGAATATGGGACAGAGGAGAAGAGACAGTAAGCCAGGTGCCAAGTTTACCCTGAAAACTAGGGTGACCAAGAAACTGACAAATGTCTCCTCTGTGGTGTAGCAGAGGATGATGAGACTATTTTGTATGGATTAAAAGTCCAATATTCTTTTTCATAGGTGATTTCTCACTATCAGTGTAAAGAGCAGCGCGATGCCCATAGGTTTGAGAAAATCAGCAACATTATTAAGCAGTTTAAGCTGAGCTGCAGGTAAGAGATCTCGCAGGTGTGATCTATTTATCTCTGGAAAAAATTATTGTTATTTTTGGGAAGTTGAAATAACTAGTTGACTGTACTTTATTCAGAATACTTTCTTCAATCAAAAAGAAAGGTAAAATCTAAGGGAGCCTACAATTGACTAAAGTATAGGTCCTTGTCCTTTCCTGCAAACTCAACTGGTACAGAAGAATCATATGAAAAACATCCAAGCATAGTACCCTTTTGAAGATGTTTGATACTATTTAGGAAGAAGTAAACAGAGAATATCCAAGAGAGTTTTGAAAAAGAAGAAAGGATAATTTGCCTTACTAAATTCCAAAATTTACTATAAAATTACAGTAACTAAAATAGTGGGGTACTGATTCAGAAATGGTACAGAATGGAGAGTCTAGAAATGTTTAACCATTTTATATCCACTTTGGTTAAATAAAATTTGAATCTAACAGTGAATATAGGAAGAAGGAATGGCTGAACATCATAATTTAGTAAAGACTTATTAATCAAAATTCTTATTCTGATAAAAGTTTAATGTCTGAACAATAGGTGTAAGTTTACTCCCTTTATGCCTTTGCATACTTTGAAACTTTCTGGAATATTTATGCTAACATTTTTAAGAAGAAATAGTCAATGACAAGAAAATGTAGTTACTTTGGTTTTTTTCTTTTTTCAAAGAAATGGGTCATTTCTTGAATTTAAATGTAACATTGAAAAGACATAGGTATTAATCTCACAAATAGGAAAATTTCAACTTAATACACTTAAATGTTGGAGAAGTATTTTATAACATGATTTTAAACATGAATCTACATCTAAAGTCATTTTTATTTCATAGTCTATATCAAGTTCTAACCCACTTTCCATCCTACTTACTTTCCAAAACATGTTAAATTTAGTATTAGAGTTTCCTTGGAAAACAAAATGGGGTTAGTGATTAAACATCCTAATGAAGTGCTGAATTGAGGTTTAATGCTATGAAAATGTTTAACATAAAAGATAAGAGCCTCTTATATTGTTATTAGTTTACATTCTTGAACCATTTTTTCTCCTTTCTCCTCTAGCAAACTGGCTGCCTCTTTCCAGAGTATGGAAGTCAGGAACTCTAACTTTGCCGCTTTCATTGACATCTTTACATCTAACACTTATGTGATGGTCGTGATGTCTGATCCATCCATTCGTAAGTTTAAACTTAGCTGACGTAGGTTCCAAGCCACATATTCTTTAAACTGTTACCCTAGAGGTAGTACTTTATTAGGTAGTTAAAAACTATTTTGTGGTAGGGATGATTGCACAATGTGAAGGTACTTAATCCTACTGAACTATATGCTTAGAAATGTTAAATTTTATGTTATATACATTTTACCAAAGTAAAAAAATTGTTTTAGTACTAGTAGTAAATAGTTTTTTTATTTAATAGACCTATATTTTGAAGCTTAAAAATAATTTGGTCTCTAGGGTATTATGTTTCTCCTCATGGCAACTTTAGAAAGCAAGTTACTAAATCCAAGAATTTTAAAGAAAAGAGAAACCAAATCCATGATTTGTGCTTCATATAATATATATTTTTAACTCACAACCAATGGACGTGGTGAGCCTTGTATGGGAGAAGGGCACGCCCCTAATCCTGGCTTGGGTGAGGCAGAGTCCTAACATGTAACCAAAATGTTTGTACCCCCATACTATCCTGAAATAAAATAAAAAAGACTAGTCAATATAAACTCTAAACTATTAAATGCTGAACCATTTTATATGTCATTGCATATTCCTGTGTACCAGATTTCCATATTTCTGTTATGGGCATGAAAGAAAGTGTTTGGTGCTTCTATACGATTTCATGGCTACCCAACCATTGAAATAAAGGCTCTTGCAGTATTTTGAGAATGGTCCCAGAAGTTTAAATTATTTCTCACTGTCTTTTCCTACTTTAGGTTATAATTAAAATATAACATAAGATCATGGGTTTTATGTTATTAGCTCCAAACCAAAAGATTTCGGAAATGTATTTTGGAAATTTTGTGTTTAGAATATGAACAAATCTTCTGCTTATTCAGAAAAATTAAATCTTGTTAACTTGGTACCTGTATGTTTTCTGTGACATACATTGAGGGATTTGGCTCTCTTCTGTTTATTTGTTTTTATTAGTCAGGCATTCTTTTGGCTGCCCATACTTATTTTTGTTGGTGTCTCCCCACCCACTCCCTCAGCTTCTGCAGCTACTCTGATCAACATTCGCAATGCCAGGAAACATTTTGAAAAGCTGGAAAGAGTGGATGGACCAAAGCAGTGTCTTCTCATGCGTTAGACGGTGATGAATATTGTTACACAACAAAAACACTGTTTCTTAATGTTGTATTCATGTATGTAGGCTCTGAAATGTTGTGATACTTACCATTTGTGTATTTCTTCATGTTTTTCTTCTCTGCTCCCCATTATCAATGTTTAACCTTGAATACTATTTGCTTAAATAGCCATTGAGGAGTTAGAAGATGAATTGTTCATGAAATTGTTGTAACATAAAAAGTTGGTGACATGTCAGTGTTCTGATAACAAGATTCTAATAATGTTTAAGTGTTCTGATGACCTGTTTCCAATAGTTGTGTATGCCAAAACCTTTCTCAGCATCATCTTGTATTGCTTATCAGATAGTAAGTAACCTGTAAGTTTGGAGTATTGCTGTTTTCTCAGCATGCACTAAAAAATATTCCTTAACTTCAATTGTTAATAAACTTTTGATGCTAGGGATGTCAGTGCCTCTTTGTCTTTTCCTTGTTTCTTCAACTTTTCCCTCAGGGCAAAGGAATTCCACAGTTATCTTAGGTAAAGGGGGCCTGTTGGTTAAGGAAGAGTACAAAATCAACTTGGATGGGAAGGACAGAGCCATATTATAGCTAAAAGCTAGGCAGAAGAGTTTATATATATGATATCTAAATGTGATAAGAAATAGGAAAGCATTGTAGGCTTTTGAGCAGGGGAATTATGTGAAAGCAGTTTTGAAAGAAAATTAACCTAGATTGTATGGACTGACTGATGGTAGTTGGGGAAGCCCTGGTTGTAATCCAGGCCTGAGGTATATTGAAAGTCTGTTTCAGGATACAGCTGGAAAAGGTATGAATAAAAAGTGGAGAAAAAATAGATAGGACTGAGTTTCGGAAGTGATTAAATTTATATATTCCATAACATCTAATGAGATATACTTTCATTATTGTAGGCAAGCAGTATTAAAATCTTTTTCAAGCTGAAAATTGTATTAAACTTTAAGGAAAAATGAAACATTGTGAACTGTGAGAAATGGAGTGTGACAACACTAACTAGAATTACTCAAAGCCCTAACTTTTTCAGTTTCTATTCACGGGATAACAGAACACAAAAACATTTAGGGAATCTACAGCACAGTAAACTCGTCTCATTTATCCTGTCTCCATGTCCTAAAGAAACTTATTCCATACCACAGTCTCCCACCTTTTCCCATCTTAGTTTATTATCCCCAGTTGAGGGATAAGTTGAATTTTCAATGAGCAGCAAAGAACATGTTTCTTTGGATAGCCTACATCATGTAGACTAAAAATCTCAACTCTTTAAAGAATTTTGGGACTAGTTTTATCAACATAAAATTGGTAAAATTATGAGCAGGGGAATTTCTGCAGGAGGGGAGTTTTAAGTAGATGTTCCTGATTCTTTATCCTTTTAGCATCTAAGAAAATGAAAAGAGCAACTGAACAGGAGGCTATTATGTGACCAGTATGAGTCATGATTTGGCCTGCGTCATTATTAGGCAAAAAACTTTCCAGCTTGAAGGATTTAGGTGAAACTTAAGCAGTTTTTCTTTTAAAACATTTAGGGGTTTTGCCCCTGAACTCAACTACTGGAAGCAGTTACAGCCTCTACTTCTCTGGGGCCATTTCAAAATAAGAGGGAGAAAGTATGTAACATTTTTAGGTCTCCCATAACAATTCTTTGCAATAGGCCAGTTTATGACTTCCCACTAAAATTCCTGACTCTTCCTCCTGTAGTCCTCACTAATGAAATTTCTGACCTCATTAATTTAGTCAAAAGATACTTTCTTTTCAATACCTAGTATGTTTCAGACACTGTTTTTAGAGCCCAGGATACAGGAATGAACAAAACAAAGCCATTGTGGTCATGTAGCTTGTATTCTAGTAAGGGGAGACAGACACTAACCAATTAAGTAAACATACTATATTAGGAGAGAGAAGTGCCATGAAGAAAATTAAAACAGTGAAGGGGGAAAGTGATAAAGAGTGAAGAGGCTATTATAGTAATAAGTGAAAGATGATGGTGGCTTGGCCAGAATGGTAGCAGTGGAAGTGATGAGAAGTAGGAGGATCCTGGTTAAGTTTAAAAGGTAGAGCCAACAGGATCTTCCCCAAAGTCCATTCATGCCCTTGTGGAGCTTTGCCCATTGGGATCACTTTGCAGTGATTATTGTGAAAAACTGAAAGAAGTTCATGCTTAATCATTGTATTCTTCACTACCACATAGTCACAATAAAACAAAATTCCAGCTTTACCTAATGTCCCTGTGAAGCAATTAAAAGTGTGAATTTATTAACTCTTAAAATTGCCTCGCCTCAGGAAGGCATCTCAGATCAGTTGCAGCTGATTTCCAAGGTCGCACTGTGTCTTAAACCTGTGGGCTTTTGCCTGTTTTGTATGACAAAGCTTGGCATGCATGAAGCCACAGGATAAGAACTGATCAAAGAGTGCCCGCCTGACAGACAGACGCCTGCCGCTAAAAGCAGTTGGCCTAAGAGACAGTTCCTGCTTCACTCCTGACTACCTGTCTCAATCAACAAAAACTAGATAACGAAATATAGAGCCACTGTATTTCTGTTTAGCCTTTCTGCTAAGTGATAGCTTTATCTTAGAACTTAGAAGTTTGTCTTAGAAAGATTTTGTAACAGTTTGCTCATGTAGATAGAGTTAATCAAGGGATCTCTAGAAGCTTTTGGGAGACTTAACCTAAAACGAACTACCTGTTACTATGTAAATCTGTTATCCCTGGCAACCGATCACTGTACCAATAAATACTGATGTGAAACTTCACTCAGGGCCTCACAGCTCACGGGAATGCTGGAGGTCTCCCGATCTCTCAACTATTATAAAAATCTATACTTTATAAAACTGTACTGTCATCTCTGTGTATTCTTTTATTTCTATGTTCTATTATTTTCTGTTTTCTTTATTTTCCTTATCCTTTGTGATGACCCCTGCCAAAGGGACCTGATGTTTGCTGGGAGCGTAGTTAACTCCCCACAGATAACTCCTTAGACTTACTTTCAACCTTGTACATGTATTTAACCACTTCAGGACCAGCGTTGACTGTAGTTGACAGCCACAGATGAACACGCACAGTGACTTTAGCCTACAGCCATGATATGAAGGCACACAGCCAAGCGTCGACTTTAGCTGACAGCCATGATATGACTTTTCTAATTTTTTTATCAAAATAAAATTGTGAACATTTAAAAATACTGTAATGAAAACATATATGTATATGTTACCTATTCTGATTTACATTATAAGTAAAGCTGCCTGTAAAGTAAAACAAACTTTCAGTGCTTTAAAGCTTTCCTCATCACACAAGAGCAAAATGGATTTGTCGTCAATGCACAGCACAAGCTGTCGTGCGGACTTCGAGTGTTGGCTGTGGGCAAGGTTTTGTGGCCGGTGAGCATGGTCCTGAAGTGGTTAATATTGATTGACTGAATCCCTACAACAATAGTAACAGCTAATGTGTACTGATTTGACAATATGTGCCAGAAACAGGATCTAAACATTCTTTTTTTTTTTTTTACCAATGAAACAGCTTCTTTTATAATTAGATACATGTGTTGGGAGTGTGAGATTGAAGGAAGGTATTTTCTGGAAGCCACAGCCAGTTCTATTTAGAGTTAACGAAGCTTACCAGGACCCTGGGTCTCATGCAGCATGCAGCAAACAGCAGGGTTAATTTTTCTTTTCTTTGTCTCTCTTCAGAGTCTGTGAGCCTCCAGCCTGGGGACCCTGGGACTGGAGCAGCTCGGCTGCTGTCTTTCTCTGTTTAAAAGCATTTACTTCATCGTCCAGAGATTTCTTCTTATCCTCCAGCTTCTTCTTCTCATCCTGGTGCAGTTTCTTCAGGCGATCAAACTTCTCATGCAGCTCTTTCTCTGCCTCTTTGAGTTCTGCTTCTTTCTCTTTGACTCTCTGGACGAACATCTGTCTCATCTCCTCTTCTTTTTTCTGGAGCTCCCCTAGGAACTCATTCCTTTTGGCCTCATATGTCTCCTGCAAGCTGAATGGTTTGTTGTCAGGGTCCGTGTCCTTGAAGCCCATCTCCTCCAGCTTACAGCGGCGGTGCAGCTCATAGTGCCGGGTGTGGGTCTGCTCCCGCAGATCCTCCATGTTGACCCGAATCAGCATCTCCCGCAGCTTCACAAAGTCACAGTGGGCCTCGTTTTCAACCTGCACAGTGCCCCAAGGATACTGCCGTGCCTTCATCATCTTGTTGCCTATCTTCACTTCTTCTGTGCTGCCAATGACAGCAAACGGCAGGTGAGCATTCATGGTTCTGTTGATCTCTGCCACCGACTCGTCATCTGTAGGGAACTGATAGATCTGGACCCCGTTGCTGACAAGCTCGCTGGTGATTTTGAGTTTGAACTTCGTTAGCTCACTCTTAGAAATGGTATCTGATTTGGCAATGATGGGGATGATGTTCACCTTACTGTCAAGCTTCTTCATTGTCACTAGGTCCAGAGACTTCAGGGAATGACCCGTTGGGGCGATGAAATACAAGCAGGCGTGGATTCGGGAGTCATAGTAGGTGTGCAGCACTCTTCGGATCTTCAGCTCCTCCTGCAGGTAGGCCTCGAATTGTGCATCGATGAATTCCACAATGGGCTTATAGCTGTCCTCCTTGTTGATCTGGTCCCCAAAGCCCACCGTGCTAACGATCATGAGCTTTAGCCCCACATTGCTCTCTTGGAGGTCATAGGTATTGGACCGAAGCTGGACACCTGGCTGTGTGTGGGTGGCTGGCTCCCCTTCAAACTTTGTGTTGAACAGGGTGTCCATGAGGGTGGACTTGCCCAAACCAGTCTCTCCCACGCACAGGATGTTGAAGCAGAAGCCCTGGCTGACTGACTTATTCACCAGCTGGTCAGGCAAGCTGTCAAACCCCACATGTCCAGCCAGGGGGACAGTTCGGCAACCTTCACCCTGCTCCTTGGAAGAAACAGGCAGCAAGCAGACATCCAAGGTCTCTTGAGTTAATTCCATCTTCCCTGGTGAATTATAACTTCTTGCAGACACAAAGGAGACAAATGACACATCAACAAGAGCTTCACTGGCTGGGGGAGGATCTAAACATTCTTACATATGGAAGTGGGTATTGTTAATATCCCCATTTTGTATGAAGAGACTAATTTGCACTATAATCAAATATCCCTCCAAACTTAGAACTCTATCTTGTAAATGTATTTTATAGTTTTCAAATTAGTTTCTAATATGACGTCTTTTTTGTTCTTCCCAACAATCTTGTAAAATGGATAGGGAAGTAATAGCACAGTTTTTATAGATAAGGCAAGTGAGGATCAAAGAAATTGGGAGTTATCATAAGTCGCAGAAATAGGGAAAACTGGATTTGAGACTCAAATCCAGTTCTTCTGATTTCAAACCAACCTCACCTATACCTGCTATACAAACTTGCTCTAAGACAGCAATGCCCAATAGAACTTTCTGTGATGATGGAAATGCTCTATATCTGTGCTGTTCAATATGGTAGCCAATATGGCTATTGAACAATTGAAATGTGACTAGTGAAATTAAGCAAATAAAATTTTTATTTAGTTTTAATTAAATTTAAATGAATATAGCCATATCAGACAGTACAGCTTGAGAATAGGAATAAATCATAAGTGCTGGCGAGCAAGCAGAGAGACAGGAACACTCTTACACTGCTGATGGGACTGCAAATTAGTGCAACTTTTGTGGAAAAGAATTTGGAGATACCTGAAACAGCTAGAAATAGAAATACGATTTGACCCAGCAATAGCATTGTTGGGCATCTACCCAAAAGAACATAAGTCTCTCTATTATAAAGACATTGGCACCCGAATAATTATGGTAGCACAATTCACTATTGCAAGCGCATGGAAACTACCTAAGTGCCTGTCAGTTCATGAGTGGATAACTAAAAGGTGGTATATGCTCACAATGGAATATTACTCAATCCTAAGAAACGACAGTGAGCTAGTACCGTTTATGCTATCCTGGATTAAGCTTAAGCCCGTAATACAAAGCGAGATGACACAAGATCTGGAAAATGGGCCCCACATCTACTCACCATCAAATTGGTACTGATTGACTAAAACTATGGTGCTCAAAAACCGGTAATGTTCAACAGGGATTTGGCGGGGGAGACCCACATCTTAAGGAAGTGTCGAGCATTGTGGGGGGGAAGGGATCACCTCTATCACTTTTTAGAGAGAGGTAAAGATATACATTGTAACCAAAATGTCTGAAAAAAATCTGTAACTGGGAAGTGGGGAGGGGGAAGGGGGGCGGGAGGGGGGAAAGGGTATGTACTTACACGGTGGGTTTGGTGCACACCACATGGAGGCTGGACACGCTAGAAGCTCTGGCTTAGTTGGGTGGAGTAGGGGGGAAAGGGGCAAGTTATGTAACCCTAACAATATCTGTACCCCGTAATATGAAGTAATTAAAAAATAAAATAAAGGAATACTATAGGAATATGTTACTAAGAAATTCCACATCTCTCTATATTACAAATAGACCCTGATGATTTTTTTCCAGCTGTTTCTAGGAAAGTTAATCATATACTATTTCAAAATGTAGAAAAGGATAGTATGCTGTCTACCTTGATGAGACAAATAAGATCTTGATCCCCAAACCCAAAAATAACTATACAACAAATGAGAATTTCAGGCTGTTCATAACTTATGAACATCAGCTATTCTAAATAGAGTCTTGGCAAAGCACACATTGAAAGTATTCCATATATTCATCAGGGAAAAGTTACAGCTTGAAATTTTTGTAACAGGGTGATTATTTGAATATATAAAATAAATTTAGGAGGGGTGGAGCAAGATGGTGGACGAGAAACACCGCCAGAGTGTCTCTGCAGAAAAGACAGATTCTAGCAGAAAATAGAAAAAAGAAGCAAGAAGACGGGCATACAGCGGACGAGGGCTGGAAGGAGGGGTACTTGACACCCCGGGAGACTCCACGGGAAGAGGCTGTGGAGAAATGGAGGCTGAGACCACCGGAGCAGCCCAGAGACCAGAGGCAAGGGTAGGTGGATTTGCTATTTCCCCTCCCCTGCATTTGGGACTGCTGGAGGGCTCCCCAGCGGGTGGAGAGACCTGCGGACACCTGCCCAGAGACGACGGCCAACAGCCAGTGGTAAGATTGTAGCAGACGTGGCACCAGGTTCCCAACTTCCTCCGGGCACCTCCGTGTGCACAGACCCGAGCCGCGCAGCAGGCGCCATATTGCATCCTCCTCTTCGCCGCCGACCCTACCCGCGGCTGCCCAGAGAGACTATACAACCACCAGCCAGAGGCACATCCAGGGAACGGGACCTTCCCTTTTGGGACACTACAGCTGACTTAGGGGAACTCAGACTGTGAGCTCCATACCCGCCAGCTCTCCCAGGTGTTTCTGGCACGGTACTCCCAGGAGAACGGTGCCGACTCAGAGGCAGAGAGACATAGACCCAGCTTGGGCTCCCTGTGGGTGAATTGGGACCGGAAATCCTCTCCCTGGTGGGGATACAGTTTGAAATCTGGGACCCAGAGGTCGGACCTGCAGACCAGATCCCCTGCACCGAGGACTAGCATTGCCCGGGGCACAGAAGGGTTATACGTGAAGAGCCTACTGAGGTGTGTGTGCCTCCAGGGTCGGATCGGCATCCTAGAGGGCAACCCTCCTCCCAGGAGGAGGCCGTGCGCCCAGCCCAGGTGGCGTTCCTGTGCAGGGAACCTCCCCGCCGGCATCACATTCGGGGAGGCCTGGTGCCTTGTGGTCTGGCCTGCTAGCAGAGGCCCAGGAGTAGCTGCGGAGTTGGAGAGGGTGGAAAGAAGCGAGGCCCGCTCCAGACTGCGGGTCTCAGACAGCCCCACGCCCACACCCAGACTTTCTGGCTGAGCAGGACCATTCCAGCCCCGCCCTGACAGCTTTTCCTGGAAGCAGAGAACAGAACTTTGACCCCTGCTAACTGCTGAGGGCAGGCTTACCCAACCCAGCTCCGCCGAGAACAAGAGCTGATAACAGGACACAAAATCAACAGCATAGCCTGTTCCTCTAAGCAAACGCCACCTACTGACAGGGACGGCATCTTGCACAGCCTTTCCATGGCACCCACTGACTCAATATACAGGGAGTGGTCCAATTTCACCCACAGACACCACCTAACACCTCAGAAACTAAACAAGGTGTGTGAATACCCAAACAATAACGTAAAGGAAAGAAACAACAACTGATCGAAATGGGAAGAAATCAGTGAAAGAACTCAGGAAATATGAAGAACCAAACGCAAAACACACCCCCAAAGAGGAGCACCAGCCCCCTAGAAACGGACACCAACCAAAATCAGGCAACCAATATGACAGAAGAAGAATTTTGTATGTGGATCATAAAAACACTCACCGAGCTGAAACAACAACTCACCAACCAACACAAAGAAACCACAAAAAGTCTCCAGGATATGGGAAAAGAAATACACACAATGAAGAAAAGTGTAACCGAATTCCTAGAAATGAAGAATCAATTCGAGGAACTACAAAATACAGTGGAAAGTCTCAAAAACAGGGTAGATCAAACAGAAGAAAGAATCTCAGAGCTTGAAGATAACACCCACCAATTAAATAAATCAGTCACAGAAATAGAACAGAGAAACAAGAGAAAAGAGCAAAGCCTACAGGAGCTGTGGGATTATGTGAAAAAACCTAATGTGAGGCTCATAGGGTTACAAGAAGGGGAAGCAGACAACACTCAAGGGTTGGACAAACTGTTTGAAGATATAATAGAGGAAAATTTCCCAGGCCTTGCTCAAAATCTTGATATACAAGTTCAAGAAGCTCAGAGGACCCCTGGGAGATTCAATGCAAACAGGAATACGTCACAACATGCAGTCATCAGACTGACCAAAGTATCAACTAAAGAGGCCCTTCTGAGAGCTGTAAGACAAAAGAAGGAAGTAACATACAAGGGAAAGCCAATTCGAATAACATCAGACTTCTCTAATGAGACTTTACAAGCAAGGAGAGAATGGGGCCCCATTCTCACTCTTTTGAAACAAAACAATGGCCAGCCTAGAATATTATTCCCTGCAAAACTAAGCTTCGTATATGAAGGAGAAATAAAAACATTCTCAGACAAGCAAAGGTTCAGAGAATTCACCAAGACAAGACCAGCCCTACAAGAAGTACTTAAAACAGTGTTACGCATGGAACATCATAAAAATAACCCACGAATATAAAAACAACCAAAACCCAAAGATATTAAAGGCCAGATATTACAATGGCTCAACACAGAAATCATAGCAACAACATCCAACCCAACAGAATGAACAGTAATCTACCTTACCTATCAGTTCTCTCAATAAATATGAATGGCTTAAAATCTCCAGTAAAGAGACATAGGCTGGCTGAATGGATAAGAAAATACAGGCCAAGTATATGCTGTCTTCAGGAAACACATCTAACCTGCAAGGATGCCTATAGACTAAAAATAAAAGGGTGGAGATCATATCCCAAGCAAATAGAAGCCAAAAGAAGGCTGGTGTGGCAGTTCTAATTTCAGACAATTTAGTTTTTAAACCAACAAAAGTAGTGAAAGACAAAGAGGGTCATTATATAATGGTGAAGGGCACAGTCCAACAAGAAGAGATAACAATATTAAATATATATGCACCCAACTTAGGTGCACCCAGATTCATAAAGCAAACCTTACTAGATCTAAGCAAATGCATAATCACCGGAGATTTCAATGCCCCCTGACGGCACGAGACAGATCCTCCAAACAGAAAAGTAATAAAGAAATGATGGCCTTAAACCAAACTCTAGAACAATTGGATCTGACTGACATTTACAGAACATTCTACCCAAAATCCACTGAATATACGTTCTTCTCATCAGCTCACGGGACATTCTCTAAGATTGACCATATCCTAGGACACAAGGAAAATCTCAAGAAATTTAAAAAAATAGAAATCATACCATGTACCTTCTCAGACCACAGTGGAATAAAAGTATAAATCAACCCTAACAGAAACTCACATTTCTACACAAAAACGTGGAAATTAAACAACCTCCTACTAAATGATTACTTCGTAAATGAAGAAATCAAGACGGAAATAAAAAACTTCTATGAAGAAAACGACAATGGAGAGACAAGTTATCAACTCCTCTGGGACACAGCTAAAGCAGTTCTGAGAGGAAAGTTTATCTCCATAAATGCCTATAACCAAAAGGCAAGAAGATCACAAATAGACAATCTAATGAAACGACTCAAAGAGCTGGAAAAAGAAGAACAGACCAACCCCAAACCCAGCAGAAGAAGTGAAATCAACAAGATCAAATCAGAACTAAACGAAATTGAAAACAGGAAAGCTATTCAGGAGATTAATAAAACAAAAAGTTGGTTCTTTGAAAAAATAAACAAAATTGACACACCATTGGCTAAGCTAACGAAAAGCAGACAAGAGAAATCTCTAATAAGCTCCATCAGGAATAAAAAAGGAGATATCACAACTGATCCCAAAGAGATACAAGATACAATTTATGAATACTACAAAAATCTTTATGCACACAAACTGGAAAATGTGGAGGAAATGGACAAATTTCTAGAAACACACAGCCTCCCTAGGCTCAACCAGGAAGAAATAGATTCCCTGAACAGACCAATCTCAACAGCTGAAATAGAAACAGCAATTAAAAATCTCCCTAAAAAGAAAAGTCCCGGTCCAGATGGCTTCACACCTGAATTTTACCATACTTACAAAGAAGTAGTACCTATCTTGCAGAAACTATTCCACAACATCGAGAAGAACGGAAACCTCCCCAACACCTTTTATGAAGCGAATATTACTCTGATACCAAAACCAGGAAAGGATGCAACAAAAAAAGAAAACTACACACCAATATCCCTAATGAATATAGATGCAAAAATTTTCAACAAAATCTTAGCTAACCTAATCCAGACACTTATCAAAAAAATAATCCACCACGACCAAGTGGGCTTCATCCCAGGGATGCAGGGATGGTTCAACATACGTAAATCTATAAATGCAATTCACCACATAAACAGAAGCAAAAACAAAGACCACATGATTCTTTCAATAGATGCAGAAAAAGCTTTTGACAAAATTCAACACCCTTTCATGATACGAACACTTAAGAAAATAGGCATAGAAGGGTCATACCTAAAAATGTTACAAGCCATTTATGACAGACCCATAGCCAACATCCTACTGAATGGGGAAAAACTGAAAGCATTCCCACTTAGAACTGGAACCAGACAAGGCTGCCCACTATCTCCACTTCTGTTCAACATAGTGCTGGAAGTCCCTGGCTACAGCAATCAGACAGGAAAATGGAATCAAAGGTATCCAAATAGGGGCAGAAGAGATCAAACTTTCACTGTTTGCTGATGATATGATATTGTATCTAGAAAACCCCAAGGATTCAACCAAGAAACTCCTGGAACTGATCAATGAATTTAGTAAAGTCTCAGGATACAAAATCAATACACAGAAATCAGAGGCATTCATATACGCCAACAACAATCTAATTGAGAACCAAATCAAAGACTCAATTCCCTTCACAATAGCAACAAAGAAATTAAAGTACCTAGGAATATATTTAACCAAAGAGGTAAAAGACCTCTACAGGGAGAACTATGAAACACTGAGGAAGGAAATAGCAGAGGATGTAAACAGATGGAAATCCATACCATGCTCGTGGATCGGCAGACTCAATATCATCAAAATGTCCATACTACCCAAACTGATCTACAGATTCAATGCAATACCTATGAAAATCCCATCAGCATTCTTCACAGATATAGAAAAAATAATTTTACGCTTCGTATGGAACCAAAGAAGACCCCGAATATCAAGAGCAATTCTAGGCAACAAAAACAAAATGGGAGGCATTAATATGCCAGATATCAAACTATACTACAAAGCTGTAGTAATTAAAACAATATGGTATTGGCACAAAAACAGGAATATTGACCAGTGGAACAGATGTGAGAATCCTGATATAAAACCATCCTCATATAGCCATCTCATCTTTGACAAAGCAGACAAAAACATACGCTGGGGAAAAGAATCCCTCTTCAATAAATGGTGCTGGGAAAACTGGATAGCCACCTGTAGAAGGCTAAAACAGGACCCACACCTTTCACCTCTCACAAAAACCAACTCACGCTGGATAACAGACTTAAACCTAAGATAAGAAACTATTAGAACTCTAGAGGAATAAGTTGGAATCACTCTCCTAGACATCGGCCTGGGCAAAGAGTTTATGAAGAAGTCCCCAAAGGCAATCACAGCAGCAACAAAAATAAATAAATGGGACATGATCAAACTACAAAGCTTCTGCATAGCCAAAGAAATAGTCATGAAAGTAAACAGACAACCTACAGAATGGGAGAAAATTTTTGCATCCTATGCATCCGATAAGAGACTGATAACTAGAATATACTTAGAACTCACGAAAATTAGGAAGAAAAAATCAAATAACCCCATTAAAAAGTGGGCAAAGGACTTGAACAGAAATTTTTCTAAAGAAGACAGAAGAATGGCCAACAAACATATGAAGAAATGCTCAACATCTCTAATCATCAGGGAAATGCAAATCAAAACCACAATGAGATATCACTTAACCCCAGTGAGAATGGCCTTTATCAAAAAATCTCCAAACAATAAATGCTGGCGTGGTTGCGGAGAGAGAGGAACACTCCTACACTGCTGGTGGGACTGCAAACTAGTTCAACCTCTGTGGAAAGCAATATGGAGATACCTTAAAGCGATACAAGTGAATCTACCAATTGATCCAGCAATCCCATTGCTGGGCATCTACCCAAATGATCCAGTGACACTCTGCAAAAAAGACACCTGCACTCGAATGTTTATAGCAGCACAATTCATAATTGCAAGGCTGTGGAAACAGCCCAAGTGCCCATCAATCCAAGAATGGATTAATAAAATGTGGTATATGTACACCATGGAGTACTTACTATTCAGCTCTAAGAAACAATGGTGATATATCACACCTTATATTTTCCTGGTTAGAGCTGGAACCCATACTACTAAGTTAAGTATCCCAAGAATGGAAAAACAAGCACCAGATATATTCTCCAGCAAACTGGTATTAACTGAGTAGCACCTAAGTAGACACATAGGTGCTACAGTAATAGGGTATTGGGCAGGTGGGAGGCGGGAGGGGGGCGGGTATATACATACATAGTGAGTGAGATGTGCACCATCTGGGGGATGGTCATGATGGAGACTCAGACTTTTGGGGGGGGGGGAAATGGGCATTTATTGAAACCTTAAAATCTGTACCCCCATAATATACCAAAAAAAAATATCTGGCCTTTAATCTTTAGATTTTGGTGTTTTTATGTCCTTGACTGTTTATTATGCTGCTCCGTATGTAACACTGTTTTGAGTATTTCTTGTAGGGCTCATCTTGTCTTGGTGAATTCCCTGAGACTTTGCTTGTCTGAGAGTGTCTTGATTTCTCCTTCTTATATAAAGCTTAGTTTTGCAGGGTACAAGATTCTAGGCTGGGCATTATTTTGTTTCAAAAGAGTGAGAACGGGGCTCCAGTATCTCCTTGCTTGTAATGTTTCAGTTGAGAAATATGGCGTTATTCTGATCGGTGTTTCTTTGTATGTAACTTGCTTCTTTCACCCTAGAGCTTGTAAGAGGGTCTCTTTTGTTGATATTTTTGTCTGTCTGATAACTATGTGTCGTGGTGTTTTCTTGTTTGCATTGTATCTCCCAGGGGTCCTTTGGGCCTATTATATTTCTAATTCTAAATTATTGGCCAGACCTCGGAAATTTTTCTCAATTATATCTTCAAATAGCTTATCTAACCCTTGGGTTTTTTCTTCCTCCTTCCTCGGAATCCAGTGGCACCGCAGCTTATTTTTCTTCATATAAACCCACAATTCTTGTAAGTTTGTTCATATCTCTTATTTCTCTGCTGTATCTCGGTGATTAACTTATTTGATTTGAAGGTATTTTCTTCAATCTCTGAGATTCTTTCTTCTGTTTGGTCCACTGTATTTTTAATGCTTTCCACTATGTTTTGTATTTCCCTGAATAAATTCTTCATTTCTAGGAGATCGGATTGATTTCTATTTAAGATCTTGATTTCCTTAGAGATTTTTTTCCAAGTCATGAATTTTTTTTGTGGTTTCTTTGTGTTGTTTATCCAGTTTTTCTTACATAATATTGAACTTTCTTACAATCCAATTTTGGAATTCTTCTTCTGTCATTTTAATGTTTGGGGTTTGTTCAGTCTCTGTATCTTGAGAGCTGGTGTATCTCTTAGGGGGAGATTTATTGTTTTCAGTTTGATTTTTTGAATTCCCAAAAATCTTATGCTGTGCTCTCCCCATCTGGATCAGCTGATGGTGCTCAGGCATTCTCTCTTCTGTAGTTTCTTGATCAGCCACTGGGGGAGCTCTTCCACCACACTTGGAAGGTACTCCTGATTGGAGGGGTTACTTGTGGAGCCTATTGTGGCCACTTGTGGGGGATTTGTTCCTTGACCACGGCCATGACTGTTGGCCACTGACCAGGGGAGGAGATCCAGCCCCAGCGTTTTGATCAACTGGGTGACTTAACTGTTCTGGGAAACAAAGTCATTTATACTGCCCGCTCGCAGGCCCAGTGGATTCACCCCAGATTAGTAGGATCGTGGCTGTTCTTATCTCACCCCTACTCTAGGGCTGGAGCCTACCACTTTCTGCATGAGAGTTGCGAACTATGGAGAGGAGTTAGCTCCCCAGTCTGCCCTTTACGCCAGTGCACCAGTGGCTGTAACTTCCCTTGACATTATTTTTCTCAGTAGCCAGGCGTGGCCAGACTATTGCAGATTGTGTAGGGTCAGAATTTGTCAGGATAGTCTCTAGGCTGGGGGAAAGGATCTGCCCACCACACCGTATCACACCACGGTGGCTGGGCTGTGGACCCCCTCAATGGCGACCACTTGCCCACTTGCAGTTTACCAGCACTAAGGGTGACTGTTTAGTAGGTGGCAGGTGCCAGGTTGGGCATCTTGGTCACCAGGACACCCCGTTGCCTCCTCGATGGCACCTTCCATGCCTGATCAGCCATAGTTCTCGCTCTTACTGACCCACTCTGTGCAGACTTAATCGCCTGAGGCAATTCCAGCTTAGAGTTCCCCACTTAGTGAACAGCTCTGTAAGGCTGTGTGTCTTCATGTTTGCATTGAATCTCTCAGGTATCCTTTGAGCTTCTTGTACTTTGATATATAGATTTTTAGCAAGGCCTAGGAAATTTTCCTCTATTATATCTTCAAATAGCTTATCTAACCCTTGCGTTTTTTCTTCTTCCCCTCCTGGAATCCTATAACCTTCACATTAGGTTTCTAAACAGAATCCCATATTTCTTGTAGGCTTTGTTCTTTTCTCTTATTTCTCTGCTCCATTTCTGTGACTGACTTATTTAATTGGAAGGTGTTATCTTCAATCTCTGAGATTCTTTCTTCTGTTTGATCTACCGTGTTCTTGAGGCTTTCTATTGTGTTTCCTAGTTCCCTGAATAGATTCTGCCTTTCCAGGAGTTCAGTTTGATTTGTCTTTAATATTTCAATTTCTTTAATGAATTTATCTTTCAGGTCCTGGATTTTTTCATGGTTTATTTGTGTTGGTGTTCTCTTGTTTCTTTCAAGTCATTGAGTTTTCTTACAATCCATGTTCGAAATTCTTCTTCTGTCATTTTAGTGTTATGCTTTTGGTTGATATCTATTTCTAGAGAACTGGTGTTCCTGTATGAGGTGTGCTTTCCATTTGATTCTTTACACTTCTAGAGTTCTCTGATTTCTTCCCATTTAGATCAGTTGTTGCTTATTACCTTTAGATTTTTGTTTGGATAATGACACACCCCATTTAATCTCTGAACTAGTAGGTGTTGTTTGTGGGTGAGATTCGACCACACCCTGTATGATGAGTCTATAGATGCCATAAAAGGGTGTGCAGAGTGACGTCTCTATCTGTAGGTGGCAATTGCTGGGAGGAGCAGGCTACAGTGTTGTTTTGGGGTCCTGTAACCAGCTCGTGTTCCTCTGGAGAGGCACTCTAGTGCCTGAGGTGGTGCATAGGGCCCTGGGACTTCAAGGCGTGTCCTTATTCTCCACCACAGTAAGGGCAGGTATGGGAGGAGTAAGTCTGGGCCAAGCTGGATTGAGTAATCTAGCCCTCAAGAACCACAAATGCTGTTAACAGGGGTCAAATGTCTGTTCTCTGCTTCTGGGCAAATCTGTCAGGGAGGGCCTGAAATGGTTCCACTCAGCTGGAATGTCTCTTTGTGGTTGTAGGACTGTCTTAGAATGGCATTCTAGAGCAGGAATCACTCCTTTCCACCCTACCCCACTCTGTGGCTTCTTCTGGGCCTTTTCAAACAGGCAAGACCTCATGCAAGTGAGTGTCCCCTGGCTTTGATGTGGACTGGGAGGTTCCATGTGTAGGATCACAGCCTGTGCTGGGCACTCTGCCCTGCTGTGGTAGGACGGTTACTATCAAGCACACTGATCTGCCTCTGAAGGAACACACACACCTTAGTAGGCTCATTCACGAATATCCCTTCTGGGCACCAGGGAAATGGGAGACCTGGGTGCACGGGATCTGGTCCACAGGTCTGACCTATGGGCCCCTGAATTCAATCCCTGATCCCACCAGGAAGAGGAGTGCTGGTCCTAATTCACCCATGGGGTCCCAAGCTCGGTTGATGTCTCTCAGACTCAGGATCTTCCCCATTCTCCTGGAGTCACCAGGTCAGCAGCACCTGGGAGGGCTGGTGGTTAGGGAGCTCACCATCTGAGTACCCCTTAGTCAGCTATAGGGCCCCTAAAGGAAAGGTACTGTTTCTCAGAGATGCCTCCAGGTGGTTGCTAAATTATCTGTCTCAGCAGCCGCGGATCTTTTCACTCATTTTTAAGGGATATTTTCCTCCTGTTGTTGAATAGTTTGAGTTTCTTGTATATTTTGTATATTAGCCCTTTTATCCAATATACAAATTATAAATATTTTCTCCAAATCTTTGGATTGCCTCTTCACTCTATTCATGGTTTCCTTTACTGTGCAGAAAATTTTTAGTTTGATGCAATGCCATTTATATGTTTTGGCTTTCATGGCCTCTGCTTTTTGGATCTTAATCAAGAAATCACTGCCCAGACCCATGTCATGGAGTTTTTTCCCTGTGTTTTCTTCTAATTCTTTTATGACTTCAGTAGTTAAATTTAAGTCTTTTATCTATTTTGAGTTTATTCTTGTATAAGGGATGAGATAAGCATCTATATTTTCATTCTTCTGTATGGTGATATCCAGTTTTCTTCACATCATTTATTAAAAAGACTGTACTTTACCCATTGTGTTTTCTTGGTATCTTTGTCCAAAATGAATTGATGATAAATGTGTGGATTTATTTCTGGGCTCCCTATTCTATTCTATTTGTTGATGTGTCTGTTTTTATGCCAGTAACATGCTGTTCTTGATTACTACAGTTCTGTAATATATTTTGAAATCCAGTAGTATTATGCATACAGATTTGTTCTTTTTGCTCAAGATTGTTTTGCCTATTTAGGAACTTTTGTTGTTACTTACATATTTTAGGACTGTTTTTCTATTTACATGAAGAATTACATTGGAATTTTGACAGGGATTTCATCGACTCTGTGGATTGCACTGATATTTTAATAATATTAATTATTCCAATCCATGAACATGAGAGTTTTAAAAATTTATTTGTTTCATATTTCGTAAATATTTTATAGTTTTCAATATACAGATCTTTCAGCTACTTGGTTACATTCACTCCAAAATATTTTATTTTGTTGTTATTTAATTTCTTTTTTAGATAGTTCATTCTTAGTGTATAGAAACACTACTGATTTTTGTTATTTGATTTTGTATCCTACAACATTATTGAGTTTGTTAAATAGTTATAAGAGTTTTTTTCTGGAGTCTTTAGGACTTTCTATATATAAGATCATGCCATCAGTAAACAGAAACAATTTCACCTCTTTCTTTCTAATTTGGATGCCTTTAATTTCTTCCTCTTTTAGATAAATATAATCATTATGGCTTAGGAAAATGTTGAGTCAATAATCTGGTTGATTCCATATTAAAGCAATAGTATGTGAATATTTCTGTTTAAAACAAACTGGAGCATTTTTGTTGATTTATAAGCCTTCTTTGGATAAGGGCTTTCCCATAAAACAGGTGATTCTCAGAGATGACTTAGATGTAAGTGTGATTTGGAGACACTGTTACTGAGGAGAGGATAGGAGGCCCCATCTTCCCCAGTGTAGGGTGGGCAATATAGGGACAATTAAACCCAAGGATTTTGGGAAAAACTCAAGGACAATTCAGGCATAAGTCACTATTAAAGAGGGGCCTAATTTAAAGTCGGAGTTTAGGATTTGGTACTGGGATTTGTGAAAAGCAGCTGTACTCAATAAAAGGGAAATATGGATCTTTAGCAAAGAAGGCAAATCCATATAAGAGAAAAGAAATGCCAAAACAAAGTGCTATTCAAGGAAGACAAGCTTCCAAAGTTTTTACAAAAAAGCTAGGTAAATTCTTCCATCACCACGGAGCAAAAGGGCAGATGAGAAAAGCCGACAGCCAGAATGTCTCTGCAAAAGAGATAGATTTTAGAAGAAAGTAGAAGAAATAAGCAAGCAGGCAAGCATATGTGGGATGAGGGTTGGAAGGAGGGGTAACCTAGACTACGAGAGACTCCATGGGAGGAGATTGTGGAGGAGAATTGGAAGAAGACAGCTCCCGAGAAGCTCAGAGATGAGTGACAAGGGTAGGTTGAGTGGTTAACTTTATGCTCCCTTGCATCTCAGACTGCTGGTGGGCTCCCAAATGGTGGGAGAGACCTGTGGAAACCAGCCCAGAGACACCCGCCACAAGTGAGTTGTAAGCCTGTTGCAGTCTCGGCACCAGGCTCCCAACTCACTCGGGGAACCACCCTGTTCAAAGACCCAAGCCACTCGGCAAACGCCATATTGCTACATTGTCTCCTCCCCATTCCCTATCTATGGCTGCCAAGAGAGACAATATAGCCACCAGCTGGAGGCATCTCCAGGGAATTGGACCTTTCCTTTTTGGACCCTACAGCTGACTGAGGGGTAATGAGATGTTGAGCCCCCTAACTGCCAGCCCTAACCAGGTGCTGCTGATTTGGTGATGCCAGTAGAATGGGGCAGATTCTGAGGCTGAGAGACGCCAACCCAGCTTGGGCACCCTGTGGGTGAATTAGGACTGGCACTCCTCTCCCTTGTGAGGACAGGGATTGAATTCTGGTGCCCATAAGTCAAACGTTCAGACCAAATCCCGTGCACCCAGGTCTTGCATTGTCCCAGGCACAGAAGAGATATTTGTGAATGAGCCTACTAAGGTGTGTGTGCCTTCAGAGGAGGATTAGAGTGATTGAGGGCAACCCTCCTCTCACAAGAGGGCTGTGTACCCAGCCTAGGCTGCAATCTTGTGCTGGCGTAAGGTCCTGCCTGTTTTCAGAGGCCCAAGAGAAGCCATGGAGTTGGGGAGGGTGGAAAGAAGCGAAGCTTGATCCAGACTGCAGGTCTCAGACAGCCCCACCCCATACACAGACTTTATGGCTGAGTGGGGCCATTCCAGCCCCTCCCTGACAGTTTTGCCCAGAAGCTGAGAACAGACCTTTGACCCCTGCTAACAGCATTTTTGGCACTTGAGAACAGGCTTACCCAACCCAGCTCCACCCACACTCACTCCCAGACCAGCCCTAACTGAGGTGGATAGTAAGGACACACCCAGAAGTCCCATGGCTCACCCGCCACCCGAGGCACTACAGTGCCTCTCCAGAGGACCAAGAGCTGGTTACAGGAACCAAAACCAACACTGTAGCCTGTTCCTCCCAGCAAGAGCCACCTACTGACAGGGAGGTAATTTTGTACACAATTTTAGTGCATCTACTGACTCATCATATAGGGTGGGGCTGAATATCACCCACAAACACCACCTACTGCTCAGAGACTAAATAGGGCATGTCATTATCCAAACTAAAATCTAAGGGTAAGAAGCAATAGCTGATCCGGATCAGAAGAAATCAGCATAAGAATTCTGGAAGTATGAAGACTCAAACAGAATGGACCCACCCAAAGAGGAACACCAGCCCTTTAGAAATGAACATCAACCAAAATCAGAACACTAAATGACAGAAGAAGAATTTCGAACATGGATTGGAAAAAAATTCAATGACTTGAAATAAAAAGTAGATAACCAACACAAAGAAACCACAAAAAAATGTATATCTAGGGCCTGGAAGAAAAATTCACTAAAGAAATTTAAATAGTAAAGAAAAATCAAACCAAATTCCTGGAAACGAAGAATCTATAAAGGGAACTAGGAAACATAATGGAAAGCCTCAAGAACAGGGTAGATCAAACAGAAGAAAGAATCTCAGAGATTGAAGATAACACCTTCCAATTAAATAAATCAGTTACAGAGATGAAGCAGAGAAATAAGAGAAATGAGCAAAGCCTACAAGAAATGTGGGATTATGTGAAGAAAACTTATGTGGGGATACAGGGATTCCAGAAGGGAAAGAAGAAAAAACGCAAGGGTTGGATAAGCTATTTGAAATAGAGAAAAGTTTCCTAGGCCTTGCTAAAAATTTAGATATACAAGGATAAGAAGATCAAAGGATCCCTGGGAGATTCAATGCAAAAATGAAGACACCACGACATGCAGTCATCATACTGACTAAACTATCAACTAAAGAGTCCCTTCTATGAGCTGTAAGGCAAAAGAAGCAAGAAACATACAAAGGAAAGCCAATCCAAAAGACACCATATTTATCTACAGAAACCTTACAAGCAAGGAGAGACTGAGGCCCCATTCTCATTCTCCTGAAACAGAATAATGCCCAGCCTATATTCTTGAACATTGCAAAATTATGTTTTGTATTTGAAGGAGAAATAAAGCCATTCTCAGATGAGCAAACTCTGAGGAAATTTACCAATACAAGACCAGTCCTCCAAGAAGTACTCAAAACAGTGTTACCCACAGATCAGCATAATAAACACTGATGAATGTAATTCCATTCAAAAGCTAAAGATCAAAGGCCAGATACTACAATGGCTCTAGAGAGAAAACAAAGAAACAAAGTTCAACCTAACAAAATGAACAGAAATCTGTCCTACCTATCATTTCTCTCAATAAATGTGAATGGATTGAACTCCCCACTAAAGAGATATAAGGTGGCTGAATGGATAAAAATATACAAGCCAAGTATCTTCTGCCTTCAGAAAACATATCTAACATGCAAGGATGCTTTTAGACCAAAGGTAAAGGGGTGTAGAACAATATATCAAGCAAACGGAAACCAAAAGAAGGCTGGTGTGGCAGGTTTGATTTCAGATAACTTACTTTTTAAATCACCAAGAGAAATTAAAGACAAAGCCAGTAACTATATAATGGTGAAGGGTACAGTTGGAAGGTGACATAAAAGAGAAAATCTGGCATCCCGATGACCCAGTTCCTCATTCTGGCACCTGCCATCTCCTGAACAGTCACCCCCAGTGCTGGAAAGTCTGTGAATGTGTGAGTGGTCACCATCATGGGGGTCCACATCCCCGCTGCCGTGGTGTGGTATGTTGTGGCGGGCAGATCCCCTCCCCCAGCCCAGAGACCCCCCTACAAACTTGGCCCTTACACAATCTACGATTAACTAGCCAGGCCTGTCTTGATGGGTGAACTTTGAACACTCGTACTGAGGAGGATATCACCAATGGGATTTACAGCTTCTGGGGCATGGAGGTGCCAGATAGACTTGGTAGCTACCTCCTCCCCCTAGCCTGCATCTTTCATTTTGAAAGTGGTAGGTTCCATCCATGGAGGCAGGGTGAGACTAGAAAAGCAACTTTCCCCCTAGTCTAGGGTGAATCCTCCAGGCCTTGGCACAGTTGGCACAGATCAAAGCTGACAGCCCAATGACTGCTATTCAGACAGGTTTTGGTCCCCCAGATTATCAAAACACTCAGCCTGGATCTCCACCCCCGTCTGCTGCCAAAAGTCAGGGCCTTGGTCAAGGAACAAATCCCCCACAAGTGGCCACAATAGGCTCCACAAGTAACTCCTCCCATCATTACTAGCATCTGAAGTGTGGGGGAAGAGTTCCTCCTAGTGGCAGATCAAGAAAGCATAGAAGCGAGGACACTCAGGCAGCCTCCTTTCTTTTCTTTTTTTTTTTTATTTCGGCATATTATGGGGGTACACATTTTAAGGTTTCAGTAAATGCCCATTTCCCCCACACCCCCCAAAAGTCTGAGTCTCCATCAAGACCATGCCCTAGATGGTGCACATCTCACTCATTATGTATGTAAATACCCGCCCACTCCCCCCCTCCCGCCTGCCCAATACCCTATTACTGTAGTACCTATGTGTCCACTTAGGTGCTACTCAGTTAATACCAGTTTGAAGGAGAATATATCTGGCGCTAGTTTTTCCATTCTTGGGATAATTCACTTAGTAGTATGGGTTCCAGCTCAAACCAGCAAAATATAAGATGTGCTATATCACCGTTGTTTCTTAGAGCTGAATAGTACTCCATGGTATACATATACCATATTTTATTAATCCATTCATGGATTGATGGGCACTTGGGCTGTTTCCACAGCCTTGCAATTATGAATTATGCTGCTATAAACATTCGAGTGCAGCTGTCTTTTTTGTAGAGTGTCATTGGATCATTTGGGTAGATGCCCAGCAATGGGATTGCTGGATCAAATGGTAGATTCACTTGTATCGCTTTAAGGTATCTCCATATTGCTTTCCACAGAGGTTGAACTAGTTTACAGTCCCACCAGCAGTGTAGGAGTGTTCCTCTCTCTCCACAACCACGCCAGCATTTATTGTTTGGAGATTTTTTGATAAAGGCCATTCTCACTGGGGTTAAGTGATAGCTCATTGTGATTTTGATTTGCATTTCCCTGATGATTAGAGATGTTGAGCATTTCTTCATATGTTTGTTGGCCATTCTTCTGTCTTCTTTAGAAAAATTTCTGTTCAAGTCTTTTGCCCACTTTTTAATGGGGTTATTTGATTTTTTCTTCCTAATTTTCGTGAGTTCTAAGTATATTCTAGTTATCAGTCCCTTATCGGATGCATAGGATGCAAAAATTTTCTCCCATTCTGTAGGTTGTCTGTTTACTTTCATGACTATTTCTTTGGCTGTGCAGAAGCTTTGTAGTTTGATCATGTCCCATTTATTTATTTTTGTTGCTGCTGTGATTGCCTTTGGGGACTTCTTCATAAACTCTTTGCCTAGGCCGATGTCTAGGAGAGTGTTTCCAACTTTTTCCTCTAGAGTTCTAATAGTTTCATATCTTAGGTTTAAGTCTGTTATCCAGCGTGAGTTGGTTTTTGTGAGAGGTGAAAGGTGTGGGTCCTGTTTTAGCCTTCTACAGGTGGCTATCCAGTTTTCCCAGCACCATTTATTGAAGAGGGATTCTTTTCCCCAGCGTATGTTTTTGTCTGCTTTGTCAAAGATGAGATGGCTATATGAGGATGGTTTTATATCAGGATTCTCACATCTGTTCCACTGGTCAATATTCCTGTTTTTGTGCCAATACCATATTGTTTTAATTACTACAGCTTTGTAGTATAGTTTGATATCTGGCATATTAATGCCTCCCATTTTGTTTTTGTTGCCTAGAATTGCTCTTGATATTCGGGGTCTTCTTTGGTTCCATACGAAGCGTAAAATTATTTTTTCTATATCTGTGAAGAATGCTGATGGGATTTTCATAGGTATTGCATTGAATCTGTAGATCAGTTTGGGTAGTATGGACATTTTGATGATATTGAGTCTGCCGATCCACGAGCATGGTATGGATTTCCATCTGTTTACATCCTCTGCTATTTCCTTCCTCAGTGTTTCATAGTTCTCCCTGTAGAGGTCTTTTACCTCTTTGGTTAAATATATTCCTAGGTACTTTAATTTCTTTGTTGCTATTGTGAAGGGAATTGAGTCTTTGATTTGGTTCTCAATTAGATTGTTGTTGGCGTATATGAATGCCTCTGATTTCTGTGTATTGATTTTGTATCCTGAGACTTTACTAAATTCATTGATCAGTTCCAGGAGTTTCTTGGTTGAATCCTTGGGGTTTTCTAGATACAATATCATATCATCAGCAAACAGTGAAAGTTTGATCTCTTCTGCCCCTATTTGGATACCTTTGATTCCATTTTCCTGTCTGATTGCTGTAGCCAGGGACTTCCAGCACTATGTTGAACAGAAGTGGAGATAGTGGGCAGCCTTTTCTGGTTCCAGTTCTAAGTGGGAATGATTTCAATCTTTCCCCATTCAGTATGATGTTTGCTACGGGTCTGTCATATATGGCTTGTATCATTTTTAGGTATGTCCCTTCTAGGCCTATTTTCTTAAGTGTTCGTATCATGAAAGGGTGTTGAATTTTGTCAAAAGCTTTTTCTGCATCTATTGAAAGAATCATGTGGTCTTTGTTTTTGCTTCTGTTTATGTGGTGAATTGCATTTATAGATTTACGTATGTTGAACTATCCCTGCATCCCTGGGATGAAGCCCACTTGGTCGTGGTGGATTATTTTTTTGATAAGTGTCTGGATTCGGTTAGCTAAGATTTTGTGGAAAATTTTTGCATCTATATTCATTAGGGATATTGTTCTGTAGTTTTCTTTTTTTGTTGCATCCTTTCCTGGTTTTGGTATCAGAGTAATATTCGCTTCATAAAAGGTGTCGGGGAGGTTTCCGTTCTTATCGATGTTGTGGAATAGTTTCTGCAAGATAGGTACTAGATCTTCTTTGTAAGTATGGTAAAATTCAGGTGTGAAGCCATCTGGACCGGGACTTTTCTTTTTAGGGAGATTTTTAATTGCTGTTTCTATTTCAGCTGTTGAGATTGGTCTGTTCAGGGAATGTATTTCTTCCTGGTTGAGCCTAGGGAGGCTGTGTGTTTCTAGAAATTTGTCCATTTCCTCCACATTTTCCAGTTTGTGTGCATAAAGATTTTTGTAGTATTCATAAATTGTATCTTGTATCTCTTTGGGATCAGTTGTGATATCTCCTTTTTTATTCCTGATGGAGCTTATTAGAGATTTCTCTTTTCTGCTTTTCGTTAGCTTAGCCAATGGCGTGTCAATCTTGTTTATTTTTTCAAAGAACCAACTTTTTGTTTTATTAATCTCCTGAATAGCTTTCCTGTTTTCAATTTCGTTTAGTTCTGATTTGATCTTGTTGATTTCACTTCTGCTGCTGGGTTTGGGGTTGGTCTGTTCTTCTTTTTCCAGCTCTTTGAGTCGTTTCATTAGATTGTCTATTTGTGATCTTCTTGCCTTTTGGTTATAGGCATTTATGGAGATAAACTTTCCTCTCAGAACTGCTTTAGCTGTGTCCCAGAGGAGTTGATAACTTGTCTCTCCATTGTCGTTTTCTTCATAGAAGTTTTTTATTTCCGTCTTGATTTCTTCATTTACGAAGTAATCATTTAGTAGGAGGTTGTTTAATTTCCACGTTTTTGTGTAGAAATGTGAGTTTCTGTTAGGGTTGATTTCTAGTTTTATTCCACTGTGATCTGAGAAGGTACATGGTATGATTTCTGTTTTTTTAAATTTCTTGAGATTTTCTTTGTGTCCTAGGATATGGTCAATCTTAGAGAATGTCCCGTGAGCTGATGAGAAGAACGTATATTCAGTGGATTTTGGGTAGAATGTTCTGTAGATGTCTGTCAGACCCAATTGTTCTAGAGTTTTGTTTAAGTCCATTATTTCTTTATTAATTTTCTGTTTGGAGGATCTGTCTCGTGCCGTCAGTGGGGTGTTGAAATCTCCGGCGATTATGGAGTTGCTATTAATCCATTTGCTTAGCTCCTGTAAGGTTTGCTTTATGAATCTGGGTGCACCTAAGTTGGGTCCATATATATTTAAAATTGTTATCTCTTCTTGTTGGGCTGTGCCCTTCACCATTATATTATGACCCCCTTTGTCTTTTACTACTTTTGTTGGTTTAAAAACTAAATTGTCTGAAATTAGAACTGCCACACCAGCCTTCTTTTGGCTTCTATTTGCTTGGAATATTGATCTCCACCCTTTGATTTTTAGTCTATATGCATCCTTGCAGGTTAGATGTGTTTCCTGAAGACAGCATATACTTGGCCTGTATTTTCTTATCCATTCAGCCAGGCTATGTCTCTTGAGTGGAGAGTTTAAGCCATTCACATTTATTGAGAGAACTGATAGGTAAGGTAGATTACTGATCATTCTGTTGGGTTGGATGTTGTTGCTATGATTTCTGTGTTGAGCCATTGTAGTATCTGGCCTTTAATATCTTTAGGTTTTGGTTGTTTTTATATTCGTGGGTTATTATTATAATGTTCCATGCATAACACTGTTTTAAGTACTTCTTGTATGGCTGGTCTTGTCTTGGTGAATTCTCTGAGCCTTTGCTTGTCTGAGAATGTTTTTATTTCTCCTTCATATACGAAGCTTAGTTTTGCAGGGAATAATATTCTAGGCTGGGCATTGTTTTCTTTCAGAAGAGTGACAATGGGCCCCAGTCTCTCCTTGCTTGTAAAGTCTCATTAGAGAAGTCTGATGTTATTCGAATTGGCTTTCCCTTGTATGTTACTTTCTTCTTTTGTCTTACAGCTCTCAGAAGGGGCTCTTTAGTTGATACTTTGGACAGCCTGATGACTGCATGTCGTGATGTCTTCCTGTTTGCGTTGAATCTCCCAGGGGTCCTCTGAGCTTCTTGAACTTGTATATCAAGATTTTGAGCAAGGCCTGTGAAATTTTCCTCTATTATATCTTCAAACAGCTTGTCCAACCCTTGAGTGTTTTCTTTTTCCCCTTCTTGTAACCCTATGAGCCTCACATTAGGTTTCTTCACATAATCCCACAGCTCTTGTAGGCTTTGCTCTTTTCTCTTGTTTCTCTGCTCTATTTCTGTGACTGATTTATTTAATTGGAGGGTGTTATCTTCAAGGTCTGAGATTCTTTCTTCTGTTTCTTCTACCCTGTTCTTGAGACTTTCCACTGTATTTTGTAGTTCCTTGAATTGATTCTTCATTTCTAGGAGTTCGGTTTCACTTTTCTTCATTGTGTCTATTTCTTTTCCCATATCCTGGAGACTTTTTGTGGTTTCTTTGTGTTTGTTATTGAGTTGTTGTTGCAGCTGGGTGAGTGTTCTTATGATCCACATACGAAATTCCTCTTCTGTCATATTGGTTGCCTGATTTTGGTTGGTGTCCGTTTCTAGGGGGCTGGTGCTCCTCTTTGGGGGTGTGTTTTCCGTTTGGTTCTGCATATTTCCTGAGTTCTTTCGCTGATTTCTTCCCATGTCGATCAGTTGTTGTTTCTTTCCTTTAGGTTATTTTTTGGGTATTCACATACCTTGTTTAGTTTCTGAGGCGTTAGGTGGTGTCTGTGGGTGAAATTGGACCACTCCCTGTATATTGAGTCAGTGTGTGCCGTGGAAAGGCTCTGCAAGATGCCGTCCCTGTCAGTAGGTGGCGTTTGCTTGGAGGAACAGGCTATGGTGTTGATTTTGAGTCCTGTTATCAGCTCTCGTTCTGGGCGGAGCTGGGTTGGGTAAGCCTGCCCTCAGGCCGTTAGCAGGGGTCAAAGTTCTGTTTTCTGCTTCCAGGGAAAGCTGTCAGGGCGGGGCTGGAATGGTCCCGCTCAGCCAGAAAGTCTGTGTGTGGGGGTGGGGCTGTCTGAGACCCCCAGTCTGGAGCGGGCCTCGCTTCTTTCCACCCTCCCCAACTCCACAGCTACTCCTGGGCCTCTGCCAGCAGGCCAGACCACAAGCAACCAGGCCTCCCAGGACTGTGATATCCGCGGGGAGGTTCCCTGCACAGGAATGCCACCAGGGTTGGGATCACAGCCTCCTCCTGGGAGGAGGGTTGCCCTCTAGGACGCCGATCTGCCCCTGGTGGCACACAGACCTCAGTAGGCTGTTCACGTATAACCCTTCTGTGCCCCGGGCAATGCTAGCCCTCGGTGCAGGGGATCTGGTCTGCAGGTCCGACCTCTGGGTCCCAGAGTTCAAACTGTATCCCCACTAGGGAGACAATTTCTGGTCCCTATTCTCCCGCAGGGAGCCCAAGCTGGGTCTATGTCTCTCAGCCTCTGAGTCAGCACCTTTCTCCTGGGAACACGGTGCCAGCAGCACCTGGGAGGGCGGGCGGGTAGGGAGCTCACAGTCTCAGTTCCCCTGAGTCAGGTGTAGGGTCCCAATAGGGAAGGTCCCGTTCCCTGGAGGTGCCTCTGGCTGGTGGCTGTATTGTCTCTCTGGGCAGCTGCGGGTAGGGTCGGCGGAGGGGAGGAGGAGGCAATATGGCGCCTGCCACGCGGCTCCGGTCCGTGCACACAGAGGTGCCCGGAAAATGTTGGGAACCTGGTGCCACGTCTCCTACAGGCTCACCGCTGGCTGACGGCGGTGGCAGTCTCTGGTCTGGTCTCCGCAGGTCGCTCCACCTGCTGGGGAGCCCACCAGCAGTCACGAATGCAGGGGAGGGGAAACAGCAATTCCACCTACCCTTGCCGCTGGTCTCCGGGCTGCTCCGGTGGTCTTAGCCTCCACTTCTCCTCCGCAGCCTCCTCCCGTGGAGTCTCCCGTGGTCTCAGGTACCCCTCTTTCCGGCCCTTGTCCGCTGTATGCTAGTCTTCTTGCTTCTTTCCTCTAATTTCTGCTAGAATCTGTCTTTTCTGCAGAGACCTCTGTCTAGCAGTGTTATTCGTCCGCCATCTTGCTCCGCTCCCAGCCTCCTTTCTATATACCCACTGAAAAGGTGTATACACACAGTGTGTTACTTATTATACAAAAAAAACAATGGCTGATCCAGATGGGGAGGGCTCAGTGAAAGAATTCTGGAAATATGAAGAAGCAAACCGAAAACACTCCCTGAAAGAGATACACCAGCTCTCACACAATGCATATTAACCAAATCCACAACACTAAAATGACAGAAAACGAATTCTAAACATGGATTGTAAGGAAGCTAAATGATATGCAAGAAAACATGGATAACCAACACAAAGACCACAAAAAATCCAGGACTTGGAAGAAAAATTCAATAAAGAAATTGAAATATTAAAGAAAAAATCCAATATCCTGGTAATGAAGAATCTATTCAGGGAAATAGAAAACACAGTGGAAAGCCTCAAAAATAGGGTAGACCAAACAGAAGAAAGAATATTATAGATTGAAGATAGCTCCTTCAAATCAAATAAGATAATCACAGAGGTAGAGCAGAAAAATAAGAGACATGAGCAAAGCTTAAAATAATTGTTGGATTATATGAAGAAATATAACCTGCAGTTGTTATGGATTCCAGAAAGGCAGGAAGAAAAGCACAAGGCTTGGATAAGCTATTTGAAGACATAATTGAGGAAAATTTCCCAGGCCTTGCTAAAGCTAGATAATCAAGTACAAGAAGCTCAAAGGATCCCTGGGAGATATAATGCAAACAGGAAAACACCACAACATGTAGTCATCAGACTGACCAAAATATCAACTAAAGTTGCCTTTCTACAAGCTGTAAGGTGAAAGTAGCAAGCACCATACAAAGGAAAGGCAATCTGAATAACAGCAGACTTCTCAACTGAAACATTACAAGCAAGGAGAGACTGGGGTTCCTTTCTCATTCTTCTGAAACAGAATAATGGCCAGCCTTGAATCTTATTCCCTGAAAAACTAAGTTTTCTATATGAAAGGAAACCAAGACATTCTCAGATAAGCAAAGACTGAGGAAATTCACCAAGATAAGACCAGCCCTTCAAGAAGTACTCAAAACAGTGTTACCCACGGATCAGCACTATAAACACTCACAAATGTAAATCTACTCAAAAGTTAAAGAACAACAGCAAAATACAACAATGGCTCAAGAGAGAAAACAATGCAACAAAGTTCAATCCAACATAATGAACAGAAATATGCCCCAACTATCTGTTCTCTCAATAAATGTGAATGGATTAAACTCCCAACTCAAGAGACATAGGCTGAGCTAATGAACAAATAAACACAAGTCAGGTATCTGCTGTCTTCAGGAAACACACCTAACTAACCTGCAGGGATGCATATAGACTATAAATAAAGGGGTGGAGATCAGTATTTCAAGCAAGCGGAAGCCAAATAAGGCTGGCGTAGCAGTTCTGATTTCAGATAACTTAGTATTTAAAGTAACAAAAGTAGTGAAAGACACAGACGGTCATTATATAATGGTGAAGAGTACAGTTCAACAAGAAGATATAACAATTTTAAATATATATCCACTCAACTTAGGGTCACCCACATTCATAAAGCAAACCTTACTGTATCTAAGAAAATTGATAAACAGCAACCACATAATGGTGGAAGATTTCACCATCCTACTGACAGCACAGGACAACTCCACAAAACAGAAAATTAATAAAGAAATAATGGATTTAAACAAAACTCTAGAACAATTGGGCCTCACTGACATTTACAGGACGTTCAACCACAAATCTACTGAATATATGTTCTTCTCATCAGCTCATGAGACATTCTCTAAGATTGACGATATCCTAGGACACAAAGCAAGTATATAAAAATTTAAAAAATAGAAATTATGCCAAGTATCTTTTCAGACCACAGTGGAATAAAAGTAGAAACCTACCTTAACAGAAACTCACATTTCTACACAAAAATGTGGAAATTAAACAACCTTCTCCTGAGGGGCGGAGCAAGATGGCGGACGAATAACACCGCCAGACAGAGGGTCTCTGCAGAAAAGACAGATTCTAGCAGAAAGTAGAGGAAAGAAGTAAGAAGATGAGCATACAGCGGACAAGGGCCGGAAGGAGGGGTACCTGAGACCCCTGGAGACTCCACGGGAGGAGGCTGCAGGAGGAGAACTGGAGGCTGAGACCACCGGAGCAGCCCGGAGACCAGCAGCAAGGGTAGGTGGATTTACTGTTTCCCCTCCCCTGCATTCGGGACTGCTGGTGGGCTCCCCAGTGGGTGGAGAGACCTGCGGACACCAGCCCAGAGACTGCCGCCGCCTGCCAACGGTGAGCCTGTAGCAGACATGGCACCAGGTTCCCAACTTCCTCCGGGCACCTCCGTGTGCACGGACTCGAGCCGCGCGGCAGGAGCCATATTGCCTCCTCCTCCCCTCCGCCGACCCTACCCGCGGCTGCCCAGAGAGACAATACAGCCACCAGCCGGAGGCACCTCCAGGGAACGGGACCTTCCCGTTTGGGACCCCGCCCGCCCTCCCAGGTGCTGCTGGCACCGTGTTCCCAGGAAAACGGTGCCGACTCAGAGGCTGAGAGACATAGACCCAGCTTGGGCTCCCTGTGGGTGAATTAGGACCGGAAATCCTCTCCCTGGTGGGAATACAGTTTGAACTCTGTGACCCAGAGGTCGGACCTGCAGACCAGATCCCCTGCACCGAGGGCTAGCATTGCCCGGGGCACAGAAGGGTTATACGTGAACAGCCTACTGACGTGTGTGTGCCTCCACGGGCGGATCGACGTCCTAGAGGGCAACCCTCCTCCCAGGAGGAGGCCGTGCGCCCAACCCAGGTGGCGTTCCTGTGCAGGGAACCTCCCCGCCAGCATCACAGTCCAGGGAGGCCTGGTGGCTTGTGGTCTAGCCTGCTGGCAGAGGCTCAGGAGTAGCTGCGGAGTTGGGGAAGGTGGAAAGAAGCGAGGCCTGCTGCAGACTGCGGGTCTCAAACAGCCCCACCCCCACACACAGACTTTCTAGCTGAGCGGGACCATTCCAGCCCCGCCCTGACAGCTTTCCCTGGAAGCAGAAAACAGAACTTTGACCCCTGCTAACGGCCTGAGGGCAGGCTTACCCAACCCAGCTCCGCCCAGAATGAGAGTTGATAACAGGACTCAAAATCAACACCATAGCCTGTTCCTCCAAGCAAACGCCACCTACTGACAGGGACGGCATCTTGCACAGCCTTTCCACGGCACCCACTGACTCAATATTCTGGGAGTGGTCCAATTTCACCCACAGGCATCACCTAACGCCTAAGAAACTAAACAAGGTGTGTAAATACCCAAACAATAACCTAAGGAAAGAAACAACAACTGATCGACATGGGAAGAAATCAGCGAAAGAACTCAGGAAATATGAAGAACCAAACGGAAAACAAACCCCAAAGAGGAGCACCAGCCCCCCAGAAACGGACACCGACCAAAATCAGGCAACCAATATGACAGAAGAGGAATTTCGTATGTGGAACCTAAGAACACTCACCCAGCTGCAACAACAACTCAATAACCAACACAAAGAAACCACAAAAAGTCTCCAGGACATGAGAAAAGAAATAGACACATTGAAGAAAAGTGTAACCGAATTCCTGGAAATGAAGAATCAATTCAAGGAACTACAAAATACAGTGGAAAGACTCAAGAACAGGGTATATGAAACAGAAGAAAGAATCTCAGAGCTTGAAGATAACACCCTCCAATTAAATAAATCAGTCACAGAAATAGAGCAGAGAAACAAGAGAAAAGAGCAAAGCCTACAAGAGCTGTGGGATTATGTGAAGAAACCTAATGTGAGGCTCATAGGGTTACAAGAAGGGGAAAAAGACAACACTCAAGGGTTGGACAAGCTGTTTGAAGATATAATAGAGGAAAATTTCCCAGGCCTTGTTCAAAATCTTGATATACAAGTTCAAGAAGCTCAGAGGACCCCTGGGAGATTCAACTCAAACAGGAAGACGTTACGACATGCAGTCATCAGACTAACCAAAGTATCAACTAAAGAGGCCCTTCTAAGAGCTGTAAGACAAAAGAAGCAAGTAACATACAAGAGAAAGCCAATTCGAATAACATCAGACTTCTCTAATGAGACTTTACAAGCAAGGAGAGAATGGGGCCCCATTCTCACTGTTTTGAAACAAAACAATGCCCAGCCTAGAATATTATTCCCTGCAAAACTAAGCTTCGTATATGAAGGAGAAATAAAAACATTCTCAGACAAGCAAAGGCTCAGAGAATTCACCAAGACAAGACCAGCCATACAAGAAGTACTTAAAACAGCGTTATGCATGGAACATTATAATAATAACCCACGAATATAAAAACAACCAAAACCTAAAGATATTAAAGGCCAGATACTACAATGGCTCAACACAGAAATCATAGCAACAACATCCAACCCAACAGAATGATCAGTAATCTACCTTACCTATCAGTTCTCTCAATAAATGTGAATGGCTTAAACTCTCCACTCAAGAGACATAGCTGGCTGAATGGATAAATAAATATAGGCCAAGTATATGCTGTCTTCAGGAAACACATCTAACCTGCAAGGATGCATATAGACTAAAAGTCAAAGGGTGGAGATCAATATTCCAAGCAAATAGAAGCCAAAAGAAGGTTGGTGTGGCAGTTCTAATTTCAGATGATATAGTTTTTAAACCAACAAAAGTAGTAAAAGACAAAGAGGGTCATTATATAATGGTGAAGGGCACATCCCAACAAGAAGAGATAACAATTTTAAATATATATGCACCCAACTTAGGTGCACCCAGATTCATAAAGCAAACCTTACTGGAGCTAAGCAAATGGATTAATAGCAACTCCATAATCGCCAGAGATTTCAACACCCCACTGATGGCACGAGACAGATCCTCCAAACAGAAAATTAATAAAGAAATAATGGACTTAAACAAAACTCTAGAACAATTGGGTCTGACAGACATCTACAGAACATTCTACCCAAAATCCACTGAATATACGTTCTTCTCATCAGCTCACGGGACATTCTCTAAGATTGACCATATCCTAGGACACAAAGAAAATCTCAAGAAATTTAAAAAAATAGAAATCATACCATGTACCTTCTCAGATCACAGTGGAATAAAACTAGAAATCAACCCTAACAAAAACACACATTTCTACACAAAAACGTGGAAATTAAACAACCTCCTACTAAATGATTACTTTGTAAATGAAGAAATCAAGACTGAAATAAAAAAGTCCTATGAAGAAAACGACAATGGAGAGACAAGTTATCAACTCCTCTGGGACAGAGCTAAAGCAGTTCTGAGAGGAACGTTTATCTCCATAAATGCCTATAACCAAAAGACAAGAAGATCACAAATAGACAATCTAATGAAACGACTCAAAGAGTTGGAAAAAGAAGAACAGACCAACCCCAAACCCAGCAGAAGAAGTGAAATCAACAAGATCTAATCAGAACTAAACCAAATTGAAAACAGGAAAGCTATTCAGGAGATTAATAAAACAAAAAGTTGGTTCTTTGAAAAAATAAACAAGATTGACACACCATTGGCTAAGCTAACGAAAAGCAGAAAAGAGAAATCTCTAATAAGCTCCATCAGGAATTAAAAAGGAGATATCACAACTGATCCCAAAGAGATACAAGATACAATTTATGAATACTACAAAAATCTTTATGCACACAAACTGGAAAATGTGGAGGAAATGGACAAATTTCTAGAAACACACAGCCTCCCTAGGCTCAACCAGGAAGAAATAGATTCCCTGACCAGACCAATCTCAACAGCTGAAATAGAAACAGCAATTAAAAATCTCCCTAAAAAGAAAAGTCCCGGTCCAGATGGCTTCATACCTGAATTTTACCACACTTACAAAGAAGAACTAGTACCTATCTTGCAGAAACTATTCCACAACATCGAGAAGAACGGAAACCTCCCCGACACCTTTTATGAAGCGAATATTACTCTAATACCAAAGCCAGGAAAGGATGCAACAAAAGAAGAAAACTACAGACCAATATCCATTATGAATATGGATGCAAAAATTTTCAACAAAATCTTAGCTACCCCAATCCAGACACTTATTAAAAAAATAATCCACCACGACCAAGTGGGCTTCATCCCAGGGATGCAGGGATGGTTCAACATACGTAAATCTATAAATGCAATTCACCACATAAACAGAAGCAAAAACAAAGACCACATGATTCTTTCAATAGATGCAGAAAAAGCTTTTGACAAAATTCAACACCCTTTCATGATACGAACACTTAAGAAAATAGGCCTAGAAGGGACATACCTAAAAATGATACAAGCCATATATGACAGACTCATAGCCACCATCATACTGAATGGGGAAAAATTGAAATCATTCCCACTTAGAACTGGAACCAGACAAGGCTGCCCACTATCTCCACTTCTGTTCAACATAGTGCTGGAAGTCTTGGCTACAGCTATGAGACAGGAAAATGGAATCAAAGGTATCCAAATAGGGGCAGAAGAGATCAAACTTTCACTGTTTGCTGATGATATGATATTGTATCTAGAAAACCCCAAGGATTCAACCAAGAAACTCCTGGAACTGATCAATGAATTTAGTAAAGTCTCAGGATACAAAATCAATACACAGAAATCAGAGGCATTCATATACGCCAACAACAATCTAATTGAGAACCAAATCAAAGACTCAATTCCCTTCACAACAGCAACAAAGAAATTAAAGTACCTAGGAATATATTTAACCAAAGAGGTAAAAGACCTCTACAGGGAGAACTATGAAACACTGAGGAAGGAAATAGCAGAGGATGTAAACAGATGGAAATCCATACCATGCTCGTGGATCGGCAGACTCAATATCATCAAAATGTCTATACTACCCAAACTGATCTACAGATTCAATGCAATACCTATTAAAATCCCATCAGCATTCTTCACATATATAGAAAAAATAATTTTACGCTTCGTATGGAACCAAAGAAGACCCCGAATATCAAGAGCAATTCTAGGCAACAAAAACAAAATGGGAGGCATTAATATGCCAGATATCAAACTATACTACAAAGCTGTAGTAATTAAAACAATATGGTATTGGCACAAAAACAGGAACATTGACCAGTGGAACAGATGTGAGAATCCTGATATAAAACCATCCTCATGTAGCCATCTCATCTTTGACAAAGCAGACAAAAACATACGCTGGGGAAAAGAATCTCTCTTCAATAAATGGTGCTGGGAAAACTGGATAGCCAACTGTAGAAGGCTAAAACAGGACCCACACCTTTCACCTCTCACAAAAACCAACTCACGCTGGATAACAGACTTAAACCTAAGATATGAAACTATTAGAACTCTAGAGGAAAAAGTTGGAAACACTCTCCTAGACATCGGCCTGGGCAAAGAGTTTATGAAGAAGTCCCCAAAGGCAATCACAGCAGCAACAAAAATAAATAAATGGGACATGATCAAACTACAAAGCTTCTGCATAGCCAAAGAAATAGTCATGAAAGTAAACAGACAACCTACAGAATGGGAGAAAATTTTTGCATCCTATGCATCCGATAAGGGACTGATAACTAGAATATACTTAGAACTCACGAAAATTAGGAAGAAAAAATCAAATAACCCCATTAAAAAGTGGGCAAAGGACTTGAACAGAAATTTTTCTAAAGAAGACAGAAGAATGGCCAACAAACATATGAAGAAATGCTCAACATCTCTAATCATCAGGGAAATGCAAATCAAAACCACAATGAGCTATCACTTAACCCCAGTGAGAATGGCCTTTATCAAAAAATCTCCAAACAATAAATGCTGGCGTGGTTGCGGAGAGAGAGGAACACTCCTACACTGCTGGTGGGACTGCAAACTAGTTCAACCTCTGTGGAAAGCAATATGGAGATACCTTAAAGCGATACAACTGAATCTACCATTTGATCCAGCAATCCCATTGCTGGGCATCTACCCAAATGATCCAGTGACACTCTACAAAAAAGACACCTGCACTCGAATGTTTATAGCAGCACAATTCATAATTGCAAGGCTGTGGAAACAGCTCAAGTGCCCATCAATCAAAGAATGGATTAATAAAATGTGGTATATGTACACCATGGAGTACTATTCAGCTCTAAGAAACAATGGTGATATAGCACATCTTATATTTTCCTGGTTAGAGCTGGAACCCATACTACTAAGTGAAGTATCGCAAGAATGGAAAAACAAGCACCAGATATATTCTCCAGCAAACTGGTATTAACTGAGTAGCACCTAAGTGGACACATAGGTGCTACAGTAATAGGGTATTGCGGAGGTTGGAGGGGGTAGGGGGGCGGGTATATCCATACATAATGAGTGAGTAGTGCACCATCTGTGGGATGGTCATTATGGAGACTCAGACTTTTGGGGGGAGGGGGGGAAATGGGCATTTATTGAAACCTTAAAATCTGTACCCCCATAATATGCCAAAATTAAAAAAAATAAAAAATAAAAAAAACAACCTTCTCCTAAATGATTGCTTCATTAATGAGAAAATTAAGATGGAAATAAAAAAAATTTTTGAACTTAGTGACAATATTGAGACAACTTATGAAATTCTGGAGACCCAGCTAAAGCAGACCTGAGAGGAAAGTTTATTACCATAAATGCCTATATCCAAAAGTCAGAAAGATCACAAATGAACAATCTAATGAATCAACTCAAAGAGCTGAAAAAAGAAGAACAGACCAACCCCAAATCCAGCAGAAGAAGTGAAATTAACAAGATCAAATCAGAACTAAACAAAACTGACAATAGGGAAATTATACAGAAGATTAATAAAACAAAAAGTTGGTTCTTTGAAAAAATAAACAAAATTGACATGCCTTTTTTCTAGGCTAATGAAAAGCAGTAAAGAGAAATCTCTAATAAGCTTCATTAGGAACAAAAAAGGAGCTATCTCAACTGATTCGGCAGAGATACAGGGTATAATCTAGGAATATTACAAAAACCTTCATGAACACCAACTGGAACATCAGGGGGAAATGGACAAATTTCTCAAAACACACAGCCTCCACAGGCTCAACCAGGAAGAAATAGAATTCCTGAACAGACCAATATCAAGAGCCAAAATAGAAACAGCAATTAAAAATCTCCCTACAAAGAAAAGTTGTAGACCAGATATTTTCACACCCTAATTTTACCACACCTACATGGAAGTAATTGTGCCTACCCTTCAGAAATTATTTCACAACATTGAGAAAGATGGAAACCTACCCAATACATTCTATGAAGCCAATATCTCTTTGCTACCAAATCCAGGAAGGTATACGACGGAGAAAGAAAACCACAGACCAATATCATTTATGAACATAGATGCAGAAATTCTCAATAAAATCCTAGCTAATCAAATAAAGAGGCTTATCAAGAAAATAATCCATCACAACAAAGTTGGCTTCATCCCAGGGATGAAAAGATGGTTCAACATATGCAAATCTATGAATGCTATTCACAACATAAAGAGAAGAAAATCAAAGATCATATGATCATTTCAATAGATGGAGAAAAAGCATTTCATAAAATTCAACAACCTTTTGTGATGAGAACACTTAATAAAATTGGCACAGAAGGGGCATACATAAAAATGATACAAGCCATATATGACAGACCCACAGCCAACAGCATACTGAATGGGGAGAAATTGAAAGCATTCCCACTTAGAATTCAAACCAGGCATGGTTGCCCACTATCTCCACTTCCATTCAAAATAGTGCTGGACGTCCTGGAAATAACAATGAGACATTAAAGTGGAATTAAAGGTATCCAAATGGGGATAGAAGAGGTCAAACTTTCACTGTTTGCTGATGATATGATATTATATATTGAAAATCACAAATATTCAACTAAGACACTCCTGGAATTGATAAAAGAATTTATTAAAGTCTCAGGATACAAAATCAATGCACACAAATCCAAGGCATTCTTATATGAAATTAACAGTAAAATTGAGAAGCAAATGAAAGACTCATTACCCCTCACAATAGAAACAAAGAAAATAAAGTACCTAGGAATATACTTAACTAAGGAGGTAAAAGACCTCTACAGGGAGAACTATCAAACATTGAGGAAGGAAATAGCAGAGGACATAAACAGATGGAAAATCATACCAGGCTCATAGGTTGGCAGACTCAACATTGTTAAAATGTTTATGCTACACAAACTGATCTACAGATTCAATGCAATCCCTATTAAAATTCCAATAGTATTTTTCAGTGATATAGAAAAAATAATTTTACACTTCGTTTGGAACCAGAGAAGACGCTGTATATCAAAAGCAATTCTAGGCAATAAAAGCAAAATGGGAGGTATAAATATGCCAGATTTCAAACTATACTACAAACCTGTGGTAATTAAATCAGCTTGGAATTGCCACAAAAACATGGACATTAACCAGTGGAACATAACTGAGAACCTTGATATAAAACAATCTTCATATAGCCATCTAATCTTTGACAAAATAGACAAAAACATTCACTGAGAAATAGAATTCTTATTCAGTAAATAGTTGTGGGAAACCTGTATAGCCACTTGTAGAAGACAGAAGCAGGGTCAACACTTTTTACCTCTCACAAAATCGAATCACACTGGGTAACATACTTAAACTTAAGGTGTGAAACTATCAGAATAGTGCAGGAAAACATTGGAAACACTCTCCTAGACATTGGCCTAGGCAATGAGATTATGAATAAGATGGCTAAGGCAATCATAGCAGCAACAAAAATAAATAAATGAGACATGATCAAACTAAAAAGCTCTGCACAGCAAAAGAAACTGTCAAGAGAGCAAACAGACAACCTATAGAATGGGAGAAAATTTTGGCATCCTATTCATCTGATTAGGGGCTGATTACTAGAATCTACTTAGAACTCACGAAAATCAGCAAGAAAGAAATCAAACAACCATATCAAAAAGTGGGCAAAGACAATAAAAGAAACTTTTTAAAAGACAGAATAATGCCTAAAAACATATGAGAAAATGCTCAACATCCCTAATCATCAGCGAAAGGCAAATCAAAACCACAATGATATATCAGTTATCTCCAGAAAGAATGGCCTTTATCAAAAATATCCCAAAACAATAGATGTTGGTGTGAATGTGGAGAGAGAGGAACACTCCTACACTGCTAGTGGGACTGCAAACTACTTCAACCTCTGTGGAGAGCAATATGGAGATACTTAAAGTGATACAGTAGATGTACCCTTTGATCCAATAATCCCACTACTGGGCATCTACCCCAAAAAACAAAGTACAATCTATAATAAAGCCACCTGCACTTGAATGTTTACAGCAGCACAATTCACAATTGCAAATCAGTGGAAACAACCAAAGTGACCATCAATCCATGAGTGGATTAATACAATGTAGTACATGTATACCATGGAGTACTATTCAGCTTTAAGAAACAATAGTGATATAGCACACCTTGCATTTTCCTGGATAGAGCTGGAACCCTTACTACTAAGTGTAGTATCCCAAGAATGGAAAAACAAGCACCACATATACTCACCCACATCTTAGTATTTACTGAACAGCACCTAGGTAGACACATAGGAACTACATTGATGGGATGTTGGATGGGTGGGAGGGGGAAGGGTAGGATGGGTATATACATACATAATGCATACATAATGTGTGAGATGGGCACCATCTGGGGGATGGTCATGCTTGAAGCTCTGACTTGAGGGGGGAGGGGTGCAACAGCATTATACATAACCTAAATATGTACCCCCATAATATGCTGAAACAAACAAAAAAAAGAAGACCTGGTTCCTATCATGCAGAAATTATTCCACAACATCGAGAAACATGGATACTCCCTAAAACATTTTATGAAGCCAAAATAACCCTGATAACAGAAACAGGAAAGGATGCAACAATAAAGGAAATCTACAGACCAATATCCCTTATGAATATAGATGCAAAAATTCTCAACAAATTATAGCTAATCAAATCCACGTGCTTATCAAGAAAATAATCCATCACAACCAAGTGGGCTTCATAACAGGGATGCAGGGATGCTTCAACATAAGCAAATCTATAAATGTAATTCACCATATAAACAGAAGCAAAAGCATTTACTATATGATCCTCTCAATAGATGAAGAAAAAGCATTTGATAAAATTCAACAACTTTTTATGAGAAGAACGCTTAACAATATAGGCAAGGATGGGACTTACCTATAAATGATATGACAAACCCACAGCCAACATTATACTGAATGGGGAAAAATTGAAAGCATTCCCACTTGGAACTGTAACAAGGCAAAGTTGCCCATTATTTCCACTTCTATTGAACATACTGCTGGAAGTCCTTGCCATAGCAATCAGACAAGAGAGCGGAATTACGGGATTCCAAATGGGAGCAGAAGAGATCAAACTCTCACTCTTTGCTGATGATATGATATTATACCTAGAAAACCTCAAAGATTCACCCAAGAGACTCCTTGAACTGATAAATGAATTCAGTAAAGTCTCAGTATACAAAATCAATACACACAAATCAGAGGCATTCATATATGACAACAGTCAAAGTCAGAACCAATTCAAAGACTCAATTCACTTCAAAATAACAACAAAGTAAATAAAGTACCTAGGAATATATTTAACCAAGGAAGTAAAATCCCCCTACAAGGAGAACTATTTAACACTGAAGAAGGAAATAGCAGCAGATGTAAACAGGTGGAGGACCATACCATGATCATGGGCTGGCAGTATCAACATTGTCATTATCATACACTACCCAAACTGATATACAGATTCAATGCAATCCGTATTAAAATCCCAACATAATTTTCCACAGATATAGAAAAAATAATTTTACTGTTTGTATGGAACCAGAGAAGATCCTGTACAGCAAAAGCAATCCTAGGAAATAAAACAAAATGTGCGGTATCAATTTACCAGACTTCAAACTATACTACAAGGATATAGTAATTGAAACAGCTTGTAACTGGCACAAGAACAGGCACATTGACGAGTGGAACAAAACAGAGAACCCAGATATAAAACCATTCTCATATAGCCAACTAATCTTTAATAAAGCATACAAAAACATACACTGGGGAAAAGAATCCTTATTCAATAAATGGTGCTGGGAATACTGGATAGCCACATGTACAAGACTGAAACAGGATCTACAAGTTTCACCTCTCACAACAATTAACTCACTCTAGGTAACAGACTTGGACTCTAGGTGTGAATCTATTAGAATTTTAGAAGAAAACGTTGGAAATACTCTTCTAGACAATTGCCTAGGCAAAGATTTTATGAAGAAGTCCCCAAAGGCTATCACAGCTTCAACAAAAATAAATAAATGGGACCTGATCAAATTAAAAAGTTCTGCACAGCCAAAGAAACTGTTTAGAAAGCAAACAGAGAACCCACAGGATGGGAGAAAAATTTCGCAAGCTACACATCCACTAAAGGGTTGATAACTAGAATCTATTTAGAACTCAGTAAAATCAGCAAGGAAAAATCAAACAACTCTATCAAGAAGTTGGCAAGGTACATGAACAGAAACTTTCCAAAAGAAGACAGAATGGCCAACAAACATGAAAAATGCTCAACATCTCTAATCATCAGGGAAGTGCAATCAAAACCACAATGAGATATCACTTATCTCCTGTAAGAATGGCCTTTCTCAAAAAGTCCAGAAATAATAGACGTTGGCCTGGATGCAAAGAGATAAGAACACTCCTAAACTGCTGGTGGGACTGCAAACTAGTTCAACCTCTGTGGAAAGCAATATGGATATACCATAAAGCGATACAAGTGTATCTACCATTTGATCCAGCAATCCCATTATAGGGCATCTACCCAAAAGAACAAAAGTCAGTCTATGAAAAATACACCTGTACTGTAATGTTTATAGCAGCAGAATTCTCAATTGCAAAGGTGTATGAACAACCAAACTGCCCATCAATACATGAGTGGATTAATAAAATGTGGTATATGTATACCATGAAGTACTATTCATTTATAAGAAACAACGGTGATATAACACATCAAGTATTTTCCTGGATAGAGGTGGAACCCATTTTATTAAGTGAAGTATCCCAAAAATGGAAAAATATGTACCACATGTACTCACCAGCAAATTATTATTAACTGATCAACGCCTAAGTGGACATATAGGAATAACACCTATGGGGCGTCGGGCAAGGGGAGCAGGGGATGTGTGTATGCATATGTAATGAGTGTGATGTTCACTAACTGTAGGATGGACACACTTGAAGTTCTGACTCGATGGGGGAGGGAGTAAGGAAAATATATATAACCTTAACATTTGTACCCCATAATATGCTGAAAAATAAATTTAAAAGAGACAAAAACTAATAATAAAAAATAATTCTTTCATCACCGTCTTCATAGCCACTATAGCCACTGTTACCATTGGCATGGCCACAATTACCATCAGCACTAGCATTGTATACACCATTACCCTAACCATCACTATCTCTGATAATCCTTGGGATTCCCCTAAATGCAACCCGATTTCGCCAACCAAGATATTGGCTGGCCTCCAAGTGAGGAAAACTAGTGACAGAATGGAGGCAGATTGCAGGACTGGGATAAGTACATTCTAGTTTCTAAACTCATTAGGTAGTAGCCTCATATTTGAAGGAAGAGTGGTCAAGTAGGTGGCTGCAACTCAATTCTCTCTCATGCTGTCAGGTTTTCTTAACCCTCAGACACTGAACTCAAGATAACCATAAACTATTACCATCCCTAAATCATTCTTTTTGCTAAGTAGAAGGGAATTTCTAATATTCTTCTTGGGTGGATTTTCACTGGTCCCAATACTGCTGGTTAGTGCAGAGCCTGCAACTGGTCTGTAATAATAACAGGCAGCTAGGGTGGGACTGGGGAAGGCAAAGGATGACAAAATCTAATATGAATAATCCATCAGCATCAAAATTTCAAAAGAATGAATTCCATTATGAGTCACCAGCAAGTGTCACGGCCTTCTTGGGACAGTTACTAGATTGAACTCATTGGAGCATATAAAATAAGCTGGTAGTTTCCTGAAAAGAGACGCCAGAAGTTCTGAGGCCAAGCCTAAACCAGGAAACATTGGAAAAAATCTAAGGCCAATCAAGAGTGATCCTAAATCCCAACCTACATAACAAACAGACGGGGGCTCTCTGAAAGAAAATAACATTTATGTGGGAATGGGATATTGCAAGGACAATACATGTGCCGTAGTAAACTATGTGAATATTCAGGGAGGTAAAAAAAGATAAAGATTTTTAAAGAAAAAATAAGGAAGAGCCAGGCACAGTGGATCACACCTATAATCTGAGCACTTTGGGAGGTCAAGACAGTATAATTGCTTGAGCTCTGGAGTTTGAGACTTACCTGAGCAAGAGTGATACCCTGTCTCTACTAATGTTGAACAATTAGCCAGGCAACATGGCATGTGCTTGTGGTCCCAGCTATTCGGGAGGCTGAGGCAGGAAGATCCCTTGTGGTCAGGAGTTTGAAGTTGCAGTGAGCTACAATGACACACTGCACTCTACGTAGGGTGAGTGAGAGTCTGTCTCAAAAAAAGAAAAAGTGAGGAGAATTACATAATAGTTTTGAGATAATTATCCTCAGCTACAAAGATCAACAGCAACTATGGTGCCAGTCCATGGTTCGACAGGCAGTTGCTGGGCAGATCTCCTCACATAAGTATTTTTATGCAAGAAGTAAGTTTGTTTAAGGTTGTAGCTATTGCAGAGTCTTTTCTGATAGTTTTTGTTTTCCCTTGATGAATTTCCCCAGCTCTCTTAGTCAATTTAAAAATTTTTCAGACATGGGCAGCTGAGAAGAATGTAAATTCAAGTTTATTTGGATGGAATGTTCTGTAGAGATCTGTCAGACCTATTTGATCAAGAGCTTTGTTTAAGCCCATATTTCTTTGCTTATTTTCTGTTTGGAGGATCTATCCAGTTCATTCAGTGGAGTGTTGAAGTCCCCTGATCCTATGGCAGTATTGTTTAACATGCTGCTTAGATCATACAGTGTTTGCTTTATGTAATTGGTGCTCCTGCATTGGGTGCATAAATATTAAGAATTGTTAAATCTTCTTGTTGTTTCTTCCCTTTCACCATTATAAAGTGGCTGTCTTTATCCTTTTTTACTTTTGCTATTTTAAAGCTTATGTTATCTGCAAATAGTATAGCTACCCCTGCTTTATTTTGACTTCCATTTGCCTGGATGATAGTTTTTCATCCCTTGACCTTCAGCCAGAAGGCATCTTTGTGGGTTAGATGAGTTTCCTGTAGACAGTAGACACTAGACTTGTGGATTTTTATCCACTCTGAGAGGCTATGTCTTTTCAGAGGACAGTTTGAACCATGTACATTTATTGATAGGATTGAAATTGGAGGAAGACTTCCATTTATATTGTTGGGTGAAGACCTGTTGCTTTGACTTGCTCCTTGAGCCATCATGCAGTTCACGTTATATCCTTAAATTCTCTGAAGATTTTACTTTGAGGAGGGTCTATTGCCCTTCCCTTTATTCCTCTGATTTGTCTGGTGTGGAAGGCAGGTCTGAGAACTTCCTGTAGGGATGATCTGGTCTTTGCAAATTCCTTCAGTGATTGTTTGTCGGAGAAGGACTTTATTTCTCCCTCATAGATGAAACTTAATTTTTCCAGATAAAGAATTCTAGGTTGGGCATTATTCTGTTTTAGAAAAATAAGGATAGGCCCCCAATCCCTCCTGGCTTGTAAGGTTTTAGATGAGAAGTCTGCTGTTAGTCTGATAGGCTTACCTTTATAGGTCATTTGCTGGTTTTGTCTTGCTGCACGCAGAATTGTTTCTTTCACGTTTACTTTGGTCAGCCTATTAACCACGTGACGAGGTGATTGCCTTTTCACGTTGAGTCTCCCAGGAGTTCTGTGTATTTCTTGTATTTGGATATCTAGCCAGGCCTGGCATATTTTCCTCCAGCATTCCGTGAAATAAGTTATTTCCATTAAATAAGCCCTTGTAAATGTTCCTTTTCCCCCTTCTGGAATCCCGATCAATCTGATATTTGGCTTTTTTACATAATCACACACTTCCAGTAAACTTTGGTCTTGTCTCTTGTTTCTGTCTTCCCTTTATTCCTCTGATTTGTTTAGCACAACGGCATAATCCACAAGCTCTGTGATTCTTTCCTCTGCATGGTTCATCTTATTCCTTATGCTTTCCACTGTATTATGTAGTTCCTTGATTGTTTCCTTCATTTCCAGAATTTCTCTTTGGTTTCTGAATAATTTCAATTTCTTTGGAGAATTTTTAATCATTTCCTATATTGTTCTTGTGGTTTCTCTATATTTGGAATTCTATTTTATCTTCATTTCCATTGAGTTTTCTTATGATAAAAACTCTTAACAATATATGCATAAGCAGCTCATACCTTAAAATTATCAAATCCATTTATGAAAAACCCATGGCCAATATCAGATGCAATGGGTAAAAACTGAAACCATTCCCACTTCAATCTGGAACTAGACAAGGATGCTTATATCTCCTCTTCTATTAAACATAGTAGTCGAAATCCTAGCTAAAGCAATTAGGCAAGAGAGGGATATTAAGGGCATCCAAGTGGGTGCAGAGATCAAACTCTTGCTCTTCGCTGATGATATGATATACCTAGAAAATCCCCGGGATTCATCTAAGAGACTCCTAGACTTGATAAATAAATTCAGTAAAGTCTCAGGTTACAAAATCAATATACACAAATCAGAAGTATTCATATATGGAAAGAACTGTCAAACCAAAACTCGAATAAAAACTGCAATACCTTTTACTATAGCCCCAAAGAAAATTAAATATCTAGGAATATATTTAACAAAAGATACAAAAGACTTATACAAGGAGAACTATGAAACAATAAATAAGTAAATAGTAGAAGTTGTAAACAGATGGAAAAATCTACTTTATTCATGCACTGGTAGAATCAATATCATTAAAATGTTAATATTACCTAAAGTCATCTACAGAATTTATGCAATCCCCATCAAAGTACCACCATCATTCTTTACAGATCTAGAAACAATCATTCTACACTTTGTATGGAACCAGAAAAAAAACTCATATAGCCAAAGCAATCTTAAGCAAAAAGAACAAACTGGGAGGCATTTGTTTTCCTGACTTCAAACTGTACTATAAAGTAAAAATAATTAAATCAGCATGGTACTTGTATAATAACAGAAGCATCAATATTTGAAATAGGACTGAGATTCCAGAGATGAAACCATCTGCATATGGTAACCTAATCTTTGATAAATCAGACACAAATATACAATGGAGGAAAGAATCTCTCCTTAATAAATGGTGCCGGGAAAACTGGAAAGGTACATGCAGAAGATTGAATCAGGATCCCTACCTCTCACCTCTCACAAAAAATCCACTCAAGATAGATAACAGATTTAAACCTAAGTCATGAAACCTTAAGAATCCTATAAGAAGATGTTGGGAAAACCCTCTCAGACACTGGCCCAGGCAAAGAATTCTTGAAGAAGACCCCCAAAGCAATCACCACAGCAACAAAAATAATTAAAGCAATCACCACAGCAACAAAAATTAACAAATGGGATCTGATCAAATTAAAAAGCTTCTGCACAGCCAAGGAAACTATCATTAGAGCAAATAGACAACATACAGAATGAGAGAAAATATTTGCTCTCTACACTTCTGATAACAGTCTGATAATAAGAATCTATCTAGAACACAAAAGAATCAACCTCAAAAATTCAAACAACCCCATCAAGAAATGGGCAACAGAAATGAACAGAAACTTTTCAAAAGAAGACAGTATACTGGCCAGCAAACATATTAAAAAATACTCAACATCACTAATCATTAGAGAAATGCAAATCAAAACCACAATGAGATATGATTTAACCCCAGTGAGAATGACTAGTATCAAGAAATCCCAAATCAACAAATGCTGGCGAGGATGTGGAGAGACAGGAATACTCTTACACTGCTGGTGGGACTGCAAATTAGTGCAACTTTGTGGAGATAATTTGGAGATATCTCAAAGAGCTAAAAATAGGAATACCATTCGACCCAGCAATAGCATTATTAGACATCTACCCAAAGAGCATAAGACATTATATTATAAAGACATCTGCACCTGAATGTTTATGGCAGCACAATTCACTATAGCAAGGATGTAGAAACAACACAAGTGTCCGTCAATTCATGAGTGGATTATTAAAATTTGGTATATATTTACAATGGAATGTTACTCTATTCTAAGAAACCACAGTGAGTTAGCACCACTTATATTATCCTGGATTGAGCTTAAGTGTATTATCCAAAGTGAGATGACACAAGATCAAAATAATGGGCTCCATATATGCTCGCCATCAAATTGGTACTGACTGTTTAACACTATGGTGCTCAAATGGTGGTGGTGTTCACTAGGGTATCAGAGGTTGGAGGGTTAGTCCCACATCTGTGGGATGGGGTGAACATTTTGGAGGGGAAGGCCATACCTCTAACCCTTCCTAGAGAGAGGCAAGAATATAAAATGTAACCAAAATGTTAAGAAATAAAGAAAAACAAACATTCGTTGGGTGTGGGGCAGGTGGGAGGGAGGAGGAGGAGATGGGTATATACATACATAGTGAGTGTGATGCAGACCATCTGGGGGATGGACATGTTTAAAGCTCTGCCTCAAGGGGGGAGGGGAGACAAGGACAATATATGTAAACTTAATGATTGTACCCCCATAATATTCTGAAATAAAAAAATAAAATTTTTAACACAAATGACCCCATTTTGATTGTGACAACTTTCACAATAATGAGATGCTGAGGGTCATGGTTTTGGGGATGCCAAACAGAGACTGATCAAACTGCATGTTAGAAGTTAGGGTTACATCAATAGTTTAGCCCAAGGATGATACAAGGACAAGAGTCAACTCCATGGGGCCTGACAGAAACATAGCCAGATGACAACCAGACCAATTTCTTTTCAGGCACGAGTACCCTAGAGAAAAATAGGGAAGCCCATGAGAGATAATTGAAGAGTAGTGTGGAACATAGGGTAAGAGATGAAGAGTAGGGCATACTGTAGCCCAGGCATCCTCAAACTACGGCCCGTGGCCACATGGCGGGTGTTTTTCCCGTTTGTTTTTTTACTTCAAAATAAGATATGTGCAGTGTGCATATGAATTTGTTCATAGTTTTTTTTTTTAAGAACTATAGTCCGGCCCTCCAATGGTCTGAGGGACAGTGAACTGCCCCCTGTTTAAAAGGTTTGAGGACCCCTGCTGTAGCCCATCTGCCTTCGAGCACAGGCCAAACCATGTCTGGTCCACTACTAGGTTTATTGGGTTCAAGAGAGGAGAATAGCCTTCAGACACTTGTATGTATATCTAGAACAGCTGGCATAGGAGTTGGAGCATCGTGAAGGAAAAAAAATCTGCCCAAGTGAGAAAGAGGGCTTTTAATAGTGACACATACAAGTATAATAGCATGTGAATTAAAACTTGTGCATGTGTGTGTGTGTGTGTGTGTGTGTGTTATGTGTGTTAGGGGAAGACCTAATATCAAATAATTAGTATATAACATTAGGCCTGCTACTGTATGGGTCCTTTTAGTAAAATAGGTAGAAGTAACAACTCCATGTGTAGAAAATCGTAAGAGGCATCACAAAAGAGATGGTATCCTAGCCAGGTTTTGACATATGAGTCAGAGTTTTCCAGATGAAGAAGAAGTGAAGGAAACTAGAGGCAGAGGAAACACATAAGTAAAGGCATAGAGAACAAAAAGTATCTAGTAGCAAGAAATTTGAGGAATAGCAAGAAATTAGGCATGACAATAGTACAGGATTTATGGGAGCTGGGGAACAAATAGAAAAGGAAATGTGATTTGAAGACTAGATTTGTGACAAATATCATATGTAATTTTAAGGAGTTTGGATTTTGTCCTGAAGGCAATGGAGAGTGACTTAAGATTTTTAAATGAGTATGTAAGATGGGGAAAAAAATCTCTATTTTAAGAAAATGATGGGAATCAATATGACACAGTGGTTAAGAACATGGGCACTGGAGTCAGATGGTTTTCAGTCATAAATATATGAACTATTATTCATGTGATCTTTGGCAAATAATCCCTCTAAAGCCTGTTTCTTAATCTTAAAAAATAACATAATTGCAGGGTGTGGTGGCTCACGCCTGTAATCCTAACACTCTGGAGGCCAAGGCAGGAGGATTGCTCAAGGTCAGGAGTTAGATACGAGCCTGAGAAAGAGCAAGATTCCATTTTCTCTAAAAAAAAATAGAAAGAAATTAGCTGGACAACTAAAAATATACAGAAAAAAAATTATCCAGGCATGGTGGCACATGTCTGTAGTCCCAGCTACTTGGGAGGCTGAGGCAGAAGGATCGCTTGAGCCCAGAAATTTGAGGTTGCTGTGAGCTAGGCTGACACCACAGCACTCTATCCCAGGCAACAGAGCAAGATTCTGTCTCAAAAATAGACAAACAAACAAAACATAACAGTGGTACTCAATTGCTAAGATTTTTGTGAGGACTAAAATGAGATAACAAATAAGATAATGCATATATTACTCTTAGCACAGTGCCTGTTACATAGTAATAACTCAATAAATGGTGGTTACTATGATGACAGTGAATTCAGTGTGGAATGTTGGCTGCAGCTAGATTACTAAATATAGCTAAGATCAGATGAGGAACAATGCAGACTTGTTATTAAAGTGATAGCGTTGAAAGCATCTGGAAACTTATTGAATGTGGGTCATAAGAGAGAAAAGGAGTTTTTACTCCCAGGTTTATTTATAGCCAAGGTGACTGAGTGGTTAGTGCTGCCATTTACTGAGATGGAGAATTAAGGAGAGGCAGGTTAGGGGCAAAGGAAGGAGTCACATGGCAATCTTAATTTGTGATAATAAATTGGTTTCCCAGAGCCTAATGAGTTGCCAAAGTCAAGGTTTTGAGGGTTTAAAACTGAGAGGAAGCCTAAACTATAGAGGTTTCATCATTCTGATCTATTTATCATTAGATCCAAATTTATATACACTATCTGTTTAGATGTTACATTTTAAATGATGTAGTGTATTTCAGCAGTACTATAGGATTATTTTATGAAAGCAAATCCATTATTCAAAATTTTCCTGGATAGAGCTGGAACCCATTCTACTAAGTGAAGTATCCCAAGAATGGAAAATAAGCACCACATGTACTCACCCAGAAAATGGGTATTAACTGATCAGCACTTAAGTGCACATATAGGAATAACATTTATCAGGCATGTCACAGATGGGGAGGAGAAGGGGATGGGTATATACATACATAATGAGTGTGATGTGCACCATCTGGGGGATGGAAACTCTTGGAGCTCTGATTCTGGTGGGAGGAAGGGGGACAATGAAACATATGTAACCTAAACATTTGTACCCCCATAATATCCTGGAAAGACAGACAGACAGACAGACAGACAGACAGACAGAAAGAAAGAAAGAAAGAAAGAAAGAAAGAAAGAAAGAAAGAAAGAAAGAAAGAAAGAAGCCAATATGCTTATCAATGAGGATTCTGCCTCAGTGGTATAATTGGTGAGCATTCATGTGAGGTTAAAACAATAGCATGAAATTACATTGTGGCATGTCCATATTGAGTTTCAATTAAATTCCCTTGTGAGTATCTATGATATTGTGGTTAAGAGTGTAGCTCTGTGGCACATGCTTGTTATCCCAGCTACTTGGGAGGCTGAGGTGAAAGGATCCCTTGAGCCCAAGGGTTCGAGACCAGCCTAGGCAACATAATAAGACCTTAGCTCAAGAAAGAAAAGAATGTAGCTCTAGAATGAGGCTACCTGGGATCAAATCCTTGTTCTATTACTTATTAGTAGATGCTCCTAGGAGGTTATCTAAATTTTCAGATTCAGTTTCCCCACCTGTAAATTGGAAGATGATAATAGTACCTGTCAATTTGGTGAGTTACACTTAGAAACTTGACACATAGAAAGTGCTATATAAGTATTAGGAATTGATATCAGTATCACATAGTATGGCTTGGTGGAAAAAGTACTTCACCAGGAATCAGGAGATTTATTTGGGTTTGAAATGATTGAGTCCTTAAAAAGTTAACTTGGTCAATTCTCCCTGATCCAGGCTAGTTTATGTAGGTAATTGTCACTCATCTCTCCTTCCATCAGAAGACTCCTCACCTATCATGCTGCTTTGTCATTTTCTATTTACTTGTCTGAGAGCCTGTAAGGACCATGATGGTAGAGCCTTTATCTTGTTTACTATTTAACCCTACCTGGCAAATAACAGAGCCCTAATAAATTATATATTGACTAGATGTATATACATTCAGCTAACTTCTCTGGGTCATGGCTGCATTGGATGTAACATGGAATTATTAATCCCCTTAAGCATGAGACTAGGTTATATGATCTCTCCACCACCATTGTGATAAGGCAAATTTTCAAGCACAATCCCTGGCTAATGGACACTAGGGGGTAAATAAAGAAATCACATGACACTGATTTTATTGGAAAATAAGAGTACCCAGTGTATTTGCTGTAGGCCAAACTATAGTAGTGGCTGTTTTTCTGAGAAAAATCAGGCAGAAACTCAAGCAACTTGCCTAGGAAAGTGCAATCACCAAACCAGCAATACCTGCATCACATGAAAACCTGTTAGAAATGCACATCCTTGAGCCCAATCCTATACCTACTGCATCAGAAACTATAGGAATGGGATCCAGAAACCTGTGTTTTAACAAAACTTCCTGGTGATTATTATGCATGCTCAAGTTTTAGAACCACTGACTTAGACAAACATTATTTAGGTATCCTTCAAATATATTTTGCTTGGTACAGTTGACTAAATTTCTTGTAGTTATGAACTAGGTATAATTTTTCTCCAGGCCAGTTCCATTATGACATACCATAACCACTCATGCCATAAATGCTCATAGGATAAATGTACTAGGTGAAACTATAAATGTAAAGAAACTGCAAAATGACCCAAGTCCTTCCATTTTCTTTCTAATTCTCTGCCTTTGTTACTTGTTTTCTTGACGTTTCATGGCTGGCTATTACTGAGGAGAGGCAGTTAGGTATAGAGAAAAGTGTAAAGGCTTCCAAGTTAGAGATATTTGGGTTCGAATCTCTGTTTCCTTGTTCTTAGATGTCTAAATGTGGGCAAATTGCAGGCTTTGAATTGTGATTTTTCCTAGCTGCTTCACAAATACTGCTGTGAATATTAAAGGAAAATGAAAAAAAACAAAACTCAAGCCAGTTATCTTGTCTACTGTCAGCTATTCTGGTACATAATTCACCAAGAAGATGTGTAAACTCATTAGTGGCAAACAGATTTCTACAATAAAGGCCCTTGTGATTAAGATTGGGCTCTCTCATATTTTCTAGTCCCCAGGACTTCAGAAAACAAACAGGCAGTTTTAAACAGGCATGTAAGCACTTCCTGCACCTCTTTTCTCAACTGAGTGCAGAGCAACCGGACAATAAACTCAGCTCCTATCTTCTCCATGGAAGGGGTTAGATTGCACATCTAACATCTTAGAGTTTTCCAGCTACTACCAAAGGGTCTGGCTTTGATCTCATCTGTATCAGAGTACTGATGGGACTTGGCATACTCTAGTCTCCTTGGGGCCACTGTGAAAATGGGCACAAAAGTCTCAAAAGCACCTAGAATCTCTGACCAGACTAATTGGTGAGGTTCATTTCCTATACAAGGCCAGTCTGAAGACTGAAAGAGGTACCTATTTCATCCAATGCACAGAAACCAACACAGAGAGTCAAGGAAAATGAAGAAACAGAAATATATTATAAATAAAGAACATGATAATTCTAAAGAAACTGACCACAGTGAAATGGAGATATGTGATTTACTTGACAGAGAATTGAAAATAATGGTCATAAAGAAGCTCACCTAGTTCAGAGAGCAATGAGTAAACAAAGAGAATTTCAACAAAGAGGAGATTAAAGCAGTAATCAAAATTTCAAAACAAAGAAAAGCACAGGACCAGATGATTTCAAGGGTGAATTCTCCCAGACATTCAAAGGAGAATTAATAGCCAAGTAACCTAAACCCTTAGAAAAAAATAGAAGAGGAAATACTTCCAAACTAATTTTATGAGACTAGAATCACTCTGATACCAAAGGCAGACAAAGATACCACAGGAAAATAAAACTACAGGGCAATATCTGTGATGAACATAGAAGAAAAAATCCTCAATGAAAGACTACCTAACCTAATTCACCTGCACACTAAAAAGATTTGACACTATGACTTAAGTGGGGTTTATTCTAGAGATGTAGAGTGAGTTCAACATATGCAAATAAGTCAATAAAATAAGCCACACTAACATAATAAAAAACAAAAAAATCACATGATCATCTCAATAGATTCAGATAAAGCATTTGACTAAGTTCACCATCCATTTATGATAAAAACTCTAAACAAAGTAGATAGAAGGAACTTAACCTAAACACAATAAAAGCTGTTGATGAAAAGACCACAGTAATATCATAATCAGTGAGGAAAAATTAAAAGCTCTTCCTTTAAGTTCTAGTTCAACTCACTTGCCATTTCTATTCCACATAGTGTTGGAGGTCCTCCAAAGAAATTAGGTAAGAAAAAGGAATAAAAGGCATCCAAATCAGAAAGTAGGATATAAATTTGCCTTTATTTTCAAATGACCTGATCCTATATGTAGAAAAGTCTAAAGATGCAATCAAAAAATTGTTAGAACTAATAAAAAATAAAAAAATATAAATAACAAATATTGGCAAGGATGTGGACAGAAGGGAACCCTTGCACATTGTTGGTGGGAATGACAGTTGGTATAGCCATTATGGAAAACAGCTTGGAGGTTCCTCGAAAAATAAAAAATAGAAATACCATATGGTACAAAAATTCTTTTGGGGGTACATATTCAAAGGGAATATGATCAATATCTTGAAGATATTATCTGCAGCCTCATTTTTAAAATTTATTTCAGAATATTATGGGGGTACACTAATTCTAGTTACATGTTTTGCTTCAGTACAATATGAGTCAAAGTTATAAGTGTGCCCTTCACCCAGTTATTGTGTGTTGTACCCATTAGATATATATTTACCCATCCCCTTCTCTACCCTCCCTCCCACTTGAGTTCCCTTGAGTTTTACCTCCATATGTGCACGTAGTGTTGACCAATTATTTCCAGTTTAGTATTGAGTACATGCGGTGTGGGTTTTTCCATTCTTGCCACATTTCTCTTGATTGTTACAAAAAATACTAGATCACCATTTTTTATAGCTGAGTAGTGCCCCATGGTGTGTATATATATATATTTATATATACACCACATTTTGTTAATCCACCTCAAGTATTGATGGACACTTGGATGATTTCCACATCTTTGTGATTGTGATTTGTGCTGCTATAAACATTCGAGTGCAAGTGTCATTTTTATAGAATATCTTTTTTCCTTTGGGTAAATATCTAGTAGTGGGATTGGTGGATCAAATTTTAGGTCTACTTTTAGTTCTTCGAGTTCTATACTCCTTTCCACAGAGGTGAGACTAGTTTACATCCGATGAACAGTGTATAAGTGTTCATTTCTCTCCACATCCACACCAGCATCTATTGTTTTGGATATTTTTTAAAAAAATTATTTAAGCATATCACCAGGGTACACATATTTAGGTTAAATATATTACTTTTACCCTACCCAAGTCAGAGCTTCAAGCCTGTCCATGCCCCAGAGGGTGTACACCTCACACATTAGGTGTGAATATACCCATCTGTCCTCCCCCCTCCCACCTGCCTGACATCCGATGAATGTTACTACTATTTATGCACATAAGTGTTGATCAGCTAATACGAATTTGATGGTGAGTAGGTGTGGTGCTTGGTTTTCCATTCTTGTAATACTTCACTTAGTAGAATGGGCTCCAACTCTATCCAGGATAATACAAGAGGAGCTATATCACCATTGTTTTTTGTAATTGAGCAGTATTCCATGTATTGATGGGCACTTGGGTTGTTTCCACATCTTTGCAATCGTGATTTGTGCTGCTATAAACATTCAAGGGCAGATGTCTTTTTCATAGAATGTTTTTGTTCTTTTGGGTAGATGCCCAGTAATGGGATTGCTGGATAAAATGATAGTTCTAGTTGTATCTCTTTGAGGTTATTTCTATATTGCTTTCCACAGAGGTTGAACTAGTTTGTAGTCCCACCAGCAGTGTATGAGAGTTCCTATCTCTCCACATCTACACCAACATTTATTGTTTTGGGATTTTTGATAAAGGCCATTCTCACTGGGGATAAGTGATATCTCATTGTGGTTTCCATTTGCATTTCCCTGATGATTAGAGATGTTGAGCATTTTTTCATGTGTTTGTTGGCCATTAGTCTATCTTCTTTTGAAAAGTTTCTGTTCATGTCCTTTTCCCACTTTTGGGTAGGGTTGCTTGATTTTTTCTTGCTGATTTTCCCGAGTTCTATATAGATTCTACTTATCAGCCCTTTATTGGATGTGTAGCACATGAATATTTTCTCCAACTTTTTAGGTTGTCTTAAATAGGTCCCACTTATTTATTATTCTTTTTGCTGTGATTGCCCTTGGAGTCTTCTTCATAAATTCTTTGCCTAGGCCAATGTCTAGAAGAGTGTTTCCAATGTTTTCCTCCACAATTCTGATAGTTTCACACTGTAGGATTAAGTCTGTTACCCAGTGTGAGTTGATTTTTGTGAGAGGTAAAAGGTATGGATACTGTTTCAGTCTTCTACATGTGGCTATCCAGTTTTTCCAGCTCCATCTATTGAATAATAATTCTTTTCCTCAGTGTATGTTTTTGTCTGCTTTGTTAAAGATTAGATGGCTATATGAGGATACTTTTATATCTGGGTTCTCTGTTCTGTTCCACTGGTCAATGTCCCTGTTCTTGTGCCAGTTCCAAGATGTTTTAGTTAGGATAGCCTTGTAGGATACTTTGAAGTCTGGTAAGTTGATATCTCACATTTTGTTTTTATTGCCTAAGATTTCTTTTGCTATACAGGTTCTTCTCTGGTTCCATACAAAGTGTAAACTTATTTTTTCTGTATCTGTGAAAAACGATGATGGTATTTTAATAGGTATTGCATAGAGTCTATAGATCACATTGGGTGGTATAGACATTTTAACCTTGTTGATTCTGCCGACCCATGAGCATGGTATGTTTTTCAACCTGTTTATGTCCTCTACTATTTCCTTCCTCAGTGTTTCATAGTTCTCCCTGTAGATGTCTTTTACCTCCTTAGGTAAATATATTCCTAGGTACTTTATTTTCTTTGTTGATATTGTAAAGGGTATTGAGTCTTTAATTTGGTTCTCAATTTGATTACTGTTGGTGTATATGAATGCCTCTGATTTGTGTGTATTGATTTTGTATCCTGAGACTTTACTGAATTCATTTATCAATTCAAGGAGTCTCTTGGTTGAATCCTTGGGGTTTTCTAGGTATAATATCATATCATCAGCAAAGAGTGAGTGTTTAATCTCTTCTGCATTCATTTGGATGCCCTTAATTCCATTCTCTTATCTGATTGCTGTAGCAAGGATTTCCAGTACTATGTTGAATAGAAGTGGAGACAGTGGGCAACCTTGCCTGGTTGCAGTTCTAAGTGAGAATGCTTTCAATTTTTCCCCATTCAGAATAATGTTGACTGTGGGTTTCTCATATATGGCTTCTATCATTTTTACATAAGCCCCACTTATGCCTAATTTGTTAAGCGTTCTTATCATAAAAGGGTGTTAAATTTTTTCAAATTATTTTTTCCGTCTATTGAGAGGATCATATGGTCTTTGTTTTTGCTTCTGTTTATGTGGTGAATTACATTTATAGATTTACGTATGTTGAACCATCTCTGCAACTCTGGGATGAAGCCCAATTGGTGGTGATGAATTATTTTCTTGATAAACCTGGGTTCTGTTTGCTAGGATTTTGTTGAGAATTTTTGCGTCTATATTCATAAAGGATATTGGTCTGTAGTTTCTTTCTTGGTGCATCTTTTCCTGATTTTAGTATCAGGGTGATGTTGGCTTTATACAAAGTGTTGGGGAGGATTCCATCCTTCTCGATGTTGTGGAATAATTTCTGTAGAATAGGCACCAGTTCTTCTTTGTAGATGTGGTAAAAGGTGTGAAACCTTCTTGTCTGGGACTTTTCTTTTTAGGAAGTTTTTATTGCTGTTTCAATTTCAGTACTTGATATTGGTGGGTTCACTAATTCTATTTCTTCCTGGTTGAGCATAGGGAAGCTGTATTTTCTAATAATTTGTCCATTTACTCCACATTTTCCAGTTTGTATGCATAAAGGTTTTTGTGGTATTCATAAATTATATCTTGTGTCTCCATGGCATCAATTGTAATTTCTCCTTTATTTTTCTGATGGAGCTTATGAGAGATTTTTCTTTTCTGCTCCCATTAGTCTAGCCAAAGGCATGTTAATTTTGGTTATTTTATCGAAGACCAAGTTTTTGTCTTATTAATCTTCCATATAGTTTCCCTGTTTTCAATTTCATTTAGTTCTGATTTGATGTGAATGATTTGCTTTCTTCTCCTGGCTTTGGGTTTGGTCTCTTCTTCTCTTTCCAGCTCTTTTAGTTGATAAATTATGTTGTCTATTTGTGATCTTTCTGACTTTTGGTTATAGGCATTTATGGAGATAAACTGTCCTCTCAGGAATGCTTTGTCCCACAGATTTTGATAACTTGTGTTTCCTTTGTCATTTAGTTGAAACGATCTTTTGATTTCCATCTTTATTTCCTCGTTTATGAAGTAATAGTTCAGCAGAAGGTTGTTTAGTTTCCACAACTTTCTGTAGAAGTGAGAGTTTTTGTTAGGGTTGATTTCTACTTTTACTCTACTGTGATTTGAAGATACATGGTATAATTTCTATTTTTTTTTTAATTTTTTGAGACTTGCTTTGTGTCCTAGGATGTGGTCAATCTTAGAGAATGTTCCCATGAGCTGATGAGAACATATATTCAGTGATTTGGGCGTAGAATGTCCTGTAAAGGTCAGTCAGGCCCATTTGATCTAGAGTTCTGTTTAAGTCCACTATTTCTTTGTTAATTTTCTGTTTGGAAGATCTGTCCTGTGTTGTCAGCAGGGTGTTAAAGTCTTAGGCTATTATGGTATTGTTGTTTATCGATTTAGTTAGATCAAGTGGTTTGCTTTATGAATCTGGGTCCACCTGTGTTTGGTGCATATATATTTTGCATTGATATGTCTTCTTCTTGAAGTATACCCATCACCATTATATAGTGACCAACTTTATATTTCATTACTTTTGTTGGTTTAAAAGTTAAGTTCTCTGAAATCAAAACCACTATGCCAGCCTTCTTTTGGCTTCCATTTGCTTGAAATATTGATTTCCACCCTTTACCTTTAGTCTATATGCATCCTTGTAGCTTAGATGTGTTTCTTGAAGACAGCGGATAATTGGCTTGTATTTTTTTTATCCATTCAGCCTGCCTATGTCTCTTGACTAGGGAGTTCAAGATGTTCATGTTTATTGAGAGAACTGATTGATGGGGCACATTTCTGTTCATGTTGTTGGGTTGAACTTTGTTGCTTTGTTTTCTCTCTTGGGCCATCCTGGTATCTGGCCTTTAATCTTTATCTTATGAGTGGTTTTACATTCATGAGTGTTTGTTGTGCTTATCTGTGTGTAACACTGTTTTGAGTACTTCAGGGAGTGTTGGTCTTGTGTTGGTGAATTCCCTCAGTCTTTGCTTATCTGAGAATGTCTTTATTTCTCCTTCATATACAAAACTTAGTTTTGCAGGTTATAAGATTCTAGGCTGGGCATTATTCTGTTTCAGAAGGTTGAGAATAGGGCTTCAGTCTCTCCTTGCTTGTAAGATTTCGGTGGACAAATCTGGCATTATTTGGATTGGCTTTCCTTTGTATGGTACTTGCTTCCTTTTCACCTTACAGCTCATAGAAGGGCCTCTTTAGTTGATATTTTGGTCAGTCTGATGACTACATGTTGTGGTGTCTTCCTGTTTGCATTGAATCTCCCAGGGGTCCTTTGAGCTTCTTATACTTGGATATCTAGACTTTTAGCAAGGCCTGAGAAATTTTCCTCTATTTTATCTTCAAATACCTTAGCCAACCCTTGCATGTTTTCTTCTTCCCCTTTGGGAATCCTCCAAACACTCAAGTTAGGTTTTGTCATATAATCCCACATTTTTTGTATGCTTTGCTCTTTTATCTTATTTCTCTGTTCTATCTCTGTGACTGACTTATTTAGTTGCACGGTGTTATCTTTAATCTCTGAGATTCTGTCTTCTGTTTAATTGACCCTGTACTTTAGGATTTTCACTGTGTTTTTTAGTTCCCAGAATACATTCTTCGTTTCCAAGAGTTCAGTTTGACTTTTCTTTAATATTTCAATTTCCTTAGTGAATTTTTCTTCCAATACCTGGATTTTTTTGTGTGTTGGTTATCCATTTTTTTCTTTTATATCATTGGGTTTTCTTACAATCCATGTTTGAAATTCTTCTTGTTACATTTTAGTGTTCTGAATTTGGTTAATGTTCATTGCTTGAGAGCTGGTGTTCCTCTTTGGGGGTGTACTTTCCTTTTGATGCTTCATAATTCTACAGTTCTTTCACTGAGTCCTTCCCATCTGGATCAGCTATTGCTTCCCACATTTCAGTTTTTGTTTGGAAAGTATCAGGCCCTGTATAGCGTCTGTTCCTGTGAGTGCTATAGAAGCACACAGATTATAGTTTCTGCCTACCAGCCCTGAGGTGTGCATTTCTATGCTTGCTTGATCTGCCTCTGGGGGCAGCTGCTAATATGTTGTTCAGAGTTCTTCTACCACAGTTGGGAGGCTATTCCTGATGGGAGGGGTTTCTTGGGGATCCAGCTTTGTACTCTTGGGGAAATTTTGTTCCTTGACCAAGGCCCTCACTTTTGGCAGCTGACTGGGTGTGGAGATCCAGCCTCAGCATTATGATCCTATGGGGTAACTTAAATCAGTCTGACCAGGAAATTCACCTGGCTGTCAGCTATTGATCTGCACCAAAGCCCCGCGGATTGATGTTAGTCACAGAGGGAAAGTGGCTTTTCTTGTCTCACCCTACTTCCATGGGTGGAGCCTAGGTGTTGCCCTAGTCTGCCCAGCACCCCAGCACTTGTAAGTTCTGCAGGTGTTAGCCCCCCATAACTAGGGAAGTGTTCAGAATTCACCCATCAACACAGGCCTGGATAATTTACCATAGGTCATGTAAGGGCGGAGCTTTTCCCAAGAATCCATGGCCTGGAGGAAGGGAACTGCCCGACAGCTTATCACACCACAGAGGCTGGGTTATGTACCCCAACAATCGTCACCACCAGCCCGCAGGCCGCTAGCACTGGGGGCAAATGTTCAGGAGATAACAGGTGCCAGATCAGGGAGCTAGGTCATCAGGATGCCCTGTTGTCTCTTTTATGTTGCCCTCCCACAATCTCATGCCTGTCCAGAAGGAGTTCTCACTCTTCCTGACGCAGCTTGAGAGGGCCTATTTGCCTGCAGTAGTTTCCAGGTTAGAGTCCCCTACTTAGTGATCAGCTCTGTTGGTCTGGACCTGCTGGGTGCCAGAGGCAAGCTTCCTGTCTCATAACTACCACCAGCAATAGCTAAGACCAGTGCCTCCCCTGCCTAGTGCAGTCCTGGCACAGGGCTTTGGGAGTTAAAGATGCTACCTACTATTGTCTCCTATCCCCAGAGCCCCACATCTCCTGCTGCAATTTGCATCAATTTTAGGCAGGTGCCTGTCTGAATGGGTGTGAAGGTCAGTGGGGGAGCAAGAAGATCTCCTGTGGGTCTGATCCTGTTTCACTCATTGGCCCGGCAGTCACAGCCATCCCATGCTCTATTTTCTATTGTTTGTTTAGCACTCTCCAGCATTTGCAATCTTATCTCCCATTCACTTTTTTTTTCTTTTTTTGTGTTTCACACTGATACTCTGCAGATTCACAATGCTGTTCCTGCAGGGGAGAGATCCACTCATGTGTAGCAGACTGAGATCTATGCCTCTTTTTATGGGAGCAGGAATCCGGGAAATTACCTTTACTCCACCATTTTTCTTTCCAAACACCATTTATTGAAGAAACTGTTCTTTCCTCCATTGTGTTTTTTGGGCACCTTTGTTGAAACAAGTTGTCTATAAATGTGTGGATTTATTTCTGGGCCCTCCATTCTGTTTCACTGGTCTGTGTGTCTATTTTTAAGCCAGTACCATGTTTTTTTTATTACTACAGCTTTATAGTGTATTTTGAAGTCAGGTAGTGTAATGCCTCCAGCTTTGTCCTATTTGCTCAAGATTTCTTTGGATATTTGTGATGTTTTGTGGTTCCATTCAAAGTTTAGATTTTTTAAACATTTCTGTGAAGAATTCCTTTGGCATTTTTTTGCATTTTTATTTTCTTTTAATTTTTTTGCATTGAATCATTAGATTGTTTTGAGTATTGTGGATATTTTTTACAAATTATTTTTTGCAATCTAAGAACACAGAATATATTTCCATTTATTTGTGTCTTCTTTAATTTCTTTCATAATTCTTTTATAGTTTTGAATGTAGGAATATTTCACTGCCTTGGTTAAATTTATTGCAAAGTATTTTATTTTATTATTTATAGCTATTGTGAATGGGGATTGCTTTCTTGATTTCTTTTTTGGATAATTCACTGTTCATGTAAGGAAACACTACTGATTTTTTTATGTTAATTTTTGTATCCTGCGGCTTTATTCAATTTGTTGATTAGATCTGTTTTTTTTTAGTGGAGTCTTTAGGGTTTTCTATATATAAAATCATGCCATCTGCAAACAAAGGCAATGTAACTTCTTCCTTTTGAATTTGGATGCCTTTCATTCTTCTCTTGCCTAATTGCTCTGGCAAGGACTTCCAGTACTGTGTTCAACAGAAGTGCCAAGAGTGAGCATTCTTGCCTTTTTCAAGATCTTAAAAAATTCTACTTTTCCCCATTTACTATAATGTTAGCTGTGAGTTTGTCATATATGGCCTTCATTGTGCTGAGGTACAGTTCTTCTGTACATAATTTTTTTTTTTTGAGAGCCACTTGTATTTATGCCCATTGACAGGTGAGAGAGGAAAGGGCAACAATCTCGGACATGCACATTGTACAACTTCTCAAAAACCACAGACTATGCTCTAACTCTAATTCTAAAATTCATGCTATTGGTCACGACAAAGTTAAGATCACATAGTAGAACCTACTGAAATCACACGTAAAAATTAAAAACCCAAGTACTATGCTTAGTGTAGTGTCTGGTACCATGTAAGTGCTCAATAACTATTACCTTTATTAATGGAATAAAGATTATGTCTGCCTCTTATACCTTCATATAAAAAGAAAGCTTAGTAAACTAAATGAATTGTGCCTTTTACAGACTTAAGAATAGCTATTAATATCCAATATAAGATGAAACTAAAAAGACTTTTAATAATATTTAAAAGAATCTCTAGTAAGTTTTCTTTGTGAACTCTTTTGCACAGTTGGCCCTTGGACAACAGGGTTTGAACATAAGTAATCCCTGGAGGCAGACAACTGCCCCACCCCTGCCTATGCACAGGGGCAGGCAGCTTTTCGTTTCTGCCGGTTTATGGCCCCGCAGGACTTGAATAAGCATGGATTTTGGTACCTGTGGGCAGCCCTGGAACCAATCCCTCCTTGTATACCAAAGGATGACTGTTATTTTGTTTTCATGGTGAAACTGTTAAAGGATAAAAATGTTCATATAAACACAATTTTGAACACTTAACTATTTATCAATGTAATATGAATTCACATATACTTTATTTCTAACTGACCTTCAAATTGCAGCAGCCCATGAGTTTGGCTTGTACTCTTGCCAGTCCAGCCCAGCTGTCACTTAGCCAAATAGCTCAAGATACACGCACACACAGTAAAAAGACACAGGCAAACCTTTTGTAAAGGAAATAAATCTTTTATAATGTAAATAACTGTTCTCAGTAGAACTTTTTATATCCAGTTTACTACTTTTCTGAAATTGGGATATTCATATTAATTAGACAACACTCTCTATAAATCAAAGAATGTATGTCTGTGAAAACAAGTAATTCTTAATTGCAATAGTTTTCGTAATTCATCTAAACACAATGGAGCGCAGAAGGCCGAAAGGAAAAATAAATACTTCCAACTATCAAAACAAAAGAGACATGAAAAAATAATATATTTAACAGCATGGAGGGAAAATTTCAGAATATAGATTCTGTTGAAAATAATGATATTCAAAAAAACAGCTTTGGACACACTGCCAAAATTTAGATATTTCTCAATTAAAATCAAAAATGTTGATTTTATTGTTGGAAGATACATTAATTCTGAAGTCAGAATAAGAGGCTTAACAATAACAAGTTAATTTCTATGTAAGTGTTTGAATATATAAAGTATCAAATATAAACAGTAGTGTAGAAAGTAGATAAACTGACAGAAATAATTTCTCAACAGGTAGTAATAATTAAGACGACCATTTCAAAATTTTCTATACACAAATAATGAGAAAATATTGTTATAAGATTTTATACAATTGAATTCAATCCTAATTCGTTACTATACTTCTTTCTTCTTCATTATTAGTGGACCCACATTATCTCCTGTCAATTCATTGTGTTTGTTATGCGAACCATCACAGGCAGGAAACGTCTTAGAACGCCAACACCTACAATAAGCTGCTTTAGTAAGACACAGATCTTCAATGTTTATTTCATTCACCACTTTTGGATTTTCCTTTTGTATTTTAAGATTAATCAAGCTATCCTTTTGTTGTTTTTTCTTCGAGAGGAATGGACGGACTGCAAGGTAGCCCAGTAGTGCAAGTACACCAAGGAAAGGCAGTAGCCGAAGCCATTCTGAAACTGTGAGTCTGGCAAAGCCGGAAATGCTTTCGGGCACCGGGAGCCGCTTGAGGTATGCGGGAAGCTGCACCTTCACGATGTGGGCCACGCTCTCCAGCACCATCCTGGCCGGCGTCGCCGCGGCTCTCCGGGTCCCCCGCGGCCGGGCCGCCGCGCTACCGCGCCTCTGTACATAATTTTTTTGAGAATTTTTATTATTAATGAATGTTGGATTTTTTTCAAGTGATTTTTCTGCATCTATGGAAAAATTATGCTTTTTGTCCTTCATTCTCTTACTGTGATGTATCACATTTATTGATTTTGTATGCTGAACGATCCTTGTATCCCTAAGATAAATCTCATCTGATCACGATGAATAATCATTTTAATGTGTTGTTAAATTAACTGAATTAAACATTTGTTGAATTTGTGAGTATGTTGTTGAAGGTTTTGCATCTATGTTCATTAAGGATCTTGGCCTATAGTTTTCTTTCTTTCTTTCTTTCTTTCTTTCTTTCTTTCTTTCTTTCTTTCTTTCTTTCTTTCTTTCTTTCTTTCTCTCTCTCTCTCTCTCTCTCTCTCTCTCTCTCTCTCTCTCTCTCTCTCTCTTTCTTTCTTTCTTTTCTTTCTTTCTTTCTTTTGTAATGTCCTTGTCTGGCTTTGGTATGAGGGCAATGCTGGCCTTATAAAATGGGTTTCAAAATATTTCCTCCTTTACAGTTTTTTGGAAGAGTTTGGAAGAATTATTACTTCTTTCTTAAATTTTTGATAGAATTCAGTAGTGAACTCATCTGGTCCTGGGCATTTATTTGATTGGAGATGTTTCACAACTGATTTAATGTTCTTACTAGTTATTGGTCTGTTCAGATTTTCTATTTCTTCATAATTCAACATTGGTAATTTATATGTGTCAAGAAATACATCCCTCCCTTGCATATTATCCAATTAGTTGGTGTATAATTGTTCATAATAGTCTTTTGTGATCCTGTGTATTTGTTATGTCAGTTGTAATGTTTCCTTTTTCATTTTTTGTTTCATTTATTTGAGTTTGCTTTCTTTTTTCTTAGTTTAGCTAAAGGTCTGCCAATTTTGTTTATATTTTCAAAAAACAAACTTAGTTTCATTGATCTTTTTATTGCTTTTATATTCTATATTTCATTTATTTCTGCTTTGGTCTTTATTATTTCCTTACTTTTACTAACTTTACGTTGCACTGGTTCTTGATCTTTTAAGTACTTGAGGTGCAAAATTAGGTTGTTTCTTTGAGAGCTTTCTTCTTTTTTTGTGTTGGTGTTTATTTGCTATAAATTTCCCTTTTGTAATAACTTTTGCTAAATCCCATAGGTTTTAATATCTGTAGTGTCATTTTCATTTGTCTCAAGAAATTTTTTAATTTCCCTTTTACTTATTCATACATGGCTTGTTTAGGAGCATTTTGTTTAGTTTCAATGTATTTGTGAGGTTTTAAAAGTTTCTTGTGTTATTGTTTTCTAATTTTATACCATCATGGTTAAAAAAGATATTCAGGCTGGGCATGATGGCTCATGCCTATAATCCTAGCATTTTGGGAGGCCAAGATGGGAGGATCACTTGTGGCCAGGAGTTTGATACCAGCCTGAATAAGAGCGAAACCTCATCTTTGCACAAAATAAAGAAATTACCTAGGTGTGGTGACACATACCTGTAGTCCCACCTACTTGGAAGGCTGAGGCAGGAAGATCACTTGAGCATGGGAACTTAAGGGTGCAGTGAGCTATAATGATGTCACTGCACTCCAGCCTAGTTGACAGAGTGAGACCCTGTCTCAATTAAAAAAAAAGATACTGAAATGATAACAATCTTCTTTACATTTTTAACACTTGTTTTTTGGCCTAACATATAATGTATCCTAGAAAATGTTTCATATGCAATTGGGAAGAATGTGTATTTTCCATCTGTTGGATGAAATGTTTTATGTATATTTGTTAGGTCCATTTGGTCTAGAGTGTAGTTTAAGTCTGATGCTCCCTTATTGATTTTCTGTCTGGATAACCTTTCCATTGTAGAAAGTAGGGTGTTAAAGTCCCCAACTATTGTCAGATTGCAGCCTATCTCTCTCTTTCTTCATATCTAATAATATTTGCTTGATATATTTAGGTTCTCTAACATTGGTTACATATATATTTACAATTGTTATATTCTCTTGATGAGTTAATACATATTTTATTATTTAATAACCTTCTTTTTCATTTTTTATAGTTTTTGACTCAAAGCCTATTTTGTCAGATATAAGTACAGTTGACCATTAAGCAATGCAGACAGGTATTAGGAGTGTTGATGTCCTGCAAAGTTGAAAATCATGTATAACTTTTGACCCCCTCAAAAAACTTAAGTACTAATAGCCTACCATTATTCAGTTGCCAATAACTTAAATAGTTGATTAACACATTTTGTATGCTTTCTGATTATATGCTATATTCTCACAATGAAGTAAGCTAGAGGAAATAATATGTTATTAGGAGAATCACAATCAAGCACAAATATACTTACTATTCATTAAGTGGAAGTAGATCATCATAAAGGGGTTCATCCTTGTCATCTTCACATTGAGTAGGCTGAGGAGGAGGAAGAAGAGGAGGGGTTGGTTTTGCTGTCTCCCAGATGATAGATATGGAAGAGATGGAGAAAATGGAAGGGGAGGCAGAAGAGGCAAGCACACTTGTGTAACTTTATGGAAATACATAATAAATCCTATCTGATGGTTTTGATTTTGCATTTCTCTAAAAATGTTTCTATTCAATACCAATATTTTTCCATAATTTGTTTTAGTTTCAGTGCTCATGTCATAGAAGGGTCCATGTGTAAAAGCAACTGAAAGTAGTCTTGAATAATCAGAACACTTCTATCAGATTGTTTAAAGAAAATTAGTCTTCTGGCATTGCCTCTTCTATGTCTCTTTGCTCATCATCTGGTACTAGTTTGGAAGCACTTATCTTCATCAAGTCATATACTATTAATTCTGTGGTGTCTATTGGCTATTGAAATTCTCCAAATTCCATACCTTGAAACACTTCATCTGCCACCTTTTTTGCCATATCCATAATCTCTTTCATTGTTATGTTGTTTGGCTCTGTCATAAAGCTGTGAAGTCATATACAACATCTGGACACAGTTTTCTCCAGAAAGAATTTATTTTTTTCAGGCTTTATAGCTTTCATGGCTATTTCCATCACAATGATGACATCTGCAATTGTATAATCCTTCCAAATTTTTATTTCCAAATTTTCATTTCCTTCCAAATTTTCAATTCCAAAATTTCATTTCCAAATTTCCAAATTTTCAAGAACTTGGTTGGAGTTCTCTTTTATAGTGTTGACAATACTTTCCACAGGGTACCATGTGTAATGAGCCTTAAAGGTCCTTATGAACCACAGATGTAGAGGATGAATTAAAGATGTTCTCTTTGTGGGAAAGTAGACCAATTTTATGCCTCTGGTGTTTAATTCATGGTGTTCTGGGTGGCCAGGGACATTATCTAATATATAAAAAAATCTTTAAAATGCAGTCCTTTATAGGCAAGGTACTTCTTGCCTTCAGGAAGAAAGCATCAATGGAACCTATTCAGAACAAGGTTTTTCATTGTGCAGGCCTCTTTGCTGTACAGCCAAAAGACCATCAGAGGTGTTTATCTTTTCCCTTGAAGGCTCTGGGTTTAATATCTTTAATATCTTTCTGGAATGCCTATAAAGGCATTCCAGATCATAGCCTGGCTGCATTTGCACAAAACAGTAGAGTTAGCCTATATCTTTTTGCCTTTAAGCCTGGTGTTCACCTCTCTCTCTGTCTCTCTCTCTGTCTCTCTCTCTGTCTCTCTCTCTGTCTCTCTCTCTCTCTCTCTCTCTCTCTCTTCCCTCCCCCTCCCTCTCTGGCTCCTCTTTTATTAATAGATGTTTTTTGGTGGCATTTTCCCCAGAATGAGACAGTTATTTGTATTAAAAACCTGTTCTGACAGACATCTTTCTCCTCAGTGATTTTAATAATGGCATCTGGGAACTTGTCTGTTTTCCCTTGGTTGGCAGAAGCTGCTTCTCCTGTTATGTTTACATTTATTAAGACAAATAGTTTTTTAAAATTATCAATGTATCTTTTGCTGGCAGTAAATCCTCCAGCCTTAGATACTGAACCTTCCTTTCTCTTTAACTTGCCATATTATAACTTCACTTTTTGTGAATTATATTATCGTCTGTAGGTATACCTTACTTACTGCAATTCCTGAACTCACATACAAGCCACATTTTCAACATAAAACAAAAAGATATTTCATAAAATTGCAAGGATTTTGCATCTGCTTGCATAGCTGCAGCAGCAGCTTCATGAATCTCCTCCTCCTCCTCCTTCTTCTTCTCCTTTCTTCTTTCTTCACAGTGTTACTTAAACTAGGTTCATTTTTCTTAAAATGGTGGGGAATCATACCTGCAGACCTCAATCTGTAGTGCATTTTAAGTAATTTTACTTTTTCTTGTAATGCCATGACTTTTCTCTGCTTCTTGGAAGCACTTCCAGCATCACTGGTGGCACTTCCTATGGGGCCCATGGTGTTATTCAAGGTTTACAATATTACAGTTAACATTATGAAAAATACACAAGAATTTCAAGAGATCATTTTTTACTATGATATACAATTTACTAAAGAGACAAACTACTCACTCAGAGATGATTAGTGTCACACGGAGTTTTCAGTGGATACAACAATAGCAAGAGGAAGTGGATATGAAATTATTCTAGTTGTACAGTCTGCACTGCAGTTAATTTTATGTAATTACAGTACTGCATCTTTACATTCATTTACATTTATCTCAGCTGTGAATGGCATTATGTATGGTAAGTCTTTGTGTGCATAAGTTTTGATAAATTTTAACTTTTCATTATAGATTTGTATGTATTTTCTGGTAGCAAATGTTGAAATAGACTAGAATCTACATATATTTTATGCATCATGACACACTAAACTTTTTCCAGTTTTTTAATATTTCTAGGCTACATAGTTGATTTGCAAGTTTTTCAAATTGTTACAAATCTGAAAAAAATTCCAATATATTTATCAAAAAAATCTACTTATAAGTGTACACAGACAATTCAAACCTGTGTTGTTCAAGAGTCAACAGTATAGCCACTCCTCCTCTCTTTTGGTTACCATTTGCATGAAATATCTTTCTCCATCTTTCACTTTTAGTCTATGGGTGTCCTTACAGGGAAAGTGAGTCCCTGCCAGGTAGCATAGTGTTGAGTCTTGCTTTTCTTATACATTGAGCGATTCTATGTCTTTTAGTTGAAAAATTTAATCCATTGACATTTAAGTGAGTTATAGATAAGTAATAATTCACTATTACCATTTTGTTAAATGTCTTCTAGTTGTTTTGTAGATCTCTTGTTCCTTTCTTCCACTCTTGCTGTCTGCATTTATGGTTAAGTAATTTTCTCTAGTGGTTTGTTATGATTCCTTGCATTTTATTCTTCCTTTTATTTCATCATATTATGGGGGTACAAATATTGCTAGGGTTAAAAATATTGCCCCTGCCCCCATCCCTCACCCTGATGTGCCAGAGATTCAAGTGTGTCCAAGTATACACCCTTCTCCTCCCCCCTCCTGCCAGCCCATCACCCAATAAAAAGTTTTTTTGTTTGTTTGTCTTCTTGTTTTGACATTTTGGTTACATTGTATATCTTTGCCTCTCCCTAAGAAGGGTTAGAGTTATACCCTTCCCCTCCTAAATGCTCGCCACATCGCTAAGATTCTCTCTCCACCCCCCCACCCGAATCCCTGGTGAACATTACCACCATTTGAGAACCATAGATTTAACCAGTAGGTACCAATTTGATGGCGAGTAGATGTGGGGCCCATTTCCCATGTCTTGTGTCACCTCACTTTGGATAATGGGCTTGAGCTTAATTCAGGATACCATAAACGCTGCTAGCTCACTGTCATTTCTTAGGATTGAGTAATATTCCATTGTGAGCATATACTACATTTTAATTATCCACTCACGAATTGACGGGCACTTGGGTTGTTTCCATGACTGTGCAATATTGAATTGTGCTGCCATAAACATTTGGGTGCAGATGTCTTTATAATAGAATGTGTTATGCTCTTTTGGGTAGATGCCCAACAATGATATTCCTGGGTCGAATGGTATTTCTATTCCTAGCTGTTTCAAGTATCTCCAAATTATTTTCCACAAAGGTTGCACTAATTTGCAGTCCCACCAGCAGTGTATGAGTGTTCCTGTCTCTCCACATCCTTGCCAGCATTTGTTGTTTTGGGATTTCTTGATATAGGCCATTCTTACTGGGGTTAGGTGATATCTCATTGTGGTTTTGATTTGCATTTCTCTGATGATTAGACATGTTGAGCATATATTTATATGTTTGCAGGCCATTATTCTGTCTTCTTTGGAGAAGTTTCTGCTCATTTCTATCGCCCATTTCTTGATTGGATTGTTTGCTTTTTTCTTGTTAATTCTTTTAAGTTCTAGATAGATTCTTGTTATTAGTCCTTTATCAGAGGTGTAGAGTGCAAATATTTTCTCCCACGTTGTGGGTTGTCTATTTGCTCTACTGATGGTTTCCTTGGCAGTGCAGAAACTTTTCAATTTGATCAGAACCCATTTGTTTATTTTTGATGCTGCAGTGATTGCCTTGGGGGTCTTCCTCAAAAATTATTTGCCTAGACCAATGTCTGATAGGGTTTTCGCAACATCTTCTTCTAGGATTCTTAAGATTTCATTCCTTAAGTTTAAGTCTGTTATCCATCTTGAGTGAAATTTTGTGAGAGGTGAGAGGTAGGGATCCTGGTTCGCTCTTCTACATGTAGCTAACCAGTTTTCGCAGCAGCATTTATTGAAGACAGATTCTTTTCCCCATTGTATATTTTTGTCAGCTTTATCAAAGATTAGATTACCGTATACTGATGGTTTCATCTCTGGTATCTCAGATCTATTCCAGACATCCATGCATCTGTTCTTGTGCCAGTCCCAGACTGATTTAACTATTATTGTTTTATAGTAAAGCATGAAGTCAGGAAGAGTGATGCCTCCCAGTTTGTTCTTTTTATTTAAGATTTCTTTGGCTATACAAGTTTTTTTCTGGTTCCATATAAAGTGAAGAATTATTTTTTCTAGATCTGCAAAGAAAGCTGATGGTATTTTAATGGGGATTGCATTGATTCAGTAGATCACTTTAGGTAATATTGACATTTTAACTCTATTGATTCTACCAATCCATGAACAAGGTAGATTTTTCCATCTGTTCAAATCATCTGCAATTTCTTTTTTCAGTGTTTTGTATCTTTTGTTAAGTATACTCCTAGATATTTAATTTTCTTTGTGGCTATAGTGAAGGGTATTGCATTTTTTATTTGAGTTTCTGCTTGATGGTTCTTGGCATATATGAATGCTTCTGATTTGTATATATTGATTTTATGACCTGAGATGTTACCAAATTCAGTTATCAAGTCTAGGAGTCTCTTGGAAGATTCCATGGGGTTTTCTAAGTATAATATCATATCATCAGCAAAAAGCGAGACTTTGATGTCATCTGCCCCCACTTGAATGCATTAATACCCCTCTCCTGCCTGATTGCTATCACTAGAACTTCAAGCACTATGTTGAATAGGAGAAGAGATAGTGTGCATCCTTGTCTAGTTCCTGCTCCAAGAGGGAATGATTTCAATTTTTCCCCATTCATAAGGATATTATTTGTTGGTTTGTCATAGATGGATTTGATAAATTTAAGGTATGAGCCATCTATGCGTATTTGGTTAAGAGTTTCTATCATAAAGGTGTGTTGGACTTTGTCAAATGCTTTTTCTGCATCTATTGACAGAATCATATGGTCTTTTTTCTTGATTTTATTTATGAAGTGAATTGTGTTTATAGACTTGCGTATGTTGGACCAGCCTTGCATCTCTGGAACAAAGCCCACCTAGTCATGGTGAATTAGTTTTTTGATGTGCTGCTGAATTCTATTCGCTAAAATTTTATTTAGGATTTTTGCATCTGTATTCATGAGGGATATCAGTCTGTAATTTTCCTTTTTTGTTTTTTCCTTTCCTCGGATAAGGTGATATTGGCTTTGTAGAATGAGTTTGGAAGGATACCATCCTTCTCAGTGGTGTGGAATAGTTTCTGTAGTATAGGTATGAGTTCATCTTTGTATGTTTGGGAGAACTCTGAAGTATAGCCATCTTGCCTGGGCCTTTTCCGTTTGGGGAGGTTTTTAATTACTGCTTCAATTTCTGAGCTTGAGATTGGTCTGTTCAGGAATTCTGTTGCCTCCTGGGTTAACTTAGGGAGGGTTTATGAATCCAAGAATTTTGTCCATTTCATCTTTGTTCTGTAGTTTTGGGGCATATATTTTTTTTATAATAGTCAAATATAATGTTTTGTATTTCTGTGGTGGCTGTTGTGATCTCTCCTTTTTCATTTCTTATTGAGTTTATTAGAGTCCTTTCCCTTTGGGTCCTTGTCAATCTAGCAAGAGGGCCATCGATTTTGTTTATCTTTTTGAAAAACCTGCTTCTGGTTTTGTTAATCTTTAGTACAGTTCTCTTGTTATCCATTTGATTCAGTTCTGCTTTGATCTTTGTTATTTCTTCTCTTCTATTAGGATTGGAAATTGTTTGCTCGTCTTTTTCCAATTCCTTGAGCTTATTCATTAGGTTTTGAGTTTCTATGCTTTCTATTTTTTGGATGTGAGCATCAATTGCTATTACTTTTCCTCTCAGGTAAGCTTTTCTGTATTCCACAGCAAATTGGAGCTGCATATTTGTGGCAGCTCCTGGTGGAAAGTGTCTTTCGGTGCAATTGTTAGGGATTCTCGTTGAGATTCTCCTTCTGAGACCTCAAGCCTATAATTTGGCAACTGCCTGGATACCAAGGATAAGGCCTTGTATTCTGCTTTTAACAGATGATCCAAACCAACTTGCTGTAGTAGGGCATCAACTCTGTTTACTCCACCCATCCAAGGATGGATATTATCTGGATGGTGTGAAGTAAAAGGCTCAGTGCTGTTGAAGAGACCCTGCCCAGGGGCACTCAGGGACACAGAACAGAAAGCGACCTGCCTGGAAACTCTGCTGCTGCATATGAGGGGCCAGGCCCTACCCTGCGGAATAACAGTGGCCTGGTGGCAGACAAGGACCTTCTGCAACCCAGGAGGGCCTTAGCCCTAAAAGCGGACTCCCTCTCTACTGTGTGTTTCCAGGGCTGGGGGCTAATCCTTTGGCGGAAGACCCTGTCTTCCAAGTCACCTCCAGGATATGGGCTCATGCCTCAGCTTGGGTATTGGTCTAGAGTGTCTGTTACTAAGCCCTTTCAGGGGAGGGGTCTCAGCCTTTGGCAAAAAACAGACCAGCAATAGATACTAAGCAATAGGAGATAGAAGACCAGCCTCTGGTTTCAGCTTGAATAATGGTTTATTTCACTACTCCGCCTGTGCGTGGAGTGTGTAGATTTGGAGAGAAGCACCAATCTCAAAACCCCAGCATGTGCTGGGGGTGCAGTTGTTGCACGTCAGAGTTGGAAAATCGCTCTCTTTCCTATTTCCACCCTGTTAGGGCAGGTTCTATTCATTAGGAGCAAGGCAGAGGCAGTTAGGTGGGATGGGGAACTGCCTGACCTCACCGGGGGACACCACCTGGGGAGCAATCTCTCTTCATCTTCCCTCCCCTCCTTGGTGGGACTTGATCCACTGGGATCTGCCAGGAGGCTTCACCAAGGTGCGAGGTCCTTCCCTCTCTGCTCCCTCACCACCGGTGCTTGAGCTATCAGGGACCACTGAGAATCTCCACTGAGGGGTGAAAACTATCCCTTTTCTGTGTGTTACCAGCGGAGATTTAGCCACTGCAGACCCTGGGTAGGATCCGCGGAGGATGGCGCTAGCCCTCTCTTCCGACCCTTCACCGGCAGAGGTCAAGTGGCTGGGGTCCGTGGACAAGTTCTGCGGAGGGGTAAAAACTTTCCGTGAGTCCCCGGCGGTGGGGCTTGGGCCGCTGGAGACCCCTGGGGAGGTACCCAGAGGATGGGTCTCCTCCCCTCTTCCACCCCTTCCCTGGCAGAGCTCAAGTGGCTAGGGTCTGCAAACTAGTTCCCCCGAGGTGTGAAAATTTTCCGCGTTCCCAGTGGTCGCGGGGTTTGGGCCGCTGGAGACCCTGGGGAGGGTCCGCAGAGGATGGCGCTCACCACCTTTTCCGCTCCCTCCCTCGCAGTGCTTGGACCACCGGAGTCCACCGGGACAACTCAGTCAAATGAACAATCTGTCTCACTTTTCTGTCCCTTCACAAGTGAGGTATGGGGCATATAGTTTTTTATAATACTCAAATACGATGTTTTTATTTCGGTGGTGTCTGTTGAGATCTCTCCTTTTTCATTTCTTATTGTGATTATTAGAGTAATTTCCCTTTGAGTCCTTGTCAATCTAGGAAGAGGGCCATCAATTTTGTTTATCTTTTGGAAAAAACAGCTTCTGGTTTTGTTGATCTTTAGTATAGTTTTCTTCTTCTCCATTTTATTAAGTTCTGCTTTGATCTTCATTATTTCTTTTCTCCTACAAGGATTGGAAATTGTTTGCTCTTCTTTTTCCAATTATTTGAGCCTATTTATTAGGTTCTTAGTATCTAATTTGTCTGTTTTTTGGATGTGAGTGTTGATTGCTATTAATTTTCATCTCAGGTAAGCTTTTGCTGTATTCTACAGGTTTTTGAAAGAAGTATCACCATTATTACTTTGTTCGAAGAAACTCTTCATTTCCCTCTGAATTTCTTCCTTGACACAATAATATTTCAATACTAGATTGTTTAGTTTCCATGATTTTTTGAGGTTTTGAGTGCTACCATTGGAGTTCAACTGTAATGTTATGTCACCATGGTCGGAAAAGATACAAGGTATAATTTATATTTTCTTGAATTTTTTTATTATTTCAGCATATTATGGGGGTACAGATTTTAAGGTTTCAATAAATGCCCATTTCGCCCCTGCCCCCACAAGTCTGAGTCTCCAGCATGACCATCCCCCAGATGGTGCACATCTCACTCATTATATATGTATATACCCGCCCCCCTCCCCCTGCCCAATACGCTATTACTGTAGTACCTATGTGACCACTTAGATGCTGTTCAGTTAATACCAATTAGCTGGTGAGTATATGTGGTGCTTGTTTTTCCATTCTTCGGAAACTTCACTTAATAGTATGGGTTCCAGCTCTAACCAGGAAAATATAAGATGTGCTATATCACCATTGTTTCTTAGAGCTGAATAGTACTCCATGGTATACATATACCACATTTTATTAATCCATTCTTGGATTGATGGGCATTTGGGCTGTTACCACAGCCTTGAAATTATGAATTGTGCTGCTTCAAACATTCAAGTGCAGGTGTCTTTTTGTAGAGTGTCATTGTATCTTTTGGGTAGATGCCCAGCAATGGGATTGCTGGATCAAATGGTAGATTCACTTGTATCGCTTTAAGGTATCTCCATATTGCTTTCCACAGAGGTTGAACTAATTTGCAGTCCCACCAGCAGTGTAGGAGTATAGAATTTTTTTATTTCCATCTTGATTTCTTCATTTATGAAGAAATCATTTAGTAGGAGGTTGTTTAATTTCCACGTTTTTGTGTACAAATGTGAGTTTCTGTTAGGGTTGATTTCTACTTTTATTCCACTGTAATCTGAGGAGGTACATGGTATGATTTCTATTTTTGTAATTTCTTGAGATTTTACTTTGTGTCCTAGGATATGGTCAATCTTAGAGCATGTCCCATGAGCTGATGAGAAGAACGTATATTCAGTGGATTTTGGGTAGAATGTCCTGTAGATGTCAGTCAGACCCAGTTGTTCCAGGGTTTTGTTTAAGTCCATTATTTCTTTATTAATTTTCTGTTTGGAGGATCTGTCTTGTGCTGTCAATGGAATGTTGAAATCTCCGGTGATTATGGAGTTGCTATTAATCCATTTGTTTAGATCCAGTAAGGTTTGCTTTATGAAACTGGGTGCACTTAAGTTGGGTGAAAATATATTTAAAATTGTTATCCCTTCTTGTTGAAGTGTGCCCTTCACCATTATATAATGACCCTCTTTGTCTTTCACTACTTTTGTTGGTTTAAAAACTAGATCGTCTGAAATTAGACCTGCCACGCCAGCCTACTTTTGGCTTCCACTTGCCTGGAATACTGATCTCCACCCTTTTACTTTTAGTCTATATGCATCCTTGCAGGTTAGATGTGTTTCCTGAAGACAGCATATACTTGGCCTGTATTTTCTTATCCATTCAGCCAGCGTATGTCTCTTGAGTTGAGAGTTTAAGCCATTCACATTTATTGAAAGAACTTATAGGTAAGGTAGATTACTGTTCATTCTGTTGGATTGGATGTTGTTGCTTTGATTTCTCTCTTGAGCCATTGTACTATCTGGCCTTTAATCTTTGGGTTTTGGTTGTTTTTATATTCGTGAGTTTTTATTATGGTGTTCCGTGTGTAACGCTGTTTTAAGTACTTCTTGTAGGGCTGGTCTTGTCTTGGTGAATTCTCTGAGACTTTGCTTGTCTGAGAATGTCTTTATTTCTCCTTCATATATGAAGCTTAGTTTTGCAGGGAAAAAGATTCTAGGGTGGGAATTGTTTTGTTTCAGAAGAGTGAGAATGGGGCCCCAGTCTCTCCCTGCTTGTAAAGTCTCATTAGAGAAATCTGGTGTTATTTGAATTGGCTTTCCCTTTTATGTCACTTGCTTCTTTCTTCTTACAGCTCTTAGAAGGGCCTCTTTAGTTGATATTTTGGTCAGTCTGATGACTGCATGTTGTGACGTCTTCCTGTTTGTATTGAATCACCCTGGGGTCCCCTGAGCTTCTTGAAATTGTATATCAAGATTTTGAGCAAGGCCTGGGAAATTTTCCTCCATTATATCTTCAAATAGCTTGTCCAACCCTTGGGTGTTGTCCTCTTCCCCTTCTGGTAACCCTATGACCCTCACATTAGGTTTCCTCACATAATCCCACAGCTCTTGTAGGCTTTGCTCTTTTGTCTTGTTTCTGTGCTCTATCTCTGTGATGGTTTTATTTAGTTGGAGGGTGTTATCTTCATTCTCTGAGATTCTTTCTTCTGTTTGGTCTACCCTGTTCTTGAGACTTTCCACTGTATTTTGTAGTTCCCTGAATTGATTCTTCATTTCCAGGAGTTCGGTTAAACCCTTCTTCATTGTGTTTATTTCTTTAGGGAACTTTTGTTCTAGGTCCTAGAGGCTTTTTGTGGTTTCTTTGTGTTGGTTATTGAGTTGTTGTTGCAGGTTGGTGAGTGTTCTTATGATCCACATACGAAATTCCTCTTCTGTCATTTTGGTTGCCTGATTTGGGTTGGTGTCCATTTCTAGGGGGCTAGTGCTCCTCTACGGGGGTGTGTTTTCCATTTGGTTCTTCATATTTCCTGAGTTCCTTCGCTGATTTCTTCCCATGTCGATCAGTTGTTGTTTCTTTCCTTTACTTTTTTGTTTGAGTACTCACACGCCTTGTTTAGTTTCTGAGCCGTTAGGTGGTGTCTGTGGGTGAGATTCTACCACTCCCTGTATAATGAGTCAGTGGGTGCCGTGAAAAGGCTGTGCAGGATGCCGTCCCTGTCAGTAGGTGACGCTTGCTTGGATGAACAGGCTATGCTGTTGTTTTTGTGTCCTGTTATCAACTCTTGTTCTTGGCGGAGCTGGGTTGGGTAAGCCTGCCCTCAGGCACCATGAATGGCATTAGCAGGGGTCAAAGTTCTGTTCTCTGCTTCCAGGAAAAGCTGTCAGGGTAGGGCTGGAATGGTCCCCCTCAGCCAGAAAGTCTCCTTGTGGGGGTGGGGCTGTCTGAGACATGCAGTCTGGAGCAGGCTTCGCTTCTTTCTACCCTCCCCAACTCCGCAGCTACTCCTGGGCCTCTGCCAGCGGGCCAGACCACATGCCACCAGGCCTCCCTGGATTGTGATGCCAGCAGGGACGTTCTCTGTGCAGAAACGCTGCCTGGGATGGGTGCATGGCCTCCCTTTGGTGGGAGGGTTGCCCTCTAGGACGCTGATCTGCCCCTGGAGGCACACACACCTCAGCAGGCTGTTCACAAATATCCCTTCTGTGCCCCGTGTAATGCTAGACCTAGGTAACGGGATCTGGTTTGCATTTCCGACCTCTGGGTCCCAGAGTTCAAACTGTATCCCCACCAGGGAAAGGAGTTCCAGTCCCAATTCACCCACAGAGAGCCCAAGCTGTGTCTGTGTCTCTCTGCCTCTGAGTCAGCACCGTTCTCCTGGGAACACCGTGTCAGCAGCACCTGGGAGGGCTGGCGGGTAGGGAGCTCACAGTCTGAGTTCCCCTTAGTCAGCTGTAGGGTCCCAAAAAGGAAGGTCCCGTTCCCTGGAGGTGCTTCCAGCTGGTGGCTGTATTGTCTCTCTGGGCAGCCACAGGTAGGGTCGGCAGAGGGGAGAAGGAGGCAATATGGCGCCTGCCGTGCGGCTCGGGTCTGTGCACACAGAGGTGCCCTGAGGGATTTGGGAGTCTGGTACCGCGTCCGCTATAGGCTCACCGCTAGGTGGCAGCGGTCATCTCTGGGCTGGTGTCCGCAGTTCTCTCCACCCGCTGGGGAGCCCAATAGCAGTCCCAAATGCAGGGGAGGGGAAAGGTGATTTATCCACCTACCCTTCCCGCTGGTCTCTGGGCTGCTCTGGCGTTCTCAGCTTCCAGTTCTCCTCTGCAGCCTCCTCCCGTGGAGTCTCCCGGGGTCTCAGGTACCCCTCCTTCCGGCCCTCGTCCGCTGTATGCTCGTCTTCTTGCTTCTTTTTTCTAATTTCTGCTAGAATCTGTCTTTTCTGCAGAGACACTCTTTCTGGCAGTGTTTCTTGTCTGCCATCTTGATCCTCCCCCTATTTTCTTGAATTTTTTGAGATCTGATTTGCAGCCTAGGATGTGATCAATTTTGGAGAAGGATCCATGGGCTGTTGAGAATAATGTATATCAAATTTTATTTGTATGAAATGTTCTATAGATATTTGTCAGATCATTTTTCTCAAGGGCTTTGTTCAGGTCTATTATTTCTTTCCTTATTTTTTGTTTAGAGTATCTATCCAGATCATTCAGTGGACTGTCTAAGTCTCCAGCTCCTATGTCAGTGTTGTGTAACATGGTGTTTAGATTAGATAAGGTTTGCTTCATGTGTTTGGGTGCTCCTGTATTGGGTGCATAGATATTAAGATTTGTTAAATCTTCTTGTTGTTTCTTCTCTTTTACCCTTATAAAATGGCCGTCTTTATCCTTTTTTACTTTTGCTATTTTGAAGCTTATGTTATCTGCAAATAGTATAGTTACCCCAGCTTTCTTTTGACTTCCATATTACTGGATGATAGTTTTGCATCCCTTGACCTTCAGCCAGAAGTCATCTTTGTGGGTTAGATGTGTTTCCTGTAGAGAACAGATACTAAGCTTGTGGATTTTTATCCACTCTGCCAGTCTATGTCTCTTCAAAGGACAGTTTAAACCATTTACATTTTTTGAAAAGATTGAAATTGTAGGAAGATTCCTATTCATATTGTTGCTTTGTCTTACTGCTTGAGCCATCATGTAGTTTCAGATCTAAACTTTATTTCTTTCACGATTTTACTTTGAGGAGTGTCTATTGCCCTGTTCAGTTAGAAATCGTGTCTGAGAACTTCCTGTAGGGCTGGTGTGGACTTTGCATATTCCTTCAGTGATTGCTTTTCTGAGAAGGACTTTATTTTTCCCTCATAGATGAAATTAATTTTGCTGCATAAAGAATTCTAGGTTGGGCTTTTTTCTGTTTTTGAAGATTAAGTTTTAGGTACCCAATCCCGCCTGGCTTGTAAGGTTTCAAATGAGAAGTCTGCCGTTAGACTGATAGGTTTTCCTTTATAGGTTAATTGTTGTTTTTGCCTCCCTGAATGGAGTATTGCTTCTTTCACGTTTACTGTGTTAAACCTAATGACCATGTGTCGAGGTGATTGCCTTTTCTTGTTGAGTCTCCCAGGAGTTCTGCGAGCTTCTTGTATTTGGATATCTAGATTTCTGGCCAGGTCTGGAATATTTTCCTCAAGTATTCTGTGAAATAATTTTCCATCCCTTGAGATTATTCCTCTTCCCCCTTCCGGAATCCCAATCACCATGACATTCAACTATTTTACGTAATCCCACACTTCTTGTAAGCTTTGGTCTTGTGTCTTTTTTCTGTGTTCCCTTTCTTCCTCTGATTTGTTTAGGGCATAGACGTAATCTTCGACCCCTGAGATTCTTTCCTCTGCATGGTCCATCATGTTCTTGATGCTTTATATTGTATTATGGAGATCCTTGATTGTTTCCTTCATTGCCAAAATTTATGATTGGTTCTTCTGTATAATTTCAATTTCTTTGGAGAATTTTTCAGTCATTTCCTGGATTGTTATTGTGTTTTCTCTGTGTTGTGATCTATTTTTTTCTTCAATTCTGTTGAGTTTTTTGACAATCCATATTTGAAATTCTTCCTCTTTCTGTTTAATCATATTATGTAAGTTGGTATTGGTTGATGGAGGTTGAGTATTACCTTTTGGAGGTGACTTTTCTCTCTGTTCCTTCATGATTCCTGTGATCTTCTGCTGGTTCTTTTTCATCTGTGTGTTCTGTTGAGGACCAGAGTTGTTGCAACTGGGTAATTAGTGCAAGTGAGTTGTATAATGAGAGACTGTCCAATATCAGACTGGCGAGGCAGCCGGACCCACCAATCTCTGCTTTCTGTTTCCCTAAATACAGAATGAGAGATGAGCAGCAAAGTGCAGTTGGAACCTTTGGCGTGAAGTGCCCAGTCCCAAGTCACAGACGGGTAGGGATTAAAATTTCTCTCCAGGCTCTAACTAGAAAAGCAGGCTCCTCTACAGCTTGGCCTTGCTGAGGTGGGCTCTGCTCTATGAGCACAGAGCTCAAGTGGCTTGTATAGCAAGAGACTGTCCAATATCAGACTGTTGGGGCAGCCGGACCCACCATTCTCTGCCTTCTGTTTCCCTAAATACATAACAAGAGATGAGAAGCAAGTATGGGAGGAGTCCCTTTCTTAGCTCCACCCAAGGCAGAGTTGGAATCTTTGATGTGAAGCACCCAGTCCCAAGTCGCAGGAGAGTGTGGGTGAAAAATTTTCTCCAGGCTCTTTCTAGAAAAGCAGGCTCTTTCACAGATTGGCCCTGCCCTGGCAAGCTCTGCTCTCTTGGCACAGAGCACAAGTGGTCTGTGTAGCCAGAGACCAAATCATCCAATATTGGACTGGCGGGGCAGCAGTGCCTATCGCCACACCCTCCCCACCCCACTTTCAAACACCGAGTCTAAGTCATACTGCAGGGATGGGGAGACAGGAGCAGTGTTGGAGGCTCAGAGGGACTTTCCCTAACTCGCAGAGTCCTGAGGGATCAAGGAACCTAGCTTTGCGCTAAGACCGTCAGCCAAAACCTCGACTATATCCAAGGTCAAAGCCTCCTTTAGTGTATACTCCCCTCACCGTGGACCTGGAAGCGACCTGCAGTGAGATGCTGGAGTGGGCTCGTGTTCCTGTTGAGTGGGGGAGCGACCGCTGGGTTTGGACCCTCCCACACCTGATACTGCTTGAGCTGTGCTGCTAAGGAGACTTTAAAATGATCCCTGCTCTAGTCTCCTCTCCACACAGCTTTGTCCGGTGCTACTACTTCCCACCAACTTCAGGCACTTCCAGTCCTAAGTGGGTGTAGAGCTCAGTATAGGAGGGGTTGTCTCTCAGCGCCAGGTAGGACTGATGCCGCTGCCAGCTGGCATCCACTCAAGCCATACCTCACTCCCTCCCTGTTGTATATTTCCAATTCCACAGGTTTTCTGGAAGAATATCTTATTTACCTTTGATTTCAGCTGTAGATTGTCTTCTCCCTCTGATTCCCAGTGAATGTCTGCAGGCTTGCGAAGATGGTCCTGTGGAAGTGTAGATCACTCACGTGTTGTTGTCTGCTTTCTTCACTTTCCATTCTAGGAGCAGAAAGCCAGGAGGACACCCCTACTCTTCCATTTTTCACAATCTGGTCAACTAATTTTTGATGAGGGTACCAAGAAGACACAATGGGGAAATTATAGTGTTTTCAATAAATATTGTTGAGAAAACTGAATATCCACATGCCAAAGCATGAAATTGGACCCTTATCTTTCACCATACACAAAAATATGACTTGAAGTGGATTAAAGACTTAAATGTAAGACCTGAAACCATACAATTCCTAGAAAAAAATAAGAAAAAAATTCTTGACATTGGTCTTGGCAATGATGTCTTGGATATAATACCAAAAGTAGAGGCAACAAAATAAAAAATAAACAAGTGGGATTACATCAAACCAAAAAGCTTCTGCACAGCTAAGGAAACAATCAACAAAATGTAAAAGTAACCTACAGATTGGGAGAAAATATTTTGGAACCCTATATATGATAAGGGATAAATATCTAAAATATAAAGGAAAAATACACAACTCACTAGCAAAACAAAATGAAGCAAAACAATACAAAATGAATAACCTGGTTTAAAAATGATTAAAAGATGTGAATACACATTTCTCCAGAGAAGACATAAAAATGGCCAACGGGTATATATATGAAAAAATGCTCAGCATCACTATACATCAGAAAAGTGTAAATCAAAATCACAATATCACCTCAAACCTGTTAGGATGGCTATTATTAAAGACAAAAATAACAAGTGTGAAGAAAGAAGAACCCTTGTACGCTGTTGATAAGAATGTAAGTTGGTACAGCCATTATGGACAACACTTTGGAAAGTTCCACAATATATACAAAATAGAACTGCCATGTTTCCATCTTTTGACTATTATGAATAATGATGCTATTAATATTGGTGTACAAGTGTCTGAATCTCCACATTTAATTCCTTTGAGTATATACAGTAGTCCCCCCTTAGTCATTGGGGATACATTCCAAGACCCTCAGTGCCTCAGCGGATATCTGGCACTGCCAATAGTACTGAACCCTATATATTAGGTTATTAAAAAAGTAATTGCGGGACAGAAAAAAATGGTGGAGTAGGGTGCCCTCCTGACTCTCTGCTCCCAGAGCGAAAAGTGAAGAAAGCAGATAGCCTCACTTGAGCGATCTGCACTTCCACGAGACCAGCTTTGCAAGTCTGCAGACATCCAACAGGAAACGGAGGGATAAGACCATTTGCAGCCTAAAGCAAAGGTGAACCGATCATTCTTCCGCAAAACTCGGGGATTCGGAGGCAAACAACAGGGAGGGACTGAGGTGCGGGTTAAGCTGCTGCAGGCTGGCAGTGGCACCAGCCTTACCTGGTGCTGACAAACACCCCCTCCCACACCGAGCTCCACTTCCACATAGGCCAGGAGGTGCCTGAAGTTGGTGAGAAGTGGCAGCGTGGGAATAAGCCGTGTGGAGAGGAGACTAGAGCAGGGAACAGGCTGAGTTCGCCAGAGCACACAGCTGCCACAGTTTAAGGTAGGGGAGGGTCTGAGCGCAGCAACCGCTCTCTGCGCAGCAGGAACCAGAGCCCACTCGGGCATCTCCCTGCAGAACACTCCAAGATCAAGGACAAGGGGAGTTTACACAGAAGGAGGCTTTGACTTTGGATTTGGAGGAGGTTTGGGATAGCACTGAGAGGTAAGAGTGCACAAAGTTAGACTCCTTGATCCATTAGGACCCCCCTCCCTCTGCCCCTCCAGCACCGCTCCTGCCCCTGCATTCCGGCGCTGACTCAGCATTCCAGCACAGACTTGGGCTCGGGGTTTGGAGAGGAGGTGCAGAGAGAGCGCTGGTACGCACCACTGCTCCACCAATTTGATATTGGACCATCACTTGCTGCACAAGTGGCACTGACTCTGTGCTCAGAGAGTGGACCCTGCCTGGACGGGGCAGTGCTACAGGGGAGATTGCCCTTGGCGGATTTAAGGCAGAGAAACATTGCCTTCCACACTCTCCTGCGACCCGGAGCCTCACCCTGGGCTCCAAAGTCTCTGTGCCAGCCTTGGGGGCGGAGCTGAGATAGAAACTGTTCTCATTCCTGCCGCTTACCTCCACCAGGGTAATTAAAAAGACAAAAGTCAGGGATAGGTGGGTCCCATTGACTGCCTGCCTGCCCACTTCTGGTCAGTCTCTCCCTGCACAGGTCTCCTGCGTGCTGTGCCCAGAGGGTGGAGCTGGCCTAGGCAGAACTCGGCCTTGCAGGAGGCAGACATTAGTGGTTATAAGGCAGAGATATTTTATGACCCCCACATCCAGGGATTTGGGGCTAGGCCTTTGGCTCCAAAGTTTGTATACCCGCCTTGGGGGCGGAGCCGAGAGAGAAACTGCTCCCGTTCCTGCCGCTTATTTCCACCTGTGGGATTAAAGAGACAGAACATGGGACCTGGTGGATCTGGCTTCAGGACAATCTCTCACTGCACAGGTCTCCCACGCTCTGTGTCCAGAGTGCAGAACCCACCTGGGCAGGGCCTACTCTCGAAGGAGGCTGCCTTAGCGGCTATAAGGCAGAGAAACTTTACGTCTAACACCGTCCCGTGTCTTGTGGCTGAGAATTTGGCTCCAAAGTCTCTGTCCCCGCCTTGGGGGCGGAGCTGGGATAGAAACTGTTCTCATTCCTGCCGCCTATCTCCACCTGTGGAATTAAAGAGACAAAAGACAGGGATTGGTGAGTCCCATTGATTGCCTGCCTACTTCTGGTCAGTCTCTCCCTGCACAGGTCTCCTGCGCTCTGTGTCCAGATGTGGAGCCCGCCTGGGCAGGGCTGAGCTTCTTGAGAGACTGCCCTTAGTGGCTAAAAGGCAGAGAGACTTTACGTCCACCACGCTTCAGTGTCTTGTGGCTGAGCCTTTGGCTCCAAAGTGTCTGTCCCCACCTTGGGGGCAGAGCGGAGATAAGAACTGTTCCCATTCCTACCACTTATCTCCACCTGTGCAATTAAAGAGACAGAAGACGGGGAACCGTGGGTTTGGCTACGGGCCTGCTGACTTCAGGCCAGTCTCTATCTGCACAGGTCTTCTGTGCTCCCTGTCCAGGCCCTGGAGTTTGCCTGGGCAGGAATGAGCCTAGTAGGTGGCTGCCTTTGGTAAATACAAGACAGAGAGACGTTACAACCCACACACTCTGGTGACTTGGGGCAGAGCCTTCGGCTCCAGAGTTTATAGCCCCGCCTTGAGGGTGGAGATGAGATAGGAATTGCTCCAGTTCCTGCCATCTATCTCCACCTGTGTAATTAAGGAGGCAGAAGACGGGAGGCCGCCGGAATAGCCCGGAGACCAGCGGGAAGGGTAGGGTAATTGGGTGTTTCCCCTCCACTACATCTCAGACTGCTGGCTCCCGAGCGGATAGAGAGACTTGCATACACCAGCCCAGCGATGGCTGCCGCCAGTGAGCAACACAACCTACTGGCTCAGAAACTAAACAAGACGTGTGAATATCCAAACGAAAACCTAAAGGAAAGAAACAACAACTGAGCAAAATGGGAAGAAATCAGCAAAGGAACTCTGGAAATATGAAGAAACAAATGGAAAACACACCCCCAAAGAGGAGCACTGGCCCCTTAGAAACAGACAACAACCAAAACCTAGCAACCAAAATGACAGAAGAGGAATTTCAAATGTGGATCATAAGAACACTCACTGACCGGCAACAACAACTGAATAACCAACACAAAGAAACCACAAAAAGCCTCCAGGATCTGGAACAAAGGTTCACTAAAGAGATCGACATAGTGAAGAAAACTTTAACCGAACTCCTGGAGATGAAGAATCAACTCAGGGAATTACAAAATACAGGGGAAAGTCTCAAGAACAGGGTAGATCAAACAGAAGAAAGAATCTCAGAGATTGAAGATAACCCCTTCCAATTAAATAAATCAGTCACAGAGACAGAGCAGAGAAGCAAGAGAAAAGAACAAAGCCTACAAGAGCTGTGGGATTATGTGAAAAAAACTAACATGAGGGTCATAGGGTTAGCAGAAGGGGAAGAAGACAACACTCAAGGGCTGGACAAGCTTTTTGAAGATATAAAAGAGGAAAATTACCCAGGCCTTGCTCAAAATCTCGATATACAAGTTCAAGAAGCCCAGAGGACCTCTGGGAGATTCAATGCAAACAGGAACACGTAACGTCATGCAGTCATCAGACTGACCAAAATATCAACTAAAGAGGCCTTCTAAGAGCTGTAAGAAGAAAGAAGCAAGTAACCTACAAGGGAAAGCCAATTCGAATAACACCAGACTTCTCTAATGAGACTTTACAAGCAAGGAGAGACTGGGGCCCCATTCTCACTCTTCTGAAACAAAACAATGCCCAGCCTAGAATCTTATTCCCTATAAAACAAAGCTTCATATATGAAGGAGAAATAAAGACATTCCCAGACAAGCAAAGCCTCAGAGAATTCACCAAGACAATACCAGCCTACAAGAAGTACTCAAAAGAGTGTTACACACGGACCACCATAATAGAAACTCACAAATATAAAAAAAACACCGAAACCCAGACATGAAAAGCCAGATATCTCTATTGCTCAAGAGAAAAATCAAAGCAACAACATCAAACCCAACAGAATGAACAGTAATCTACCTTACCTATCAGTTCTCTCAATAAACATGAATGGCTTCAACTCCCCACTCAAGAGACATAGGCTGGCTGAATGGATAAGAAAATACAGGCCAAGTATATTCTGTCTTCAGGAAACACATCTAACCTGCAAGGATGCATATAGACTAAAAGTAAAAGGGTGGAGATCAGTATTCCAGGCAAGTGGAAGCCAAAGGAAGGCTGGCATGGCAGTACTAATTTCAGACGATTTAGTTTTTAAACCAACAAAAGTAGTGAAAGACAAAGAGGGTCATTATATAATGGTGAAGGGAACACTTCAACAAGAAGAGATAACAATTTTAAATATATATGCACCCAAATTAGGTGCACCCAGTTTCATAAAGCAAACATTACTGGATCTAAACAAATTTTTTAATAGCAATACCTTAATCACCAGAGATTTCAACACCCCACTAATGGCACGAGACAGATCCTCCAATTATAAAATTAACAAAGAAATAATGGACTTCAATAAAATTATAGAACAATTGGGGCTGACTGACATTTACAGAACATTCTACCCAAAATCCACTGAATATACGTTCTTCTCATCAGCTCACGGGACATTCTCCAAGATTGACCATATCCTAGGACACAAAGTAAATCTCAAGAAATTTAAAAAAATAGAAATCATACCATGTATCTTCTCAGATCACAGTGGAATAAAAGTAGAAATCAACCCTAACACAAACTCACATTTCTACACAAAAACGTGGAAATTAAACAACCTCCTACTAAATGATTACTTCATAAATGAAGAAATCAAGATGGAAGTAAAAAAATTCTATGAAGAAAATGACAATGGAGAGACAAGTTATCAACTCCTCTGGGACACAGCTAAAGAAGTTCTGAGAGGAAAGTTTATCTCCATAAATGCCTATAACCAAAAGTCAAAAAGATCACAAATAGACAATCTAATGAAATGACTCAAAGATCTGGAAAAAGAAGAACAGACCAGCCAAAAACCCAGCAGAAGGAGTGAAATCAATAAGATCAAATCAGAACTAAACGAAATTTAAACCAGGGAAGCCATTCAGGAGACCAACAAAGCAAAAAGTTGGTTCTTTGAAAAAATAAACAAAATTGACATGCCACTGGCTAAGCTAACGAAAAGCAGAAAAGAGAAATCTCTAATAAGCTCCATCAGGAATAAAAAAGGAGGTATCACAACTGATCCCAAAGAGATACAAGATATAATTTATGAGTACTACAAAAGACTTTATTCACAGAAACTGGAAAATGTGGAAGAAAGGGACAAATTTTTAGAAACACACAGCCTCCCTAGGCTCAATCAGGAAGAAATAGATTCCCTGAACAGACCAATCTCAACAGCTGAAATAGAAACAGCTATTAAAAATCTCCCTAAAAAGAAAAGTCCCGGTCCAGATGGCTTCACACCCGAATTTTGCCACACTTACAAAGAAGTACTAGTACCTATCTTGCAGAAACTATTCCACAACATCGAGAAGAATGGAAACCTCCCCAACACCTTTTATGAAGCGAATATTACTCTGATACCAAAACCAGGAAAGGATCCAACAAAGAAAGAAAACTACAGACCAATATCCCTAATGAATATAGATGCAAAAATTTTCAACAATATTTTAGCTAACCGAATCGAGACACTTGTCAAAAAAGTAATCCGGGGAGGATTAAGATTGTGGACAAGAAACACCACCAGAAAGAGTGTCTCTGCAGAAAAGACAGATTCTAGCAGAAATTAGAAAAAGACCCAAGAAGGCGAGCATACAGCAGAAGAGAGCCGGAAGGAGGGTTACCTGAGACCCTGGGAGACTACACGGGAGGAGGCTGCGGAGGAGTTCTGGAAGCTGAGACCGCCGGAGCAGCCGGGAGACTAGTGGGAAGGGTAGGTGGATAATTACCTGTCACCTCCCCTGCCTTTGGGACTGCTGGTGGGCTCCCCAGCAGGTGGAGAGACCTGTGGACACCAGTCCAGAGACGTCCGCCGCTAGGTAGCAGTGAGCCTGTAGTGGACGTGGCACCAGACTCCCAAATCCCTCGGGGCACCTCCGTGTGCACAGACCCAAGCCGCGCAGCAGGCGCCATATTGCCTCCTTCTCCCCTCCGCCGACCCTACCTGCACCTGCCCAGAGAGACAATACAGCCACCAGCCGGAGGCACCTCCAGGGAATGGGACCTTCACTTTTGGGACCCTACAGCTGACTAAGGGAAACTCAGACTGTGAGAGCCCTACCCGCCCGCCCTCCCAGGTGCTGCTGACACGGTGTTCCCAGGTGAACGGTGCTGACTCAGGCTAAGAGACACAGACACAGCTTGGGCTTCATGTGGGTGAATTGGGACCAGAACTCCTCTCCCTGGTGGGGATACAGTTTGAACTGTGGGACCCAGAGGTCTGACCTACAGACCAGATCCCGTGCACCGAGGTCTAGCATTGCCTGGGGCACAGAAGGGATATTTGTGAACAGCCTGCTGAGGTGTGTGTGCCTTCAGCGGCAGATCAGCGTCCTAGAGGGCAACCCACCCACCAAAGGGAGGCCGTGCACCCAGCCTAGGCAGCCTTTCTGTGCAGGAAACCTCCCCACAGGTATCAAAATCCAGGGAGGCCTGGTGGCATGTGGTCTGGCCTGCTGGCAGAGGCCCAGAAGTAGCTGCAGAGTTGGGGAGGGTGGAAAGAAGCAAGGCCTGCTAGACACTGCCGGTCTCAGACAGCCCCACCCTCACAGGCCGACTTTCTGGCTGAGCGGGTCCATTCCAGCTCCGCGCTGACAGCTTTTCCTGGAAGCAGAGAACAGAACTTTGATCCCTTCTAACGGCATTGGTGGTGCCTGAGGGCAGGCTTACCCAACCCAGCTCTGCACAGAACATGAGCTGATAACAAGATACAAAAACAACAGCATAGCCTGTTCCCCCAAGCAAGCGCCACCTACTGACAGGGACGGCATCCTGCACAAGCATTTCACGGCACCCACTGACTCATTATACAGGGAGTGGTAGAATCTCACCCACAGACACCATCTAACGGCTCAGAAACTAAACAAGGCGTGTGAATACCCAAACAAACACCTAAAGGAAAGAAACAACAACTGATTGACATGGGAAGAAATCAGTGAAGGAACTCAGGAAATATGAAGAACCAAACGGAAAACACCCCCCCGTAGAAGAGCACCAGCCCCCTAGAAACGGACACCAACCCAAATCAGGCAACCAAAATGACAGAAGAGAAATTTTGTATATGGATCATTAGAGCACTCACCGACCTGCAACAACAACTCAATAACCAACACAAAGAAACCACAAAAAGCCTCGAGGACCTAGAACAAAAGTTCACTAAAGAAATAGACACAATGAAGAAAAGTTTAACCGAACTCCTGGAAATGAAGAATCAATTCAGGGAACTACAAAATACAGTAGAATGTCTGAAGAACAGGGTAGACCAAACAGAAGAAAGAATCTCAGAGATTGAAGATAACACCCTCCAACTAAATAAAACCATCACACAAATAGAGCAGAGAATCAAGAGAAAAGAGCAAAGACTACAAGAGCTGTGGGATTATATGAAGAAACCTAATGTGAGGGTCATAGGGTTACCAGAAGGGAAAGAGGACAACACCCAAGGGTTGGACAAGCTATTTGAAGATATAATAGAGGAAAATTTCCCAGGCCTTGCTCAAAATCGCGATATACAAGTTCAAGAAGCTCAGAGGACCCTTGGTAGATTCAATGCAAATAGGCAGACATTACGACATGCAGTCATTAGACTGACCAAAATATCAACTAAAGAGGCCCTTCTAAGAGCTGTAAGACGAAAGAAGCAAGTGACATACAAGGGAAAGCCAATTCGAATAACACCAGACTTTCCTAATGAGACTTCACAAGCAAGGAGAGACTGGGGCCCCATTCTCACTATTCTGAAAAAAACAATACCCAGCCTAGAATCTTATTCTCTGCAAAACTCGCTTCCTATATGAAGGAGAAATAAAGACATTCTCAGACAAGCAAAGTTTCAGAGAATTCACCAAGACAATACCAGCACTACAAGAAGTACTCAAAAAGTATTACACATGGAACACTATAATAAAAACTCACGATTATAAAAACAACCAAAACCCAAAGACTAAAGGCCAGATAATACAATGGCTCAAAAGAGAAATCATAGCAACAACATCCAACCCAACAGAATGAACAGTAATCTACCTTACCTATGTGTTCTTTCAATAAATGTGAATGGCTTAAACTCTCAACTCAAGAGACATACGCTGGCTGAATGGATAAGAAAATACAGGCCAAGTATATGCTGTCTTCAGGAAACACATCTAACCTGCAAGGATGCATATAGACTAAAAGTAAAAGGGTGGAGATCAGTATTCCAGGCAAGTGGAAGGCAAAGAAGGCTGGCGTGGCAGTTCTAATTTCAGATGATCTAGTATTTAAACCAACTAAAGTAGTGAAAGACAAAGAGGGTCATTATATAATGGTGAAGGGCACACTTCAACAAGAAAAGATAAAAAATTTTAAATATATATGCACTCAACTTAGGTGTACCCAGTCTCATAAAGCAAACCTTACTGGATCTAAGCTAATGGATTAATAGCAACTCCATAATCAATGGAGATTTCAACACCCCACTGACGGCTCAAGACAGATCCTCCAAAAAGGAAATGATTAAAGAAATAACGGACTTAAACAAAACCCTGGAACAACTGGGTCTGACTGACATCTACAGGACATTCTACCCAAAATCCACTGAACATACGTTCTTCTCATCAGCTCACGGGACATTCGCTAAGATTGACCACATCCTAGGACACAAAGTAAATCTCAAGATATTTTAAAAAAATAGAAATCATACCATGAACCTTCTCAGATCACAGTGGAATAAAATAGAAATCAACCCTAACAGAAACTCACATTTCTACACAAAAACTTGGAAATTAAACAACCTTCTACTAAATGATTACTTCATAAATGAAGAAATCAAGATGGAAATAAAAAAATTCTATATTCCTACACTGCTGGTGGGACTGCAAATTAGTTCAACCTCTGTGGAAAGCAATATGGAGATACCTTAAAGCGATACAAGTGAATCTACCATTTGATCCAGCAATCCCATTGCTGGGCATCTACCCAGAATTTCCAATTACACTCTACAAAAAAGACACCTGCACTTGAATGTTTATAGCAGCACAATTCATAATTGCAAGGCTGTGGAAACAGCCCAAGTGCGCATCAATCCAAGAATGGATTAATAAAATGTGGCATATGTATACCATGGAGTACTATTCAGCTCTAAGAAACAATGGTGATATAGCACATCTTATATTTTCCTGGTTAGAGCTGGAACCTATACTATTAATTGAAGTTTCCCAAGAATGGAAAAACAAGCACCACATATACTCACCAGCAAATTGGTATTAACTGAACAGCACCTAAGTGGACACATAGGTACTACAGTAATAAGGTATTGGACAGGGGGGATAGGGCGGGTATATACATATATAATGAGTGTCATCTGCACCATCTGGGAGATGGTCTTGCTGGAGACTCAGATGTGTTGGGGGAGGGGCGAAATGGTCATTGTTTGAAACCTTAAAATCTGTACCCCCATAATATGCCGAAATAAAAAAAAAATGAAAAGAAAAAAAAAAGAATCCATTATGACCAAGTGGGCTTCATCCCGGGGATGCAGGGATGGTTCAACATACGTAAATCTATAAATGCAATTCACCACATAAACAGAAGTAAAAACATAGACCACATGATTCTCTCAATGGATGCAGAGAAAGCTTTCGACAAAATTCAACACCTTTTGATGATAAGAACACTTAAGAAAATAGGCATAGAAGGGTCATACCTAAAAATGATACAAGCCATGTATGACAGACCCATAGGCAACATCATAATGAATGGGGAAAAACTGAAAGCATTTCCACTTAGAACTGGAACCAGACAAGGCTGCCCACTATCTCCACTTCTATTCAACATAGTGCTGGAAGTCCTGTCTACAGCAGTCAGACAGGAAAGTGGAATTAAAGGTATCCAAATAGGGGCAGAAAAGATCAAACTTTCACTTTTGCTGATGATATGTTATTATATTTAGAAAACCCCAAAGAATCAACCAAGAAACTCCTGGAACTGATAAATGAATTTAGTAAAGTCTCAGGATACAAAATCAATACACAGAAATAAGAGGCATTCGTATACGCCAACAACAATCAAATTGAGAACCAAATTAAAGACTCAATGCCCTTCACAATAGCAACAAAGTAATTAAAGTACCTAGGAATATACTTAACCAAGGATGTAAAAGACCTCTACAGGGAGAACTATGAAACACTGAGGAAGGAAATAGCAGAGGATGTAAACAGATGGAAATCCATTCCATGCTCGTGGATAAGCAGACTCAACATCATTAAAATGTCTATACTACCCAAACTGATCTACAGATTCAACGCAATACCTATTAAAATCCCATCAGAATTCTTCACAGATATAGAAAAAATAATTTTAAACTTTGTATGGAACCAAAAAAGACCCCAAATATCAAGAGCTATTCTAAGCAACAAAAACAAAATGGGAGGCATTAATATGCCAGGTATGAAAATATACTACAAAGCTGTAGTAATTAAAACAATCTTGTATTGGCACAAAAATAGGAATATTGACCAGTGGAACATATCTGAGAATCCTGATATAAAACCATTCTCATATAGCCATCTAATCTTTTACAAAGCAGACAAAAATATACGCTGGGGAAAAGAATCCCTTTTCTTTTTTTTTTTATTTTATTTTTTTTTATTTCGGCATATTATGGGGGTACAGATTTTAAGGTTTCAATAAATGCCCATTTCCTCCCTCCCCCCTCAATTCTGAGTCTCCAGCATGACCATCTCCCAGATGGTGCACATCTCACTCATTATATATATATATACCCGCCCCCCTGCTCGATACCCTATTACTGCAGTACCTATGTGACCACTTAGGTGCTGTTCAGTTAATACCAATTTGCTGGTGAGTATATATGGTGCTTGTTTTTCCATTCTTCGATAACTTCACTTAATAGTGTGGGTTCCAGCTCGAACCAGGAAAACATAAGATGTGCTATATCACCATTGTTTCTTAGAGCTGAATAGTACTCCATGGTATACATATATCTAAAATTGTTATCTCTTCTTGTTGAAGTGTGCCCTTCACCATTACATAATGACCCTCTTTGTCTTTCACTACTTTTGTTGGTTTAAAAACGAAATCGTCTGAAATTAGAACTGCCACACCAGCCTTCTTTTGGCTTCCACTTGCTTGGAATACTGATCTCCACCCTTTTACTTTTAGTCTATATGCATCTTTGCAGGTTAGATGTGTTTCCTGAAGACAGCAAATACTTGGCCTGTATTTTCTTATCCATTCAGCCAGCTTATGTCTCTTGAGTTGAGAGTTTAAGCCATTCACAATTATTGAGAAAACTGATAGGTAAGGTAGATTACTGTTCATTCTGTTAGATTGGATGTTGTTGCTTTGATTTCTCTTTTGAGCCATTGTACTATCTGGCCTTTAATCTTTGGGTTTTGGTTGTTTTTATATTCGTGAGTTTTTATTATGGTTTTCCGTGTGCAACACTGTTTTGAGTACTTCTTGTAGCGCTGGTCTTGTCTTGGTGAATTCTCTGAGACTTTGCTTGTCTGAGAATGTCTTTATTTCTCCTTCATATATGAAGCTTAGTTTTGCAGGGAAAAAGATTCTAGGGTGGGAATTGTTTTGTTTCAGAAGAGTGAGAATGGGGCCCCAGTCTCTCCCTGCTTGTAAAGTCTCATTAGAGAAATCTGGTGTTATTTGAATTGGCTTTCCCTTTTATGTCACTTGCTTCTTTCTTCTTACAGCTCTTAGAAGGGCCTCTTTAGTTGATATTTTGGTCAGTCTGATGACTGCATGTCATGACTTCTTCCTCTTTGCATTGAATCTCCCAGGGGTCCTGTGAGCTTCTTGAACTTGTATATAGCGATTTTGAGCAAGGCCTGGGAAATTTTCCTCTATTATATCTTCAAATAGCTTGTCCAGCTCTTGGGTGTTGTCCTCTTCCCCTTCTGGTAACCCTATGACCCTCACATTATGTTTCTTCATGTAATCCCACATTTCTTGTAGGCTTTGAACTTTTCTCTTGTTTTTCTGCTCTATCTCTGTGATGGTTTTATTTAGTTGGAGGGTGTTATCTTCATTCTCTGAGATTCTTTCTTCTGTTTGATCTACCCTGTTCTTCAGACTTTCCACTGTATTTTGTAGTTCCCTGAATTGATTCTTCCTTTCCAGGAGTTCGGTTAAACTTTTCTTCATCGTATCCATTTCTTTTTCCAGATCCTGGAGGCTTTGTGTGGTTTCTTTGTGTTGGTTATTGAGTTGTTGTTGCAGGTCGGTGAGTGTTCTTATGATCCACATACAAAATTCCTCTTCTGTCATTTTGATTGCCTGATTTGGGTTGGTGTCCATTTCTAGGGGTCTGGTGCTTCTCTTTAGGGGTGTGTTTTCTGTTGATTTTGTGTTCTGTTATCAGCTCTTGTTCTGGGTGGAGCTAGGTTGGGTAAGCCTGCCCTCAGGCAGTTAGCAGGGGTCAAAGTTCTGTTTTCTGCTTCCAGGTAAAGCTGTCAGGGCGGGGCTGGAATGGTCCCGCTCAGCCAGAAAGGCTGCTTGTGGGGGTGGGGCTGTCTGAGACCCGCAGTCTGGAGAAGGCCTCACTTCTTTCCACCCTCCCCAACTCAGCAGCTACTCCTGGGCCTGTCTCAGCAGTCCAGACCACACGCCACTAGGCCTCCCCGGATTGTGATGCCGACGGGGAGGTTCCCTGTGCAGAAACGCTACCTAGGCTGGGTGCACAGCCTCTGTTTGGTGGGAGGGTTTCCCTCTAGGACGCTGATCTGCCCCTGGAGGCACACACACCTCAGTGGGCTGTTCACAAATATCCCTTCTGTGCCCCGGGAAATGCTAGACTTTGGTGCTCGGGATCTGGTCTGCAGGTCAGACCTCTGGGTCCCAAAGTTCAAACTGTATCCCCACCAGGGAGAGGAGTTCCGGTCCCAATTCACCCACAGGGAGCGCAAGCTCTGTCTGTGTCTCTCTGCCTCTGAGTTGGCACCATTCTCCTGGGAACACCATGCCAGCAGCACCTGGGAGGGCTGGCGGGTAGGGCGCTCACAGTCTGAGTTTCCCTTAGTCAGCTGTAGGGTCCCAAAAGGGAAGGTCCCATTCCCTGGAGGTGCCTCTCGCTGGTGGCTGTATTGTCTCTCTGGGCAGCCGGAGGTAGGGTCAGCGGAGGGGAGAAAGAGGCAATATGGCGCCTGCCGTGTGGCTCGGGTCTGTGCACACGGAGGTGCCCCGAGGGATTTGGGAGTCTGGTGCCGTGTCCGCTACAGGCTCACCGCTAGCTGGCGGTGGCCGTCTCTGGGCTGGTCCCTCCAGGTCTCTCTACCCGCTGGGGAGCCCACCAGCAGTCCCCAATTTAGGGGAGAGGAAAGGTGATTTATCAACCTACCCTTCCTGCTGGTGTCCATGCTGCTCCAGCGGTCTCAGCTTCCAGTTCTCCTCTGCAGCCTCCTCCCATGGAGTCTCCCGGGGTCTCAGGTAACCCTCCTTCCGGCCCTGGTGTGCTGTATGCTCTCCTTCTTGTTTCTTATTTCTAATTTCTGCTAGAATCTGTCTTTTCTGCAGAGACACTCTTTCTGGCGGTGTTTCTTGTCCGCCATCTTGATCCTCCACCCTCAGAATCCATTTTCAATAAAAGCTGCTGGGAAAACTGGAGAGCCACTTGTAGAAGGCTAAAGCAGGACCCACACCTTTCACCTCTCACAAAAATCAACTCATGCTGGATAACAGACTTAAACCTAAGGTATGAAACTATTAGAATTCTAGAGGAAAATATTGGAAACACTCTCCTAGACATTGGCCTAGGCAAAGAGTTTATGAAGAAGTCCCCAAAGGCAATCACAGCAGCAACAAAAATAAATAAATGGGACATGATGAAACTAAAAAGCTTCTGCACAGCCAAAGAAACAGTCATGAAAGTAAACAGACAACCTACAGAATGGGAGAACATTTTTGCATCCTACGTATCCAATAAAGGGCTGATAACTAGAATATATTTAGAACTCACAAAAATCAGCAAGAAAAAAATCAAATAACCCTATTAAAAAGTGGGCAAAGGACTTTAACAGAAACTTTTCTAAAGAAGACAGAAGAATGGCCAACAAACATATGAAAAAATGCTCATCATCTCTAATCATCAGGGAAATGCAAATCAAAACTACAATGAGATATCACTTAACTCCAGTGAGAATGGCCTTTATCAAAAAGTCTCCAAATAACAAATGCTGGCGTGGATGTGGAGAGAGAGAAACACTCCTACACTGCTGGTGGCACTGCAAACTAGTTCAACCTCTGTGGAAAGCAATATGGAGATACCTTAAAATGATACCAGTGAATCTACCATTTGATCCAGCAATCCCATTACTGGGCATCTACCCAAAAGATCCAATGACACTCTACAAAAAAGACACCTGCCCTCGAATATTTATAGCAGCACAATTCATAATTGCAAGGTTGTGGAAACAGCCCAAGTGCCCATCAATCCTAGAATGGATTAATGAAATGTGCTGTATGTATACCGTGGAGTACTATTCAGCTCTAAGAAACAATGGTGATATAGCACATTTTATATTTTCCTGGTTAGAGCTGGAACCCATACTACTAAGTGAAGTATCCCAAGAATGGAAAAACAAGCACCATATATACTCACCAGCAAACTGGTATTAACTGACTAGCACCTAAGTGGACACATAGGTACTATAGCAATAGTGTATTGGGGAGGGGAGTGGGGCGAGGGGGGCGGGTATATTTATACATAATGAGTGACATGTCCACCATCTGAGGCATGGTCATGCTGGAAAATCAGACTTGTGGGGGAGGGTGAAAGGGCATTTATTGAAACCTTAAAATCTATACCCCCATAATATGCCGAAAAAAAAAAGTAATTGCGGTTTTAGCATTGTTGTAATTTGCCGTTTGCTATTGAATACTTTCTTAAATAAATGTGGTTATGTTACATCTCATTTTGTTGTACATTTCTTGCTTTGGGTTTTTTGCTGAAAACTTATTTGCTGTTTATTTTATATTTATTTTATACTATGGATATGATATTAGATGAAAAGCAAATTCGAGCGATTTTCTTATTCTAATTCAAAATGGGTTATAAAGCAGCGGAGACAACTTGGAACATCAACAATGCATTTGGCCCAGGGATTGCTAACAGTGTAGTAGTGGTTCAAGAATTTTGCAAAGGAGATGAGAGCCCTGAAGATGAGGAGCATAGTGGTCAGCCATCAGAAGTTGATAACAACCAATTGAGAGAAATCATTAAAGCTAATCCTCTTACAACTACACGAGAAGTTGTCAAATAATTCAACATCGAACATTCTATGGGTCATTCAGCATTTGAAGCAAATTGGAGAGGTGAAAAAGCTTGATAAGTGGGTGCCTCATGAGCTGACTGAAATTCAAAAAAATCGTCATTTTGAAATGTTCTCTTCTTGCACACAACAAAAAACTGATGGAATATCTCAATGGGATTTCTTGGTGGGATTATGATGTGGGACAAAATGTGTATTTTATACAACAACTGGCTATGACCAACTCAGTGGTTGGACCGAGAAGAAGCTCCAAATCACTTCCCAAAGACAAACTTGTACCAAAAAAAAAAATAGTCATGATCACTGTTTGGTGGTCTGCTGCTGGTATGATCCACTACAGTTTTCTGAATCTCAGTGAATCCATTCCATCTGAGAAGTGTGCTCAGCAAATCAATGAGATGCACCAAAAGCTGCAACACCTGCAGTCAGTATTGGTCCATAAAAAGGGCCCAGTTCTCCATGACAATGTCTGACCATGCATCGCACAACAGACGCTTCAAAAGTTGAATGGATTGGGCTATGATGTTTTACCTCATCCACCATATTCACCTGACCTCTCATCAACTGACTACCACTTCTTCAAGTATCTCAACAACTTTTTGCAGATAAAATGCTTTCAAAAGCTTCCACAAGCATTTTCAGGATGCAGAAAATGCTTTCCAAAAGTTCGTCAAATCTCTAAGCACAGATTTTTATACTACAGGAATAAACAAACTTTTTTCTTGTTGGCAAAAATGTGTTGATTATAATGATTCCTATTTTGATGAATAAAGATGTATTTCAGTCTAGTTATAATGATTTAAAATTCATGGTCCAAAACCAGATTACTTTTACACCAACCTAAATACTATGTTTTTTGGTCTGATAACAGAGATGGTTACTAAGTGACTAATAGGTGGGTAGCATATACAGTGTGGAGAAGCTGGACAGAGATATAATTGATATCCAAAGTGGGAAGGAATGGGATGGAACAGGATGGTGCAAGATTTCATCAAACTACTCAGAACACAATTTAAAACTAATATATCCTTTATTTCTGGAATTTTCTATTTAATATTTTCAGACCACAGTTGACCATGGTTAACTGCAACTGACTAATGGGAAACTGCATTTCCCTTAACGAATAATAATGTTGAACATCTTTTCATGTGCTTATTGGCCTTGTGTGTATCTACCTTGGAGAAACATCTATTCAAGTCCTTTGCCCATTTTTATATTGGGTTGCTTTTTATTGCTGTTGGTGAGTTCTTTATATAGTTTGGATATTAATCTCTTATCAGATATATGATTTGCAATTATTTTCTCCCATTCTTTTTTTTTTTTTTGAGACAGAGTCTCACTCTGTTGCTGGGGCTAGAGTGCCATGGCATCAGCCTAACTCACAGAAATCTCAAACTCCTGGGCTCAAGCAATCCTTCTGCCTCAGCCTCCCAAGTAGCAGGGAATACAGGCATGCACCACCATGCCCAGCTAATTTTTTCTGTATATTTTTAGTTGTGCAGCTAATTTCTTTCTATATTTAGTAGAGACAGGGTCTCGCTGTTGCTCAGGCTGGTTTCGAAGTCCTGAACTCAAACCATCTGCCTGCCTCGGCCTCCCAGAGTGCTAAGATTACAGGCCTGAGCCACTGCACCTGGCCAATTTTCTCCCATTCTGTGTGTTGCCTATTCACTTTCTTTGTAGTGTCCTTTGATGCACAAAAGTTTTTAATTTTTATGAAGTCCAATTTATCTATTTTTTTCTTTTGTTGCTGCAATTTTTGGTGTCATCTCTAAAACATCATTGTAAAATCCAATTTCATGAAGGATTTTCCTCATGCATTTTTTCTGAAAGTTTTATAGCTTTTGCGCTTATATTTAGGTCTTTGACACATTTTGAATTAAGTTTTTAAATGATATAAGGTAAAGGTCAGCTTCATTTTTTTTTTGTGGTTATCCAGTTTTCCCAGCACCATTTGTTGAAAAGACAATTTTATCCCCAAATTACTGACTTTCAAAATTTGCTTAGGGAAGACTCTTTTACTTTCCCCATGTTGATGGCTATTTTTTTTTTTTTATTTTGGCATATTATGGGGGTACAGATTTTAAGGTTTCAATAAATGCCCATTTCCCCCCCTCCCCCCAAAAGTCTGAGTCTCCATCATGACCATCCCCCAGATGGTGCACATCTCACTCATTATGTATGTATATACCCACCCCCCTCCCCCCTCCCCCCTCCCACCTGCCCAATACCCTATTACTGTAGTACCTATGTGTCCACTTAGGTGCTAGTCAGTTAATACCAGTTTTCTGGAGAATATATCTGGTGCTTGTTTTTCCATTCTTGGGATACTTCACTTAGTAGTATGGGTTCCAGCTCTAACCAGGAAAATATAAGATGTGCTATATCACCATTGTTTCTTAGAGCTGAATAGTACTCCATGGTATACATATACCACATTTTATTAATCCATTCTTGGATTGATGGGCACTTGGGCTGTTTCCACAGCCTTGCAATTATGAATTGTGCTGCTATAAACATTCGAGTGCAGGTGTCTTTTTTGTAGAGTGTCACTGGATCATTTGGGTAGATGCCCAGCAATGGGATTGCTGGATCAAATGGTAGATTCAGTTGTATCGCTTTAAGGTATCTCCATATTGCTTTCCACAGAGGTTGAACTAGTTTGCAGTCCCACCAGCAGTGTAGGAGTGTTCCTCTCTCTCCGCAACCACGCCAGCATTTATTGTTTGGAGATTTTTTGATAAAGGCCATTCTCACTGGGGTTAAGTGATATCTCATTGTGGTTTTGATTTGCATTTCCCTGATGATTAGAGATGTTGAGCATTTCTTCATATGTTTGTTGGCCATTCTTCTGTCTTCTTTAGAAAAATTTCTGTTCAAGTCTTTTGCCCACTTTTTAATGGGGTTATTTGATTTTTTCTTACTAATTTTCGTGAGTTCTAAGTATATTCTAGTTATCAGTCCCTTATCGGATGCATAGGATGCAAAAATTTTCTCCCATTCTGTAGGTTGTCTGTTTACTTTCATGACTATTTCTTTGGCTGTGCAGAAGCTTTGTAGTTTGATCATGTCCCATTTATTTATTTTTGTTGCTGCTGTGATTGCCTTTGGGGACTTCTTCATAAAGTCTTTGCCTAGGCCGATGTCTAGGAGAGTGTTTCCAACTTTTTCCTCTAGAGTTCTAATAGAGTTCTAATAGTTTCATATCTTAGGTTTAAGTCTGTTATCCAGCGTGAGTTGGTTTTTGTGAGAGGTGAAAGGTGTGGGTCCTGTTTTAGCCTTCTACAGGTGGCTATCCAGTTTTCCCACCACCCTCCCCAACTCCGCAGCTACTCCTGGGCCTCTGCCAGCAGGCCAGACCACAAGCTACCAGGCCTCCCCGGACTGTGATGCCGGCGGGGAGGTTCCCTGCACAGGAACGCCACCTGGGTTGGGTGCACGGCCTCCTCCTGGGAGGAGGGTTGCCCTCTAGGATGCCGATCCGCCCCTGGAGGCACACAGACCTCAGTAGGCTGTTCACGTATAACCCTTCTGTGCCCCGGGCAATGCTAGCCCTCGGTGCAGGGGATCTGGTCTGCAGGTCCGACCTCTGGGTCCCAGAGTTCAAACTGTATTCCCACCAGGGAGAGGATTTCCGGTCCTAATTCACCCACAGGGAGCCCAAGCTGGGTCTATGTCTCTCAGCCTCTGAGTCGGCACCGTTTTCCTGGGAACACGGTGCCAGCAGCACCTGGGAGGGCGGGCGGGGTCCCAAACGGGAAGGTCGCATTCCCTGGAGGTGCCTCCGGCTGGTGGCTGTATTGTCTCTCTGGGCAGCCGCGGGTAGGGTCGGCAGAGGGGAGGAGGAGGCAATATGGCGCCTGCTCGGGTCTGTGCACACGGAGGTGCCCGGAGGAAGTTGGGAACCTGGTGCCACGTCTGCTACAGGCTCACCGTTGGCAGGCGGCGGCAGTCTCTGGGCTGGTGTCCGCAGGTCTCTCCACCCGCTGGGGAGCCCACCAGCAGTCCCGAATGCAGGGGAGGGGAAACAGCAGATCCACCTACCCTTGCCGCTGGTCTCCGGGCTGCTCCGGTGGTCTCAGCCTCCTGTTCTCCTCCGCAGCCTCCTCCCGTGGAGTCTCCCGGGGTCTCAGGTACCCCTCCTTCCGGCCCTTGTCCGCTGTATGCTCGTCTTCTTGCTTCTTTCCTCTAGTTTCTGCTAGAATCTGTCTTTTTGCAGAGACCCTCTGTCTTGCGGTGTTATTCGTCCGCCATCTTGCTCCGCCCCCCCTGATGGCTATTTTTATTAATATTTGTAAGAGTACTTTATATACTAAGGCATTAACCCTTTGTTTCATTTCTGTAAATATTTTCACCCAATTTGCCTTTTCCCTTTTGTTTTTACGTATAATATGTAGTAGAAGATTTAAATTTTGTACATAAACAAACTTGCCTTTTAACTTTTGGGTTTTTGCCACTTGGGTTATGTTTTAATATAGTTTTCACATTCCAATTTATAGTTTTTTAAACATTGTTAGTTGATTTCAGATATATAGAATTAGATTAATGATTCTCCTTGGTTCTTAACACACTATCATTATTGGTCCATTTATGTCATTTATTTATTTAACGATATAATAAATACATATAAACCTACCACCCAAACCCAAAGCAAGTACATTAGCAATAATTCATACCTACCTATGGGTATCATTTCTAGTCTCCTGCCTTTCTCCCAGGAGGAACCTGACCATTGTATCTATATTTTCCTTGCTTTAAAAAAGCTTTATTTTATATTATGTATGAATATACACTATGTTGTTTTGTTCTGCTTGTTTTTGAACTTTATAAATTGATATTAAATTATATACTATCTTCCTGGGTTTGCTTTGTTCATTCAACACTGTGTTATTAAGAGCTGTCCATTGTGTTGCATAAAGCAGTACTTAATTTTCACTTGAATAATTAATAGAAGCAAACCAGATGAATAGTGGGTATAAGAGTACTTCAGGTAAAAGAATAGCATATGTGACAGTCCTGGGATGGGTAAAAGCATATCATACTTGAGTAATTATGGAAAGAAAGTCCAGTGATTGACATACTGAGGCCTGGAAGAAGAATAATAGAAGATGAATTAGGAGCAACAACCAAAGGTCAGACAATACAGTGCCTTATAAGCTATGGTAAGGATCTAGGCTTTTATCATAAGTGCAATGGAAGGTATTAGGCAGGGTAATGACATAATCTTGTTTGCAATTTTAATAGATTAATCTAGCTACTTACAAAGAACAGATTGAGAGGAAGAGATGATAAAAAGTTCAATCCTGAGGTGGTTTTGATTATTGTCCTCATTTTATATATGTGAAAACTAAGGCTCAGAGAGGTTAAGTAACTTGCCTAGGATCACATAGCTCCTACATGACAGAACCATGATATACACAAAAGTGGTAGGACTTCAGAACCTGTTCTCTTAACTGCAGTACTATTAGGTCATTAAAAATGAAATGCCTGATTTCGAACCAAAAGTGTAGTTTATTATATTTCAAATGAGAAGCAGTACAACTAATCAAAGTAACACCTCTAATCATCAGAGAAATGCAAATCAAAACCACAATGAGATATCACTTAATTCCAGTGAGATTCGCTTTTATCAAAAAGTCCCCAAACAACAAATGTTGGCGTGGGTGCAGAGAGATAGTAACACTCCTACACTGCTGCTGGGACTGCAAATTAATACAACTTCTATGGAAAGTAATATGGAGATACCTCAAAGAACTAAAAGAACTACCATTTGATCTAGCAATCCCACTACTGGGTATTTACCCAAAGGAAACAAAGACATTCTATAATAAAGACATCTGCACTTGAATGTTTATAGCAGCACAATTCACAATCACAAAGATGTGGAATCAACCCAAGTGCCCATCAATCCATCAGTGGGTTAATAAAATGTAGTATATGTATACCATGGAGTACTACTCAGTCATTAAAAAATGGGGAATTACCTCTTGTATTTTCCTGGATAGAGCTGGAACCCATTCTACTAAGTGAAGTATCACAAGAATGGAAAAACAAGCACCACATGTACTCACCATTAAATTGGTACTAATTGATCAACACTTACATGCACATATGGAAGTAACATTCATTGGATGCCAGGAAAGTGGGAGGGGAGAGGAGGGAAAGGGTAAATTTACACCTAATGGGTGCAGTGCACACTGTCTGGGGAATGGGAACACTTGTAGCTCTGACTTGGATGATACAAAGACAATATATGTAACCGAAGGATTTGTACCCCCATAATATTCTGAAATAAAAAAAGAAAAAAATAGTATGTGCCTAAACTGTTAACACAGTCTTGCTATCTTAACAGTAGCTTGTTTATGCCTGCAGCAAAGAAGCCTGAAGAGCAAGTGGTGATGAAATCGCAAAAGGTGTTTTCCACGGCTTGTTGAGAATTGAATATTTTTCTTGCAAGAAGTGGTCCAAAGCCTGAAAGAAGTGGTAGTCAGTTGGTGCAAAGTCTGATGAATACAATGAATGATACAGAGTTTCCAAGTCTAGCTGCTGTATTTTGAGCATTGTTTGTGTAAGAGGATTGGCCTGTTCCTATTGACCAATCTTGGCTGCTTAATTGCAAGCATCTTCATTATTTGTTCAGTTGGTTGCAGTAGACATCCACTGTAATCTATTGACCAGATTTCATGAAGCTGTAGTCCCAAACAGATACCATTAGCTTTCCTTTGATGAATATTCAGTTTTGGACTGTGTTTCAATACTTCATCTTTATCCAACCATTGTGCCGAATGCTTGTGATTGTCAAAAAGAAACAATTTTTCATGACACATAAGAATAATGTGTAGAAATGGTTCGCCTTTATGTTGTGATAGCAACGAAAGGCAAATTTTGAGATGATTTCTTGTATGCTCGTTTAATTCATGCGGAACCCATCTATACAGATTCTTTACCTTGTTGATTTGTTTGGAATGGTCCAACATTGTTGGAATAACAACGTCAAACCTTGCTGCTAATTCACCTGTAGGTTGAGATGGATTCGCTTCCACTACAGCTTTCAGCTCATCATTATCCACCTTGGTCTCAGGTCACCTACATGGCTCATTTTCAAGATTAAAATCACCAGAATGGAACTTCTCAAACCACTGATGTACTGCATGTTGTTCATTAGCCACATCCTTCCCAAACATTTCGTTGGTATTTTGAGCTGTCTGTGCTGCATTTGTTCCACAACAGAACTCATATCGAAAATAACATGAATTTTTGATTTATCTATGGTTTCACAAAAATCTCTTTTAAAAAATTTGAAAAAATAATCACAGGCCACAACATGTGTTTGAAAGACTGAGGATGTACCTTCACAATAAAAATAAAACAAAAAGTGTCAAAGTGACATTTCAGAGATATCAACTGTCAAACTTAGTACTTAAATAAATTGGATATTAATATTGGACATACTTAATGTCCATTAAATTTGACATACTTAATGACCTAAAATACATATGGATCTAGAGTTCAGGGAAATTTGGTTTTGAGGTATAGATTTAGGAATTCATCAGCTTATATTCAAAGCCATAGTACTGTATCACATAACCTAGGGAGACAATGTAGATAAAAATTAAAAGAGGGTTAAGGAGAAGCTTTGAAGTACTCTTAACATTTAGACTTCGGTAGAGGAAGAAAAAAGAAGACTGGGGAAAAGAACACTGAAGAAAAGCAGCCTGTGGGGTAAGTGTAAAACCATGGGACCATTTTCACATAGAAGTCAAGAGAAAATGACTGCTTCAAGAAAGCAGCAGTGATCAACTATGTCAAATGTTGCTGAAAGGTAAAGTGAATCAAGGATTGAAAAGTGACCATTTGGTTTAACAACTTGGAGGTCATTGGAGACTTTCAAAAGAGCCATTTTAGTATAGTTGTGAAGGAGGAAGGAAGAGTGGAATGTGTTCAAGAGCAAATGGGTATTCCCAGAGAGAATAAAGTCACCCTAGGAGATGGAAACTACAAGCAAATTTCAGGCTGGAAGCTCCTTAAGGGGAAGAAATGAGCTATCCAACTTTATGTGCCTGGCAACTAACACAGTTCTTTCCACTTGATGAGTGTACAAAAAATATTTCTTGAACTTAACTGAATTAGATGTGGCCCCTGTCCCCACCCCCAGAGAATTTCATTCTAGTTGTGGAGGTAACACAAAAATATAACATGGTGATATGGAATGTTTTCTGTAAAAGCAATCCATACTACATATTAAATATGACCTCAAATGGGTGGATAATCATGAAGCCAGAACCATTTTGTAAGATACTTGGAAAACCCCTCTTTGATATTTAGGGATAATCAGGAGCTTTCAAATGTTATCTTAACTAGAGGGTAACTATTACACTTAACTAATTACACTTGCTTTGAACTTAGTCATTTATTCTTTAGCAAGGGTTGCAAACTAAGGCTTTAGCTTGGTCTATCCAGGCCAAGCTGGTAACATAAATAAGTGAAATGTTCAGGTGGGGTCTGTGGTGATCTGATGAGTTGATGCCACATCTAAAGGGGCCAGGCAATGCTGATTTCCAACAGATTGATGGCACTCTGGAAAACAGACTTAAAGATGGAAATATGGATTTTCATATAAAATCTCTTAATTTTTCAGTGTTGACAATTCAAATCAATACATCCACATACACATGCACACATGTACACACACATACACACATACATGCTGCAGGTCAAACAAAATATATCTCCTAGCTAAATTTAACCTATGAACAATTGGTTTGTGACCTCCATTACATAGCAATTTCCACATCTGCCACAACTAGCATTTGCCTGATGCCAGATGCTAAACCCCTCTCACCATCCTTTTAAATGGCCCTGTCCAGATTCTCAGAAATAATGTAAATGTTCTCTGATGTCAAGATATGTCAGAGACTCCTATAATCCTCACAAGAAATGTTTCCTATCCCTAAGTACTGTAGTAGAGTGTCTACTTCCTTAGCCATCATAAGTTAGGTACAGATGACCTTGAGAACACTATATTGTCCCTCTTGCCTTTGTGTGAAAGAGCTGAACCTCAGAGTGGTTATGTAACTTGCCTCAAGTCATACAGGTAGGCAGTGACAAACCTGGAACTGGGGGTCTTCTCATTCTAAATCCAGTCCTCTCTCTCTGCTATACTACAGTTGCCTTTCATATCTGGGAAACGTTTTAGTTTGCTGCATTACTGACTGAGGTCTCAAGTGTAGTGCAGAGTTGAATTTAATTCAACATTCCTAGAGAGTTTGTTATGTGCAAAGCTCTATGGTATTCCCTACAAAATATTTGAAGATAAACAACACAAAGACCATACTGCCAAGGAGCTTATATAATCTAGTGAGGCAGCATTTAAACAACTAACTATATTCTAAAATAACATGGAAATAATGGAAGCACAGAAAAATCAGGATTTGATTTAGGTTTGGACCAATGACTTGATAAAGGAGACCATACTCATCCATTCATTCCTCCATCTAGCAAGTATTTATTAAGCACCAACTTTTTGCCAGACACATAGCAAGTATATGGCCATAAATAAGAAGTATATAGTTGATAGCATTAGTAACAAAAGTAAAAAAAAAGTTAAGGGAAAATGAAATTTATTGAAAGGATAGTGGAATATCTTACAATTAGGGAGAAGAGTTGACCCAGAAAGCACAGGATCAGCTCACCTCAGGGTACAAGAGCAGTATGACTTTATTGATCTTCTCTTTGACTTGTCCATGTGACTTTTCCCTTCAGTGACCCCAGTCTCTGTTTTGATTCAAAATGTCATGTTACTGGGAGGGAGAAACTGATTGGCTCAGTTGGGCCAGGAATCTTCCCCTAGAGCAAGTTATTATGGCCAATAAGGAAGATTCACATATCACAGGCAGCAGGTCAATCCCTAAAGATAGTGCCTTCAATTGTATGTTCAAAAACTATTTATTTAGTCCCTAATATATGGCAGCCACTGTTCAGTATGCTATGGATAGAGTAGTGAGCAAAATAGATAAAGTCCTGCTTTTACTGAGCTTATACCCTTGTAGAAGACTGACTTTATCACAGAAGCGAACACACATACAAAATTGTTTTAAATTGTGATAGTGCTGTGATAAAAATAAAATGGAATGAGATCATAGAGAGTGCCTTGGCCATTGGAGTTACTTTAATCTGGGTGGTAGGGAAAGCTTCCCTGAGATCTGCAGGCTATTGGAGCCCACCAAAGGTAGAACCAGACAGAAGGAAAACGAAGTGCAAAGGCCATGAAGTGAGGCAGATCTTAGCATATTGGAATAAAAAAGAGGTCAGTATGGCTAGAACAGTGTGAATAAGGTGTTTGTCAATGGAGAAAAAGCCAAAGTCTGCAAAATAATTTTAAAGAGATTTATTCTGAGCCAAATTTGAGGACCATGACCCGGAGCCACTGCCAACAGGCCTTGGGCAAGTGGACTCGCTGTGGCTGGGTTTCAGTTTGGTTTTTATACATTTTAGAGACAAGGGTTATGGGTAAAGCCATCAATCAATATGTGGGAGGCATACATTGGTTTGGCCCAAAAAGGAGGGCCATCTCGAAGGGGGGGGGGGCTTACAGGTTATAGGTGGCTTTAAAGATTCTTTAGATTGTAATTGGCTAAATACATGAAGCTTTGTATAAAGACCTGGAATGTTTAACATAAACTGTTTACCAGAGATAAGCCACCATTTGTTGCATAAATTGAGGACCTGCAGGTTTGTCTTGCATACCCTTAGGCCTGTTAATGGGTTACAAAGGAAGTCTCCAAGAAGGGAGGGGGGCATGATAAGGCATGTCTGACCTCCCTCCTCCTGGCAGGTAACTTTGCCCTAGAATATTCCTTTGGCCACGAAGGGGTCCATTCAGTCAGCCAGTTGGGGGGAGGAGGTGAGCATTTTAGTTCACATGTTTATAAATCAAGTCAAAGAGGTAGGCAGGGGCTGACTGGATCTTGAGGGCCTTGTAGATAACAGAAAAGAGACTGGATTCTAAATGCAATTGGAAGTGATTGAAAGGTTTTAAACAGAGGTGTGACATGGTAAGATTAGCTTTTTAAAAATGCTTCTTGTTTGCTGGCTGTTGAATGGATTTTTGGGGGGCAAATGTGAAAGAAGAAAAACTGGTGAGGAGACTCTTCTAGCCATCCAGTTGAGAGATGGTGGTGGCTGGGCCAGAGTAGTGGCAGTGGAAATTGGTTAGATTCTGGACATATTTTTAAAACAGAGCCAACAGGATTTCCTGAAGAATAGGATGTGACTTGTGAGAAAAGAGTCAAGGATGGCTCTAAGATTTTTGGCCTAGGCAACTATTAATAGGTGTTGTTATTAACTGGAATGGGAAGTAACATTAAAGATGATTTCTCATGGGTCATTCTGGAGTTCTACTTATACCTGTGGGATGGGTCCCCAGAGCCCTTTTCTGACTTTGAGCTGACTATGGAGTGGGGCTGTGGTATGGGACTGATTTTTGGGGTGAATTAGAGGCATCAAACATATTTCCGGGAATTTGCACACTCTCTTTCCCCCATTCTAGTCAGAAACCTTGGGACTCACACCGATAAGAAAAGAAGACTTAGCATCCCGGGCCAGGCAGAACGGAGAAGCCCCAGGGACAGGAGAGCTGTTGTAGTCACTCCAGTTTAGATGACTGCACAGGAGTGGGGAGCGCCAAGGAGTGTCCTGCAGAAACTTTCTTGGAGATCTAGCAGCCTAGTGAACCACTTTTACCAGAAACAAAATAAAGAAGAAGAAGAAGAAAAAAAAAAGGCTGTGGGGTGTGGCAGGGCCTGGAAAGGCGGGGAGGAGTTTGGGTGGAGCCGAGTATTCAAGCTTGGGGTAAAAGGGGAGGGGAGGCCGCGACTACCAACTAACCTAGGCTTCCTAAACTCAGCTGAAAGGTTGGGGCATTGTTGGAAAGGCCTGGAGCCCAGTGATTCTGCCCGCCAGTCAAAGAGGGACGAGGACGTAAGCACAAGTTATGCCATGCAGCTTTAACGGGGTTGGTGATTGACAGAATGTGTAGCAGTGGATGGGGTGGAGCCGCTGGGTGGGGTCTGGGACTGGCAGCCGGGAGAAACCAAAAGGAAGAAAAAAGAAAACCATTGCCCCTGTTATCGCTAACGCAGGGCGGGGGAAGCTAGCCAGAAAGGAGGGAAAAGGAAGGTTTCAGATATCAACTCCGCTCCCACCCCTGGCTGTCTCTCATACCTTTCTGCCTTCCCTTGAGATAATTAAAATCGAGTGTAAACCGACCCTCGTTGGTACCCATTCCCTTCTAACTCTCCACTCAACTAGGTTTGTAGTCTGAGGGAGTGAGGACTCTCACCAGCTCAATCTCAGCCCCGCCCGATCTGCCCTGGCCCAGGGCTGGGAAGAGAAGATGCCTTCGGAGGCGCAGAAAGTAAGTCCCTTTCATTTTGCCTCTCCCCCCATCTGTCCTTTAGCCACACTTTCTGGGGTCTCCGCTGGGCGGCGAAGCAGCCACATTACAGGAGACTCTTTCAAGGAGGATCCCGAGGGAGGAGCCGGGTGGGGTAAGGACGTGAGGGAAGGGGAAGGAGGAAGGAGTGGTGCTTTAGAGCCGAGGGGAGCTGCTACCACCGGTGGGATAGGCTCAGTTTGATGGCTGTATGCTTTAGAGCCTCCATTTCCTGCCCTAGTATTAAAGCCTCAATTTCTTCTCTTTCCTGGCGTATTTTCTTTCTTTTTTTCCCCTCACTCCAGCATCCTTATCAGGTTGCTTGAAACCTCTGGCTGTGAGCTGGGAGGGCTCCATCTTGACTAGCTTCTTAAAGGGACAGTGCACTATTTCAACTGAGGAAAGTCCATACTTTGACTGGAAATTCAATTATGAGAAGGATGGCAATGTCTCTCCTTATTGTAACACTACGTGTATAGTGGAGGAAATTTGTGTGGACAGGACAGCTTATTTCCCTCAGACCAGCTTCCAGACTCACTTATAATATTCAGTTGATTCTTTGGAGATGCACCATGGGCAATGTTGCCAAGTTGCACATTAGTTAACTTCAGAGTCAATTGACTCTGCAGTTTAAGCTGAAGGAAGAAATTTCCATTTCCTGAGAGGTGCCGTGGCAGTGCAGATGTCTTGAAAAAATTAATTCATTCTACAGATTTATTGAATGCCATGTGCATTGCCTTTAGCTGATAATACTGCTGGGTGGTGTGTGTAAAATGTCAAGGCTTGGCAGAGTGTTGTCACTGACTCCTTTCTTAACTGATTGGTGGCCAGAGTTTCTTCCCAGGATACAAAGATCAAAGTTGAATTTGATTCCAGCATTTAACAAGCATTTGTCACATGAATGGCTTAATTGTTCACATTTATTGTCTTTCCCTCACTACCAGGCATCCATATGCTCAAACTTAAGTGATGAGGAGTTCCAGCTAGGAGAAATAGGAACTCAAGTCAAAATGGCATGCAAATAGAAAGGGTCAGGATGCTTTGATAGGAAAGCTAACCACCTTGGCTGGTCTGTCATTCCCATGTCCATATCTAGTCAGGGAGATTGTGCTGGGAATCATCATCTCCCTTTTGCTGTTAAATATAGAAGAGCTAGTGTGGTGGAGATTTGTTGGAAGGGGCCTATTTTAGGACCAGTGACATCTTTTCTATATTTGTCTCTCTTATGTTTCTGTATAGGGAGGGCAACAGGACTGTATGTTTCTGTATAGGGAGGGCAACTGGATGAAGCCTAATGAGATCCACAGGTCAAAGAGATGAAAATGTGTCGTTTGACGTTTTAGGGCTAGTATTTCACTCTGAAAGTTTCTGTTTGGTCAATGAGATGCCACAATTCCCAGTGGTCTGCAATTTTACTAGTTCAGCTGCCTCTGCTTTTAAATGCAAGGCACAGAACCCCTCCCTTCTTTAAAATGCTGAGTTTCATTGTATCCCTAGTGCCAACTCCCATCATGGGCATGTGTCCATTTCAGGTTTGTAGCCAACATTTAGCCAAAGCACGTTTCACCATCCCCTCTGTCCTCAATAGGTTTTCTGAACCTCAAAACATTGATATTTTGAATGGCCATATCATTGAGTCTGCTGGATTCAGATAAAAAAAAAAAGAAAGACTTGCTTAGGATTTTTTTTTCCTTAAGTCTCTGTCCTATATGCTCCTAAAAACAAAAGAAAACATGAATTAAACTGGAACACTCCTGGTTGCTTTTCATAGTGGGAGTGCAGACTTGTCATAGAGCCAAGAACCATTTGTACATGCCACACCCACTGAGCTTTGCTATCTACACCCTTTCCTGGAGGGCATGTAAGGAACTGGTTCCATAGCCAGCCCCCTGTATTTGGTATGCATGGAATATGTTAGGGGCTGCTGTGTTTCCATTTTTAACGTTTGATTGTCCCTTTGTGTTCATGTTGATTTGTTTTCTTTTGGGGAAGTTTCTAGTTGCAGGATATGGGAACTAGACAGAGCTTAGTTGTCTCAGCAACCCTTAGTTGCTGATATATGTTTATCCTCTTTCTAGGACAATGAAAAGTTTGTGAACCCAATAACAAGTACTCCAGGTAAGCAATAGAAAATCCTTCTCTGAGGGCTTTGAGTGGCTTTCCCAGAGCACTTTGAATTGTTTGCTGTCAATCATTCTGCTTCGTGAGATTGTGGAGAATTACCATCTATGTGGGAGCAAAAGGGTTTCATGAGGGATAATTGCAGAAAAAGGTACTTTAATTCTTCTCTCTCTTCGTATGTCTCTCCGTCAACCTGTGTTTTACTAGCAATAGTTTTGACCCCAAAATCTTCTTATGGAATGCCTAGACCTGGTGGATTAAGCTGTTCTTGCCTAGACTAGAACAGCTTAGATAGCTTATCCCTACATTTTCTTTGTTTTGAGTTCCTTCCTAATTCTTAGCCTTAAAGGGTAGAGATCTGTGTCAGAGAAAGATACCAACACAAAAGTGCATTGTGTTATGATAGTCACTCATTCATCATTAAATACATACTGAGAATTTACTCTGTACTATGGCTGCACTGGACTTTGGCAAAATATGCCCTCTTGGAGATTATATTCTAATGATACAGTGTTGTTGGAGGGAACAGACAATAAACAATAAAGATACATGTTGAGGTGGGAGAAAGGCTATAGGGCATGTAGAGCTGAGGAGAGCTATTTGACATAGGACAGTCAAGGACAGCTTTAATGTGGTGATATTTAAGAACATATCTGAATGAAGTGAGGGAGCCAGCCATGAGAACACCTGAGGGACAGAGAAGATAGCAAATGCAGAGACTTGGTGCATTCAAAGAATAGCAAGAAGGCTAGTAGTATCACTGGAGTGGAGAAGAGACTGACAGGATATGAGGTCAGTGAAGTAGAGGGGGCTAGATAATATAGGAACTTGTAAAGACTTTGGTTTTTATTCTAAATGAGATAGGAAGCTATTTTAAAGAAAATAAATAATCAATAATCATTTAAAATTCTATCCATTAAAAATGCTGAATGTTAAATTGTTTATCTTAATCAAGATGGTTTATATTTTTATGTTTTGGATACAATGCTTCTTTTAAAAAGCTTGGTAAACTTATTGATGAATTGTTCAGGTCAACTAATACAATTTAATTTCATACTATCCATTGTTTTATAACATATTTATCTGAAGAAGGTTTGAAACACATTTGAAACTACAGTTGACCCTTGAATAATGTAGGGGTTGGGGCACTTACCCCTGCATAATTGAAAATCTGTGTATAACTTTTGACTAAGTCCAAAACTACTGATAACCTGTTGAACACAAGCCTTACCAATCACATAAGGGCTGATAACTAGAACCTATTTAGAACTCAGGAAAATCAGCAAGTAAAAATCAAACAACCCTATCAAAAAGTGGGCCAAGACAATTAAAGAAACTTTTTAAAAGAAGACAGAATAATGCCTAAAAATCATATGAGAAAATGCTCAACATCCTTATTCATCAAGGAAATTCAAATCAAAACCGCAATGAGATATCTACAGAAAGAATGGCTTTTATCAAAAAATCCCAAAACAATAGATGTTGGTGTGGCTGTGGAGAGATAGGAACACTCCTACACTGCTCGTGGGACTGCAAACTGTTCAACCTCTGTGGAGAGCAATATGGAGACACTTAAAGTGATACAAGTAGGTCTACTCTTTGATCCAGTAATCCCACTACTGGGCATCTACCCAAAAAAACAAAGTACAATCTATAATAAAGACACCTGCACTTGAATGTTTATAGCAGCACAATTCACAATTGCAAAGATGTGGAAACAACCCAATTGCCCATCAGTACATGAGCGTATTAATAAAATGTGGTATATGTATACCATGGAGTACTATTCAGCTTTAAGAAACAATGGTGATATAGCAAATCTTGTATTTTCCTGGATAGAGCTGGAACCCATTCTACTAAGTGAAGTATCTCAAGAATGGAAAACCAAGCACCACATGTACTCACCAGCAAATTGGTATTAACAGATCAACACCTAAGTGGACATATAGGAATAACATTTATCAAGTGTTGGGCAGGTGGGAGGGGGAGGAGAGGATGGGTATATACAAACATAATGAGTGAGATGTGCAACGTTTGGGGGATGGTCACACTTGAAGCTCTGACTCCAGGGGGGAAGGGGGGCATGGACAATATATGTAACTTTAACATTTGTACCCCCATAATATGCTGAAAAAAGTCAATTAACCCATATTTTGTATGTTATATGTATTATATGCTGTATTAATACAATAAAGTAAGCTAGAAAAAAGAATGTTATTAAGAAAATCACAAGGAAGAGAAAATATACTTACTATTTATTAAGTGGAAGGAGATCATTATAAAGGTCCTCATCCTTGTTGTCTTCATGTTGAGTAGGCTGAGGAGAAGGAAGAAGAGGAAGGGTTGGTCTTGGTGTCTCAGGGGTGGTAAAGGTGAAAGAAAATCTATGTATAAAGTGGACCCATGCAGTTCAAACCTGTGTGTTTCAAGGGTCAACTGTATTTAAATACAAAAAGTCTCTTCAATGTACTTTAACAAAATATGTTACCCATAAATTTATTAGCACTAGAAAAATTCTTATCTTCTTTAAGAAAATATCACCAGATTTTGTAGCACTGTTTATCGTGAAATTATGAAAATAATTTTATTGGAAACTTTAAAAAAAAAAAAACACTTCAGTCCTGCCAGCACACATGATTTCTTTTAAGCTATTCACTGTTTCTTCCCAAGTATTCCCAATGGAAGGTGTAAGTTTAGACACCTGATTAGCTTCAGGGAACTCAGAAGGAGAGGAGAGTGAGAGGAAAGGGAGTTGTGAAAGAGAAAGAAAAGGCCAAAGAAATCCAAAGAGGAGAATGCAGTAAGAAAAAGAACAAGACACACAAATACAATATTTTAGCACCTCCATTTTGCACATTGAAAGTTCCACTAATCTTTGGACTTGAAATTTTCACTTGTCCTTGAAGCTCCCCTTTCGGGATAAGATAAGCGTGCATGTTGGATGTGTGTATTGAGGGAGACACATAATTCTCAGCCTTGGCCACGAACTGGTATCACCTGGGAATATTTAAAAAATACACCTTTCTCCATCCTCAGAGATTCTGATGTAACAGGTTGGAGTACAACCTGGAATAGGGTTTCTTTCTAAGAGTTCCATAGGTAATTCTAATTAAAGCTTGAGAATCACTGGCTTAGAGCTGGGGTTCCTAGAGTATTGTGCCTAGACTGGCATCATCAGCATCACCTGGGAGCCTTTTAGAAATGCAAATTTTCAGGCCTCGCTATACATATACTGATTCGGAATCTCTAGGGGGTGGACCCAAAATTCTGTATTTTTTTTTTCTACAACCTCTCCAGGTGCCTGGGAGGAACACTGAAGTTTCAGAATTACTACCTTAGAGGTTCAAAGTTCTCAATTTTGTTTCCATTACCAACATTCTTGGGGAACATAACAAACTCCTATTAGTAACAGAGGCTCACTATGCCACTGTAAAAGGTAGGGGAAGAATACACCTGCTTTCATCCCATATCAGAATCCCCATTACATTACTACTCCCTCACCTCGGAATTTACAATCACTGTGTTAGAGTATATATGGCTTTTTTTTTTTATTTCGGCATATTACGGGGGTACAGATTTTAAGGTTTCAATAAATGTCCATTTCCCCCCTCCCCCCAAAAGTCTGAGTCTCCATCATGACCATCCCCTAGATGGTGCACATCTCACTCATTATGTATGTATATACCCGCCCCCCTCCCCCCTCCCACCTGCCCAATACCCTATTACTGTAGCACCTATGTGTCCACTTGGGTGCTACTCAGTTAATACTAGTTTGCTGGAGAATATATCTGGTGCTTGTTTTTCCATTCTTGGGATACTTCACTTAGTAGTATGGGTTCCAGCTCTAACCAGGAAAATATAAGATGTGCTATATCACCATTGTTTCTTAGAGCTGAATAGTACTCCATGGGATACATATGCCACATTTTATTAATCCATTCTTGGATTGATGGGCACTTGGGCTGTTTCCACAGCCTTGCAATTATGAATTGTGCTGCTATAAACATTCGAGTGCAGGTGTCTTTTTTGTAGAGTGTCACTGGATCATTTGGGTAGATGCCCAGCAATGGGATTGATGGATCAAATGGTAGATTCACTTGTATCGCTTTAAGGTATCTCCATATTGCTTTCCACAGAGGTTGAACTAGTTTGCAGTCCCACCAGCAGTGTAGGAGTGTTCCTCTCTCTCCGCAACCACGCCAGCATTTATTGTTTGGAGATTTTTTGATAAAGGCCATTCTCACTGGGGTTAAGTGATATCTCATTGTGGTTTTGATTTGCATTTCCCTGATGATTAGAGATGTTGAGCATTTCTTCATATGTTTGTTGGCCATTCTTCTGTCTTCTTTAGAAAAATTTCTGTTCAAGTGCTTTGCCCACTTTTTAATGGGGTTATTTGATTTTTTCTTCCTAATTTTCGTGAGTTCTAAGTATATTCTAGTTATCAGTCCCTTATCGGATGCATAGGATGCAAAAATTTTCTCCCATTCTGTAGGTTGTCTGTTTACTTTCATGACTATTTCTTTGGCTGTGCAGAAGCTTTGTAGTTTGATCATGTCTCATTTATTTATTTTTGTTGCTGCTGTGATTGCCTTTGGGGACTTCTTCATAAACTCTTTGCCCAGGCCGATGTCTAGGAGAGTGTTTCCAACTTTTTCCTCTAGAGTTCTAATAGTTTCATACCTTAGGTTTAAGTCTGTTATCCAGTGTGAGTTGGTTTTTGTGAGAGGTGAAAGGTGTGGGTCCTGTTTTAGCCTTCTACAGGTAGCTATCCAGTTTTCCCAGCACCATTTATTGAAGAGGGATTCTTTTCCCCAGCGTATGTTTTTGTCTGCTTTGTAAAAGATTAGATGGCTATATGAGGATGCTTTTATATCAGTATTCTCACATCTGTTCAACTGGTCAATATTCCTATTTTTGTGCCAATACCATATTGTTTTAATTACTACAGCTTTGTAGTATAGTTTGATATCTGGCATATTAATGCCTCCCATTTTGTTTTTGTTGCCTAGAATTGCTCTTGATATTCGGGGTCTTCTTTAGTTCCATACGAAGCATAAAATTATTTTTTTTATATCTGTGAAGAATGCTGATGGGATTTTAATAGGTATTGCATTGAATCTGTAGATCAGTTTGGGTAGTATAGAAATTTTGATGATATTGAGTCTACCGATCCATGAGCATGGTATGGATTTCCATCAGTTTACATCCTCTGCTATTTCCTTCTTCAGTGTTTCATAGTTCTCCTGTAGAGGTCTTTTACGTCCTTGGTTAAGTATATTCCTAGGTACTTTAATTTCTTTGTTGCTATTGTGCAGGGAATTGAGTCTTTGATTTGGTTGTCAATTAGATTGTTGTTGGCGTACATGAATGCCTCTGATTTCTGTGCATTGATTTTGTATCCTGAGACTTTACTAAATTCATTGATCAGTTCCAGGAGTTTCTTGGTTGAATCCTTGGGGATTTCTAGATACAATATCATATCATCAGCAAACAGTGAAAGTTTGATCTCTTCTGCCCCTATTTGGATACCTTTGATTCCATTTTCCTGTCTCATTGCTGTAGCCAAGACTTCCAGCACTATGTTGAACAGAAGTGGAGATAGTGGGCAGCCATGTCTCGTTCCAGTTCTAAGTGGGAATGGTTTCAATTTTTCCCCATTCAGTATGATGTTGGCTATGGGTGTGTCATATATGGCTTGTATAATTTTTAGGTATGTCCCTTCTATGCCTATTTTCTTAAGTGTTCGTATCATGAAAGGGTGTTGAATTTTGTCAAAAGCTTTTTCTGCATCTATTGAAAGAATCATGTGGTCTTTGTTTTTTCTTCTGTTTATGTGGTGAATTGCATTTATAGATTTACGTATGTTGAACCATCCCTGCATACTTGGGATGAAGCCCACTTGGTCGTGGTGGATTATTGTTTTGATAAGTGTCTGGATTCGGTTAGGTAAGATTTTGTTGAAAATTGTTGCATCTATATTCATTAGGGTTATTGGTCTGTAGTTTTCTTTTTTGTTGCATCCTTTCCTGGTTTTGGTATCAGAGTAATATTCTCTTCGTAAAAGGTGTCGGGGAGGATTCCATTCTTCTCGAATTTGTGGAATAGATTCTGCAAGATAGGTACTTGTTCTTCTTTATAAGTGTAGTAAAATTCAGGTGTGAAGCCATCTGGACGGGGACTTTTCTTTTTAGGGAGATTTTTAATTGCTGTTTCTATTTCAGCTGTTGAGATTGGTCTGTTCAGGGAATCTATTTCTTCCTGGTTGAGCCTAGGGAGGCTGTGTGTTTCTAGAAATTTGTCCATTTCCTCCATATTTTCTAGTTTGTGTGTATAAAGATTTTTGTAGTATTCATAAATTGTATCTTGTATCTCTTTGGGATCAGTTGTGATATCTCCTTTTTTATTCCTGATGGAGCTTATTAGAGATTTCTCTTTTCTGCTTTTCGTTAGCTTAGCCAATGGTGTGTCAATTTTGTTTATTTTTTCAAAGAACCAACCTTTTGTTTTATTAATCTCCTGTATAGCTTCCCTGTTTTCAATTTCGTTTATTTCTGATTTGATCTTGTTGATTTCCCTTCTTCTGCTGGGTTTGGGGTTGGTCTGCTCTTCTTTTTCCAGCTCTGTGAGTCATTTCATTAGATTGTCTATTTGTGATCTTTTTGTCTTTTGGTTATAGGCATTTATGGAGATAAACTTTCCTCTCAGAGCTGCTTTAGCTGTGTCCCAGAGGAGTTGATAACTTGTCTCTCCATTGTCGTTTTCTTTATAGGACTTTTTTATTTCCGTCCTGATTTCTTCATTTACGAAGTAATCATTTAGTAGGAGGTTGTTTAATTTCCACGTTTTTGTGTAGAAATGTGAGTTTCTGTTAGGGTTGATTTCTAGTTTTATTCCACTGTGATCTGAGAAGGTACATGGTATGATTTCTATTTTTTTAAATTTCTTGAGATTTTCTTTGTGTCCTAGGATATGGTCAATCTTAGAGAATGTCCCGTGAGCTGATGAGAAGAACGTATATTCAGTGGATTTTGGGTAGAATTTTCTGTAGATGTCTGTCAGACCCAATTGTTGTAGAGTTTTGTTTAAGTCCATTATTTCTTTATTAATTTTCTGTTTGAAGGATCTGTCTCATGCCGTCAGTGGGGTGTTGAAATCTCTGGCGATTATGGAGTTGGTATTAATCCATTTGATTAGCTCCAGTAAGGTTTGCTTTATGAATATGGGTGCACCTAAGTTGGGTGCATATATATTTAAAATTGTTATCTCTTCTTGTTGGACTGTGCCCTTCACCATTATATAATGACCCTCTTTGTCTTTTACTACTTTTGTTGGTTTAAAAACTAAATTGTCTGAAATTAGAACTGCCACACCAGCCTTCTTTTTGCTTCTATTTGCTTGGCATATTGATCTCCACCCTTTTATTTTTAGTCTATATGCATCCTTGCAGGTTAGATGTGTTTCCTGAAGACAGCATATACTTGGCCTGTATTTTCTTATCCATTCAGCCAGCCTATGTCTCTTGAGTGGAGAGTTTAAGCCATTCACATTTATTGAGAGAACTGATAGTTAAGGTAGATTACTGATCATTCTGTTGCGTTGGATGTTGTTGCTATGATTTCTGTTTTGAGCCATTGTAATATCTGGCCTTTAATATCTTTAGGTTTTGGTTGTTTTTATATTCGTGGGTTATTATTATGATGTTCCGTGCATAACACAGTTTTAAGTATTTCTTGTAGGGCTGGTCTTGTCTTGGTGAATTCTCTGAAACTTTGCTTGTCTGAGAATGTTTTTATTTCTCCTTCGTATAAGAAGCTTAGTTTTGCAGGGAATGATATTCTAGGCTGGCCATTGTTTTGTTTCAAAAGAGTGAGAATGGGGCCCCAGTCTCTCCTTGCTTGTAAAGTCTCATTAGGAAAGTCTGGTGTTATTCAAATTGGCTTTCCCTTGTATGTCACTTGCTTCTTTTGTCTTACAGCTCTTAGAAGGGCCTCTTTAGTTGATATTTTGGTCAGTCTAATGACTGCATGGCGTGACGTCTTCCTGTTTGCATTGAATCTCCCAGGGGTCGTCTGAGCTTCTTGAACTTGTATATGGAGATTTTGAGCAAGGCCTGGGAAATTTTCCTCTATTATATCTTCAAACAGCTTGTCCAACCATTGAAGGTTGTCTTCTTCCCCTTCGGCTAACCCTATGACCCTCACATTAGGTTTCTTCACATAATCCCACAGCTCTTGTAGGCTTTGCTCTTTTCTCTTGTTTCTCTGCTCTATTTCTGTGACTGATTTATTTAATTGCAGGGTGTTATCTTCAAGCTTTGAGATTCTTTCTTCTGTTTCATCTACCCTGTTCTTGAGACTTTCCACTGTATTTTGTAGTTCCTTGAATTGATTCTTCATTTCTAGGAGTTCGGTTACACTTTTCTTCATTGTGTCTATTTCTTTTCCCATATCCTGGAGACTTTTTGTGGTTTCTTTGTGTTTGTTATTGAGTTGGTGTTGCAGCTGGGTGAGTGTTCTTATGATCCACATACGAAATTCCTCTTCTGTCATATTGGTTGCCTGATTTTGCTTGGTGTCCATTTCTAGGGGACTGGTGTTCCTCTTGTGTTGTGTTTTCCGTTTGTTTCTTCATATTTCCTGAGTTCTTTCACTGATTTCTTCCCATGTCGATCAGTTGTTGTTTCTTTCCTTAGGTTATTGTTTGGGTATTCACACACCTTGTTTAGTTTCTGAGGCCTTAGGTGGTGTCTGTGGGCGAAATTGGACCACTCCCTGTTTATTGAGTCAGTAGGTTCCGTGGAAAGGCTGTGCAAGATGCCGTCCCTGTCAGTAGGTGGCGTTTGCTTGGAGGAACAGGCTATGCTGTTGATTTTGTGTCCTGTTATCAGCTCTCGTTCTGGGCGGAGCTGGGTTGGGTAAGCCTGCCTTCAGGCCATTAGCAGGGGTCAAAGTTCTGCTCTCTGCTTTCAGGGAATGCTGTCAGGGCTGGGCTAGAATGGTCCTGCTCAGCCATAAAGTCTGTGTGTGGGGGTGGGGCTTTCTGAGACCCGCAGTCTGGAGCGGGCCTCGCTTCTTTCCATCCTCCCCAACTCCGCAGCTACTCCTGGGCCTCTGCCAGCAGGCCAGACCACAAGCCACCAGGCCTCCCGGGACTGTGATGCTGGCGGGGATGTTCCCTGCACAGGAACGCCACCTGGGTTGGGTCCACGGCCTCCTCCTGGGAGGAGAGTTGCCCTCTAGGACGCCGATCCAACCCTGGAGGCACACACACCTCAGTAGGCTGTTCACGTATAACCCTTCTGTGCCCCAGGCAATGCTAGCCCTCGGTGCATGGGATCTGGTCTGCAGGTCTGACCTTTGGGTCCCAGAGTTCAAACTGTATCCCCACCAGGGAGAGGATTTCCCGTCCCAATTCACCCACAGGGAGCCCAAGCTGGGTCTATGTCTCTCAGCCTCTGAGTCAGCACCGTTCTCCCGGGAATACGGTGCCAGTAGCACCTGGGAGGGCGGGCGGGTAGGGAGCTCACAGTCTGAGTTCCCCTGAGTCAGGTGTAGGGTCCCAAATGGGAAGGTCCCGTTCCCTGGAGGTGCCTCTGGCTGGTGGCTGTATTGTCTCTCTGGGCAGCTGTGGGTAGGGTCGGTGGAGGGGAGGAGGAAGCAATATGGCGCCTGCCGCGCAGCTCGAGTCTGTGCACACGGAGGTGCCCGGAGGAAGTTGGGAACCTGGTGCCACGTCTGCTACAGGGTCACTGTTGGCAGGCGGCAGCGGTCTCTGGGCTGGTGTCCGCAGGTCTGTCCACCCGCTGGGGAGCCCACCAGCAGTCCCGAATGCAGGGGAGGGGAAACAGCAAATTGACCTACCCTTGCCGCTGGTCTCCGGGCTGCTCCGGTGGTCTCCGGCTTTTTAAATTTTATGCATCATATCATTAATCCTCAATACACTTAATTTCAGAACTCTTTCATACATCATTGTATTTCATCCTCACAATATCCCTGTAAAGTAGGCAGTATTATCATTTCTATTTTACAGAAGAGAAAACTGAGGTCCAGGAAAGAAAGTAAATTACCTTACCAAGGTCATACAGCTAGTAAGAGTAAGAGATCCATTCTCTGCTATACCTTCTGAGAAGTTAGTTGTTCCGTCAGTTAGCTTCTTTCTTTCCTATCTTCTTAAATTTCTTCTTCTTCTTTGATTCTTCCACTTACCCAACCCTATCCACCTCATCTAGCTAATATTTATTGAAGATCTACTCTGTGCCAGGCTCTCTATTGAGCACTTTACATGTATCAATGCATATAATATTTACAATAGTCCTATGAGGCAGGAACTATTATTTTCCTTATTGTTCAGTTAAGGCAACTGTGGCACAGAAAAATCAAACAACTTGCCCAAACTTACACAGCTAGTAAGTGGTAGAGCTGAGATTTGAACTCAAGTCTACAAAGTCTGTGGCTTAAATATTATGTTGTACTGCCTAATCTTGAGCTTGCAAACACGTTCTTTCCCTGATCTAAATCAATCTTTGTTTGACAATGCTCACTCAAATTACCTTCCCATTTTTCTGCAGTTTCCATTTAAATCATTACTGAAACTGCTCTTGCCAAAGTTACCTAAAGATCTGTCATGTTCAGCACTCTCTCTTTTTGTCTTCAACCTACTTGACTCTCTACTACATTCAAGGCTATTGGCCACTTTTTCCTTCTTTAACCCTTGCCTTCCTTGTTGTCCATGACAATACTCTCTGTTGGATTTCCACCTATGTCTCTTATTGAACTTTTATTCTCCTCTCTTGTCACTCTATAATGCTTATTTGGGTTATCTTGCCCACTTAAGAGTTTCAACTACCATTTATATGCTGATGACTGCCTCCCTGATGCAAATCTGCATCCTCAGAGTGAATGTTTTTCCTGAGTCTAGGCCATCTATTCATTAACTGAACATCTCAAATTAACACCTCATACGTAATATGTCTAGAACTCTTAATATGTCATCAAATTCTTGACTTCCATTTCTATCCCCTGATCAATAGTGACCTAATCAACCAACCTAAAAACCTGCAATCATCTATGACTCTTCTTTTTTCCTTACCTTCTAGATTCTGCTCCTTGAATCTTTGTATCTTTTCCATCCCTATTTGTAGTGTCTTTGCTTAATTTTTCATTGTGTTTGACCTGGCCTATTAAAATAGCTATTTTATTGTTCTCTGTGCCTCCAATCTCTATGGCCTTTGTTATGAGTAGAATTGTGTCCTCCAAAATATGTTGGAGTCTTAACTCGTGGTACCTCAGAATGTGACCATATTTGGAAATAGGGTCTTTACAGAGGTAATAAAGTTAAAATGAGGTCATTAGGATAGGCCCTAATTCAGTATGACTGGTGTCCTTATAAAAAAGAGAAATTTGGACATTGAGACAGACTTGCATGGTGTGAATATGATGTGAAGACACATGGGGAGAAGGCAACCATCTGCCAGACAAGGAGAGGCCTAGAACAGATCCTTCCTATGCAGTCTCAGAAGGAACTAACCCTACCAACACTTTGATATCAAACTTCAAGCCTACAGAACTGTGTGAGGCAATACATTTCCATTGTTTAAGCCGCACAGTTTGTGATACTTTGTCATAATGTAGGAAATTAATACAGACTCCAGAGTGGAGGAGAAAGGATGTTCTAGGCAGGAAGAACCTTATAACCAAAGGCAGGTAATGAGCGTTAACATAATGTGGGTTGGAGAGGGACAGGGTAGGGTTAGAGAAGGTGTGAGTTTTGAGGACTCTTTCCTGTGGTTGGTAATACATGCAGGGCAAAACCACCTGTTGGAGAATAAGCAAGGTTAAAATTCTTTCTCCATGATGTCTCTGGGAAACAGCTAAGTTCCAAAGAATATTATCTAGCTAATATCTCCTGATGCTGAGATGGCCTATATTTTGTTCCTTAAAAAGCTGGACTTTCTAATATTAGGTTGGTGCAAAAGTAATCGTAGTTTTGGTCTGTGAATTTTAAATCATTATAACTAGGCTTAAACTCATCATTATTGTTAATAGTTCCCTGAGCTAGGGGAATTTTTGCTGGTCAGTGATGACATGGTATATATGTAATGGCACAGAGAAGATGGAAAGGGGTTCAAAGTGTTTTTTTGGTACAATAATAATTTGAATATGATCTGCAGGTTTGGTTTAATTAAACCTGACATGTATTAACCATGTCCACTCATATAATGCAGATGGTTTTGAAAGCAATATTCAGTCACTCATCTCATTCATTCATTCAACATGAATGGCTTGAGAGCCTTCTGTGTGTCTAGCTCTGTGCTACAGCCTGGGAATGCAAAAATGTAAGACCTCATCTTGCCCAGGAGCTCAGCTGGGAGATGGACAAAACTATAGCTAACCTCTAGGATTTCTTGTGCACCTAATATATTCCATGGACCATGGTAAGTCCTTCACATGCATCTCAATTAAATTTACAATAGTTATATCGATTTTTAGGTAAGGCCACTGAGGGTTAGAGAAAAGTTGAGTCAACTTAAGGAGGAGAGTATTGGCAAACTTGCCAAGTGAGAAACTCATTAATATGAACAGGTAGAATGTTTTTGACACTATTGGTTAGAGGGTCAGAGAAGACTTGCTAGAGGAGGTGATGTTTGAGTCTTGAAGGATAAATTGGAATTTTCAAGGTATGCAAGTTGAGAAAGAAAAGGCATTGCAGATAGAAGGAACATCATGTGTAAATGAATGGAGGTACCAGAGATATGATGTGTTCAAAAAATAGTGTTTGATTATGGCTAGTGCATAAGTTGGTGGCAGGAAACAAAGAGTAGAGAGGTAGGCAGAATCCAGGATGCAGCCATAAAGAAAAAAAAGTCTCCATTTTTTTTTTTATAGGCACAGTATTAGGAGCACTTTCTCTAAAAGCTGTTCTTTACTTTTCAACATTTTAGGGATTGCATAAACAGATATTTTCAGTGCTAAATAGAGAAATTAGAGGGACCTTTGACACTGAGGGTCAATAAAAAGAGACCAGAAAAATTACTGGAGCCAGAAGGGGGACAGAAACCTTAGGACTGAAAAGTCATTGCAGGTCGAGGACAAGGGATGAGACTGGTACTTTATGGGAGTCCACACTGGTAGAAATGGTTACTAGTCAGAGTAGTCAAAGCAATAATAATAATAATATTAATAACTCAATAATAAATGTGCCAGGTACTACTCTAAGCATTGAATTTATTATCCCCATTTCATAATTGGTATAACTCTAGCACTCCAAAACTCTGAAAAAAGAAATGGGAAAAACTCTGCTAATAATTGGCAGAACTTGAATTAGAAGTTAAATAGTTTGGCTCCACAATCCACATTTTTAATCATTATGAAATGTTTGCCTAATCAGCAAGATCAAAAAGGAAACAGAATCAAGGTGGGTCATTAATTCTGGGTCCTGCCAGCAGTGTAATGCCCTGCACAAATGGGTACATATGAAAAAGATAAAAATAGATGAAAGATCTAAGAAGTAAGGAAGCAGCAGGTAAGACAGACATCTTACTGACAGAGGTCATAATTCAAGGGCCAGAAACCACATTCAGGACACAGATGTACTTTGTCTTGAAACATGTTTTTCTAAAATATGAATTTATTGCCAGTGTATAAAAGATGAAAGAATTCACATAAAATGTTTGCAGCTTTCTTGAAAAACTTGAAATGTATGGCATCACTTAGCCTATATGGCTTCACTGTGATAATCACAAGGATCTGAACAGCAGCTACCCCTTTGGACATTTTATTTATTCATTAATATCCTTTGGTTGCAAAGGGCAGAAACCAGATGAAGCTAGCTTAAACTCAAGAGCAATGTAACTGGATATTAGGAATCGACTGGGTTTTGGAAATGGAAAGTTTTTGGAAACCCAAGGAAGTTTACTTTCTGTGTCTTGTATATGCTTCCCTCTGGATATATCTGCTGATTGCTTCTCTCTTAGTAAATTAAAGTACATAGTGGGCAAGAAATAGCTCCCTCATCTCTTGAGTTCATATATTAGTTCATATTATAGTTCATATTATAGTTCAGCCATACGAAAATGTACTGGCTTTCTTCATTCCAATTCTCAAGATGCAAGGAACTGGACAGATAGACCTGGCTTGAGTCAGCTGTTTATTCCTGCATAAACCAGCTCTGGCCAAGAAGCTAGGGTTATGTAATATAAGCTAGGACCCACCTTTGGTAATCAGAATAGAGTGATAAGAGGATCATTATGCATAGAGCAGACACTTCCAAATGTGTCCCCTGTACCAAACATTATTTTGGCCATACCTACTTTGCATTAACTTCTTGTCTTCTCTTAGAGGTTCCTCAAGCCATTACAGATCTAACCTATCTGATGTGCTTGCCAGGTTAAGCCCTGCTATTTTGGGAGTATGTAGTGAACTCTATATATGTCCCTAGTGGCCTGGTCCTTTCCTATGGTGAATCTGTTGCTATTGCTGTTTAAAGCAACTTGAGGCCAAAATTGTCAATAACACTCTTCTCCAACTTTCTCTTAGCACTTTCAAGTCCACAAGGCTTCCTTCAGTGGATTAAAATTATCTTATCAATCATCATAATGGCCAAAAGGCCAGTGAGTAGGGCTTGGTGAATGCATTCTTAAAGGGGTAACAGCCCTGGATGAAAAAGGGAGAAGTCTTGAGGAAAGTAGTTCACGGTGATGTGCCCAGGACTGGAGAATTGGGAATTGCATTCACAAATGTAATGGCTGGGATTTCCAACTAGACAGGGTGACAGTGATTAGTAAATGTTAGTAAATGTGTTTATCCTTTGTGGGTTCCATTGACTCCCAGGCTCTTTCCAAGATTTGTGCTTCCTAGCTGAGGCTATGGACACTTCTTGTTTCAATTATGTTTTTCAATGACTCTGAAGTTCCCTTCCTGACATTCCTTAATAGAGTAGCAATTGATATTTTAAGGATTCTGCTCTCAGCCAAATTTCCTTTTAGGTATTGAGGTTGGGGTGCGGCGATTGCTAAACCTAGAGGATGTTGAGAGAGAAGCTGTTGTTATTCCCCAAAGCACCAAAGTAAGCTTCTTTGAAGAAACTGTCCTGTCTTAAGTTCCTGGGATAGATCCCTTCCAAAAGAATCCAACTCTCTGCTCAAGTCTTGCTGTTTCTTCTGGAATTTGCTTTGCTTTTTATAAATAGAATAGAATTATCCTGACTTTTTAAAGCTAAGAGTTACTTATTGTCAGAATGAGAATCTACATTCTTTAAAATGAAGTGGGGAGAACCCCAGGGCCAAAACCAAGCAACTTCCTAGCACAAGGGATTTTACTTGGAATATTTGAAATCTGGACAAATGTTGGTGTACTTTCACTTTCCTCTTTGATGAAGTCAGTTTAAGTTGCAATAAATCGAATATGGATTCATTACTTTGAATCCTCTGTTTCCTTCCTCCAGTCCTTTAGTTAGCAAGTTACAATAGTATTTATTATAAATAGCAATAATAGTTAATATTTATTGAGCAATTACTACGTACAAAACATTATTCTACATTTTTCACAGTATCTGTCTGGTAAAATTGTTAAGATGATTATATAAAACATAAAAAGTACCTAGCATACAATGGTCAGTCAATGAATTGTAGTATTCATATATTCACTATTTCCCGTCCTATTCCTTCTCCCTTAAAACATACTTGGATCAGGCCTACTATACGTATATACTTTCTAATTTCAGAGATGACATCTTGGCTGCTCTACCATCTTTTCATCCAATCCTGAACTAACAGTTTTCAGACTTTTCCATATCTCTCATGTCTCCTTCATACCTACTTCTAACTTTGGCCTCCTAATTTGCTGATGAAATCATACAAATTCCCTCATTTCTCCTTCATGTCACCAAGTTCCCTCAAGTCTCCTTCATGACTTCACTTCAGTACTGCTCAAACTTTAATGCATATAAATCACCTGCAGATCTGGTTACAACTGCAGATTCTGAGTCAGAAGGTCTGGGGTGGGACCTGAGAAGATTGTAATTTCTAGTGTTTCTGAGTGATGCAAGTACTGCTGGATGGATCACATGTCATGTAGCAAGGAACTAAGGAAGATAAAAGTTCATTAACTCCCTTTTTCCCCACAGAAGAGGCAATTGAGACTTAAAAATGTTAAATAAATTTTCTCAAGGTCACACAGCTAGTAAATGGTAAAGTACAAACATGAACCCAGCCCCTGATTCTCATGTACCCTCTACTTCTATAGATCTTTCTTTTTTTTTTATTTTGGCATATTATGGGGGTACAGATTTTAAGGTTTCAATAAATGCCCATTTCCCCCCTCCCCCCAAAAGTCTGAGTCTCCATCATGACCATCCCCCAGATGGTGCACATCTCACTCATTATGTATGTATATACCCGGCCCCCTCCCCCCTCCCACCTGCCCAATACCCTATTACTGTAGCACCTATGTGTCCACTTAGGTGCTACTCAGTTAATACCAGTTTGCTGGAGAACATATCCGGTGCTTGTTTTTCCATTCTTGGGATACTTCACTTAGTAGTATGGGTTCCAGCTCTAACCAGGAAAATAAAAGATGTGCTATATCACCATTGTTTCTTAGAGCTGAATAGTACTCCATAATATACATATACCACATTTTATTAATCCATTCTTGGATTGATGGGCACTTGGGCTGTTTCCACAGCCTTGCAATTATGAATTGTGCTGCTATAAACATTCGAGTGCAGGTGTCTTTTTTGTAGAGTGTCACTGGATCATTTGGGTAGATGCCCAGCAATGGGATTGCTGGATCAAATGGTAGATTCACTTGTATCGCTTTAAGGTATCTCCATATTGCTTTCCACAGAGGTTGAACTAGTTTGCAGTCCCACCAGCAGTGTAGGAGTGTTCCTCTCTCTCCGCAACCACGCCAGCATTTATTGTTTGGAGATTTTTTGATAAAGGCCATTCTCACTGGGGTTAAGTGATAGCTCATTGTGGTTTTGATTTGCATTTCCCTGATGATTAGAGATGTTGAGCATTTCTTCATATGTTTGTTGGCCATTCTTCTGTCTTCTTTAGAAAAATTTCTGTTCAAGTCCTTTGCCCACTTTTTAATGGGGTTATTTGATTTTTTCTTCCTAATTTTCGTGAGTTCTAAGTATATTCTAGTTATCAGTCCCTTATCGGATGCATAGGATGCAAAAATTTTCTCCCATTCTGTAGGTTGTCTGTTTACTTTCATGACTATTTCTTTGGCTGTGCAGAAGCTTTGTAGTTTGATCATGTCCCATTTATTTATTTTTGTAGCTGCTGTGATTGCCTTTGGGGACTTCTTCATAAACTCTTTGCCCAGGCCAATGTTTGGAGAGTGTTTCCAACTTTTTCCACTAGAATTCTAATAGTTTCATATCTTAGGTTTAAGTCTGTTATCCAGCGTGAGTTGGTTTTTGTGAGAGGTGAAAGGTGTGGGTCCTGTTTTAGCCTTCTACAGGTGGCTATCCAGTTTTCCCAGCACCATTTATTGAAGAGATATTCTTTTCCCCAGCGTATGTTTTTGTCTGCTTTGTCAAAGATTAGATGGCTATATGAGGATGGTTTTATATCAGGATTCTCACATCTGTTCCACTGGTCAATATTCCTGTTTTTGTGTCAATACCATATCGTTTTCATTACTACAGCTTTGTAGTATAGTTTGATATCTGGCATATTAATGCCTCCCATTTTGTTTTTGTTGCCTAGAATTGCTCTTGATATTCGGGGTCTTCTTTGGTTCCATAGGAAGCGTAAAATTATTTTTTCTATATCTGTGACGAATGCTGATGGGATTTTAATAGGTATTGCATTGAATCTGTAGATCAGTTTGGGTAGTATAGACATTTTGATGATATTGATTCTGCCGATCCACGAGCATGGTATGGATTTCCATCTGTTTACATCCTCTGCTATTTCCTTCCTCAGTGTTTCATAGTTCTCCCTGTTGAGGTCTTTTACATCCTTGGTTAAGTAAATTCCTAGGTACTTTAATTTCTTTGTTGCTGTTGTGAAGGGAATTGAGTCTTTGATTTGGTTCTCACTTAGATTTTCGTTGGGGTATATGAATGCCTGTGATTTATGTGTATTGATTTTGTATCCTGAGACTTTACTAAATTCATTGATCAGTTCCAGGAGTTTCTTGGTTGAATCCTTGGGGTTTTCTAGATACAATATCATATCATCAGCAAACAGTGAAAGTTTGATCTCTTCTGCCCCTATTTGGATACTTTGATTCCATTTTCCTGTCTGATTGCTGTAGCCAAGACTTCCAGCACTATGTTGAACAGAAGTGGAGATAGTAGGCAGCCTTGTCTGGTTCCAGTTCTAAGTGGGAATGATTTCAATTTTTCCGCATTCAGTATGATGTTGGCTACGGGTGTGTCATATATGGCTTGTATAATTTTTAGGTATGTCCCTTCTATGCCTATTTTCTTAAGTGTTCGTATCATGAAAGGGTGTTGAATTTTGTCAAAAGCTTTTTCTGCATCTATTGAAAGAATCATGTGGTCTTTGTTTTTGCTTCTGTTCATGTGGTGAATTGCATTTATAGATTTACGTATGTTGAACCATCCCTGCATCCCTGGGATGAAGCCCACTTGGTCGTGGTGGATTATTTTTTTGATAAGTATCTGGATTCGGTTAGCTAAGATTTTGTTGAAAATTTTTGCATCTATATTCATTAGGGATATTGGTCTGTAGTTTTCTTTTTTTGTTGCATCCTCTCCTGGTTTTGGTATCAGAGTAATATTCATTTCATAAAAGGTGTCGGGGAGGTTTCCGTTCTTCTTGATGTTGTGAAATAGTTTCTGCAAGATAGGTACTAGTTCTTCTTTGTAAGTGTGGTAAAATTCGGGTGAGAAGCCATCTGGACCGGGACTTTTCTTTCTAGGGAGATTTTTTTTTTTAATTTTTTTTTATTATGGCATATTATGGGGGTACAGATTTTAAGGTTTCAATAAATGCCCATTTCCCCCCTCCCCCCAAAAGTCTGAGTCTCCATCATGACCATCCCCCAGATGGTGCACATCTTGCTCATTATGTATGTATATACCCGCCCCCCTCCCCCCTCCCACCTGCCCAATACGCTATTACTGTAGTACCTATGTGTCCACTTAGGTGCTACTCAGTTAATACCAGTTTGCTGGAGAATATATCTGGTGCTTGTTTTTCCATTCTTGGGATACTTCACTTAGTAGTATGGGTTCCAGCTCTAACCAGGAAAATATAAGATGTGCTATATCACCATTGTTTCTTAGAGCTGAATAGTACTCCATGGTATACATATACCACATTTTATTAATCCATTCTTGGATTGATGGGCACTTGGGCTGTTTCCACAGCCTTGCAATTATGAATTGTGCTGCTATAAACATTCGAGTGCAGGTGTCTTTTTTGTAGAGTGTCACTGGATCATTTGGGTAGATGCCCAGCAATGGGATTGATGGATCAAATGGTAGATTCACTTGTATCGCTTTAAGGTATCTCCATATTGCTTTCCACAGAGGTTGAACTAGTTTGCAGTCCCACCAGCAGTGTAGGAGCGTTCCTGTCTCTCCGCAACCACGCCAGCATTTATTGTTTGGAGATTTTTTGATAAAGGCCATTCTCACTGGGGTTAAGTGATAGCTCATTGTGGTTTTGATTTGCATTTCCCTGATGATTAGAGATGTTGAGCATTTCTTCATATGTTTGTTGGCCCTTCTTCTGTCTTCTTTAGATAAATTTCTGTTCAAGTCCTTTGCCCACTTTTTAATGGGGTTATTTGATTTTTTCTTCCTAATTTTCATGAGTTCTAAGTATATTCTAGTTATCAGTCCCTTATCGGATGCATAGGATGCAAAAATTTTCTCCCATTCTGTAGGTTGTCTGTTTACTTTCATGACTATTTCTTTGGCTATGCAGAAGCTTTGTAGTTTAATCATGTCCCATTTATTTATTTTTGTTGCTGCTGTGATTGCCTTTGGGGACTTCTTCATAAACTCTTTGCCCAGGCCGATGTCTACAGTGTTTCCAAATATTTCCTCTAGAGTTCTAATAGTTTCATATCTTAGGTTTAAGTCTGTTATCCAGCGTGAGTTGGTTTTTGTGAGAGGTGAAAGGTGTGGGTCCTGTTTTAGCCTTCTACAGGTGGCTATCCAGTTTTCCCAGCACCATTTATTGAAGAGATATTCTTTTCCCCAGCGTATATTTTTGTCTGCTTTGTCAAAGATTAGATGGCTATATGAGGATGGTTTTATATCAGGATTCTCAGATCTGTTCCACTGGTCAATATTCCTGTTTTTGTGCCAATACCATATTGTTTTAAATACTACAGCTTTGTAGTATAGTTTGATATCTGGCATATTAATGCCTCCCATTTTGTTTTTGTTGCCTAGGAGTGATTTTGATATTCGGGGTCTTCTTTGGTTCCATACGAAGCGTAAAATTATTTTTTCTATATCTGTGACGAATGCTGATGGGATTTTAATAGGTATTGCATTGAATCTGTAGATCAGTTTGGGTAGTATAGACATTTTGATGATATTGAGTCTGCCGATCAACGAGCATGGTATGGATTTCCATCTGTTTACATCCTCTGCTATTTCCTTCCTCAGTGTTTCATAGTTCTCCCTGTAGAGGTCTTTTACCTCTTTGGTTAAATATATTCCTAGGTACTTTAATTTCTTTGTTGCTATTGTGAAGGGAATTGAGTCTTTGATTTGGTTCTCAATTAGATTGTTGTTGGCGTATATGAATGCCTGTGATTTATGTGTATTGATGTTGTATCCTGAGACTTTACTAAATTCATTGATCAGTTCCAGGAGTTTCTTGGTTGAATCCTTGGGGTTTTCTAGATACAATATCATATCATCAGCAAACAGTGAAAGTTTGATCTCTTCTGCCCCTATTTGGATACCTTTGATTCCATTTTCCTGTCTGATTGCTGTAGCCAAGACTTCCAGCACTATGTTGAACAGAAGTGGAGATAGTGGGCAGCCTTGTCTGGTTCCAGTTCTAAGTGGGAATGATTTCAATTTTTCCGCATTCAGTATGATGTTGGCTACGGGTGTGTCATATATGGCTTGTATAATTTTTAGGTATGTCCCTTCTATGCCTATTTTCTTAAGTGTTCGTATCATGAAAGGGTGTTGAATTTTGTCAAAAGCTTTTTCTGCATCTATTGAAAGAATCATGTGGTCTTTGTTTTTGCTTCTGTTTATGTGGTGAATTGCATTTATAGATTTACGTATGTTGAACCATCCCTGCATCCCTGGGATGAAGCCCACTTGGTCGTGGTGGATTATTGTTTTGATAAGTGTCTGGATTCGGTTAGCTAAGATTTTGTTGAAAATTTTTGCATCTATATTCATTAGGGATATTGGTCTGTAGTTTTCTTTTTTTGTTGCATCCTTTCCTGGTTTTGGTACCAGAGTAATATTCACTTCATAAAAGGTGTCGGGGAGGTTTCCGTTCTTCTCAATGTTGTGGAATAGTTTCTGCAAGATAGGTACTAGTTCTTCTTTGTAAGTGTGGTAAAATTCAGGTGTGAAGCCATCTGGACCGGGACTTTTCTTTTTAGGGAGATTTTTAATTGCTGTTTCTATTTCAGCTGTTGAGATTGGTCTGTTCAGGGAGTCTATTTCTTCCTGGTTAAGCCTAGGGAGGCTGTGTGTTTCTAGAAATTTGTCCATTTCCTCCACATTTTCCAGTTTGTGTGCATAAAGGTTTTTGTAGTATTCATAAATTGTATCTTGTATCTCTTTGGGATCAGTTGTGATATCTTCTTTTTTATTCCTGATGGAGCTTATTAGAATTTCTCTTTTCTGCTTTTCGTTAGCTTAGCCAATAGTGTGTCAATTTTGTTTATTTTATCAAAGAACCAACCTTTTGTTTTATTAATCTCCTGTATAGCTTTCCTGTTTTCAATTTCGTTTAGTTCTGATTTGATCTTGTTGATTTCACTTCTTCTGCTGGGTTTGGGGTTGGTCTGTTCTTCTTTTTCCAGCTCTTTGAGTCGTTTCATTAGATTGTCTATTTGTGATCTTCTTGTCTTTTGGTTATAGGCATTTATGGAGATAAACTTTCCTCTCAGAACTGCTTTAGCTGTGTCCCAGAGGAGTTGATAACTTGTCTCTCCATTGTCGTTTTCTTCATAGAACTTTTTTTATCCGTCTTGATTTCTTCATTTACGAAGTAATCATTTAGTAGGAGGTTGTTTAGTTTCCACGTTTTTGTGTAGAAATGTGAGTTTCTGTTAGGGTTGATTTCTAGTTTTATTCCACTGTGATCTGAGAAGGTACTTGGTATGATTTATATTTTTTTAAATTTCTTGAGATTTTCTTTGTGTCCTAGGATATGGTCAATCTTAGAGAATGTCCCGTGAGCTGATGAGAAGAACCTATATTCAGTGGATTTTGGGTAGAATGTTCTGTATATGTCTGTCAGACCCAATTGTTGTAGAGTTTTGTTTAAGTCTATTATTTCTTTATTAATTTTGTGTTTGGAGGATCTGTCTCGTGCCGTCATTGGGGTGTTGAAATCTGCTGCTATTATGGAGTTGCTATTAATCCGTTTGCTTAGCTCCTGTAAGGTTTGCTTTATGAATCTGGGTGCACCTAAGTTGGGTGCATATATATTTAAAATTGTTTCTCTTCTTGTTGGACTGTGCCCTTCACCATTATATAATGACCCTCTTTGTCTTTTACTACTTTTGTTGGTTTAAAAACTAAATAGTCTGAAATTAGAACTGCCACACCAGCCTTAATTTGGCTTCCACTTGCTTGGAATATTGATATCCACCCTTTTATTTTTAGTCTATATGCATCCCTGCAGGTTAGATTTGTTTCCTGAAGACAGCATATAGTTGGCCTGTATTTTCTTATCCATTCAGCCAGCCTATGTCTCTTGAGTGGAGAGATTAAGCCATTCACATTTATTGAGAGAACTGATAGGTAAGGTAGATTACTGATCATTCTGTTGCGTTGGATGTTGTTGCTATGATTTCTGTTTTGAGCCATTGTAATATCTGGCCTTTAATATCTTTGGGTATGGATTGTTTTTATATTCGTGGGTTATTATTATGATGTTCCGTGCACAACGCTGTTTTAAGTACTTCTTGTAGGGCTGGTCTTGTCTTGGTGAATTCTCTGAGCTTTTGCTTGTCTGAGAATGTTTTTATTTCTCCTTCATATACGAAGCTTAGTTTTGCAGGGAATTATATTCTAGGCTGGGCATTGTTTTGTTTCAAAAGAGTGAGAATGGTGCCCCAGTCTCTCCTTGCTTGTAAAGTCTCATTAGAGAAGTCTGATGTTATTCGAATTGGCTTTCCCTTGTATGTTACTTGCTTCTTTTGTCTTACAGCTCTTAGAAGGGCCTCTTTAGTTGATACTTTGGTCAGTCTGTTGACTGCATGATGTGACGTCTTCCTGTTTGCATTGAATCTCCCAGGGGTCCTCTGGGCTTCTTGAACTTGTATATCGAGATTTTCAGCAAGGCCTGGGAAATTTTCCTCTATTATATCTTCAAAATGCTTGTCCAGTCCTTGAGTGTTGTCTTCCTCCCCTTCGGCTAATCCTATGACCCTCACGTTAGGTTTTTTCACATAATCGCACAGCTCTTGTAGGCTTTGGTCTTTTCTCTTGTTTCTCTGCTGTATTTCTGTGACTGATTTATTTAATTGGAAGGTGTTATCTTCAAGCTCTGAGATTCTTTCTTCTGCTTGATCTACCCTGTTCTTGAGATTTACCACAGTATTTTGTAGATCTCTGAGTTGATTCTTCATCTCCAGGACTTCAGTTAAAGTTTTCTTCACTGTGTCAATGTCTTTGGTGAACCTTTGTTCCATTTCTTGGAGGCTTTTTGTAGTTTCTTGGTGTTGGTTATTGAGTTGTTGTTGCAGCTCGGTCTGTGTTCTTATGATCCACATACGAAATTCCTCTACTGTCATATTGGTTGCCTGATTTTGGTCGGTGTCCGTTTCTAGGGGGCTGGTGCTCCTCTTTGGGGGTGTGTTTTCCGTTTGGTTCTTCATATTTCCTGAGTTCTTTCGCTGATTTCTTCCAATGTCGATCAGTTGTTGTTTCTTTCCTTAGGTTATTTTTTTTGTATTCACACACCTTGTTTAGTTTCTGAGGCATTAGGTGGTGCCTGTGGGTGAAATTGGACCACTCCCTGTATATTGAGTCAGTGGGTGCCGTGGATAGGCTGTGCAAGATGCCGTCCCTCTCAGTAGGTGGCGTTTGCTTGGAGGAACAGGCTATGGTGTTGATTTTAATTCCTGTTATCCGCTCTCGTTCTGGGCGGAGCTGGGTTGGGTAAGCCTGCCCTCAGGCCGTTAGCAGGGGTCAAAATTCTGTTCTCTGCTTCCAGGGAAAGCTGTCAGGGCAGGACTGGAATGGTCCTGCTCAGCCAGAAAGTCTATGTGTGGCGTGGGGCTGTCTGAGACCCCCAGTGTGGAGCGGGCCTCGCTTCTTTCCACCGTCCCCAACTTTGCAGCTACTCCTGGGCCTCTGCCAGCAGGCCAGACCACAAGCCACCAGGCCTCCCCGGACTGTGATGCCGGCGGGGAGGTTCCCTGCACAGGAACGCCACCTGGGTTGGGTCCACAGCCTCCTCCTGGGAGGAGGGTTGCCCTCTAGGACGCCGATCTGCCCCTGGAGGCACACACACCTCAGTAGGCTGTTCAGGTATAACCCTTCTGTGCCCCGGGCAATGCTAGACCTCGGTGCAGGGGATTTGGTCTGCAGGTCCGACCTCTGGGTCCCAGAGTTCAAACTGTATTCCCACCAGGGAGAGGATTTCCGATTCTAATTCACCCACAGGGAGCCCAAGCTGGGTCTATGTCTCTCAGCCTCTGAGTCGGCACCGTTTTCCTGGAAACTCGGTGCCAGCAGCACCTGGGAGGGCGGGTGGGATCCCAAACGGGAAGGTCCCGTTCCCTGGAGGTGCCTCCGGCTGGTGGCTGTATTGTCTCTCTGGGCATCCGCGGGTAGGGTCGGCGGAGGGGAGGAGGAGGCAATATGGCGCCTGCCGCGCGGCTTGGGTCTGTGCACACGGAGGTGCCCGGAGGTAGTTGGGAACCTGGTGCCACGTCTGCTACAGGCTCACCGTTGGCAGGCGGCGGCGGTCTCTGGGCTGGTGTCCGCAGGTCTATCTACCCGCTAGGGAGCCCACCAGCAGTCCCGAATGCAGGGGATGGGAAACAGCAAATCCTCCTACCCTTGCCGCTGGTCTCCGGGCTGCTCCGGTGGTCTCAGCCTCCAGTTCTCCTCTGCAGCCTCCTCTCGTGGGGTCTCCCGGGGTCTCAGGTACCCCTCCTTCCGGCCCTTGTCCGCTGTATGCTTGTCTTCTTGCTTCTTTCATCTAATTTCTGCTAGAATCTGTCTTTTCTGCAGAGACCCTCTGTCTGGCGGTGTTATTCGTCCGCCATCTTGTTGGGCCCCGATCTTTCTTAAAGTAATTCCTTGGTGTTGAATTGCTTTTTCTACCTCACCTCAGCTGATGGGTATCTTCTTGGAACTTAGGTCTCATCTGACTATAACTTAGGTTTTGTTTTTTTTTTTATTTTGGCATATTATGGGGGTACATATTTTAAGGTTTCAATAAATGCCCATTTCCCCCCCTCCCCCCAAAAGTCTGAGTCTCCATCATGACCATCCCCCAGATGGTGCACATCTCACTCATTATGTATGTATATACCCGGCCCCCTCCCCCCTCCCACCTGCCCAATACCCTATTACTGTAGTACCTATGTGTCCACTTAGGTGCTACTCAGTTAATACCAGTTTGCTGGAGAATATATCTGGTGCCTGTTTTTCCATTCTTGGGATACTTCACTTAGTAGTATGGGTTTCAGCTCTAACCAGGAAAATAAAAGATGTGCTATATCACCGTTGTTTCTTAGAGCTGAATAGTACTCCATGGTATACATATGCCACATTTTATTAATCTATTCTTGGATTGATGGGCACTTGGGCTGTTTCCACAGCCTTGCAATTATGAATTGTGCTGCTATAAACATTCGAGTGCAGGTGTCTTTTTTGTAGAGTGTCATTGGATCATATCGGTAGATGCCCAGCAATGGGATTGCTGGATCAAATGGTAGATTCACTTGTATCGCTTTAAGGTATCTCCATATTGCTTTCCACAGAGGTTGAACTAGTTTGCAGTCCCACCAGCAGTGTAGGAGTGTTCCTGTCTCTCCGCAACCACGCCAGCATTTATTGTTTGGAGATTTTTTGATAAAGGCCATTCTCACTGGATTTAAGTGATATCTCATTGTGGTTTTGATTTGCATTTCCCTGATGATTAGAGATGTTAAGCATTTTTTCATATGTTTGTTGGCCATTATTCTGTCTTCTTTAGAAAAGTTTCTGTTCAACTCCTTTGCCCACTTTTTAATGGGCTGATTTGATTTTTTCTTCCTGATTCTCGTGAGTTCTAAGTATATTCTAGTTATCAGTCCCTTATCGGATGCATAGGATGCAAAAATTTTCTCCCATTCTGTACGATGTCTGTTTACTTTCATGACTATTTCTTTGGTTGTTCAGAAGCTTTGTAGTTTGATCATGTCTCATTTATTTATTTTTGTTGCTGCTGTGATTGCCTTTGGGGACTTCTTCATAAACTCTTTGCCCAGGCCGATGTCTAGGAGAGTGTTTCCAACTTTTTCCTCTAGAGTTCTAATAGTTTCATACCTTAGGTTTAAGTCTGTTATCCAGCGTGAGTTGGTTTTTGTGAGAGGTGAAAGGTGTGGGTCCTCTTTTAGCCTTGTACAGGTGGCTGTCCAGTTTTCCCAGCACCATTTATTGAAAAGGGATTCTTTCCCCGAGCGTATGTTTTTGTCTGCTTTGTCAAAGATTAGATGGCTGTATGAGGATGGTCTTATATCAGGATTCTCACATCTGTTCCACTGGTCAATATTCCTAATTTTGTGCCAATACCATATTGATTTAATTACTACAGCTTTGTAGTATAGTTTGATATCTGGCATATTAATGCCTCCCATTTTGTTTTTGTTGCCTAGAATTGCTCTTGATATTTGGGGTCTTCTTTGGTTCCATACGAAGTGTAAAATTATTTTTTCTATATCTGTGACGAATGCTGATGGGATTTTAGTAGGTATTGAATTGAATCTGTAGATCAGTTTGGGTAGTATAGACATTTTGATGATATTGAGTCTGCCGATCCACGAGCATGGTATGGATTTCCATCTGTTTACATCCTCTGCTGTTTTCTTCCTCAGTGTTTCATAGTTCTCCCTGTAGAGGTCTTTTACATCCTTGGTTAAGTATATTCCTAGGTACTTTAATTTCTTTGTTGCTATTGTGAAGGGAATTGAATCTTTGATTTGGTTCTCAATTTGATTGTTGTTGGCGTATATGAATGCCTCTGATTTCTGTGTATTGATTTTGTATCCTGAGACTTTACTAAATTCATTGATCAGTTCCAGGAGTTTCTTGGTTGAATCCTTGGGGTTTTCTAGATACAATATCATATTATCAGCAAACAGTGAAATTTGATCTCTTCTGCCCCTATTTGGATACCTTTGTTTCCATTTTCCTGTCTGATTGCTGTAGCCAAGACTTCCAGCACTATGTTGACCAGAAGTGGGGATAGTGGGCAGCCTTGTCTGGTTCTAGTTCTAAGTGGGAATGATTTCAGTTTTTCCCCATTCAGTATGATGTTGGCTATGGGTGTGTCATATATGGCTTGTATAATTTTTAGGTATGTCCCTTCTATGCCTATTTTCTTAAGTGTTCGTATCATGAAAGGGTGTTGAATTTTGTCAAAAGCTTTTTCTGCATCTATTGAAGGAATCATGTGGTCTTTGTTTTTGCTTCTGTTTATGTGGTTAATTGCATTTATAGATTTACGTATGTTGAACCATCCCTGCATCCCTAGGATGAAGCCCACCTGGTCGTGGTGGATTATTTTTTTGATAAGCGTCTGGATTCGGTTAGCTAAGATTTGGTTGAAAATTTTTGCATCTATATTCATTAGGGATATTGGTCTGTAGTTTTCTTTTTTTGTTGCATCCTTTCCTGGTTTTGGTACCAGAGTAATATTCGCTTCATAAAAGGTGTCGGGGAGGTTTCCGTTCTTCTCGATGTCGTGGAATAGTTTCTGCAAGATAGGTACTAGTTCTTCTTTGCAAGTGTGGTAAAATTGAGGTGTGAAGCCATCTGGACCGGGACTTTTCTTTTTAGGGAGATTTTTAATTGCTGTTTCTATTTCAGCTGTTGAGATTGGTCTGTTCTGGGAATCCATTTCTTCCTGGTTGAGCCTAAGGAGGCTCTGTGTTTCTAGAAATTTGTCCATTTCCTCCACATTTTCCAGTTTGTGTGCATAAAGATTTTTGTAGTATTCATAAATTGTATCTTGTATCTCTTTGGGATCAGTTGTGATATCTCCTTTTTTTGTTCCTGATTGAGCTTATTAGAGATTTCTCTTTTCTGCTTTTCGTTAGCTTAGCCAATGGTGTGTCAATTTTGTTTATGTTTTCAAAGAGCCAACTTTTTGTTTATTAATCTCCTGAATAGCTTCCCTGTTTTCAATATTGTTTAGTTCTGATTTGATCTTGTTGATTTCATTTCTTCTGCTGGGTTTGGGGTTTGTCTGTTCTTCTTTTTCCAGCTCTTTGAGTCGTTTCATTAGATTGTCTATTTGTCATCTTCTGGTCTTTTGGTTATAGGCATTTATGGAGATAAACTTTCCTCTCAGAACTGCTTTAGCTGTTTCCCAGAGGAGTTGATAACTTGTCTCTCCATTGTCGTATTCTTCATAGGATTTTTTTATTTCCGTCTTGATTTATTCATTTATGAAGTAATCATTTAGTAGGAGGTTGTTTAATTTCTACGTTTTTGTGTAGAAATGTGAGTTTCTGTTAGTGTTGATTTCTGGTTTTATTCCACTGTGATCTGAGAAGGTACATGGTATGATTTCTAATGTTTTAAATTTCTTGAGATTTACTTTGTGTCCTAGGATATGGTCAATCTTAGAGAATGTCCCTTGAGCTGATGAGAAGAACATATATTCAGTGGATTTGGGGTAGAATGTCCTGTAGATGTCAGTCAGACCCAATTGTTCTAGGGTTTTGTTTAAATCCATTATTTTTTTATTAATTTTCTGTTTGGAGGATCTGTCTTGTGCCGTGAGTGGGGTGTTGAAATCTCTGGTGATTATGGAGTTGGTATTAATCCATTTGCTTAGGTTCAGTAAGGTTTGCTTTATGAATCTGGGTGCACCTAAGTTGGTTACATATATATTTAAAATTGTTATCTCTTCTTGTTGGACTGTGCCCTTCAACATTATATAATGACCCTCTTTGTCTTTCACTATTTTTGTTTGTTTAAAAACTAAATAGTCTGAAATTAGAACTGCAACACCAGCCTTCTTTTGGCTTCCACTTGCCTGGAATACTGATCTCCACCCTTTTACTGTTAGTCTATACGCATCTTTGCAGGTTAGATGTGTTTCCTGAAGACAACATATACTTGGCCTCTATTTCCTTATCCATTCAGCCAGCCTATGTCTCTTGAGTGGAGAGTTTAAGCCGTTCACATTTATTGAGAGAACTGATAGGTTAGGTAGATTACTGTTCATTCTGTTGGGTTGTATGCTGTTGCTTTCATTTCTCTCTTGAGCCATTGTATATCTGTCCTTTAATCTTTGGGTGTTGGTTGTTTTTATAGTCGTGAGTTTTTATTATGGTGTTCTGTGCGTAACACTGTTTTGAGTACTTCTTGTAGGGCTGGTCTTGTCTTGGTGAATTCTCTGAGACTTTGCTTGTCTGAGAATGTCTTTATTTCTCCTTCATATGTGAAGCTTAATTTTGCCGGGAATAATATTCTAGGCTGGGCATTGTTTTGTTTCAGAAGAGTGAGAATGTGGCCCTAGTATCTCCTTGCTTGTAAAGTGTCATTAGAGAAATCTGGTGTTATTTGAATTGGCTTTCCCTTGTATGTCAATATCTTCTTTCATCTTACAGCTCTTAGAAGGGCCTCTTTAGTTGATATTTTGGTCAGTCTGAAGACTGCATGTCGTGACGTCTTCCTGTTTGCGTTGAATCTCCCAGGGGTCCTCTGAGCTTTTTGAACTTGTATATCAAGATTTTGAGCAAGGCCTTGGAAATTTTCCTCTATTATATCTTCAAATATCTTGTCCAAGCCTTGAGTGTTGTCTTCTTCCCCTTCTGGTAACCATATGACCCTCACATTAGGTTTCTTCACATAATCCCACAGCTCTTGTAGGCTTTGCTCTTTTCTCTTGTTTCTCTGGTCTATCTGTGTGAAGGTTTTATTTAGTTGGAGGATGTTATCTTCAAGCTCTGAGATTCTTTCTTCTGTTTGTTCTACCCTGTTCTTGAGACTTTCTACTGTATTTTGTAGTTCCTTTAAAAGATTCTTCATTTCCAGGAGTTTGGTTAAAATTTTCTTCGTTATGTCTATTTTTTTTTGAACTTTTTTCTAGGTCCTATATGCTTTTTGTGGTTTCTTTGTGTTGGTTATTGAGTTGTTGTTGCAGCTCGGTGAGTGTTCTTATGATCCACATACAAAATCCCTCTTCTGTCATTTTGGTTGCCTGATTTGGGTTGGTGTCCCTTCCTAGGGGGCTGGTGCTCCTCTTTGGGGGTGTGTTTTTCATTTGGTTCTTCATATTTCCTGAGTTCCTTCGCTGAATTCTTCCCATGTCGATCAGTTGTTGTTTCTTTCCTTTAGGTTTTTGTTTGGGTATTCACACACCTTGTTTAGTTTCTGAGCCATTAGGTGGTGTCTGTGGGTGAGATTCGACCACTCCCTGTATGATATTTCAGTGGGTTCCGTGAAAAGGCTTTGTAGGATGCCGTCCCTGTCAGTAGGTGGTGCTTGCTTGGAGGAACAGGCTATGCTGTTGATTTTGTGTCCTTTTATCAGCTCTTGTTCTGGGAAGAACTGGGTTGTGTAAGCCTCCCCTCAGGCACCACCACTGCCATTAGCAGGAGTCAAAGTTCTGTTCACTGCTTCCAGGAAAAGCTGTCAGTGCAGGGCTGGAATGGTCCCGCTCAGCCAGAAATTCTGCGTGTGGAGGTGGGGCTCTCTGAGACCCGCAGTCTGGAGCGGGCCTTGCTTCTTTCCACCCTCCCCAACTCCGCAGCTACTCCTCAGCCTCTGCCAGCAGGCCAGACCACACGCCACCAGGCCTCCCTGGACTCTGATGCTGGCGGCTAGGTTCCCTGCGCAGGAACGCCACCTAGGCTGGGCGTATGTCTCCTTTTGGGAGGAGGGTTGCCCTCTAGGACGCTGATCTGCCCCTGAAGGCACACACACCTCAGTAGGCTGTTCACGTATATCCCTACTGTGCCCCGGGCAAGGCTAGACATCAGTGCACGGGATCTGGTCTGCAGATCCGACCTCTGGGTCCCAGAATTCAAACTGTATTCCCAATAGGGGGAGGAGTTCCAGTCCCAATTCACCCACAGGTTGCCCAAGCTGGGTCTATGTCTCTCAGCCTCTGAGTCTGCACCGTTCTCCTGGGAACACCATGCCAGTAGCCCCTGGGAGAGCTGTTGGGTAGGGAGCTCACAGTCTGAGTTCCCCTTAGTCAGCTGTAGGTTCCCAAAAGGGAAGGTCCCGGTTCCTGGAGGTTCCTCTGGCTGGTGGCTGTATTGTCTCTCTGGGCAGCCGCAGGTAGGGTCTGCGGAGGGGAGGAGGAGGCAATGTGGCGCCTGCCGCACGGCTCAGGTCTGTGCACACGGAGGTGCCTGGAGGGAGGTGGGAGCCTGGTGCCGTGTCCACTACAGGCTCACCACTAGCTGGTGGCGGCTGTCTCTGGGCTGGTGTTCGTACTTCTCTCCACCTGCTGGGGAGCCCACCAGCAGTCCCAAATGCATTGGAGGGGAAACTGCAAAGCCACCTACCCTTGCCGCTGGTCTCCGGGCTGCTCCGGCGGTCTCAGCTTCCAGTTCTCCTCCATAGCCTCCTCCCGTGTAGTCTCCCAGGGTCTCAGGTACCCCTCCTTCCGGCCCTCGTCCGCTGTATGCTCTGTCCTGACCCGCGGAATCTTCTGTTACTCGCGGGGGCGAGGGGGACCGTGCCTGAAAGAGATGAGCGAGAGAAAGAAACGAGACCAAGCGAATGATTGTCAAGGTCTGCTTTACTTAGATTCTTAGTAGGTTTTATAAGCATACAGAAACAAGGAAGTAGAAACAAAAAAATAGAGTGTTGACGATGAGGCTTGGGTCTGGGTTAATCAGCCCCAATCAGCGTCTTATCGGTATCCTGTTTTTGACTGGTTACTCATCTCCAACCTGGCAGGTGGTCGGGAACAATTGCAGTCAGCACTCCCTGGAGCATCCCGTGGTCAGCACGTCATGGAATGCATTCTTCTTGGAGCTATAGCTGGAATTTTCCAGGGCGAAGTCCGTGTGTAGGACGAGTCATAGGGGAGTTGAGGGTCTTTGAGGGTCCTTGCGTCTAACATCTCCCCCTCTCCTTATTAATATGAGGGAGGTTTATATAAGTTGGTGGAGAGCCTGTCTTAGGCTACGCGATGTGCTTCCGCGACCAGCACCCCAAATATAAGATCTGGTGACTAATGTGAAGGTGAGGCCTCTGTCTTAGGCTATGTAGGTGGCATCCAGCTCCGGCACTTCTGATTATGAAGTGTGCCCCCGGGCATGGACCTACAATATTCCCGTCATGGAGTTACCTCACAGCTGGCGGGGTGTGCACCTGGTACACTGCATCGTGATAATCCCGTCATGGGCGTCTCCACAGCCTTTGGAACCAACTGCGTTCCATGTCTGAGGCGAGGTCTGAGAAATTTAGACCCTCTGTGGCTGAATGGGGAGACTCTGTATGGAGGTCTTCTCTGGAGCCTCTTTGTTCTAGCCGTTGGTAAAACACGGAGACCGATTTTTGTGTGGCTGCGTCTACCTGTGACTTGACAAAGTTGGTTAGTTTTTTGAATGCCCAAGGCCCAAAGGTGAGGAGCAACAGAAAGCCTACAAGCGGCCCTAAGACACTGGGAAGCAATGTGGATAGCCAGGGGGATGTGGAAAACCAATTTTGATACCATGCCTCACTTTGTTCTCTCTGTTTCTTTCTATTTTCAAGGCTTTGTCTAACTTTTTCAATGCTATCTTCTACCAGGCCTGTTTTGTCTGCGTAGAAGCAGCATTCTTCTTTGAGTGCTGCGCACAAACCTCCCTCTTGGAGGAACACTAAATCTAAGCCTCTTCTATTTTGTAACACTACCTCAGAAAGTGAAGCGAGGGACTCCTTGAGATATTTTAGACCTTGCTGTAGCTTTCGGAGGTCATTATCGATGGCTACAGAGAGCTGTAGGTATTGTTGATTGGAGGTGACTAGAGAGGCTATGCCTGTTCCAGCCCCTGTGGCACCAAGGCCTAGAACAACTGCGAGTGTTATGGCCGTGATGGGTTCTCTCTTTACCCGGGGCATTGTGGTGCCGCGCTCCCAAAACTGAAGTAACTCATTAGCAGGATGTACAGTGAGCCTGGGAAAGAGCATGACTAACACACAGTATTCTCTATGCTCAAGAAACGTTGCAGAGACTACATACGGGGTAAGGCCGGAAGAACAAGCAAAATAAGAGGTGTTAGATGCCTGAATATACTGAAAAGTGGAGTTGACAGTAATTGACTGATTACATATTTTTCTCTAAGGGTGCGGGAGGGAGCATTCTTGGGCTAAGAAGGCAAAGGCCTAGGCCTGTGACTTGGCTGAGTGTTAGGCCATCATGGGTCTCTAGGCCCCATCTGAGTCTGCTGGTGTCATTAGTAAATAATGGCTCACCAAAAGTAGCGACGCCTTCATAGAAGGGAGGCCGGGGGGAGTAGCATACCCAACACTCCTGATATTCTGAGTTGTTGGCCTCTCGGATGGTCCTGACAGAGGCGTTGACTAAGGAGAGAATTAGTTCTGCAGAGGAGGGGGGCCCCTCGGGCAGGGTAGGTTGGTATAGGGAGGTGCTGAGCAGAGGAGGGGACACAGTTGGGGAGGAGGGTAGGTCCCTGGAGGGACCGTGAGGTCGAGGTGGGTGTAAGTCATGGTTAGGACCTATTGCGACCGTAGGACCTCTGGGGAGGCTTTTAATTAACTTGATTTTAAATGTGAGACCAATGTTTTTTCTAGATGTGTAAAGTCTAAGTCCCCACTCAAATCCCCTGGACTGAGCCCAGGAAACTTTTTTTCCAGCTTTGGTGAATGAAATCAACAGGGGGTTGCACCACTGGTTTTTACACTGAGGGTCAGTGGGGGGTTGTGGGGCGTAAGGGGATGAAGGAGCTCAACGGGGAAACTGCTTTTTGACGGTGATATAATCCCAGGAAGAGGAGGGATTCCAGTAGGCATCACCGGTGGTCTCACAGCCCCAGGAGGCACAGAAGAAGTCAGGGGAGTAACCACATTGATAGTTGTTGGTGCGAGGCCGATGAGCCCCTGGGCAAACATAAAAATCTATATACCTTGTTGCGGAGCGTCCGGCTCCCGAGGAACAAAGACCTGGGGAGGAGTCAGCTGTCGGAGGAGCTGGCTGAGGGGCGAAAAGTGCGGGAAGGCCCCACGCAGGGTCTTTAGCCCTAAGAGCTAATACGCATAGGTCAATTTCTAATGGATCCCATGGTATAACTGCAGAGAGACGTGAGGAGGAATTAACAACGTCTCCTGCCTCATTAATTACCTGCCATGTATAGTTGTAGATCTGATGGATGTTGGTTGCGATGGTGCTCTTGATCACGACTAGAATCAGGCATAGGAGAGGCAGCGCCTTTTCTCAGGGAGTCATTGTATTTCTGGAAGAGAACAGAATTAAGAATTCTTCTCAGGGGATTCCCTGGGTGGGTTATATAGCTTAATCGCTCTCTCTGGTAGCCATCTGGCGTTTCCTGCCTGGGTATCATAGATGCAGGCATGTCCTTTTCCCCATATGAGGACAGGGTCAGGCCCCAGCCATTTGCCTGTAAGCGGCTCTTTCCATAAGGCCTGTACATAAGTATCCGTGGTGGATGGGTGCCAAAGGCGGTCGGCGGCCGTTTTGCCGGCAGGGTCAAAGGTGAGAAAGTTTAAAATGAACAGGGCATGATTAAGCAGGGTTTTGGAATTACCTGTTAAAGGGTACAAAATTCCTCCTCCCGATTGTAGTTTGGAGAGCATATTTTTTAACGTCTGATGAGCTCTCTCTACAATACCTTGGCCCTGAGGGTTATATGGAATGCCTGTAATATGATTAATGCCTAGCTGAGCACAAAAGCTTTTGAAATTGGAACTGATATATCCCGGGCCATTGTCAGTCTTAATAACTTTAGGCTGAGGGAGGGAGGTGAGACAGGCTATAATATGACTAATAACGTGGCGGGTGGCCTCGCCTGTTTGTAGGGAAGCAAAGATAAATCCACTGCAAGTATCTATAGAGACATGTACATATTTAAGCTTTCCGAAAGGGGGGTAATGAGTGACATCCATCTGCCAGAGCTCCCCAGGGATCAGGCCGCGAGGGTTGACTCTCAGATGTGGCTCAGGGAGAAGGGTAAAACAAGCCCTGCATTGGCGGACGATTTCTCTGGCCTGTTCTCTAGTAATGGAGAATTTAAGCCTGAGGGTATGAGCGTTGAGATGGTGTAAATCATGAGCCTGGCGTGCAGCGCAGACAGGATCAACAGTGATATTGTGAACAGCGCCTGCAACGCGAGTCGCCTGATCAACAAGATTATTTCCAGCTACTAGAGGCCCAGGAAGGCTACTGTGGGCTCGAATATGGCCTATGAAAAAGGGCGCAGAACGAGAGTGAATGAGTCTTTGTAGTTGCTGGAACATTTGAGTGGTATTGTTGGAGGGCCGAATATGAGGCACAGTTTCTAAAGTGGCGACAGCATGAGCAACATAAGAACTATCAGTATACAAGTTAAATGGTGACTGATCTACGTATTTGAAGACTGCGACTAAGGCTGCTAACTCAACCAGTTGAGCAGAGGAGAATCTAGTGGGAAAACTGCGGACCTGGCCATTAATGCTATAGGCCGCGGTGCCTGAGGAGGAGCCGTCGGTAAAGACTAAGACGGCTCCTGGAATGGGGGAGACTTTTGTTTTTTTGGGAAATATTACAGGTGTCCGATAGAGGAACTGAATTAGTTTATCAGGGGGGTAATGATTATCTAGTTTGCCCTGGAAAGACGTACAGTTAACTGCCCAGTCATCATCATTTTGTATTAGCCACTGAATTTGAGAAGCATTGTAAGGGAGTATTATGATATCTGGATCCTTTCCAAAAAGCTTAAGGGAGTTTTCTCGCCCCAATCGAATAATTTTAGCTACTAAGTAAGGGTAGGTGGGAAGGACTTTAGGGGAGGAAGCCGATAGGTGAACCCAAAAAAGAGGCTTGCCCTGCCAAAAGAGTCCTGTGGGCGAAAAGGGGGTGGGGAGGACAATGAAGTACAGGTGGGAATCTGGGGAGAAGTAGCCAATGGCCTGGGCATTTATGGCCTGCTCGACTAAATCGAGTGCTTGCTGCCCTTCTTTAGTTAGGGAGCGGGGAGAGGTTGGGTCAGTATCTCCCTGCAGGATGTCAAATAGGGGTTTTAACTGTCCTGTGGTGAGTTTTAAATATGGGCGAAGCCAATTAATGTCGCCTAGAAGACGCTGAAAATCATTAAGGCATTGAAGAGAGTCTTTCCTGATCTGTACTTTTTGGGAGAGGACCTTATTGGGGAATAATTCAAAACCTAGGAACAGATGAGGGGGACAGACCTGAATCTTTTCGGGGGACAAGCGGAGGCCTCGAGCTTGTAAGGCCGAGACAACTTGCATAGTAACTTGATGTAAAGTTGCCTCGTCGGCTCCGGCAAAAAGGATGTCATCCATATAATGAATTATATATAGTTGAGGATGTTGAATTCTAAAAGAATCAATTGTCTGAGCTACATATTTTTGGCAAAGGGTAGGGCTGTTGGCCATGCCTTGAGGCAATACTCGCCACTGGAAACGCGGGGAGGGTCCTATACAATTTACTACCGGAAGACTGAAGGCGAAGCGCTTACAGTCATCTGGGTGCAATGGTATGGAGAAGAAGCAGTCTTTTAGGTCAATGACTATCTTATAGTAGCCTCTGGGGATAGCTACGGGTGAAGGCAAACCAGGCTGGAGTGCCCCCATGGGAACCATAGTTTGATTAACAGCCCGTAAGTCTTGTAGCAGCCGCCACTTGCCAGTCCTTTTTTGAATGACAAAAATGGGGGTGTTCCATGGTGAAGTAGAGGGCTCTATGTGTCCGGCAGCTAATTGTTCCTGCACCAACGCTGTAGCTGCGGCTAGCTTGTTAGATGGGAGGGGCCACTGATCGATCCAGACAGGTGAGTCACTCTTCCAAGTGATTTTATCTGCCTGAAGTGCAGGGGGATCAATGGCCCTTACAAAATATGTTCTTTGAACCCTAGTCTTGATCTGTCTGATTTAGGGGGGGTGGTCAGGGGTGTTCTTAGTCCCTGACCCTCCTTGCCTAAGCCCTGTCCTGGGAGGAATCCCTGTTTAAGCATTTGGCTGGCTACAATTTCATTGGGGCTGCACATAATGACATTCATTTGTGCAAGGATATCACGCCCCCATAAGTTAACAGGCAGGTTTGGGACTACAAAGTGTTGGGTGGTGCCTTTATTTCCCTCAGGGTCTTCCCATGTTAAAATTTTTGAGCTCTGGAGAGTATTATTAGACTGTCCTATACCTTGTAAGTGTGTAAGTGAAGGCTGCAGTGGCCATGCTTGAGGCCAGGCGTCCTGGGCAATAACTGTGGAATCGGCGCCAGAATCAAGAAGGCCTTCAAAAAGTTTACCATCTAACTTTAACCGCAGGGTGGGTCGCTTTTTGGTGATAGCTTGGACCCAATAGAGATCAGAAGAGCCAGGGCAGGAAGCACCTCGGTTAGAGGTGATGGCTGGCAAGGATGTATTATGGGGCAAGGGTAATGCCTGAGCTAAGCGCTGTCCCTTAGAGACACACACAGGGCCTGTAAGCGCGCTGGCTAAGATGTTAATCTCCCCAGTAAAGTCACTATCTACTATGGAGGGGTGGACTATGAGCCCTGCAAGAGTAGAGGAGGCTCGGCCCAGAATAAAAAAGAACATATTAGCCGGTGGGGGTCCAAATGAGCCAGTAGGCAAAATTTGAACACCATCCTCAGGTTTTAATATTGTGTCGGAGGAGGCACACAAGTCCACTCCTGCACTCCCTGCGGTTGCTCGGAGGAGTCCAGAGTCTGGGGATCCTCTTGTCGGCTGTTCCCTGAGGCCGACTGAAATTGAATAGGACAAGGGGAAGGGCATGTTGATCTTTTAGGATTATCAGGGGGGGCCGACCCTTATGCCGCTCCTAAAGACATTTTTGAAGCGGACTGTGACACGGGTCGGAGGCAGAATTCTGCTACAGAGAGCAGCTGCTTTTTATTGGGGTCTGAATCTGCCCCTTCAACAATATCTCTGATTAGTCCCCAGTACGAAAAAACAGATCCAGGGACGGCATCTGGGCCCTGACTTAGAAGTAAATCGTTTAAATCTCTACCTACTTTTTGCCATTTATGTGGGTGAATCTCAGGTCCACCAATAATAAACCAAGGACAAGCACGATCAATGAACACAAAAAACTTTACTAGATCCTTTTTCTTAACTCTAATTCCTCTCTCTCTGAGTGAGGCCTTGAGATCCTTAATAAAAACGGCCTCCTTAGACAATGAATGGCCCATCTCGATGGGGTGACAATGTAAAATTTTACTCACCAGACCATCGACTCTGTGAGCGGCAGAACGAGGGTCTCTGTAGGGTTTCCTTCGGCCGAAGAGCACTCCGTGGCGTCACCCGACAAAAGTCCGTACCTCGAGCCCCACGTTGGGCGCCACTTGTCCCGACCCGCGGGACCTTCTGTTACTCGCGGGGGCGAGGGGGACCGTGCCTGAAAGAGATGAGCGAGAGAAAGAAACGAGACCAAGCGAATGATTGTCAAGGTCTGCTTTACTTAGATTCTTAGTAGGTTTTATAAGCATACAGAAACAAGGAAGTAGAAACAAAAAAATAGAGTGTTGACGATGAGGCTTGGGTCTGGGTTAATCAGCCCCAATCAGCGTCTTATCGGTATCCTGTTTTTGACTGGTTACTCATCTCCAACCTGGCAGGTGGTCGGGAACAATTGCAGTCAGCACTCCCTGGAGCATCCCGTGGTCAGCACGTCATGGAATGCATTCTTCTCGGAGCTATAGCTGGAATTTTCCAGGGCGAAGTCCGTGTGTAGGACGAGTCATAGGGGAGTTGAGGGTCTTTGAGGGTCCTTGCCTCTAACAATGCTCATCTTCTTGCTTCTTTTTTTCTAATTTCTGCTAGAATCTGTCTTTTCTGCAGAGACACTCTGTCTGGCAGTGTTTCTCGTCCGCCATCTTGATCCACCCCCCATCACATGTTAAAAATCCGTGTCTGCAAATTCTCTAGCAGAACAAAGTGACTCAGGCCTCCCCTATTATGTTGGGGATTGGTGGTTTCATTCCATTTAACAACTTCTTTACTCTAGAGGTTCGAATATATATAAACCATAGTCCCTGCCCTCAAGGAGCTAAGAGCTTAGTTTAGAAAGGACTTAACATTTCACTTCTTTTTGAAAGAGGCTTGAGTATTAACCAGACAGAAGGGTAAGGCAGCAATATATATAAGGGCACACATACATGAAAGGCCATGGCATTTCTGTCACCACACACACACAAACATACACACACATACAAACTACATACTATATTATCTTAATTGTTATCAGCAAGTCCAGTACCATGTGTTGCATTTACTACATGCCAGGCATCATTCCAGGCACTAGGGTGAACGACAAGTATGGCTTTATCTGTGCTGTAAAGATATTTATGGTCCAGTTGGGTGTGTGAGGCCCATAAGAAACATAGTTATATAAGGCAGTGTAGAATGCCCAACATGAATGTAACAGACAGCTGGTGCTCCAGGTATCCATGTTTAGGACCAACCATAGTGGACAAGATCATAGGAAAAAACCTCAAGGAGGTGGCAAGGCTTAAGGTAAACCTTGAAGGTGAAATTTTGTCAAGTACAGAAAGGAGAGGCAATTTTTGTGGGAAAAAGAGGTGGTCCAAACTCAGCCCACTAGATTCAAAGTTCCATGAGGGCAGGAAACAAGTCTGCCTTTTTTAGCACTATGTTCCTGGTGGTTAGTACATGGCCTGACAGTAGAAAGTTACTAATACTTGTGGTCATGATGTGTAACCTCTGAGTAGACTAGTTTCGATGGAGCGCAGACTCTGCCTGGGTGAGCAGTTAGAGATAAAGGTAGTCTGTATAAAGTATTTTGTTCACCTGTGATACTGATGCCCTTAAGGATGCTTCCTGTCCAAATACTAGGTGTCTAAACAATCTTTAGAGAAAGGGAGAAGGTGTTAGGGAACTGTGACGCAGAAAACATTGGGCGCCGAGACATGGCCACTTGCCACCTCCGCATCACTCCGCATCCCCATAGGCCGGTGCTGCGAGGGGCCAGTTGGGAGGGCACTCTGCTGGGGCCTGCCCCACGGTAGAGCCCACGGTAGTAGGCCCCGCGGTAGAGCCACCGGTCCCCGTGTGCTGGAAGAATGCCGCTGGGCTGGCGTGCCTCCACCTGCTGTCTGGGCCTGCGCTCCAGCAGCACTGGCTACGTGATCCTGATTGGGTACTTTTTGAATCCCATTGTTGCTCATTGGATGTTAAAGCTTTTTGCTCATTGGATGTTAAAGCTTGTTGCTCATTGGATGTTAAAGCTTGTTGCTGGTTGGACGGTTTTTGGAGTCCTACCATGGGTATAAAAGCAAGAGAAGAACAAGGAAGGGGGATCAGAAGATCAGAAGATGAGAAGAGAGCTGTAACACTTGTTGTGCTGAGCTTGCTGGCTGAATAAAGGCTGTTTTCCGACTCTTCGTGTACCGCTCAGTTCTTTCCCTGGTCAAGAGCTGTAGCACTAGCTGTACACTTGCCATAACAACTGAGCCAAGGTTGTCTTTGTAAATCTCTGACATCTCCTAGCCTGCCGATGCTTCCAATCTATGTATTTACTCACACACTCAAGTTTCCACTTGCCATTCATTCTTTTACATATTTATTATACTTACATATTTGCTTGGAATCTGAAAATCTACTTTGCATATGGGGCTAAAAGTTGCAATCAGGGCCTGATATAGCTAAAGTATACTATATCCTACCTTTAGAAAATACCTTTAGTCTACTATTACTGTAGCCAGGAAGTTTACTAAAAATTGACTCTGAATAAACACAGCATTTTTGCAACTTTAGGAACATGGGGTGTACTTTAGAGTTAAGCATCTGTGTTTGATTTCCTTTTTATGACTCTAGGCAGGGACAAAGAGACTAGATGTTAAATCAACCAAATATGAGTTATAGTTCACTTAAAATTCCCAAAGCCAACAAGTGCTTAGGCATACAGATAGAAATACCCAAGAAGAATATGCCTTGCAGGAAGTGGAACAAAAGTTGCTACAAAGAAAGGAGATACATACAGGTTTATAGAAGTGCTAAGGTAGAGATTAAGAATAAACTGAAGTACAAAGCAGGCACTATGACAAATAGGATAAAAATACACGTTATGGGCTCTAACCAGCACTCTTTGAATGTAAAATCAATCAGGAAGAGGTATTAGAATCTAGTGGAAATGTTTCCTCAAGCTATAAAACAATTATACCTATACTCTTGTGATAACCCAGAGTTTCTCAATTTTGGCACTATTAATATTTTGGGCCAGATAATTTTTTTCCTGTAGTAGGATATCCTGTGCATTGCAGAATGTTTAGCAGTATCCCTGGCCTCTACCCACTATATACCAGTAGCAACCCCCTAGTTGTGACAATGTATGTGTCTTTTTCTCTTTATGTATATGTATTAGAGTTTCTCTAGGATAGAGATCTAGAAGCAGACTTGGGTCATACTGTATACACATTTTCAATTTTATCAGGGATGGCTCTGTAGGGTAAAGGTACCAATTCATAGCTCAATCCCCCATTCTCTACCTCAGCTATCAGCAATGTATGTGTACCTATTTTCCTGTATCTTCTGTTATTTGGAATTATCAGACTTCAGACTTACCAGTTTTCCAATCTAGTGAGTATGAAATGGTAATATGTGGCTTTAATTTACATTTCCTTTCTAAAAGATAGTGCATCATTTCAAATGTTGATTGGCCATTCAGATTTCCTTTTCTGTGAAAGATCTATTTATTCGTTTGCACTTTTTCATATTTATTTTTTCTTACTGATTTAGAGGAGTTCTTTATATATTTTGTACATGAATTATTTGTTGATTATATATGTTGTAAATATTTTTCACAACTTTTAGATTCTTTCTTGAGAAAAATTGCAAATAATAGCACAGAAAGTTTTCATATATCCTTCAGCCAACCTCCCCAATCATGACACATTTGTAAAAATTAAACAATTAAAAATGGTATGATATAATATTAACAAAACTACAGTTTTATTTGAATTTCCCCAACTTTTCCACTAATGCCCCTCTTTCTGTTTCCAGGATCCAATCCAAGATACACATTGTATTTAATCTTCATGTCTCTTTAGTCTCCTCTTTCCCATGACAATTTATTCCTCTTTCATTACTTTGACACTTTTGAATGGTTGTGGTCTATTATTTTGTAGACTGTAACACGATTTGGGATTTTCTGATGTTTTCTTATGATTAGACTGAGGTAACAGATTTGGGGAGAGAACACCACAGAGAAGACGTGACCTTTCTTATCATCTCATATTATAGGGTACATGATATACACATGACTCATTACTGGAGGTGTTAACCTTGATCACTTGGTTAAGCTTGTCTGCCAGGTTTCTCCACTGTAAGGTCACCATTTTCTCCTTTTCAATCAAATCACAAAGTCCAGCCCACACTCAAGGGAAGAGAAATTAGCTTGACTTCCCGAAGGAGGAAATAACAAAGAATGCATAGCCATATGTTAAAACCACCACAGTAATTAGTAAATATTCTGTGGGAGAAACTTTTAGGATATGCAAGCATTTTCTTTTCTTCTTTTCTTTTTTCAGACAGAGTCTCACTGTATCACCCAGGCTGAAGTGCAGTGGCGTGATCATAGCTCATTGCAACCTCAAACACCTGAGCTCAAGTGATCATTCTGCCTCAGTTCCCCAAGTAGCTGGGACTACAGGATTGTGCCACCACACCTGGCTAATTTTTCTATATTTGTGGAGATGGGGGTCTCACTCTTGTTCAGGCTGACCTTGAGCTCCTGGCCTCAAGCGATCCTCCTGCCTTGGCCTCACAAAGTGCTAGGATTACAGGCATTAACAACAATGCCTGATCATGTTGTATATGGATTTTATAATTTTGAGGTATATTCCTTCTGTGATTAGTTTGTTGAGTGTTTTATCATGATATGGTGCTGGATTTTGTCAAATGCTTTTTCTATGTCTATTGAGATGACCATATGGTGCTTATTTTTCCTTCTTTTATGTGGTGAATCACATTTATTGACTTACTTATATTGAACCATACTTGCATCCCTATGATGAAACCCATTTGATTATGGTGAATTATTAATATCTTTTTTATGTGCTGTTGAATTTGGTTTGCTAGTATTTTTTGAGGATTTTTGCATCTATGTTCATAAAGGATGTTGGTCTGTACTTTTGTTTCTTCATTAAGTTCTTTCCTAGCTTTGGTATCACAGTGATACTGGCTTTGTAGAATGAGCTAGGGAGAAAACCTTCCTTCTGGATATTATGGAATAATTTCTCTACAATGGGTGCCAGTTCTTCTTTGTAGGTCTGGTAGAATTGGGCTGTGAACCATTTTGGTCTGGGGCTTTTCCTTAATGGGAGGGTTTTATTACTGCCTTAAGCTGGCTGCTTATTACTGGTCTGTGCAGGATTTCTATTTCTTCCTAATTCAGGCTTAGGAGTCTGTGTGTTTCCAGGAATTCATCCATTTCCTCTCAGTTTTCTAGTTTCTGTGCATAGAGATTTTTATACTATTCCTGGTATTTGTATTTTTCTGGTATCTTTTTTTGGCATTAAGTAAAAGTTTATTGATATTAGATGTTACCAATTTCTTCTTTTATCTTGTTATGATTTTTTTTCTAAACTAAATAATAAAAAAACAGAAATGTTAGTTACTACTTTAAATCGAAGCCCTTTTTAAAAATTTATTATTTCATGATATTATGGAGGTACAAAGGTTTTGGTTACATAAATTACATTTGACCACCTTGAGTCAAATTATCAATGTGTCTATCACTCAGATAGTGTATATTATACCTGTTAGGTACAAATTTGCACATCTCCTCCCTGCTACCTGCTTGATTTCCGATGAAAGCTATTTCTATGTGTGCACATAGGTGTTGATCAATTAGTTCAAATTTAATGATGAGTACATGTAATGTTTGTTTTTCCATTCTTGTGATACTTCACTTAGAATAATGGTCTCCAGCTGCATACAGATTAATACAAGAGATATTAGTTCACTATTTTATTGGCTGAGTAGTACTCCATGGTATACATATACCTCATATTAATCCACTCATGTATTGATGGACACTTGGGTTGTTTCCAGATCTTAGCAATTATGCACTGTGCTGCTATGAACATTCAAGTGTAGGTGTCTTTTTTATAGAATGTTCTTTTGTCCTTTGCATAAATACATAGTAGTGGGATTGCAGGATCAAATGGTACTTCTACTTTTAGTTCTTTGAGGTATCTCCATACTACTTTCCTTAGAGGTTTTACTAGTTTTTAGTCCCACCAGCAGTGCATGAGTGTTCCTATCTCTCTGCATCCAGGCCAACATATGTTCTTTTGGGAATTTTTGATATATGCCACTCTCACTAGAGTTAAATGATTATCTAATTGTGGTTTTGATTTGCATTTTTCTGATGATTAGATATGTTGAGCATATTTTCATAGGTTTGTTGGCCATTGGTCTATCTTCTTTTGAAAAGTTTCTGTTCATGTCTTTTCCCCACTTATTAATGGGGTTGTTTGATTTTTTTCTTGCTGATTTGCTTGAGTTCTAACAGATTCTAGTTATGAGCCCTTTATCAGATATACACCATGCAAATATTTTCTGCCATTGTGTAGGTTGTCTATTTGCTCTAATGATTGTTTCCTTGGCTGTGCAGCACCTTCTAAATTTGATCAGGTCCCATGTATTTATTTTTCTTTTTGTTGTGATTGCCTTTGAGGTATTCTTCATTAATTCTTTGCCTAGACCTATGTCTATAAGAGCTATTCCCACATTTTCTTCTATAATTCTTATAGTTTCATGCCTTAGGTTTAAGTCTGTTATCCATCATAAGTTGATTTTTGTGTGTGGTGTGAGGTAGGGATTCTGTTTCAGTCTTCTACATGTGGCTCTCCAATTTTCCCAGTACCATTTTTTAATAGGAATTCTTTTCCCCAGTGTGTGTTTTTGTCTGCTTTGTCAAGGATCAGATGACAACATAAGGGTAGTTTTATATCTGAGTTTTCTGTTCTAATCCATTGGTCTGTTTCTTTGTTCTTGTTCCAACACCATGCTGTTTTGGTTACTATAATATAGTAGTATAGCTTAAGTCTGGTAAACTGATGCTTCCCAATTTGTTCTTTTTGCTTGTTTTGGCTATAAAGGGTCTTCTATGGTTCCATATTAAGCATCAAATTATTTTTTCTAGGTCTGTAAATATTATGTTGGTATTTTAATATGGATTGCATTGAATCTGTAGATCATCACATTGGATAGTATATACATTTTAACAATGTTGATTCTGCTGATCTATGAGCATGGCCACCTGTCTTCTGCTGTTTCCTTCCTCAGTGTTTTAGAGACATGTAGAGGTCTTTCACCTTCTTAGTTAAATATATTGCTAAGTATTTTATTTTCTTTGTTTCCATTGTGGAAGGTATTGGGTCTTTGATTTAGTTCTCAGGTTGACTATTGGTGTATTTTAATGCTATTTTTGTATACATTGATTTTGTAACTTGAATCTTTTCTGAATTTATTTATCAATACCAGTATTCTTTTGGCAGAATCTTTGGTATTTTATAGCTATAAAAGCATATCATAAACAAAGAGTGATAGTGTGACTCCTTCTGCCCCCATTTGGATATGCTTGATTTCCCTCTATTGTCTGATTGCTCTAGATAGGATTTCTAGAGCTATGTTGAACAGAAGTGGTGATAATGGGCAAATTTGTCTAGTTCCAGTTCTAAGTGGAAATGCTTTCAATTTTCCCCCTGTTCAGTATGACGATGGCTATGAGTTTGTGATATATGCCTTTTACCATTTTGAGATAGTTGCTGTCTTTGCTTGTTTTGATAAGCCTTCTTATTATAAAAGGGTCCTGAATTTTGTCAAATGTTTTTTTATCTGCATCTATGGAGAGTATCATATGTCTTTGATTTTACTTCTATTTATGTGGTGAATTGCATTTATAGATTTGCATATGTTCAACCATCCCTGCATCTCTGGAATGAAGCCCACTAGGATGTGATGGATTAGTTTTTTGATGAGTAGCTAGGATTTTATTACTTTTGCATCTATATTCATAAGGGATATTGGTGTACAGTATCTTTTTTGTTGAGTCCTTTTTTAGCTTTGGTATCAAGGTAATGTTGACTTCATAAAATGTGTTGGAGAGGATTCCTTCTTTCATGATGTTATGGAAATATATCTATAGGATAGGTACCAGTTCTTCCTTGTGGTCTGGTAAAATTTGCATATGTAACCATCTGGTCCAGGATTTTTTGTTGTTGGAAGATGTTTTATTGCTGCTTCAATGTCATTACTTGGTATTGGTATTTTCAGGAACTCAATTTCTTCCTGATCGATGCTATGGAGTCTCTGTGATTCTACAAATTTTTCCATTTCCTCCATATTTTTGTGTTTATGTAAATATAGATTTGTATAGTATTTATAGATGATATGTAATATTTCCATGATATCAGTTCTAATTTCTCTTTTTTCATTCCTAATGAGCTTAACAGAGCCCTTTATATTCTTTCTGGTTAATCTAGCAAGGGGCATATCAATTTGCTTTATCATTTCAAAGAACCAACTTTTTGTTTCATTAATCTTCTGTATAGTTCTTTTGTTATAAAATTCATTTAGTTCTGCTCTGATCTTACTTATTTCTTTTCTTCTCATTGGGTTTGGTATTGGTTTACTATTCTTTTTCCAGTTCCTCAAGACTATTCATTAGATGATTGATTTGTGATCTTTTTGTCTTTTGAATGTAGAAATTTATGGCTATGAGTTTTCCCCACAAGATTGATTTAGCTGTGTACCACAGATTTTGATAACTTGTGTTTGTTTTATTTATCTTTTAGTTTGAAGAATGTCTTGATTCCCATCTTAATTTCTGCCTTGACCCAACTATTGTTTAGCAGTAGGTTGTTTGGTTTCCGTGACTTTGAGTAGAGATGAGTATTTCTCTTGGAGTTGAATTCTAATTTTATTACACTGTGGTATGAGAAGATGAATGGTATAATTTCCATTTTTTAAAAGATTTGTTGATATATGTTTTGTGGCCTTTGCTATGGTGAATCTTAGAAAATGTTCCATGAGCTGATGCGAAGAATGTATATTCAGTGGTTTATGGGTAGAATGTTCTGTAAATGTCTGTTGGGCCCATTTGTTTTAGAGTTATGTTTACAGCCATTGTTTGTTTATTTTCTCTTTGGAGGATCTATCATTTTCTGTGGGAGGGGTGTTGAAATCCCTGGCTATTACGGTGATGCAGTTTATCATTTTGTTTAGAACAAGTAAGATTTGCTTTACAAATCTGGGTGCACCTGTGTTTGGTTCATAAATATTTATAATTGTTAGGTCTTCTTGTTGAATTTTTCCCTTTACCGTTATATAATGACCATCTTTATCTTTGTTTACGTTTGTTTATTTGAAGCCTATGTTATCTGATATGAGAACTGCTACACCAGCTTTCTTTTTGTTTCCATTTGCATGGAATATTGTCTTACATTCATTCACCTTGATTCTTAATGAGATTTTGTGGGTTAAGTGTGTTTCACAGAGAAAGTAGATCCTTGGCTTGTATCTTTCTATCCATAGAGCAAGCCTATGTCTCTTCAGTGGAGACTTCAAGCCATTTACATTCATTAAAAGAATTGTTAAATAGGGTGGATTTCTGTTCATTTTGTTCAGTAGAACTTTATTGCTTTGTTTTAAGTTTTGAGCCATTGTGCTAACTGGGCTTTTCTCTTTAGCTTTTGGGTCATTTTATACTGGTGTGCATCTATTGTGCTGATCTGTGTATAATGCAGTTCTGTGTACTTCCTGCAGGGTGGCTCTCTTATCTTGACAAATTCTTTCAGTGTTTGCTTGTCTGAGAAAGTCTTTATGTCCACCTCATGTATGAAACTTGGTTTTGCAGGATAGTAAATTCTAGGCTGGTTATTATTCTTTTTGAGAAGACTGGGAATGGAGTCCCAATCCCTTCTGGCTTGTAAGGTCTCAGTTTAGAAGTTTTCAGTTAATCTGATAGCTTTTTTCTTTGTAAATTACCTGATGTTTTCACCTTATGGCTTGTATGAGCACTTCTTTCATGTTTACTTTGGCCAGTCTGATGACTGTGTTTGCCTCATTGAGAGGCATTTCCCAGGAGTCCTTTGAACTTTTTGTACCAATATATCTAGATTACTAACAAGGCCAGGGACATTTTTATCATTTATTTCTTCCAATAGGTTTTCCAACCCTTGTATATTCTCTTGTTCACTCTCAGGGATGCATATGATTCTTATGTTAGGTCTCTTTACATAATCCCATATTTCTTATAGTCTGTTCATTCCTATTATTTCTCTGTTCTTTTTGACTGAGTTGTTTAATTGAAAGATGTTCTCTTCACCCTCTGAGATTCTTTCTTTGGCCTGAGCTTACCTATTCTTAAGGCTTTCTACTGTGTTTTGTATGTCCTTGACTAAATTTTTCATTTCTAGATATTCTGTTTGATTTTTCTTTAATGAATTTATTCAGTTATTTTGTATTTATTTTCTGCATTGTTTTGTGGTTTCTATGTGGTGGGCTTCCTTACAATTCATGTTCGAAATTCTTTTTTTTTTTTTAAATTTAAGCATAATATGGGGGTACAAATGTTAAGGTTACATATATTGCTATTGCCTTTTCTCCCTCATCGAGTCAGACCTTCAAGTGTGTCAATCCCCCAGATGGTGCACATCACAATCACTATGTATGTATATACCCATCCTATCCCCCCTTCACCTGCCCTACACCCGATAAATGTTTTCTGGGTTTTTTTTTATAACATTTTGGTTAGATTTTATAACTTTGCCTTTACCTAGCAAAGGTTATAGGTATGCCCTTCCCCTCCACACTGTTCGCCGCATCCCTCAAATCTGGGTCTATCCCGCACCCCAGATCTCTGGTGAACACCACCACCCCTTGAGCACCATATTGTTAATCAGTCAGTACCAATGTGACGGCAAGTACATGTGGAGCCCATTTTTCTGAACTTGTGTCACCTCACTTTGGATAATGGGCTTAAGCTCAATCCAGGATAATATAAGTGGTGCTAGCTTACTGTCCTTTCTTAGGATTGAGTAATATTCGATTGTAAACATATACCAAATTTTAATAATCTACTCATGAATTGATGGACACTTGGGTTGTTTCCACGTCCTTGCAATAGTGAATTGTGCTGCCATAAACATTCAGGTGTAGATGTCTTTATAATAGAATGTATTATGCTCTTTGGGGTAGATGCCTAATAATGCTATTGCTGGGTCGAATGGTATTTCTATTTTTAGCTGTTCGAGGTATCTCCAAATTCTTTACCACAAAGGTTGCACTAATTTGCAGTCCCACCAGCAGTGTAAGAGTGTTCCTGTCTCTCCACATCCTTGCCAGCATTTGTTGTTTTGGAATATTTTTGATACAGGCCAATATCTCATTGTGGTTTTGCTTTGCATTTCTCTAATGATTAGAGATGTTGAGCATATTTTTAATATGTTTGATGGCCATTATACTGTCTTCTTTGGAAAATTTTTTGTTCATTTCAATTGCCCGTTTTTGAATGGGTTGTTTGATTTTTTCTTGTTAAATCTTTTGAGTTCTATATAGATTCTTGTTATTAGACCTTTATCGGAAGTGTAGAGAGGAAATATTTTCTCCCATTCACTAGGTTGTCTATTTGATCTAATGATAGTTCCCTTGGCTGAGCAGAAGCTTTTTAGTTTGATCAGATCCCATTAGTTTATTTTTGTTGCTGCAGTGATTGCAGCAACAAGCAAGCTTTGGGGGTCTTCTTCAAAAATTCGTTGCCTAGGCCAATGTCATAAAGGGTTTTCCCCACATCTTCTTCTAGGATTCTTAAGGATTTGTGCCTTAGTTTTAAGTCTGTTATCCATCTTTAGTGGATTTTTCTGAGAGGTGAGAGGTAGGAGTCCTGATTTATTCTTCTGCATGTAGATACCCAGTTTTGCCAGCACCATTTATTGAAGATAGATTCTTTTACCCAATGTATATTTTTGTCTGCTTTATCAAAGATTAGGTTACCATCCACAGATGGTTTTATCTCTGGAATTAGACCAATTCCACACATCAATGCTTGTTCTTGTGCCAGTCCCAGGCAGATTTAATTATTATTGCTTTATAGTACAGCTTGAAGTCAGGAAGACTGATGCCTCCCAGTTTGTTCTTTTTACTTAAGATTGCTTTGGCTATACACAGTTTTTTTCTGGTTCCATACAAAGCGAAGAATTATTTTTTTCTATATCTGGGAAGAATGACGGTGGTATTTTGATGGGGATTGCATTAATTCTGTAGATGACGTTAGGTAATACTGACATTTTAATGATATTGATTCTACCAATCCATGAACAAGGTATGTTTTTCCATCTGTTTACATCTTCTACATTTCTTTTTTTAGCATTTCATAGTTCTCCTTGTATAAGTCTTTCTTATATTTTGTTAAATATATTCCTAGATATTGAATTTTCTTTGGGGCTATAGTAAAAGGAATTGCATTTTTGATTTGAGCTTTGGGTTGATGGTTCTTGTCATAATGAATGCCTCCGATTTGTGTATATTGATTTTGTAACCTGAGACTTCACCAAATTCATTATCAAATCTATGAGTTTCTTGGAAGAATCCATGAGGTTTTCCAGGTATAATATATCATCTGCAACAAGTGAGAGTTTTATCTCATCTGCACCCATTTGGATGCCCTTAATATCCCTCCCTGCCTGATTGCTATAGCTCGGACTTCAAGCACTATGGTGAATAGCAGAGGAGATAGTGGACATCCTTGTCTAGTACCAGTTCAAAGTGGGAATGTTTTCAATTTTTCCCCATTTTGTATGATATTTTCCACAGGTTTGTCATAAATGGATTCAATAGTTTTAAGATAAGAACCTTCTATGCCTATTTTGTTAAGAGTTTTTATCATAAGGTGTGTTGGACTTTGTCAAATGCTTTTCCTGCATCTATTGAGAGAATCATATGGTCTTTGTTCTTGTTTTGATTTAGGAAGCGAATTGAATTTATAGGCTTGTGTATTTTGAACCAGACTTGCTTCCCTGGAATAAAGCGCACTGGATCATGGTGAATTATATTTTTGATGTGCTGCTGAATTCTGTTTGCTAGAATTTTGTTGAGGATTTTTGCCTCAATATTCATGAGGGATATTGGTCTGTAATTATCTTTTTTTGTTGCATCCTTTCCTGATTTTTGTGTCAAGGTGATATTGGCTTCGGATAATGAGTTAAGAAGAATACCTTCCTTCTCAATGTTGTGGAATAATTTCTATAATATAGGTATGAGTTCATATTTGTATGTTTGGTAGAACTCTGAAGTGTACCCATCTCATCTGGGTATTTTCCATTTGGGAAGGTTGTTAATTACTGTTCCAATTTCTGCACTTGAGATTGGCCTATTCAGGAATTCTGTTATCTACTGGGTGAACTTTGGGAGGTTGTATGAATCCACAAATTTGTCCATTTCTACCTCGTTATGTATTTTTTAGGCACATAGATTTCTATAATAGTCAAACATAATGTTTTGTATTTCTGTGGTGTCTGTTGAGACCTCTCCTTTTTCATTTCTTATTGAGATTTTAGAGTCCTTTCCCTTTGAGGTCTTGTCAGTCTAGCCAGAGGGCTATCAATTTTGTTTATCTTTTTGAAAAACCAGCTTCCAGTTTTGTTGATCTTCCATATATTCTCTTGTTCTCCATTTCATTCAATTCTGCTTTGATCTTAGTTATTTCTTTTCTTTTGCTAGGATTGGATTTGGTTTGCTCTTCTTTTTCCAATTTCTTGAGTTTATTCATTAGGTTGTCTGTATTTAATCTTTCTGTTTTTAGGATGTGAGCATTTATTGCTATTAGTTTTCCTCTCAGACATGGTTTTGCTGTTTCCCACAGGTTTTGGTAACATGTGGCTCCATTATCATTTTGTTCGAAGATACTCTTGATTTCCCTCTGAATTTTTCCTAGACCCAATAGTTATTCAACAGTAGAGAGTTTAGTTTACATGACTTTTTGAACTGGTACGTATTTCTGTTAGAATTGAATTCTAATTTTATACTACTATGGTCAGAGAAGACACATGGTATAATTTCTATTTTCTTGAATTTTTTGAGATATGCTTTGTGGCATAGTATGTGATCAATTTTGTAGAAGGATACATGGGATGCCTAGAAGTATGTAAATTCAAATTTATGTGGGTGGAATGTTATGTAGATATCTGTCAGACCTTTTTGGTCAAGAGCTTTATTTAAGACCCTAATTTCTTTACTTAATTTCTGTTTGGAGGATCTATCCAGTTCATTCAGTGGAGTGTTGAAGTCCTCTCCTACTGTGGCAGTATTGTTTAACGTGTTGTTTAGATCAGACTAGGCTTGCTTTATGTAACGGGGTACTCCTGCATTGGGTGCATAAATATTAAGAATTATTAAGTCTTCTTGTTGGATGTTCCCTTTCACGATTATAAAGTGGCCTTTACTTTTGCTCTTTTAAAGCTTGTATTATCTGCAAATAGTACAGCTATGCTTGCTTTCTTTTGACTTCCATTTGCCTGGATGATGGTTTTCCATCCCTTGACCTTCAGCCAGGAAGCATTTTTGTGTCTTAGATGTGTTTCCTGTATAAAGCAGATATTAGGCTTGCAGATTTTTATCCACTCTTCCAGTCTGTTCCTCTTCATAGGACAGTTTAAATCATTTACATTTATTGAGAGGATTTGAAATTGGAGGAAGATTTCCATTCATATTGTTAGGTGAAGTCCTGTTGCTTTGTGTTAATCCTTGAGCCATTATGCAGTACAAGGTCTAGTCTTTAATTCTTTTAGGATTTTACTTTGAGGAGTATCTATTGTGCTGTTTGGTGTGGAAGGCAGTTCTGAGAATTTCCTATAGGGCTGGTATGGTCTTGCAAATTCCTTCAGCGATTGCTCATCTGAGAAGGACTTTATTTCTCCCTCATAGATGAAACTTAATTTTGCCAGATAAAGAATTCTAGGTTCGGCTTTATTCTGTTTTAGAAGATTAGGGATAGGAACCCATTCCCTCCTGGCTTGTAAAGTTTCAGATGAGAAGTCTGCGGTTAGTCTGATAGCCTTTTCTTTATAGGTTATTTTTTGTTTTCACCTTGCTGTACAGAGGATTTCTTCTTTCACATTTACTTTGGTCAGCTTAATAACCATATGATGAGGTGATTGCCTATTTATGTTGAATCTCCCAGGAGTTCTGTGTATTTCTTGTATTTGGAAATCAAGATTTCTGGCCATGCCCAGCAAATTTTCCTCCAGTATTCCATGAAATAACTTTTCCAACCCTTTTGAATGTTTCTCTTCCCCTCCTTGAATCTCAATCAATATGAGATTCGACTTTTTTTTACATAATCCCACACTTGTTGTAAGCTTTGGTCTTGTCTCTTGTTTCTGTGCTCCCTTTCTTCCTCTGATTTGTTTAGGACATAGGTATAATCTTCAAACTCTGAGATTCTTCCTTCTGCATGATCTTTCCTGTTTTTGAGGCTTTCTACTGTATTATGGAGTTACTTGAATGTTTCCTTCATTGCCAGAATTTCTGATTGGTTTTTCTGAATTATTTCTATTTCTTTGGAGAATTTTTTATTCATTTACTGGATTGTTCTTGTGGTTTCTCTATGCTGAGATTGTATTTTCTCTTCAATTCCATTGAGGTTTCTAACAATCCATATTCAGAATTCCTTCTCCGTCAGTTTAATCATATCAATTAAGTTGGTGTTGGGTGGTGGAGATCGAGTATTTTCTTTTGGAGGTGACTTATCTCTTGGATCCTTCATGATTCCTGTTATCTTTTACTGGTTCTTCCTTATTTGGATGCTTTGTTGAGGACCGGAGTTGCTAGGACTTGATTATGAGCTCAATTTAGGTGTTCCAAAGGAATGATCCTTGGAAGAGCCGGGAGATGTGTGCTCTGGTCCTGTATCATCTTAGAGGAGTTTGATCCTGTTGGGTTATCTTTGAGCTGATGTATTCACCTTCTGTCCACAGAGTTTAGTTGGTTTGGGCCCTTTGCTTAGACACCCAGGGGTTCGATCACTCTTGTGAGATTGAGACTGGTATCAACCACTAGGTTGAAGTGGGAGGCATTGTGTTAGGCTCTGAGTTTACTCTTTCTTTTGTTATCTGTGGTTTTCGAGAAGGAGTCAATTATCAAGTTATTCCAATACCTTTGTATTGTGCTCTAAGCCTCCAAATAGGATATATAGGTATCTTAGACTTAAGGGAATGTTTTGCCATTCTCAAGGGTTCTTAGAGTCCTGTAATTACTTTAGGAGGGGTAAAAGGAACATCAGGTGTCAGTGAACCTAAGAGAGAATACTTCAGAGGATGCTTGATCTGTAGCTAGGGGGGAGCTGTTAATATGTTATTCAGAGATCTTTTATCACACTTTTGGAGGAGATCCTGTTGGGGAGAGTCAATTGGTGCAATTGCTAAGGACTATTGTCAAGATTTTCCTTCCTGAACCACAGGCCCATACATTGGCAACAATCTGGGTGCTAAAGGCAAGCACCTGTATTCTGAACTTCTCAGATGATGAAAACCAACCAGCTGAATGTAAACATTACTCTTCCCCCTTCTGCTTAATTCCAAGGACCCACATATTCAATCTAGTCCTACAGGGAAAGCTACTTTTCTCCTTTCTCTCAACCTTCCATTGCTGCGTCTGGTTTGGTGGACTGGGGGTGTGTCAATGAGTGAGATTGCCACAAGTACCAGACTAGGAAACATCTTTTCTCTCTTACCACTCTCAGGTTCATCTTTTCCACTCCCAAGGTCAAAGTTGGCTCTGTCAGAGGGGAAGGAATCCCACCATCCTGAGAGTAGGGCACTTTCTAGGGCTACATGACCAAGACGTGGTTACTTTTGCAACCCTGCCCCACCCAGGATGGAGTTCATCAGGTTATTATGTGCCCTAAATCTCAGGGCTTTTGGAGAAGCCTTGCCTGAGGCCACTGAGGGTCCCAGACCAGAAAGAGACCTGCCATGCCACTCGGCCCCTGGTGGGGTGGGGTCAGTCCCTTCCATGCGAAACCCTTGTGGCCTGGTTGCCTCCAAGGGTCATCTTCAACCTCAGCAGATCTCAACTCAGACAGCAGACTCCCACACCCCTCTGCAATTCTCGAGAATGGAGTTTCCCCTTTGGCTGGAGGCACCAGCTATCAGGCCACAGTAGAGAGGTAAAGACAGGACTCAGCTTGAAATGTTGTCTTGTTAAGCTGCTAGAACTGCCTTATAGCTGCCAGTGGGAAGGTGGAAGGGAAGTGGAGGAAACAGTCTTGTGATACAAGTTTCAGGCTGAAAAGACTATTTCTCTCAACTCCACCCAGGGGTGGAGTCAGACACTTGGGTGTGAAGCACCAGAGCCCAAGTCATAGGAGTGTGTGGGTGGTAAAGTCTCCCTAGGTCACATCAGAAATAACAGCCTCCTTTGCAACTCCACCTTGCCAAGATAGGCTCTGCTCTCTGGGTACAGAACGCAAATGGCTGAATGCAGCAGGAAACCACACAAGATCAATCTTGCAAGATAGCTGCTGAACAAAACACCAAACAAAGCTCTCCCCTTTCTGCCCCTTTGAAGTCAGCCTCTGAGTCCAAACCACAGGAATGGGAAAACCCAGGGCAGGGTTGGAGGGACGAATGGATTTCTCTCCTTATTTCCCTCTTCCAGAAGCCCGAACCGTTCAGCTGGGATAGGGAAGAGGGGAGGTGTGATACTGCTTCCAGAACAGCTTTCCACAGCATTTCCGAGCTACGGAGTGGTGTGCCCTGCCAGCGCTGATACTGAGGGTCCTCTACTAGGTGGAAGACAAGGCTGGGTTTGGTGGGCTGGCTTCAAATGGCCACTGTATTCCCTAGTTTCCCAACTCACAGAAACCCAGTAGTTTCAGGGGCTGGAAAAAAGATGGCGGATGAGAAACACTGCCAGACAGAATGTCTCTGCAGAAAAGATAGATTCTAGCAAAAATCAGAAGAAGCAAGAAGATGAGCCTACATCGGATGAAGGTCGGAAGGAGGAGTACCTGAGACCACGGGAGACTCCATGGGAGGAGGTCACAGAGGAGAACTGGAACCTGGGACCGCCAGAGTAGCCCGGAGACCAGCGGGAAGTATCGGCCGTTTCCCCTCCCCTGCATCCCGGACTGCTGGTGGGCTCCCCAGCGAGTGGAGAGACCTGTGGACACCAGCTTAGCGACGGCCACTGCCAGTGAGTGGTAAGCCATGGCGGATGCGGGACTGGGCTCCCAACTCCCTCAGGGCACTTCCGTGTGCACAGACCCGAGCTGCACAGCAGACGCCATATTGCCTCCTCCTCCTCTCCCCCGACCCTACCCGCGGCTGCCCAGAGAGACAGAGAGACAATATAGCCACCAGCCGGAGGCACCTACAGGGAATGGGACCTTCCCATTTGGGGCCCTACAGCTGACTAAGGGGAACTCAGACTGTGAGCTCCCTACCTGCCAGCCCTCCCAGGTGCTGCTGGCACGAGGATCCCAGGAGAACGGAGCAGCCTCTGAGGTTGAGAGACATAGATGCAGCTTGGGCTCCCTGTGGGTGAATTGGGACTGGCACTGCTCACCCTGGTGGGGATATAGTTTGAACTCTGGGACCCAGAGGTCAGACCTGCAGACCACATCCTGTGCACCGAGGCCTCGCATTGCCTGGGGCACAGAAGGGATATTTATGAACAGCCTACTGCGGTGTGTGTGCCTTCAGGGGCAGATCAGCGTCCTAGAAGGCAACCCTCCCCACAAAGGGAGGCCCTGCACCCAGCTCAGGTGGCATTCCCGTGTAAGGAACCTCCCCGCAGGTAGCACAGCCAGGGGAGGAGTGGTGGCATGTGGTCTGGCCTGTGGGCAGAGGCCCAGCAGTAGCTGCAGAGTTGGGGACGCTGGAAAGAAGCCAGGCCCGCTCCAGACTGTGAGTCTCAGACAGCCCCATCCCCACACGCAGACTCTCTGACTGAGCCGGGCCATTCCAGCCCCAACCTGAAAGCTTTGCCTGGAAGCAGAGAACAGAACTTTGACCCCTGCTAACGACATTGGTGTTGCCTGAGGGCAGGCTTACCCAACCCATCTCTGCCCAGACTCTCCTAGACTAGCCCTCACTGAAGGGGAGAAAAGGACACACCTGGAAGTCCCTGGGCCTCACCCACCAACTGAGGCACTAGAGTTCTCTCTAAAGGAACAAGAGCTGATAACAGGACATAAAAACAACAGCATAGCCTGTTCCTCCAAACAAGTGCCACCTACTGACAGGGAGAGCATCCTGCAAACCCTTATCAGGACAGGGAGTGGATGAATCTCACCCATAGAAACCACCTTCTGGCTCAGAAACTACACAAGCCGTGTGAATACCCCAAAAAAAAAAACTAAAGAAAAGAAACAACAACTGATCAATATGGGAAGAAATCAGCGAAGGAACTAAGGAAATATGAAGAAACAAATGGAAAACTCTCCAATAAAGAGGAGCCCCAGCCCCCTAGAAATGGGCACCAACCAAAACCAGGCAACCAAAATGACAGAAGAGGAATTTCAAATGTGGGTCATAAGAACACTCACCCAGCTGCAACAACAACTCAATAACCAACAAAAAGAAACCACAAAAACCCTCCAGGATCTGAAAAAGAAATGGACACAATGAAGAAAAGTTTAACCGAACTCCTGGAAATGAAGAATCAATTCAAGGTACTACAAAATACAGTGGAAAGTCTCAAGAACAGGGTAGAACAAGCAGAAGAAAGAATCTCAGAGCTTGAAGATAACACCCTCCAATTAAATAAATCAGTCACAGAAATAGAGCAGAGAAACAAGAGAAAAGAGCAAAGCCTACAAGAGCTGTGGGATTATGTGAAGAAACCTAACATGAGGGTCATAGGGTTACAAGAAGGGGAAGAAGACAACACTCAAGGGTTGCACAAGCTTTTTGAAGATATAATAGAGGAAAATTTCCCAGACCTTGCTCAAAATCTTGATATACAAGTTCAAGAAGCCCAGAGGACCCCTGGGAGATTCAATGCAAACAGGAACACGTCATGACATGCAGTCATCATACTGACCAAAGTATCAACTAAAGAGGCCCTTCTAAGAGCTGTAAGACAAAAGAAGCAAGTAACATAAAAGGGAAAGCCAATTCGAATAACATCAGACTTCTCTAATGAGACTTTACAAGCAAGGAGAGACTGGGGCCCCATTCTCATTCTTTTAAACAAAACAATGCCCAGCCTAGAATATTATTCCCTGCAAAACTAAGCTTCGTATATGAAGGAGAAATAAAAACATTCTCAGACAAGCAAAGACTCAGAGAATTCACCAAGACAAGACCAGCCCTACAAGAAGTACTTGAAACAGTGTTATGCTCCTAACATCATAAAAATAACCCACGAATATAAAAACAACCAAAACCCAAAGATATTAAAGGCCAGATATTACAATGGCTCAAGACAGAAATCATAGCAACAACATCCAACGCAACAGAATGATCAGTAATCTACCTTACCTATCAGTTCTCTCAATAAATGTGAATGGCTTAAACTCTCCACTCAAGAGACATAGGCTGGCTGAATGGATAAGAAAATACATGCCAAGTATATGTTGTCTTCGGGAAACACATATAAGCTGCAAGGATGCATACAGACTAAAAATAAAAGGGTGGAGATCAATATTCCAAGCAAATAGAATCGAAAAGAGGCTGGTGTGGCAGTTCTAATTTCAGACGATTTAGTTTTTAAACCAACAAAAATGGTGAAAGACAAAGAGGGTCATTATATAATGGTGAAGGGCACAGTTCAACAAGAAGAGATAACAATTTTAAATATATATGCAACCAACTTAGGTGCACCCATATTCATAAAGCAAATCTTACTGGAGCTAAGCAAATGGATTAATAGCAACTCCATAATCACCAGAGATTTCAACACCCCACTGACGGCACGAGACAGATGCTACAAGCAGAAAATTAATAAAGAAATAATGGACTTAAACAAAACTCTAGAACAATTAGGTCTGACTGACATTTACAGAACATTCTACCCCAAATCCACTGAATATACGTTCTTCTAATCAGCACACGGGACATTCTCTAAGATTGACCATATCCTAGGACACAAAATAAACCTCAAAAAATTTAAAAAACAAGAAATCATACCATGTATCTTATCAGATCACAGTGGAATAAAAGGAGAAATCAACCATAACAGAAACTCACATTTCTACACAAAAACGTGGAAATTAAACAACCTCCTACTAAATGATTACTTCATAAATGAAAAAATCAAGACGGAAATAAAAAAATTCTATGAAGAAAACGACAATGGAGAGACAAGTTATCAACTTCTCTGGGACACAGCTAAAGCAGTTCTGAGAGGAAAGTTTATCTCCATAAATGCCTATAACCAAAAGACCAGAAGATCACAAATAGACAATCTAATGAAACGACTCAAAGTGCTGGAAAAAGAAGAACAGACCAACCCCAAACCCAGCAGAAGAAGTGAAATCAACAAGATCAAATCAGAACTAAACGAAATTGAAAACAGGGAAGCTATTCAGGAGATTAATAAACAAAAAGTTGGTTCTTTGAAAAAATAAACAAAATTGACACACCATTGGCTAAGCTAACGAAAAGCAGAAAAGAGAAATCTCTAATAAGCTCCATCAGGAATAAAAAAAGGGATATCACAACTGATCCCAAAGAGATACAAGATACAATTTATGAATACTACAAAAATCTTTATGCACACAAACTGGAAAATGTGGAGGAAATGGACAAACACACAGCCTCCCTAGGCTCTACCAGGAAGAAATAGATTCCCTGAACAGACCAATCTCAACAGCTGAAATAGAAACAGCAATTAAAAATCTCCCTAAAAAGAAAAGTCCCGGTCCAGATGGCTTCACACCTGAATTTTACCACACTTACAAAGAAGAACTAGTACCTATCTTGCAGAAACTATTCCACAACATTGAGAAGAACGGAAACCTCCCCTACACCTTTTATGAAGCAAATATTACTCTGATACCAAAACCAGGAAAGGATGCAACAAAAAAAGAAAACTACAGACCAATATCCCTAATGAATATAGATGCAAAAATTTTCAACAAAATCTTAGCTAACAGAATCCAGACACTTATCAAAAAAATAATCCACCACGAACAAGTAGGCTTCATCCCAGGGATGCAGGGATCGTTCAACATACGTAAATCTATAAATACAATTCATCACATAAACAGAAGCAAAAACAAAGACCACATGGTTCTTTCAATAGATGCAGAAAAAGCTTTTGACAAAATTCAACACCCTTTCATGATACGAACACTTCAGAAAATAGGCATAGAAGGGACGTACCTAAAAATGATACAAGCCATATATGACAGACCCATAGCCAACATCATCCTGAATGGGGAAAAATTGAAATCATTCCCACTTAGAACTGGAACCAGAAAAGGCTGCCCACTATCCCCACTTCTGTTCAACATAGTACTGGGATTCTTGGCTACAGCAATCAGACAGGAAAATGGAATCAAAGGTATCCAAATAGAGGTAGAAGAAATCAAACTTTCACTGTTGGCTGATGATATGATATTGTATCTAGAAAACCCCACAGATTCAACCAAGAAACTCCTGGAACTGATCAGTGAATTTAGTAAAGTCTCAGGATACAAAATCAATACACAGAAATCAGAAGCATTCATATATGCCAACAACAATCTAATTGAGAACCAAATCAAAGACTCAATTCCCTTCACAATAGCAACAAAGAAATTAAAGTACCTAGGAATATACTTAACCAAGGACGTAAAAGACCTCTACAGGGAGAACTATGAAACACTGAGGAAGGAAATAGCAGAGGATGTAAACAGATGGAAATCCATACCATGTCATGAATCGGTAGACTCAATATCATCAAAATGTCTATACTACCCAAACTGATCTACAGATTCAATGCAATACCTATTAAAATCCCATCAGCATTCTTCAGAGATATAGAAAAAATAATTTTACGCTTCGTATGGAACCAAAGAAGACCCCGAATATCAAGAGCAATTCTAGACAACAAAAAGAAAATGGGAGGAATTAATATGGCAGATATCAAACTATTCTACAAAGGTATATTAATTAAATCAATATGGTATTTGTACAAAAATAGGAATATTGACCAGTGGAAAAGATGTGAGAATCCTGATATAAAACCATCCTCATATAGCCATCTCATCTTTGACAAAGCAGACAAAAACATACACTGGGGAAAAGAATCCCTTTTCAATAAATGGTGCTGGGAAAACTGGATAGCCACCTGTAGAATGCTAAAACAGGACCCACACCTTTCACCTCTCAGAAAAACCAACTCACGCTGGATAACAGACTTAAACCTAAGGTATGAAAGTATTAGAACCTAGAGGAAAAAGTTGGAAACACTCTCCTAGACATCGGCCTGGGCAAAGAGTTTATGAAGAAGTCCCCAAAGGCAATCACAGCAGCAACAAATATAAAGAAATGGGACATGATCAAACTACAAAGGTTCTGCACAGCCAAAGAAATAGTCATGAAAGTAAACAGACAACCTACAGAATGGGAGAAAATGTTTGCATCCTATGCATCCGATAAGGGACTGATAACTAAATATACTTAGAACTCATGAAAATTAGGAAGAAAAAATCAAATAACCCTATTAAAAAGTGGGCAAAGCACTTGAACAGAAAGTTTTCTAAAAAAGACAGAAGAATGGCCAACAAACATATGAAAAAATGCTCAACATCTCTAATCATCAGGGAAATGCAAATCAAAACCACAATGAGATATCACTTAACCCCAGTGAGAATGGCCTTTATCAAAAAATCTCCAAATAATAAATGCTGGTGTGGTTGCAGAGAGAGAGGAACACTCCTACACTGCTGGTGGGACTGCAAACTAGTTCAACCTCTGTGGAAAGCAATATGGAGATACCTTAAAGCGATACATGTGAATCTACCATTTTATCCAGCAATCCCATTGCTGGGCATCCACCCAAATGATCCAATGACACTCTACAAAAAAGACACCTGCACTCGAATGTTTATAGCAGCACAATTCATAATTGCAAGGCTGTGGAAACAGCCCGTCAATCCAAGAATGGATTAATAAAATGTGGTATATGTATACCATGGAGTACTATTCAGCTCTAAGAAACAATGGTGATATAGCACATCTTATATTTTCCTGGTTAGAGCTGGAACCCATACTACTAAGTGAAGTATCCCAAGAATGGAAAAACAAGCACCAGATATATTCTCCAGCAAACTGGTATTAACTGAGTAGCACCTAAGTGGACACATAGATGCTACAGTAATAGGGTATTGGGCAGGTGGGAGGAGGGAGGGGGCCGGGTATATACATACATAATGATTGAGATGTGCACCATCTGGGGGATTGTCATGATGGAGACTCAGACTTTTGGGGGGAGGGGGGAAGGGCATTTATTGAAACCTTAAAATCTGTACCCCCATAATATGCTGAAATAAAAAAAAAAAGAAGAACTAGTTACCTATCTTGCAGAAACTATTCCACAACACCTAGAAGAACAGAAACCCTCCTGACACCTTTTGTGAAGTGAATATTACTCTGATATTAAAACGAGGAATGGATTCAACAACAAAAGAAAACTACAGACCAATATCCATAATGAATATACATGCAAAAATTTTCAACATTATCTTAGCTAACTGAATCCAGACACTTATCAAAAAAATAATCCATCACAACCATGTGGGCTCATCCTAGGGATACAGGGATGCTTGAACATACGTAAATCTATAAATGCAATTCACCACTTAAACAGAAGCAAAAACAAAGACCACATGATTCTTTCAATAGATGCAGAAAAAGCTTTCACAAAATTCAACACCCCTTCATGATACGAACACTTAATAAAATAGGCATAGAAAGAACATATCTAAAAATGATACAAGCCATATCTGACAGACGCATAGCCAACATCATATGAATCAGGAAAAATCGAAAGCATTCCCACTTATAACTGGAAGCAGACAAGGCTTCCCGATATCTCCACTTCTGTCCCAGAGCACATATCCCCCTCAAACTCAACATGACCCAAGTTGAATTCATTGTTCCCCCATCCTACTTGCAAATCTTGTTTTGCAGCCCCATGTATCATCATAGTGTTCTCATTTGAGAGATTAACTAAGTGAAGTTCAAAGAAGTTGGTATTTATCCTGAGGATTAAATGAGGTAACACTGTGACACTTGACTCATAACTGGCACTCAATAAATCCTAGTTTCTCTTCTTATTCCCTCAAAAAATTCTTACACAATCCTATCCTTCTGACCACTTTACCCCTCCCACTTACCATCACCCACTGAACCTCCTTTTCATCCTCATCCTGATTTCTAGTCCATCAGTACATGTTTGTTCTCTTGATTCATCAGCCCTTTTGAAGCTTCACTTGCCTCCCTTCTGGCCTACAGCAAGCTACTTCAATGGTATACTAACTTGCAGTCTAGAATCTTTCCTGCCTTGGCTCTCCCCGAACTCTCAATTACTCCTTATGATAGCATCCACCATTTCTAACCTGATGAATGTTGCCACAGAAGCTCACAGAACCTACTCATTTTCCTGGTGTTCCAATCTCAGTGAATGGCAGCCCTATACACACAGTCAAAAATCTGGAAGCCATTTTTAACTCCTCCCTCCCTCATGTCCCATGTTCAATTTGTCATCAAATCATGTTGAATCAATCTCAAACTGTCTCTCAAACCCAATCCTTCTTCTCCACTCCCATAACCATTACTCTGCTTTTGAAATCCATCTCTTGCAAGATCACTGCACTGATTTACTAACCAGTCTTTCTGCCCACAGCTTCAGTCCTTCCTAAATAGCCTCCATACTGCTGCTCCATAAAGAACAATCTTATTAAATCTAGCCATATCAATTGCTTAAAACTTATCAATATCTATCCACTATATATAAATATAGTGTAATGTATAAATCAAAATATACAAAGTCATTTGTGATTTGGTCCCCTCTCTTCTATATTTCATTATAGTAGTCCCTCCTTATCCATGGGGGATATGTCCCAAGAACCCCAGTGTATGCTTGAAACTATGCACAGCACTGAACTATGTTTTTTCTTTCTCAGTATGATAACTGAGATGTTACTAAGTGACTGATAGGTAGGCAGTGTATACAGCATGACTATACTGGACAAATAAATGATTGACATCCCAGAAGGAAGGAAGGAAGGAAGGAAGGAAGGAAGGAAGGAAGGAAGGAAGGAAGGAAGGAAGGAAGGAAGGAAGGAAGGGAGGGAAGGATGGATCTAGTGATTTCAGAAAGCATAAAAATGAAGAATGGTTTCCCTTTCAACTATTCCTACTTCTCCAACCTCATCTTGTAACACTCTGCTGTTCACTCACTTTATGGCAGCCACACTGGTCCTCTTGTAATAGCTGGATAGTCTATGTTCCTTTTTACATCAAGGCCTTTGTACTTACTATTTTATTTGTTTGGTTTTCTCTCGGTCTACCCCTCCACCCCCTTTTTCTTAATTCCTACCCCTATCTTTCTGTTTTTGACTCAAATGACATTTCCTCAGTAAAACCTTTTTACACCCCTGAACTAGGTCAGACCTCCCTGTGGTTCACTCTTAATGCACTTTGTACTTGTAGCACATATAAAATTGTAATAAATTCATTTTTGTTATTTTTAGTGTCTTTCTCTCTCCCCACTGTACTCTAAGCTCCATGAGAATAGGGGCCATTTTTTGTTTCATTTATCTAATATTGTTTCTGGTACGTGGTTGAAACTGAGAAAATATTGGTTGAATCATTGAATAGGTATCCTAAAACATCTGTGGGTATGGTACAGAATAGGTACTCAATAAATGTTTGCTGAATGAATGTGTGAGTTAATATATAGATAAAGGCTATAGTTATGATGCTATAAATTGCTATGCTAGTACTATAAGTATATATGCTAGTACTGCATTTCACCCCAATAATTAACTTCAATCCTTTTCACTCCCATGGCTTTTAACAAATACATAAGGCCATCAGTCTAATTCAGCAAAGTTTTCTTTTCAGATATCTAATAGACATATTTTGCCTGAGCATATCAGGCAAACAGAACAGTGACTAAAAAGGCCTTGATGTGAAAAGGATCATAGAATATCCAGCTATTAATACTACAAGAGGACCAATGTGAATGAAATGAAGCAAGTGAAGGGGAAAGTGATACAAGATGAATTTGGATGAGTAGGAATAAATGAAAGAGAAACTATTATTTTTAGCTTTCACTAAAAATAACTTTGTTCCTTCTTCCTTCGTCTTTGTCCTTCATTATGAAGGGCCTTTGTAGGAGGACCTTTGTAAAAAATCTGGACCTCATTTGAAAAGCATTGGGAAGCTTTTGAAGAATTCTGATTAAGAGATATTTAGCCGAGTGGGATTCAAAAGAAAGAGGAGGATCTGTTTATTGAGACAACAAGAACATATATAAAACAGTTAAGGAAAAATCCAAGACTGTATGGTAAACAATATAATTGCATGCTAAAGTGGTATCATTGAAAAACTACTGGACAAGGTGATAAAAGACCTCATTTTTAATTAGACATTGATGATTTTCATTTCTGGCCTAATTTCTTTTTTTTTTTTTTAATTATTTTTTTTATTTTGGTATATTATGGGGGTACAGATTTAAGGTTTCAATAAATGCCCATTTTCCCCCCTCCCCCCAAAAGTCTGAGTCTCCATCATGACCATCCCCCAGATGGTGCACATCTCACTCACCATGTATGTATATACCCGCCCCCTCCCCCCTCCCACCTGCCCAATACACTATTACTGTAGCACCTATGTGTCCACTTAGGTGCTACTCAGTTAATACCAGTTTGCTGGAGAATATATCTGGTGCTTGTTTTTCCATTCTTGGGATACTTCACTTAGTAGTATGGGTTCCAGCTCTAACCAGGAAAATATAAGGTGTGCTATATCACCATTGTTTCTTAGAGCTGAATAGTACTCCATGGTGTACATATACCACATTTTATTAATCCATTCTTTGATTGATGGGCACTTGGGCTGTTTCCACAGCCTTGCAATTATGAATTGTGCTGCTATAAACATTCGAGTGCAGGTGTCTTTTTTGTAGAGTGTCACTGGATCATTTGGGTAGATGCCCAGCAATGGGATTGCTGGATCAAATGGTAGATTCACTTGTATCGCTTTAAGGTATCTCCATATTGCTTTCCACAGAGGTTGAACTAGTTTGCAGTCCCACCAGCAGTGTAGGAGTGTTCCTCTCTCTCCGCAACCACGCCAGCATTTATTGTTTGGAGATTTTTTGATAAAGGCCATTCTCACTGGGGTTAAGTGATAGCTCATTGTGGTTTTGATTTGCATTTCCCTGATGATTAGAGATGTTGAGCATTTCTTCATATGTTTGTTGGCCATTCTTCTGTCTTCTTTAGAAAAATTTCTGTTCAAGTCCTTTGCCCAATTTTTGATGGGGTTATTTGATTTTTTCTTCCTAATTTTCATGAGTTCTAAGTATATTCTAGTTATCAGTCCCTTATCGGATGCATAGGATGCAAACATTTTCTCCCATTCTGTAGGTTGTCTGTTTACTTTCATGACTATTTCTTTGGCTGTGCAGAAGCTTTGTAGTTTGATCATGTCCCATTTATTTATTTTTGTTGCTGCTGTGATTGCCTTTGGGGACTTCTTCATAAACTCTTTGCCCAGGCCGATGTCTAGGAGAGTGTTTCCAACTTTTTCCTCTAGAGTTCTAATAGTTTCATATCTTAGGTTTAAGTCTGTTATCCAGCGTGAGTTGGTTTTTGTGAGAGGTGAAAGGTGTGGGTCCTGTTTTAGCCTTCTACAGGTGGCTATCCAGTTTTCCCAGCACCATTTATTGAAGAGGGATTCTTTTCCCCAGCGTATGTTTTTGTCTGCTTTGTCAAAGATTAGATGGCTATATGAGGATGGTTTTATATCAGGATTCTCACATCTGTTCCACTGGTCAATATTCCTGTTTTTGTGCCAATCGCATATTGTTTTAATTACTACAGCTTTGTAGTATAGTTTGATATCTGGCATATTAATGCCTCCCATTTTGTTTTTGTTGCCTAGAATTGCTCTTGATATTCGGGGTCTTCTTTGGTTCCATACGAAGCGTAAAATTATTTTTTCTATATCTGTGAAGAATGCTGATGGGATTTTCATAGGTATTGCATTGAATCTGTAGATCAGTTTGGGTAGTATAGACATTTTGATGATATTCAGTCTGCCGATCCACGAGCATGGTATGGATTTCCATCTGTTTACATCCTCTGCTATTTCCTTCCTCAGTGTTTCATAGTTCTCCCTGTAGAGGTCTTTTACCTCTTTGGTTAAATATATTCCTAGGTACTTTAATTTCTTTGTTGCTATTGTGAAGAGAATTGAGTCTTTGATTTGGTTCTCAATGAGATTGTTGTTGGCGTATATGAATGCCTCTGATTTCTGTGTATTGATTTTGTATCCTGAGACTTTACTAAATTCATCGATCAGTTCCAGGAGTTTCTTGGTTGAATCCTTGGGGTTTTCTAGATACAATATCATATCATCAGCAAACAGTGAAAGTTTGATCTCTTCTGCCCCTATTTGGATACCTTTGATTCCATTTTCCTGTCTGATTGCTGTAGCCAAGACTTCCAGCACTATGTTGAACAGAAGTGGAGATAGTGGGCAGCCTTGTCTGGTTCCAGTTCTAAGTGGGAATGATTTCAATCTTTCCCCATTCAGTATGATGTTGGCTATGGGTCTGTCATATATGGCTTGTATCATTTTTAGGTATGTCCCTTCTATGCCTATTTTCTTAAGTGTTCGTATCATGAAAGGGTGTTGAATTTTGTCAAAAGCTTTTTCTGCATCTATTGAAAGAATCATGTGGTCTTTGTTTTTTCTTCTGTTTATGTGGTGAATTGCATTTATAGATTTACGTATGTTGAACCATCCCTGCATCCCTGGGATGAAGCCCACTTGGTCGTGGTGGATTATTTTTTTGATAAGTGTCTGGATTCGGTTAGCTAAGATTTGGTTGAAAATTTTTGCATCTATATTCATTAGGGATATTGGTCTGTAGTTTTCTTTTTTTGTTGCATCCTTTCCTGGTTTTGGTATCAGAGTAATATTCGCTTCATAAAAGGTGTCAGGGAGGTTTCCGTTCTTCTCGATGTTGTGGAATAGTTTCTGCAAGATAGGTACTAGTTCTTCTTTGTAAGTATGGTAAAATTCAGGTGTGAAGCCATCTGGACCGGGACTTTTCTTTTTAGGGAGATTTTTAATTGCTGTTTCTATTTCAGCTGTTGAGATTGGTCTGTTCAGGGAATCTATTTCTTCCTGGTTGAGCCTAGGGAGGCTGTGTGTTTCTAGAAATTTGTCCATTTCCTCCACATTTTCTAGTTTGTGTGCATAAAGATTTTTGTAGTATTCATAAATTGTATCTTGTATCTCTTTGGGATCAGTTGTGATATCTCCTTTTTTATTCCTGATGGAGCTTATTAGAGATTTCTCTTTCCTGCTTTTCGTTAGCTTAGCCAATGGCGTGTCAATCTTGTTTATTTTTTCAAAGAACCAACTTTTTGTTTTATTAATCTCCTGAATAGCTTTCCTGTTTTCAATTTCGTTTAGTTCTGATTTGATCTTGTTGATTTCACTTCTTCTGCTGGGTTTGGGGTTGGTCTGTTCTTCTTTTTCCAGCTCTTTGAGTCGCTTCATTAGATTGTCTATTTGTGATCTTCTGGTCTTTTGGTTATAGGCATTTATGGAGATAAAGTTTCCTCTCAGAACTGCTTTAGCTGTGTCCCAGAGGAGTTGATAACTTGTCTCTCCATTGTCGTTTTCTTCATAGAAGTTTTTTATTTCCGTCTTGATTTCTTCATTTACGAAGTAATCATTTAGTAGGAGGTTGTTTAATTTCCATGTTTTTGTGTAGAAATGTGAGTTTCTGTTAGGGTTGATTTCTAGTTTTATTCCACTGTGATCTTAGAAGGTACATGGTATGATTTCTATTTTTTTAAATTTCTTGAGATTTTCTTTGCGTCCTAGGATATGGTCAATCTTAGAGAATGTCCCGTGAGCTGATGAGAAGAACGTATATTCAGTGGATTTTGGGTAGAATGTTCTGTAGATGTCTGTCAGACCCAATTGTTGTAGAGTTTTGTTTAAGTCCATTATTTCTTCATTAATTTTCTGTTTGGAGGATCTGTCTCGTGCCGTCAGTGGGGTGTTGAAATCCCCGGCGATTATGGAGTTGCTATTAATCCATTTGCTTAGCTCCAGTAAGGTTTGCTTTATGAATCTGGGTGCACCTAAGTTGGGTGCATATATATTTAAAATTGTTATCTCTTCTTGTTGGACTGTGCCCTTCACCATTATATAATGACCCTCTTTGTCTTTTACTACTTTTGTTGGTTTAAAAACTAAATCGTCTGAAATTAGAACTGCCACACCAGCCTTCTTTTGCCTTCTATTTGCTTGGAATATTGATCTTCACCCTTTTATTTTTAGTCTATGTGCATCCTTGCAGGTTAAATGTGTTTCCTGAAGACAGCATATACTTGGCCTGTATTTTCTTATCCATTCAGCCAGCCTATGTCTCTTGAGTGGAGAGTTTAAGCCATTCACATTTATTGAGAAAACTGATAGGTAAGGTAGATTACTGATCATTCTGTTGGGTTGGATGTTGTTGCTATGATTTCTGTCTTGAGCCATTGTAATATCTGGCCTTTAATATCTTTGGGTTTTGGTTGTTTTTATATCCGTGGATTATTATTATGATGTTCCGTGCATAATGCTGTTTTAAGTACTTCTTGTAGGGCTGGTCTTGTCTTGGTGAATTCTCTGAGCCTTTGCTTGTCTGAGAATGTTTTTATTTCTCCTTCATATATGAAGCTTAGTTTTGCAGGGAATAATATTCTAGGCTGGGCATTGTTTTGTTTCAAAAGAGTGAGAATGGGGCCCCAGTCTCTCCTTGCTTGTAAAGTCTCATTAGAGAAGTCTGATGTTATTCGAATTGGCTTTCCCTTGTATGTCACTTGCTTCTTTTGTCTTACAGCTCTTAGAAGGGCCTCTTTAGTTGATACTTTGGTCAGTCTGATGACTGCATGACGTGACGTCTTCCTGTTTGCATTGAATCTCCCAGGGGTCCTCTGGGCTTCTTGAACTTGTATATCGAGATTTTGAGCAAGGCCTGGGAAATTTTCCTCTATTATATCTTCAAAAAGCTTGTCCAGCCCTTGAGTGTTGTCTTCCTCCCCTTCGGCTAAACCTATGACCCTCACGTTAGGTTTTTTCACATAATCCCATAGCTCTTGTAGGCTTTGGTCTTTTCTCTTGTTTCTCTGCTGTATTTCTGTGACTGATTTATTTAATTGGAAGGTGTTATCTTCAAGCTCTGAGATTCTTTCTTCTGCTTGATCTACCCTGTTCTTGAGACTTTCCACAGTATTTTGTAGTTCTCTGAGTTGATTCTTCATCTCCAGGACTTCGGTTAAAGCTTTCTTCACTGTGTCAATCTCTTTGTTGAACCTTTGTTCCATTTCTTGGAGGTTTTTTGTGTTTTCTTGGTGTTGGTTATTGAGTTGTTGTTTCAGCTGGGTGAGTGTTCTTATGATCCACATACGAAATTCCTTTTCTGTCATATTGGTTGCCTGATTTTGGTCGGTGTCCGTTTCTAGGGGGCTGGTGCTCCTCCTTGGGGGTGTGTTTTCCGTTTGGTTCTTCATATTTCCTGAGTTCTTTCGCTGATTTCTTCCCATGTCGATCAGTTGTTGTTTCTTTCCTTAGGTTATTGTTTGGGTATTCACACACCTTGTTTAGTTTCTGAGGCATTAGGTGGTGCCTGTGGGTGAAATTGGACCACTCCCTGTATATTGAGTCAGTGGATGCCGTGGAAAGGCTGTGCAAGATGCCGTCCCTGTCAGTAGGTGGCGTTTGCTTGGAGGAACAGGCTATGGTGTTGATTTTGAGTCCTGTTATCAGCTCTCGTTCTGGGCGGAGCTGGGTTGGATAAGCCTGCCCTCAGGCCGTTAGCAGGGGTCAAAGTTCTGTTCTCAGCTTCCAGGGAAAGCTGTCAGGGTGGGGCTGGAATGGTCCCACTCAGCCAGAAAGTCTGGGTGTGGGGGTGGGGCTGTCTGAGACCCGCAGTCTGCAGCAGGCCTCGCTTCTTTCCACCCTCCCCAACTCTGCAGCTACTCCTGGGCCTCTGCCAGCAGGCCAGACCACAAGCCACCAGGCCTCCCCGGACTGTGGTGCCGGCGGGGAGGTTCCCTGCACAGGAACGCCACCTGGGTTGGGCGCACGGCCTCCTCCTGGGAGGAGGGTTGTTCTCTAGGGCGCTGATCCACCCCTGGAGGCACACAGCCCTCAGTAGGCTGTTCACGTATAACCCTTCTGTGCCCTGGGCAATGCTAGCCCTCGGTGCAGGGGATCTGGTCTGCAGGTCCGACCTCTGGGTCCCAGAGTTCAAACTGTATTCCCACCAGGGACAGGATTTCCGGTCCTAATTCACCCACAGGGAGCCCAAGCTGGGTCTATGTCTCTCAGCCTCTGAGTCGGCACCGTTTTCCTGGGAACACGGTGCCAGCAGCACCTGGGAGGGCGGGCGGGGTCCCAAACGGGAAGGTCCCGTTCCCTGGAGGTGCCTCCGGCTGGTGGCTGTATTTTCTCTCTGGGCAGCCGCGGGTAGGGTCGGCGGAGGGGAGGAGGAGGCAATATGGCGCCTGCCGCGCGGCTCGGGTCCGTGCACACGGAGGTGCCCGGAGGAAGTTGGGAACCTGGTGCCACGACTGCTACAGGCTCACTGTTGGCAGGCGGCGGCAGTCTCTGGGCTGATGTCCGCAGGTCTTTCCACCCGCTGGGGAGCCCACCAGCAGTCCCGAATGCAGGGGAGGGGAAACAGCAGATCCACCTACCCTTGCCGCTGGTCTCCGGGCTGCTCCGGTGGTCTCAGTCTCCAGTTCTCCTCCGCAGCCTCCTCCCGTGGAGTCTCCCGGGGTCTCAGGTACCCCTCCTTCCGGCCCTTGTCCGCTGTATGCTCGTCTTCTTGCTTCTTTCCTCTAGTTTCTGCTAGAATCGGTCTTTTCTGCAGAGACCCTCTGTCTGGCGGTGTTATTCGTCCGCCATCTTGCTCCGCCCCCTGGCCTAATTTCTTATACACTTCCTTTTACCTCTCTTCCTGGTGGCTGATTTTAACATCTTGTTAAAACAGATTCATGTATTTTTTGTTATTTTACTTATCATAGGCTTTCCCTCCTCCTTATAATCTGCATATCACCTTGTCTTCTCTTTATCCTTTGTAGCCTGAAAGTCATTCTATGTGACAGAAGAACATAAAAAGAAGTAAAATGGAAGATGGGGAATTATCTTTTCTTATGTCATTAATCAACTTTATACAATTGACCTTGTGTAGTTTTTCCCCCATTATTTTCTTATTTTGCTGTGAATATAAACAAAGCTTGTCCTTCCAGTTACCATCATTACTTTTCCAAACCTCAATATGTTCTGGGCCTTATTACTTTCTACTCCTTTCAACTATGGCAGGAGATGCAGCTCAACTTTCCTTTCACAGTAAAAGGGTGAATGAAATATCTGGAACAGAAATGAAGAAAGAAGGATGAAGTGAATTGTACAAAATAATGTGACATTTACCTCTTAGAGTTGTTGTGAAAGTTAAATGAGTCAACATATGTCAAGTGTTTGGAATGAAGCCTGACACATAGTAAATGCTGAATAAATGTTGGCCATTATTATTTGGCTTGTAATCATCATGATGCTGGTATCAGTCAGGATTCCATCAGAAAATAGATGCCCTACTCATATTGAGCAAGTTGGGAATAGATAATACTAGAACTACTTTCAAAATTGTGAGCAAAATATAGGGAAGCCATAAAGAATAGCATAATACCATATGTATAATAACATCAGGTGCTATTACTTCTAGGCCTGAAGGGGTGTAAGTAGGGAGTGATTTTTGGAACTCTGAATGAGTAGCTACAGCTATTAGAGAGGGCCTTTTGATAGGACTTGTGATCTTTGGTTGAAGGAAGCAGCCAGTCCACAGTGACCTTGTGGGGTGGGAGCTTGGAAAATAAATACTTCAGGCATACTCTCTTCTCTCCTTCCAAACTCCTGCTGGTACTTTTTATTGGCCAAATCCTGACCAAAAGCTAGAGAAGAGGGGAGCCTGTTGATGGAATATATATAAGCCAGCCTTCAAGTACACACAACAGAGTGGAGAAGGTTGAGAGCTGGATCTGGAGGACAAGATAGAAGATATCAATCAGCACAATCATGACTCTAAGTATTAAAAACAAGTTGTGAAACATTTATGGTATGACTGACAAGTCATATGTGGGCACACCTGAAGATATCTGTGGGAATATATGTATGCTACTCCACAAATAAAAGTCACCCACTTTGCTCCACGGTTAAATTAATGACCCCATGCCAGGATGATACCCTAATGGAAGCTTCCCTATCCCCTTATTCCTTTTATACTTATTTTTTCTTTGGACTTTTTTCAGTCATAGTACCTCAGACCTCTGTTGAAAGCCTTTGTGCCTTTTAAAGGGAGGAGATGGGTTGCTGATGTGAGATGACTGAGGAAGAAAGTAGACAAAAGGAGAAAAGAAGAAGTTGTTTCACCAACTGGTACTAAAAAATTAAGTTTACCTTCAGCTCAAACAGTTAACTTTGTATACCTCCCTTCCCCCACCACTACATTGCCTGCCATTCCATTCCTCTGTCACCAAGGAGCAGTAAGATTATGTACCATTAAGAGGTAAATTGTGGTAGGAGAGCTCAGAGAACTTTGATTTCTTGGAAAACCAGAGAAGGTCTTACGAGGAAAATGATGTTTGCGCTAGGCTTTGAGCAATGGACATGGGCTTTTGACAAGTGGAATCACACAGGAAGTATTTTGAGGGAAGGAACAAATGGGCAATGGAATAGATATGAGAAAGTGTGAAGTTATTTAGGTAATAATAACTAGTTGTCCAATAGGTCATTCTCCACTTCAGCACCTACACCACCTAAGTAGAAATCATTACTGTGGCTTAGGTTTATATCTTTACTTTATCAATCTTTTATACTTTTATATACCTACATATAAATTCATAAGCAATATGTAATATAGTTCTGTGTGCCTATCCTTAAGTTACATAAATAACATACTGTACATATTTCTCTGTATCTTTTTTCTATTCAAATTGGGATTTTTGTAATAAATCATGTTAATACATATAAATCTAGTTCATTACTCTGATATTCAATTGTATGGCTGTCACATTTTATTTATATTTTTGGTGATAGAAATAATAATTCCACTATTAAAAATGTTCACTAATTATCAGAGAAATGCAAATTAAAATCACAATGAGATATTAATTCATACCTGTTAGAATGTGTTTTATCAAAAAGATGAAAGATAGCAAGTGTTGGCAAAGATGTGGATGGAAAAAAGGGACCCCTAGTACCCTGTTGCTGGGAATGCAAATTGTTATGGGCATTATGGAAAACAGTTTGGAAGTTACTTAAAAAAATTAAAAATAGAACTGACATATGATTCAGCAATCTTACTACTTGGGTATATATATCTTCAAAACAGATGAAATTAGTATGCTGAACAGATATCTGCACTTCCAAGTTCATTGCAGCGTTATTCATATTGGCCAAAATATGGAATCAACCTAAGTGTTTTAACAATAGATGACTGGATAAATAAAATGTGGTATATAAACACAATGAACTATTATTCGGCCGTGAAACAGAATGAAATCCTGTCATTTGAGACAACATGGATGGAAATGGAGGATATTATGTTAAATGAAATAAGCCAGGCATAGAAAGCCAAATACCACATGATCTCACTTATATGTTGTACCTTAAAAACATTGACATCATAGAAGCAGTGAGTAGATTGGTGGTACCAGGACCTGGCAGGGATGAAGGCTATTGAGAAGAAGTTGCTAATAGGTTACAAAATTTCATTTACGTAGGAGGAATAAGATAAAGAGATCTGTTATACAAGATGATGACTATAGTTAATAACAATGTATTCTTGACAATTGCTGAGAGAGATTTTAAGTGATCTCACAACAAAAAAATGATACAAATAGGAGGCAATGCATATGATAATTAGCACAATTTAGCCATTCTACAATGTATACAAATTTCAAAACATCATATTATATAGGGAAAATATATACAACTTTTAATTGTCAATTAAATAAATACATTTATAAATATATACATTTCTCCAGAAGTACATGTGCAAGAATATCTCTATAATAGTTTCTTTTATTATTATTATTATTATTATTTTAATTTCAGAATATTATGGGGTACAAACATTTTGGTTACATATAATGCCTTAGCCTCATACAAGTCAGAGATACAAGCATGCCCTTTCCCCATACAGTGTTCTCTGCATCCATTGGTTATGAGTTTACCCAGCCCCACTATCCCCCTCCCACCTGACTGGCACCCAGTGAATATTACTATCATGTGAGCACCTTAGTGTTGATCAGTTAGTATTAACTTTATGGCAAGTACATGTGGTGCTTGTTTTTCCATTCTCGTGATACCTCACTTCATAGGTGGGCCCAAGCTCTATCCAGGATATTATAAGTGGTGCTAGTTCACAATTGTTTTTTGTAGTTGAATAGTATTCCATGGTATACATATACCACATTTTGTTAATCCACTCATGTATTGATGGGCACGTGGGTTTCTTCATCTTTGTAATTGTGAATTGTGCTGCCATAAACATTCAAGTGCAGATGTCTTTATTATAGAATGTCTTTTTTTTCCTTTGGGTAGATGCCTAGTAGTGGGATTGCTGGATCAAATTGTATTTCTACTTTTAGCTCTTTCAGTTATCTCCAAATTACTTTCCACAGGGTTGTACTACTATGCAGTCCCACCAGAAGTGTAAGAGTGTTCCAATATCTCCACTTTCACACCAGCATTTGTTGTTTTGAGACCTTTTGATAAAAGCCATTCTCACTGGAGTTAAGTGATATCTCATTGTGGTTTGATTTGCATTTCTCAAATGATTAGAGATGTTGAACACTTTTTAAATATGCTTTTTGGCCATTAGTCTGTCTTCTTTTGCAAAGTTTCTTTTCATGTCCTTTGCCCACTTTTAAATGGGGCTGATTGTTTCTTGATGATTTTCCTAAGTTCTATATAGATTCTTGTTATCCGCCCTTTATCAGATGTGTGGCATGCAAATATTCTCTCCCATTCTGTAGGTTGTCTATTCACTTTAATGATAGTTTCCTTGGCTGTGCAGAAGATTTTTAATTTTATCAGGTCCCATTTATTTATTTTTGTTGCTGCTGTGATTGCTTTGGGGGTCATCTTCATAAATTCTTTGCCTAGGCCGATGTCTATAAGAATTTTCCTAACATTTTCTTCTAGAATTCCTAAGGTTTCATGCCTTATGTTTAAGTCTGTTATCCATAGTGAGTTGATTTTTGTGAGAGGTGAGAGGTCAGGATCCAGTTCCAATCTTCTGCATGTGGTTATCCAGTTTTCCCAACACCATTTATTGAATAGAGATTCTTTTCCCCCAATGGATATTTTTGTTTGCTTTTCAAGGATTAGATGGCAATATGAGGTTGGTTTTATATCTGGATTCTGTTTTGATACATTGGTCTGTGTCTCTGTTCTAGTGCCAGCATCATGCTGTGTTGGTTACTATAGCCTTGTAGCAAAGCTTGTTGTCTGGTAGACTGATGCCTCCGAATATGTTCTTTTTGCTTAAGATTTCTTTGGTTATACAATGTATTCTCCGGTTCCATGTGAAGTGTAGAATTGTTTTTTTCTATCTCTGTAAGGAATGATGATGGTGTTTTGATAGGGATTGCATTAATTCTGTACATCACTTTAGATAGAATGGACATTTTAACAATATTGATTCTACCAATCCATGAGCATGGTAGGGTTTTCCTTTCTGTGCCATATAGTCTTTTGGAAGCTTAGTGAAGATTATGGAATCCTTCTCAGGAATTGTGTTTTTTTCTTTTTAAAAAATTGATATATAATATTCATACAAATTTATTGGGCACATGTGATATTTGACACATGCATATAATATGTAATGATAAAATCATGGTATTTAGGATATCCATCACCTCCAATATTTATCATTTCTGTATTTTGGGAACATTTAAAATCTTTTCTTCTTCATATTTTGAAATATACAGTATATTGTAGTTAAGTATAGTTACCCTCCTGTGCTATCAAACACTAGAACTTAGTAAGTAGAAGCTAATTGTATGTTGGTACCCATTAATTAAATTCTCTTTATCACATTCCACATTCTTTTCAGCCTCTGGTAACTATCATTCTACTCTATACCTCCATGAGATCAACTTTTTTAACTTCCACATGTGAGTGAGAACATGCAATATCTCCTTCTGTGCCTGGCTTATTTCATTTAACATAATAACCTCCAGTTCCACTTATGTTGCTGCAAATAACAAGATTTTATTCTTTTTTGTGGCTGAATAGTATTCTAGTGTATGTGTTTGTGTGTATGTGCATATCTATATGTGTATGTGTGTATATATATGTATATATTTATACCCACATATATTTGATATATATATATATATATCACATTTTCTTCATTCATTCATTCATTGATAGACACTTAGGTTGATTTCATATATTGACTATTGTTAACAATGCTGAAGTAGACGTGGAGATACAACTATCCCTTTGATATATGGATTTGCTTATTTTCAGATAAATACCCAGTAGTAGGATTTCTGGATCTTATGGCAGGTCTGTTTTTAGTTTTTAGAAAACCTCCACACTGTTTTCCACATGGTTATACTCATTTACATTCCTACCAACAGTTTATAAGCATTCCTTTTTCTCATCCTTGCCAATATATGTTTTTTTGAGACTGAGTTTCTCCCTGTCACCCTGGGTAGATTGCAGTGGCATCATTGCAACCTCAAACTCCTGGGCTCAAGTGATCCCACTATCTCAGCCTCCTGAGTACCTAGGACTACAGGTATGTACCATGATGCCAGGCTAATGTTTCTATTTTTAGTAGGTACGTGGTCTCACTCTTGCTCAGGCTGATCTCAAACACCTGAGCTCAAGCAATCCTCCCACCGCAGCCTCCCAGAGTGCTAGGATTGTAGGTGTAAGCCACTGCACCTGGCCCCACATTTGTTACTTTTTGTCTTTTTGATAATATCCATTCTAACTAGGGTGAGGTGATATCTCATTGTGGTTTTGATTTGGATTTCCCTGATGATTAGTGATGTTGAGCATTTTTTTCCATATACTTGTTGGCCATTTATGGTCTTCTTTTGAGAAATGTCTACTCAGATCATTGGCCAATTTTTAATAGATTTTTTTTTTTGCATTTGAATTGTTTGAGTTCCTTCTGTATTTGCCTCTTGTTGGATGAATAGTTTGCAAATATTGTCTCCCATTCTACAGGTTGTCTCTTTAGCCCAGGGGTCCTCAAACTTTTTTAACAGGGGGGCCAGTTCACTGTCCCTCAGACCGGTCGTTGGAGGGCCAGACTATAGTTTAGAAAAAACTATGAACAAATTCCTATGCACACTGCACATATCTTATTTTGAAGTAAAAAAACAAACGGCAAAAACACCCACATGTGGCCCACGGGCCGTAGTTTGAGGACGCCTGCTTTAGTCTGTTGATTGATTCCTTTCCTGTGCAGAACCTTTGTAATTTAATATAGTCCCATTTGTCTGTTTTTGTTTTTCTTGCCTGTGCTCTTCAGGTTTTAGCTATAAATTATTTGCTTAGACCAGTGTCCTGAAGCATTTCCCTTCTGTTTTAGCCTTGTAGTTTCCTAGCTCTGAATATCTATTATGTTTAAGTCTTTAATTCATGTGAGTGAATTTTATTTTCACATGGTGAGAGAAAGGAGTCTAATTTCATTCTTGTGCATATGGATATTTTGTTTTCCCAGCACCATTTATTTAAGACAGTATTTTGGCACAATATATTATTAATAAATATGTTCGGGGAATCTTTGTAAAACGTCAGTTGGCTGTAAATATATGGATTTATGTCTGAATTCTCAATTCAGTTCAATTGTCTGTGTGTCTGTTTTTATACCAATACCATGCTTTTTTAGTTACTATAGCTTTGTTGTAGTATTTTGAAGTTAAGTAGTATGATGTTTCCAGTTTTGTAAAACTCAGTATAGTTTTGTTTATTTGGAATCTTTTGTAGTTCCATCTAAATTTTAGAATTTTTTTCTATTTCTGTGAATAATGTCATAGGTATTTTGATATGGGTTGTGTTTATCTGTGTGTTTCTGTGGATAATATAGTCATTTCCCCAGTATTCTTCCAATACATGAGTATGGGATGTCTTTTCTTTCTTTTGTATCCTCTTCGATTTCTTTCATTAGTATTTTGCAGTTTTCCTTGTCTTTCACCTCTTTGGTTAAATTTATTCCCAGTTTGTTTGTTTGTTTGTTTTTAATTTTGGAAAGAGATGGGGTCTTGCTGTATTGCTAAGGTTGGAGTACAGTGGCTATTCACAGGCATGATCAATTATAGTGCACTGCAGCTGCAAACTCCTGGACTCAAGCATTCCTCCTGCCCGAGCTCTCTAAGTAGCTGGGACTAAAGGCATGCACCTCTAATTCTGGCCATAAGTGTTTTCTTTTTTTGATTGTTTGTTTGTTTTGTTTTTTGGTAACTACTGTAAATGGGATTTTTTCTTGATTTCTTTGTCTAGTGATATGTTAATGGTGTATAGAAATGCTATGGATTTGTATATGTCAATTTTGTATTCTGCAACTTTACTGAATTTCTTTATCAGCTCTAAGAGTTTTTTTGTAATCATTAGTTTTTCTATAAAAAGAGCATGCCATCTGCAAAAGGGACAATTTTACTTCCTCTTTTTTTCAATTTGGATTTTTTCTTTCTCCTGCATCATTTCTCTGGCTATGATTTTCCATACAATGTTGAATAGGAGTGGTGAAAGTGGGCATCCTTGTCTTGTTCCAGTTTCTAGAGGAAAGACTTGCAACTTTTTCCCATTATGATTTTAGCAGTGTGTTTGTCATATATGGCTTATGCTTTCTATGCCTAATTCCTTGACAGTTTCTGTTATGTTGGGATGTTGAGTTCTATAAAATAGTTTTTCTGTATCTATTGTGATTATCATATAGTTTTATCTTTTATTCTGTTGCTGTATTTATCACATTTATTGATTTTCATGTGTTGAACTTCCTTGCATCCCTGGGGTAAATTCCACTTGATCATGGTGTAGTATCTTTTTGATGTGTTTTTGGATTTGGTTAGTATTTTGTTGAGGATTTTTGCACATATATTCATCAGGGTTGTTGGTCAATGGTTTCCTTTTTGTTGTTGCTGTGTCCTTTTCAGATTTTGGTACCAGGGTAATACTGGCCTCATAAAATGAGTTAAGAAGAATTCTGTCCTCTTCAATTTGTTTGGAATAATTTGAGCAGAATTGATATTAATCCTTCTTTATAAGTTTGGTAGAATTCAGCAGTAAAGCCATCTTGTTCTGGGCTTTTTTTATTGGGATATTTTCTATTACTGATTCAATCTCATTGGTTGTTATTATTCTCTTCCTGTTTTCTATTTCTTCCCAGTTCAACTTGATAGGTTGTATACGTCCAGGAATTTATGCATTTTTCCAGTTTGTTCATGTATCATTCTTCATACCAGTCTCGGATGATCCTTTTATCTTTGTGGTGTCAATTGTAATTTCTTTTATTTCCAATTTTGTTTATTTGGGTCTTATCTCTCTTTTTTTCTTAGTCTACCTAGTGATTTATTGATTATTTTTTTCAAATATCCAACTTTTCATTTTGCTGATTCCTTGTATTATTATTATTTTTTTTACTGGAAATTATGGGAATACAAACTTTTGGTTACATGTTATGACTTTGCCACATCCCAGCATTGTATTGTTTTTATAATTTCCATTTTGTTTAGTTCTGCCATTATCTTTATTATTTCTTTCCTTCTACTAATTTTGAATTTGGATCATTCTAGCTTTTCTGGTTTCCTGGGGTGCATTGTTAGTTTTGCTTACTTGAAATATTTTGACTGTTTTGATGTAGGTATTTGTTGCTATAAACTTCCCTCTTCACACTGCTTTTTATGTATTCCATTGGTTTTGGCATGTTGCATTTTCATTTTCATTTCTTTTACAATTTTTTAATTTCCTTGTTAATTTCTTCACTGACCTAATGGCTGTTCAGAATCCTGTTGTGTAATTTCCATGTATTTCAATAGTTTCTGATGTTCCTCTTCTTATTGAGATCTAGTTTTATTCTCTTGTGGCCTGAAAAGATATTAATATGAATTTTATTTTTTAAAAATTTGTTGAAACTTATTTTGTGAAATAAGGTATAGTCTATTCTGGAGAACGTTCCATGTGTTGATGAGAAGAATGTGTATTATGCAGCTGTTGGATAAAATGTTCTATAATTATCTGTTAGGTCCATTTCATTTAAAGTGTAGTTTTAATCCGATGTTTCTTTGTTAGTTTTTTATTTAGACAATCAGTCCTAGGGTGAGAGTGATGTGTTAAAGTACCCAACTATTATTATATTGGAGTTTCTCTCTCACTTTAGATCTAATAATATTTGCTTTACATATTTTGGTGCTCTGGTATTGGATGCATATATACTTAAATTATTATATTCTCTTGCTAAATTGATTTCTTTATCATTGCATAATGACCAGAAGGTCATTGTGGTCTCTTTTTACAGTTATTGACTTAAAGTCTATTTTATCTGACATAATTATAGCTGCTGTTGCTCACTTTTGGTTTCTTTCTGGATGGAATATCTTTTTTCCATGCCTTCCCTTTCAGACTATATGTGTCTTTACTTGTAAAATGGGGTGTTTTTTGTTTTTCTTTTTTTCGCAGCATATAGTTGGGTCATTTTAAAAAAATAATACATTTGGCCAGTCTATATATTGTAAGTGGAGAATTTAATCTGTTTATATTTATGGTTATTATTGATTGATGAGGACTTATTACTGTGATTTTGTTTATTGTTTTCTATTTATTTTGTATCTCCTTTGTTCCTTTTTTCTCAATTTTTATTTATCATTAGAGTTGGTAGTTTTCTATAGTGGTAATACTTGACTCCTTTCCATGTCTCATTTTTGTCTTTGCTTTATTAGTGAGTTTTATACTTATGTGTGTTTTCAAGATAATAGATATCACCCTTTCACTTTCAGATGTAGGACTGCCTTAAGAATTTCTTATGGGGCCAGTATAGTGGTTATGACTTACCCCAGCTTTGGCTTTTCTAGGAAACATTTTATTTCTTTGTAATTGTTGAAGGATTGTTTTGCTGGTTATAATATTCTTGGCTAGCATATATTTCTTTCAGTGCTTTGAATATATCATTCCATTCTCTCCTAGCCTGTAAAGATTCTGCTGAGAAATTCACTGTTACTATGATTAGGGTTTCTTAATTAGCAACTTAATACTTTCTCTGTTTTGGAATTCTCCTTTTGTCTTTCATTTTTTGTATTTCAGCATATTATGGGGGTACAAATTTTAAGGTTTCAAATAATGCCCTTACTCACCCTCCCCCAACAAGTCTGAGCTTCAAGTGTGACAAGGCCCTAGATGGAGCACATTTCACCCATTATATGTGTATATACCCACCACTTTCTCCCTTCTCACACCTTCCCAATAACCAATTAATGTAATTCCTATGTGTCCACATAGGTGCTGATCAGTTAATACCAATTTGTGGGGGAGTATGTGTAGTGCTTGTTTTTCCAGTTTCTCATACTTCACTTAGTAGTATGGGTTCCAGCTCTATCCAGGATAATACAAGATATGCTATATAAGATTGTTTTTTACAACTGAATAGTACTCCATGGTATACATATACCATATTTCATTGATCCACTCATGAATTGATGGGCACTTGGGTTGTTTCTACAGCTTTGCAATTGTTAATTGTGCTGCTATAAACATTTGTGTGCAGGGTTTTTTTTTGTTGTTTTTTTTTTTCATTTTTGTGGAGTGTCATTTGATCTTTTGGGTAGATGCCCAGTAATGGGATTTCTGGATCAAATGGTAGACTTACTTGTATCACTTTAAGGTGTTTCCTTATTGCCTTCCATAGAGGTTAAACTAGTTTGCAGTCCCAACAGCAGTGCAGGAGTTTTCCTATCTCTCTGCATCCACACCAACATCTATTGTCTTGGGACTTTTTTATTAAGGCCATTCTCACTGGAGATAAGTCATATCTCATTGTGGTTATGATTTGCATTTAACTGACAATTAGAGATGTTCAGCATTTTTTCATATGTATGTTAGCAATTATTCTGTCTTCTTTAGAAAAGTTTCTGTTGATGTCCTTTACCAACTTTTTGATAAGGTTGTTTGATTTTTTTATTACTGATTTTTGTATGTTATAAGTAGATTCTAGTTATCAGCCCCTTATCAGATGTGTAGGATGCGAGAATTTTCCCCCATTCTGTAGATTGTCTGTTTGCTTTCATGACATTTCTATGGCTGTGCAGAAGCTTTGTAGATTGATCATGTCCCATTATGTTTTATTTATTTATTTTTGTAGCCACTTTGATTGCATTTGGTATCTTGTTCATAAAATCTTTGCCTAGGCCAATGTCTAGGACAGCGTTTCCAACATTTTCCTCGACAATTCTAATAGTTTCCTACCTTAGGTTTAAATCTGTTACCCAGTGTGAGTTGATTTTTGTGAGAGGTGAAAGGTGTGGAGCCTGGTTCAGCCTTCTACAAGTGGCTATCCAGTTTTCCCAGCACCATTTATTGAATAGGGATTCTTTTCCCCAGTAGATGTTTTTGCTTTCTTTGTCAAAGATTAGATGGCTATATGAGCATGGTTTTATATCAGGGTTCTCAGTTCTGTTCCACTGGTCAATATTCCTATTTTTGTGCCAATACCAGATTGATTTAATTAATACAGCTTTGTAGTATAGTTTGATATCTGGCATAATAATAATTCTCATTTTATTTTATTGTCTATAAATGCTTTTGAAATTCTGGGTCTTCTCTGGTTCCAAATGAAACATAAAATTATTTTTCTATATCTGTGAAGGATGATGATGGGATTTTAATAGGTACTGCATTGAATCTGTAGATCAGTTTGGGTAGTGTAGACATTTTTACGATGTTGAGTCTGCCAACCCAGGAGCATGGTATGGATTTCCATCTGTTTACATCCTCTGCTATTTCCTTCCTCAGTGTTTAATAGTTCTCCCTCTAGAGGTCTTTTACCTCCTTGGTTAAGTATATTCCTAGGTACTTTAATTTCTTTGTTGCTATTGTGAAGAGAGTTGAGCCTTTGATTTGGTTCTTTATTTGATTGTTGGTGTATATGAATGCCTCTGATTTCTGTGTATTGATTTTGTATCCTATGACTTTACTAAATTAATTTATCAGTTCCAGGAGTTTCTTCTTTGAATCTTTGGTGTTATCTAAATATAATATCATATCATCAGCAAACAGTGAAAGTTTGATCTCTTCTGCCCCTATTTGGATATCTTCAATTCCACTTTTCTGTCTGATTGCTGAAGTCAGCACTTCCAGCACTATGCTATATAGTAGTGGAGACAGTGGGCAGCCTTGTCTGGTTCCAATTCTAAGTTGGAATGCTTTCAGTTTTTCCCCATTCAGTATGATGTTGGCTATGGGTCTGTCATATATGGCTTGTATCATTTTTAGGTATGTCCTTTCTATGTCTATTTTATTAAGTGTTCATATCATGAAAGGCTGTTGAATTTTGTCAACAGCTTTTTCTGCATCTATTGAAAGAATCATGTGGTCTTTGTTTTTGCTTCTGTTTAGGTGGTGAGTTGCATTTATAGATTTATGTATGTTGAACCATCCCTGCATCCCTGGGATGAAGCCCATTTGGTCATGATGCATTATTATTTTGATAAGCATCTGGATTCGGTTAGCTAGGATTTTGTTGAAAATTTTTGCATCTATATTCATTAGGGATATTGGTCTGTAGTTTTCTTTTTTTGTTGCATCCTTTCCTGGTTTTGGTATCAGAGTAATATTCGCTTCATAAAAGGTGTCAGAGAGGTTTCCATTCTTCTGGATGTTGTGGAATAATTTCTGCAAGATAGGCACTACTTCTCCTTTGAAATTTTGATAAAATTCGGGTGTCAAACCATCTGGACCAGGACTTTTCTTTTTAGTGAGATTTTTAATTGCTGTTTCTATTTCAGGTCTTGAAATTGGTCTGTTCAGGAATTCTATTTCTTCCTGGTTGAGCCTAGGGAGGCTGTGTGTTTCTAGAAATTTGTCCATTTTTTCCACATTTTCTAGTTTGTGTGCATAAAGATTTTTTTAGTATTCGTAAATTGTATCTTGTATCTCTTTGGGATCAGTTGTGATATATCCTGTTTTGTTCCTGATGAAGCTTATTAGAGATTTCTTTTTTTTGCTTTTCATTATCCTAGCCAATGGCATTTAAATTTTGTTTATTTTCTCAAAGAACCAACTGTTTGTTTTATTGGTCTCCTGTATAGCTTACCTGTTTTCAATTTCTTTAGCTCTGAGTTGATCTTGTTGATTTCTCGTCTTCTGCTGTGTTTGGGGTGGGTCTTTTCTTTTTCCAGCTCTTTGAGTCATTTCATTAGATTGTCTATTTGTGATCTTTTTGAGTTTTGGTTATAGGCATTTATGGAAATAAACTTTCCTCTTAGGACTGCTTTAGCTGTGTCCCAGAGGATTTGATAGCTTGTCTCTCCGTTGTCATTTTGTTGAAAGAATTTTTTTATTTCCATATTGATTTTTTCATTTATGAAGTGGTCTTTTAGAAGAAGGTTGTTTAATTTCCACATTTTTGTGTAGAAAAGTGTTTTTGTGTGGGTTGATTTCTACTTTTGTTCCACTGTATTCTGAGAAGATACATGGTATGATTTCTATTTTTTAAAATTTCTTGATGCTTACTTTGTATCCTAGAATATGGACAATCTTAGGGAATATCCCTTAAGCTGATGAGAAGAACTTATATTCTGTGTATTTTGGGTAGAATGTCCTGTAAATGTCTGTGAGTCCCAGTTTTTCTAGGGTTTTGTTAAAGTCCATTGTTTCATTATTAACTTTGTGTTTGGAGGATCAGTCCTGTGCAGTCATACTGATCTCCACACCTTTACTTTTAGTCTATATGCATCCTTGCAGGTTAGATGTCTTTCCAGATACTTGGCCTGTATTTCCTTATCCATTCAGCCAGCCTATGTCTCTTGAGTGGAGAGTTTAAGCCATTCACATTTCTTAAGAGAACTGATAGGTAAGGTACATTACTGTTCATTTTGTTGGGTTGGATGTTGTTGCTTTGATTTCTGTCTTGAGCCATTGTAATATCTGGCCTCTAATCTTTGGGTTTTGGTTGTTTTTATATTCGAGAGTTTTTATTATGGTGTTCCATGAGTAATACTGGTTTGAGTACTTCTTGTAGCACTAGTCTTGTCTTGGTGAATTCTCCGAGACTTTGCTTATCTGAGAATGTCTTAATTTCTCCTTCATATATAAATCTTAGTTTTTCAGGGTACAAGATTCTAGGCTGGGCGTTATTTTGTTTCAAAAGAGTGAGAGTTTGGCTCCAGTCTCTCCTTGCTTGTATTGTTTCAGTTTAGAAATCTGGAATTATTCGGATCGGTTTTCCTTTGCATGTAACTTGCTTCTTTCACCTTACAGCTTGTTGGAGGGTCTCTTTTGTTGATATTTTGGTCAGTGTGATGAGTACATGCCGTGCTGTTTTCCTTTTTGCATTGTATTTCCCAGGAGTCCTTTTGGCTTCTTGTATTTCTAATTCTAGGTTACTGGTTAGACCTGTAAGAAGTTTTCCTCAATTATTTCTTCAAAAAGCTTATCCAACCCTTGGGTTTTTTCTTCCTCCTTCTCCAGAATCCAGTGGACCCGGATGTTATTTCTCTTCGTATAATCTCTCAATTCTTGTGGGATGAGCTTAGCTTATGTCTCTTATTTTTCTGCTCTAACTCTGTGATTAACTTATTTGATTTTAATGAGTTTTCTTCCGCCTCTGAGATTCTTTCTTTTGTTTTGTCCACCCTATTTTTGAGGCTTTCAACTGTGTTTAGAATTTCCCTGAATAAATTCTTCATATCAAGGATATCTGATTGATTCTTCTTCAAGATGTTGATCTCCTTAGTGAATCTTTCAATTCTTGTATCTTCTTTGTAGTTTCTTTGTGTTGGTTATCCATTTTTTTCTGGTATATCATTGAGCTTTCTTACAATCTAATTTTGGAATTATTCTTCTTTCATTTTAGTGTTTTGGGTTTGTTCAGACTCCATTTCTTGAGAGCTGGTGTATCTCCTAGGGGGAGCCCTTTCAGTTTGATTTTTTTTTTATTTTAATTTTTTTTTTATTTCAGCATATTATGGGGGTACAGATTTTAAAGTTTCAATAAATGCCCTTCCCCCCCTCTCCCCACAAGTCTGAGTCTCCAGCATGACCATCCCTCAGATGGTGCGCCTATCACTCGTTATGTATGTATATACCTGCCCCCCGTCCCCCCTTCCCCAATACTCTATTACTGTAGTACCTATGTGTCCACTTAGGTGCTACTCAGTTAATACCAGTTTGCTGGAGAATATATCCGGTGCTTGTTTTTCCATTCTTGGGATACTTCACTTAGTAATATGGGTTCCAGCTCTAACCAGGAAAATATAAGATGTGCTATATCACCATTGTTTCTTAGAGCTGAATAGTACTCCATGGTATACATATACCACATTTTCTTAATCCATTCTTGGATTGATGGGCACTTGGGCTGTTTCCACAGCCTTGCAATTATGAATTGTGCTGCTATAAACATTCGAGTGCAGGTGTCTTTTTTGTAGAGTGTCACTGGATCATTTGGGTAGATGCCCAGCAATGGGATTGCTGGATCAAATGGTAGATTCACTTGTATCGCTTTAAGGTATCTCCATATTGCTTTCCACAGAGGTTGAACTAGTTTGCAGTCCCACCAGCAGTGTAGGAGTGTTCCTCTCTCTCCACATCCACGCCAGCATTTGTTATTTGGAGACTTTTTGATAAAGGCCATTCTCACTGGAGTTAAGTGATATCTTATTGTAGTTTTGATTTGCATTTCCCTGATGATTAGGGATGTTGAGCATTTTTTCATATGTTTGTTGGCCATTCTTCTGTCTTCTTTAGAAAAGTTTCTGTTCATGTCCTTTGCCCACTTTTTAATAGGGTTATTTGATTTTTTCTTGTTGATTTTCATGAGTTCTAAGTATATTCTAGTTATCAGCCCTTTATCGGATACGTAGGATGCAAAAATTTTCTCCCATTCTGTAGGTTGTCTGTTTACTTTCATGACTGTTTCTTTGGCTGTGCAGAAGCTTTGTAGTTTCATCATGTCCCATTTATTTATTTTTGTTGCTGCTTTGATTGCCTTTGGGGATTTTTTGAATTGTGTTGGGCCCTCCCCATCTGGGTCAATTGCTAGAGCACAGGCGTCCACTCTTTTGTAGTTTCATTATCAACCACTTGGGTGAGCTCTTCCACCACACTTGGAAGGTTTCCCTGATGGGGGTAATTTCAGTGGGTTCTCCCTAGATTTGGGGGAGAGTGGGTTTTCTTGTCTCGCCCCACCTCCAGGTTCGGCAAGAGAGATGCGGGCCAAGGGGCAGAGGTATCTCCCCAGTCTGACCTTACACCGGTGCCCCAGTGGCTGTAACACCTCTCAACTGTTAGACTTCTCAGTAGTTCGTTGATGGAGCCAGGGTTGGTGAGCCAATCACAGATTGTGTAGGGGCGGGATTTGCCAGGAGGGACTCAAAGCTGAGGGAGGGATGGGGACTTGCCCGCTGATGGCTGGGCTATGGACCCCCTCAATGGCGACTGCTAGCTCACTTACAGGGCACAATTACTGGGAGTGACTGATTAGGGTGCTGCAGGTGCCGGGTTGGGAGCCTTTTCAATAGGGCACCCCGTAGCCTCCTCCTTGCCTGCCAGACTGCCTGTTCAGCCAGAGCCCATGGTTTTACTGACCCGCCCTGTGCACTTTTATTCGCCCGGGGTAGTTCCAGCTTAGAGCCCTCGCTTAGTCTTGCTGGTTACCAGAGGCAAGACCTCTAACTGCTTCACCTATCTGCACAGTTCAGTTTCCTCCAGTCTTGGGGCCGTGCTAGCATGGGACTCAGGGGAAATCACGTTGTTTTTCACCATTAACTGCACCCTCAAGCACTCTCTTCTTCTGCCCCGATTTCACACCAGTATTAGACAGGTCTCTGGCTGGGTGGGTGTGGAGGTCAATGGGGAAGCAAGGAGTTCTCTTGTGCGTCTGATCCCACTTCACCCCTTGGTCTGGTGGACTGGCGCCCTCCCATGTGCCCTATTGTTTGTTTTGCACTCTCCAGAGAACAGGATGTTATCTCCAGATCACCTTGTTTTTCCTTTTATGAGAGTCCCGTGCTGAACCTCTGCAGATTCTCAATGCTGTCCTTGTAGTGGGGAGACCCACTCGCGTGTAGGAGACCAAGATCTGTGTCTCCTTCTCTTGGAGTAGGAGTCCTGGGGGTTACCTTTACTCCACCATTTTTCCTCCCAAGTTTTTGTTTTATTAATCTTCTGTATATCTTCCCTCTTGTCAATTTGGTTTAGTTCTGATTTGATATTGTCATTTCACTTCTTCTGCTGGGTTTGGGGTTGGTCTGTTCTTCTTTTTCCAGTTCTTTGAGTCAATTCCTTAGATTGTCTTTTGTGATCTTTTTGACTCCTCTCAGTACTGCTTTAGCTGTATCCCCGAGGATTTGATAACTTGTCTCTCCATTGTCAATAAGTTTAAAGAACTTTTTGATTTCCATTTGATTTTTTCATTGAAGTAATTTTTTAGTAGAAGGTTGTTTAATTTCCACATTTTGGTGTAGAAATGTGAGTTTCTGTTAGGGTTGATTTCTATATTTATTCCACTGTGATCATAAAGGATACATGGTATGATTTGTATTTTTTAAAATTGTTTGAGACATGCTTTATGTCCAAGGATATGGTTGATCTTAGAGAATGTTCCATGAGCTGATGAGAAGAACATATATTCAGTGGATTTTGGATAGAATGTCCTGTAAATGTCAGTCAGACCGAATTGTTCTAGAGTTTTGTTTAAGTCCATTATTTCTTTATTAATGTCATTTTTTGGGGATCTGTCCTGTGTAGTCAGTGGGGTGTTGAAATCTCCGTTTATTATGGGGTTGCTATTAATCAGTTTGCTTAGATCCAGTAAGGTTTGCTTTATGAATCTGAGTGCACATTAGTTGGGTCCATATATATTTAAAATTGTTATGTCTTCTTGTTGTGCTGTAACCTTCAATATTATATAATGACCCTCTTTGTCTTTCACTACTTTTGTTGGTTTAAAAATTAAATTATCTGAGATCAGAACTGCCACGCCAGCCTTCTTTTGACTTTCGCTTGCTTGAAATACTGATCTCTATCCCTTTACTTTTAGTCTGTATGTATCCTTGCAGGTTATGTGTGTTTCCTGAAGACAGCAGATACTTAGCTTGTATTTTTTTCATCCATTCAGCCAGCCTATGTCTTTTGAGTTGGGAATTTAAGCCATTCAGATTTATGGAGAGAACTGATAGGTGTGTCCGATTACTGTTCATTCTGTTGGGGTGGACATTGTTGCTTTGTTTTCTCTCTTGAGCCTTTGTGATATAATGTGGCCTTTAATCCTCAGTTTTGGGGTGTTTTTCTGACAGGAGTATGTATTATGCTGATCCGTGTGTAACACTGTTTTGAGTACTTGTAGGGCTGGTCTTGTGTTGGTGAATTCCCTCAGTCTTTGCTTATCTGAGAATGTCTTAATTCCTCCTTCATATGTAAAGCTTAGTTTTTCAGGGTACTAGATTCTAGGCTGGGCATTATTCTGTTTCAAAAGAGTGAGAATGGGGCAACAGTCTCTCCTTGCTTGTAATGTTTCAGTTGAGAAATCTGACATTATTTGAATAGGTTTTCTTTGTTTGTAACTTGCTTCTTTCGCCTTCCAGCTTGTAGAAGGGTCTCTTTTGTTGATAATTTGGTCAGTTTGGTGAGTACATGTTTTGGTGTTTTCCTGTTTGTATTGTGTCTCCCAGGGGTCATTTGTGCCTCTTGGACTTGTATGCCTAAATTATTGGCCAGACATGGGAAATTTTTCTCAATTTTATCTTTAAGTAGCTTATCCAACCCTAGTTTTTTTTTCTTCCTCCGCCTCCAGTATCTAGAGTAGCCGCAGGTTATATTTCTTCATATAATCCCACCATTCTTGTAAGCTTTGCTCCTGTCTCTTATTTTTCTGCTCTGTCTCTGTGATTAACTTATTTGATTTGAAGGTGTTATCTTCAATGTCTGAGATAATTTCTTCTGTTTGGTCCACCCTATTTTTGAGGATTTCCACTGTGTTTTGTATTTCCCTGAATAAATTATTTATTTCCAGGAGATTAGATTGATTTTTCTTTAATATCTCAATTTGCTTAGTGAATTTTTGTTTCAACTCCTTAATTTTCTGTGTGGTTTCTTTGTGTTGGTTATCCATTTTGTCTTGCATATCATTGAGCTTTCTTACAATTCAATTTTGGAATTCTTCTTCTGTCATTTTAGTGTTTTGGGTTTGGTTAGTATCCATTTCTTGATAGCTGGTGTATGTCTTTGGGGGAGTGTTTTCAGTTTGATTCTTCATAGTTCTAGAATTGTTTTGCTGAGCCCTCCCCATCTGGATCAGCTCCTGTTTTTTTCTTATGGTACACAGGATTACTCTCTTCTATGGATTCTTTATCTGCCACTGGGGTGGAACTCTTCCACCACACTTGGGAGGCTACCCTTGATGGGAGGAGTTACTTTTGGAGCTTATTTTGGCCACTTCCAGTGGATTTGTTCCTTGACCAGTACCCTGACTTTTGGCCACTGACTGGGGGAGGAGATCCAGCCCCAGCATTTTGATCAATGTGGTGACCTAAACCGTTCTTCATAGCAAAGTCATTTGGCTTCCCGCTTTCGATCTGTGCACAGGCCCAGTGGATTCACCCTAAATCGGGGGAGAGTGGCTTTTCTTGTCTCACCCTACCTCCAGGTGTGGAGCACATCACTTTCAGCATGAGAGATGTGAGCTAGGGGGAGGAGTTAGGTCCCCAGTCTGCCCTGCACCCTGATGCCCCAGTTGCTGTAACCCCTCTTGGTTTAGTCTCCTCAGTAGTTTGTTGATCGAGCAGACCGGGGAAGCCAATCGCAGATTGTGTAAGAGCAGAATTTGTCATGAGAGTCTATAGGCTGGGTTAGGGGATCTGCCCACTGCACCATATCACACCACGGTGGCTGGCCTTGAACCGCCCCAATGGCTACTGCAGCCCACTTGAAGGGTACCAGCACTGAGGGCAACTGTTTAGGAGGTGGCAGGTGTCGGGTTGGGGAGCCGGGTCATCAGGGCGCCCCGTTGCCTCCTCTATGTTACCTTGCCACTGACTCACGCCTGTTCAGCCATAGTTCTCACTCTTACTGACTCACCCTGGGCAGGCCTATTTGCCCAAGGCAGTTCCAACTTAGAGTCCCCGACTTAGTGAACAGCATGTAGGACAGGCCCCGCTGGTTATCAGAGGCAAGATGTCTAACTGCCTCCTCTATCAGTTCAGCCCATTTTCCTCCCTACTTGGTGCCGTCCTAGCACGAAACTCGGGGGGGGGGGAGGGTTCACGGTGCTTTCCACTAATGACTGCACTCTCCAGCACGCATTTCTCTTGTCACGATTTTGAACCAACTTCAGACAGTTCCCTGGCTGGGTGGGTATCGAGGTCAATAGGGAAGCGAGAAGTTCTTCTGTGGGTCTGATCCCACTTCACTCCCTGGCCCGGTGGGATGGTGCCTTCCCATACTCTATGCCTTATTGTTTGTTTTGCCCTCTACAGAGAATGCGATCGTATTTCCCGATCACCTTGTTTTTTCCATTTTTGAGAGTCCCTCACTGAACCTCTGCCAATTCACAATGCTGTTCTTGTGGGGGAGAGATCCACTTGTGTGTAGTAGACCAAGATCTATGTCTCTTTCTCTGGGAGTAGGAATCCAGGGAGTTACCTTTACTCCACCATTTCCCCCTCCCTCCTGTCTCTCATTTTTGATAGTCTTTATATAATATGCCTTGGGAAAGACATTTTTGAATGGTGAAACTATTAATATTTGGGAATCTTTGTACTACTTGTATCTGAACATCTATATCTCTTGCAAAACTTAGATAGTTTCAGCTATCATTTTGTTAAATATATTTTCTATGTCTTTGTTCAACCTCGTCTTTGCTGTAACACACAAATTTTGAACATTTGGTTGCATTATGATGTTCTATAAGTCATGTAGGCTTTCTTCATTCTCTTTTACTTTTGTTCTTTTTTGTTTTATGGGATTATTTTAAAGGACTTGTTTTTAGAAATTCTTCTGCTTTATTTAATTTATAATTAGAGTTTTGATTATATTTATTTCACTCATTGATTTCTTCAGTTCTAGAATTTCTGTGTTTTTAAATCATATTCATCTCTTTGTTGAATTTCTCATTCAGATCATGAATTGTTTTTCTGATTTGTTTGTATCGGTTATCTGTGTTCCCTTGTATCTCACTAAGGTTCTTTAATATAATTTTGAACTCTTTTTAGGGTATTTCATAGATTTCTTTTTATCTTTTAAGGTATTTCATATATTTCTTTTTCATTGGAATCTATTGCTGAAGAATTATTTTGTTTCTTTGGAGACGTCATATCTCCTTGCTTTTTCATGTTTCATGTGTCCTTACACTGATATCTACACTTCTGGTGTAACAGTCACTTCTTCTCTTTTTATTAATTGTCTTTTATAAGGAAATACTTTTTCTATAAATGTCTCCATCATGTTGGTTGGGTTGGGCACATCGGCTCTGATTCTGTGTGCAACCAGTCATGTAGTCTTCTTGTGATTTCTTCAGCTGTAATCAGTGTCAGTGTTTTCTGTGAGTTTCTCAGTGGCTTAAGCTGTAGTTGTTTGTGGAGGAGGTGGTAAGGCTTTGCTGGTGATAGGGATGCCAGATGGGCTGGTCCTTGGACCCCAACAGTGGCAGTGGCAGGTTAAACATGATGGTCCTTGGGCCTCTGGTCAGCATATGTGGGCACTGTGGTAGTCAGTCCAGGCAGGTTGATCCTTAGGCCTCCACTTGTCTTTCTAGGGTTCTGGCAATGACAGTGATGGGCCAGGCAGGTTGATGGGCTCTTGAAACCCTGGGCAGTGTGTGTGACATTAGTAATGATAGTAGTGATTGTGGGCCAACCCTTGGGCACCCAAGTGGCATGCTCAGATATTAGCAGCAGTGGCAGTGGACTGGGATGTCCTGTTCTCAAGCTCCCAGGTGGCACCTGTTGGTGCATTCTGGAGGTGGTTGCGGCAGCAGACTGTGTGAGTTCACCCCCAGGCACCTGATAGGAGTGTGCAGATGCTGGAAGTTGCAGATGTGGCATGTCTATTCCCAGACCTCCAGTTGATGTGAGCAGGTACCAACAGGCTGGTCAGGCCTGTCCTCAGGCACTTGGAAGGTAGCATGTGTGCTGGTGGGAGCAAGCAGCATGGATTGATTCTCAGGCCTCCAGATGACACATGCAGGTAACTAGCAGAGGTGGTGCTGGGTAGGAAAACCCTGTCCTCAGGTCCCCTGGTGGTGCTGATAAATGCATGCTGTTGTGGGTAGAGTAGGTTAAATTTTTGCCCCTGGAAATTGTGCTCAGGAACAGGTGGTGAGTGGGCTGGGCCTGGGTTCAGGTCTCCTGATGGTGCAGGAGCCCAGCAGTTGGGGTAAATTAATTCTCAGGCTGCTGAAAGTCATGCTCAGGTACCAGTGATGGTGACAATGGGCAGGGTGAGCCTGTCTTCAGGTCCCCAGTATTGCACATGGGCACAGGCTATGGTGCATGAGGATTGCTGGTCCCCATATCCCTGATTGATGTGTACAGGCACAAATGGCTGTGGTTCTGGGCTGCATAAGCTTGTCTTCAGGCCCTGCAATGGTATGTGCAGGCATAGGCTGTGAGAGATGGAGCAGGTTGATCATCAGGTCCCAAGATAGCATGGTTAGGCAGTAGCAGTGGGTGGGCTAGGCCTATTGTTAGACTTCCCTATTGTGCACACTTGTGCCAGCAGCAGTAGCTGGGCCAGGTTGATCCTTAGGCCCCTGGATACCATGCTTTGGCATCAGTGTCAGTGGGCAAAGTGGGCCTCTCTCTTGTTAGTAAAACAAAAAGTTGGTTCTTTGAAAAAATAAACAAAATTGACATGCATTTGACTAGACTAATGAAAAGTGGAAAAGAGAAATCTCTAATAAGCTCTATCAGGAACAAAAAAAGGAGATATCACAACTGATCCCATGGAGATACAAGATATAATCTACGAACACTGCAAAAAATCTTATGCAGACAAACTGGAAAATGAGTAGGAAATGGACAAATTTCTAGAAACACCCAGCCTCCCTAGGCTCAACCAGGAAGAAATAGAATTCCTAAACTATAGATTTTTGTCCCTACCATTTCACTGAAAATATTCTGGTCAAGGTCACCAATGACCTCCAAATTACTAAACTCAATGATAAGTTTTCAGTCCTCATCTTACTTAAAATTATCTGTAGCAAAAGATAGTTTTAATCACTCCTTTTTCTAAAATCATTTTATTTGTGTGACTTCTAGGTCTCTATGCTCTCTTGGTTTTCCTTCTACCTCTCTAATCCTTCCTCTCAGTCTCCTTTGCTGAATCTTCCTTATATCATCCACCTCTACATTTTGGAGTGATACAATGCTCAATCTTCAGAGCTTTTCTCTATACATACTCACTTTTTAGGTACTATCATCCAGTACCATGAGGTCACATGCTATATGCCAATGATTCCTAAATTGGGTATACCCAGTTGAAACCATGCTCCTGAAAGTATAACTCATATCTAACCACCTACTTGATATCTCTAGTTGGATATCTATTAGGCATCTCAAACTTAAGTGTACCAAACTTAAGTGTTGTTCCTCTCCCCACCCCCTTATCACCAAACCTGCTTAACCTGCATTCTTCCCCATTTCAGGTAATGACAATTCCATCCTTTCATTTGCTGAGTCCCCAAACCTTGAAGTAATCTCTTGGAAGTCTAAGACTCCACATCCTATTCTACAGCAAATAGAGTAAATTCTACCTTCAGAATCTGATCTTCTCAACACTTAAATCACTACTTCCGTGATACAAACTACCATCACCTCTCACTTGGATTAATGTAATAGCTGACTTAGTGGTCTCCTTGCTTTCCTCTGTTCTAAAGTGATACTTTTAAAATATGGGTCAGATGTTGTTACTCCTCTCCTTGAAACCTTCCAAGGGTTTTCTGTCTCATGTACAATAAAAATCAAAGTCTTACCATGACTTCCAAGGACTTATGCACTCTTGGTGTCTCTTACCTCTCTGATCTCATCACCTGCTACTGTCTCATTTGCTGTGTGCACTTTAGCTACACTGGCCCCCTAAGTTGTTTACTCACAGGGCCTGGCACATTACAGTAGCTTAATAACTATTTGTTGAATGAATTGGCCAGGTGTGGTGGCTCATGCCTGTAATCCTAGAACTCTGGGAGGCTGAAGCAGGAGGATCGCTTGAAGTCAGGAGTTTGAAACCAGCCTCAGCAAGAATGAGACCTTGTCTCTACTAAAAAATAGAAATAAATTAGCCAGATAACTAGAAAAATAGAAAAAAAATAGCTGGGCATGGTAGTACACGCCAGTAGTCCCAGCTACTCAGGAGGCTGGGACAGGAGGATTGCTTAAGCCCAGGAGTTTCAGGTTGCTGTGAGCTACTCTGACACACATCACTCTAGCCAAGACACAGAGCAACACTCTGTCTAAAAAAAAAACAAAATGATAATAATAATAAAGAAACACATGTACACATTTTCTCCCAGATCTTCCTATGGCTTGCTCAATTGTTTCCTTCAGGTCTCTGCTCAAATGTGATTTCCCCAATAAGGTTTTCTATCATTAAAATAGCACCCCTAATCACTCACTATCTTTCACCTTGCTTGCACATAACACTGTCTGATCTTACTTATCTGTTTATGTATTTATTATTCCTCTCCTCAACTTTAATGAAAGGAACACAAAGACAGAGATTTATCTTTCTTGTTCACTAATATATTTCCCAATGTTTAGAATAGTGCCTGGCACACAGTAGGCATTCAATAAAGTTGTGATGTATGAACAAATAAATGAACGGTGTGTGTGATAGACACTCTTATTTCATCCCAGTCTTTTACATATCTGAATTTAATTCCATTACTAAATTTCACCCCAACCCTTACCATTCCTTACTTCTTCCCATTTCTGATCCTATGAGTTAAGTCTCAGTGATGGAATGAGAATCATGAATATGTGTTATATATATATATATATATCACTTGAAAATAAAATAGGGAGAAAGAAAAAAATGTTTATACTTTGCTATAACCATTTAAACAATCTTGCCAAGATGAACTGCTTTGGTAATCACAGTGTCTGATATAGACATTCAATAAATGTTGACTAAATAATTGAATAAAAATCTGCAGGATGAAATTTATGAGAGATAAATGTCAAGTTCTGTACTTGAAATCATTAAGTCCCAGCATTAAATCCTAGCAATGGGATTACAAATTATGGGAAACCTAGAATTCATAAAAAAACAATAAAAAAAAGGAATTTGAATTAATCACAAACTTGATATGATGCAACATTGGTGATGTAGCTGCCAAGATCATTCAATCAATAATGAATAGTATCCTCATCAAGTAGTGCTGGGGCAACTAGATATCTACATGCAAAAAAATGTAGCATACCTTACCTCATACCATATACAAAATTAACCCCAAATTGATTAAAGAATGAAATATAAAGAGTTAAAACTATAATACTCTTAGAAGAAAATATAGGGGTTTCGCTGTAATACCCTATATGTATAAACAAAGAAAAAAGAAGAAAGAAAAAGAAAATATAGGGGTATACCTTCATGACCTTGCATCTAACAATAGTCTCTTACATATAACACCAAGAGCACAAACAACAAAAGAAAAAATAGATACATTTACTTCATCAGAATTAAAAACTTTTGTGCATTAATGGACACTATTAATAAACTGAAACTGCAAACTGCAGAATGAGAAAAATATTCACAAATCATATATCTGATAAGATATAGTATCAGAATATATGGAGAACTCTCAGAACTCAACAAAAGAAAGTTAAACAAGCCACTTACAAAATGGGCAAAGGACTTGAATAAACATTTCTCCAAAGATATACACATGGACAAAAAGCACATGAAAAGATGCTAAACATCACTAAGCATTAAGGAAATGCAAATCCAAATCACAATGTAATACCCCTTCACACCAACTAGGCTGGAGAATAACAAGTGTTTACAAGAATGTGGAGAAATTAGAACCCTCATACATTATTGTTAGGAAGATAAAATGATATACCTACTGTGGAAAAAAGTTTGAAAGCGTCCCCCAAAGCTAAAATTACCATAAGGTCTAGCAATTCTGTTCCTAGGTAGATATCCCAAATTATTGAAAACTGGTATTCAAGCAAATGCTTGTACACAAAAACTTTTAGAAGCACTATTCATAGTAGCCAAAAGGTGGAAACAACACAAATACCCATCATCAGATGACAGGATAAATAAAATGTGGTATATCAAAACAATGGACTATTACTCAGTCATATAAGGAATGAAGTACTGATATGTGCAACACCATGAATTAATCTCAACAATATTATACTAGTTAAAAAAAAAACCAGAGACAACAGGTCACATATTGTATGATCCTATTTATATGAAATATCCAGAATAGGGAAATCCATAGAGACAGAAAGCAGATTAGGGGTTGTCAGGGGATGGGGGATGGGGGTAGGAAAAGATGAAAAGTGACTACTTAATGGATACAGGGTTTCTGGGTGGTGTGATGAAAAATTTTTGAAACTAGTTAGGAGTACTAGTTGCACATTTTGAATGTACTAAATGTCACTGAATTATATATTTAAGTGGTAATTTGTATGTTATATGAATTTTTACATCAGTAAAAAATATTTGGGCAAATACTACATATTGTGCACACATCACACAGACATACCCCACAGAAATTCAGAATGCACTTTTAGTGTTAATTGTTGCTTGGGAAGGAATTCAAAGAATGAAGAGAAAATTTAAATCCCTATTTTATGAAGCGAATATTACTCTGATACCAAAACCAGGAAAGGATGCAACAAGAAAAGAAAACTACAGACCAATATCCCTAATGAATATAGATGCAAAAATTTTCAACAAAATCTTAGCTAACCGATTCAAGATGCTTATCAAAAAATATGTATACCATGGAGTACTATTCAGCTCTAAGAAACAATGGTGATATAGCACATCTTATATTTTCCTGGTTAGAGCTGGAACCCATACTACTAAGTGAAGTATCCCAAGAATGGAAAAACAAGCACCAGATATATTCTCCAGCAAACTGGTATTAACTGAGTAGCACCTAAGTGGACACATAGGTACTACAGTAATAGGGTATTGGGCAGGTGGGAGGGGGGAGGGGGGCGGGTATATACATACATAATGAGTGAGATGTGCACCATCTAGGGGATGGTCATGATGGAGACTCAGACTTTGGGGGGGGAAATGGGCATTTATTGAAACCTTAAAATCTGTACCCCCATAATATGCTGAAATAAAAAAAAAATAATCCATCACGATTAAGTGGGCTTCATCCCAGGGATGCAGGGATGGTTCAACATACATAAATCTATAAATGCAATTCACCACAGAAACAGAAGCAAAAACAAAGACCACATGATTCTTTCGTTAGATGCAGAAAAAGCTTTCGACAAAATTCAACATCCTTTCATGATATGAACACTTAATAAAATAGGCATAGAAGGAACATACATAAAAATGATACAAGCCATATATGACAGACCCATAGCCAACATCATACTGAATGGGGAAAAATTGAAAGCATTCCCACTTAGAACTGGAACCAGACAAGGCTGCCCAGTATCTCCACTTCTATTCAACATAGTGCTGGATGTCCTGGCCACAGCAATCAGACAGGAAAATGGAATTAAAGGTATCCAAATAGGGGCAGAAGAGATCAAACTTTCACTGTTTGCTGATGATATGATATTATATTTAGAAAACCTCAAAGATTCAAGGAAGAAACTCCTGGAACTGATAAATGAATTTAGTAAAGTCTCAGGATACAAAATCAATACACAGAAATCAGAGGCATTCACATACGTCAACAACAATGAAATTGAGAACCAAATCAAAGACTCAATACCCTTCACAATAACAACAAAGAAATTAAAGTGCCTAGGAATATACTTAACCAAGGAGGTAAAAGACCTCTACAGGGAGAACTATGAAACACTGAGGAAGGAAATAGCAGAGGATGTAAACAGATGGAAATCCATTCCATGCTCGTGGATCGGCAGACTCAACATCATTAAAATGTCTATACTACCCAAACTGATCTACAGATTCAATGCAATACCTATTAAAATCCCATCAGCATTCTTCACAGATATAGAAAAAATAATTTTACGCTTCGTATGGAATCAGAGAAGACCCCGAATATCAAAAGCAATTCTAGGCAACAAAAGCCAAATGGGAGGTATTAATATGCCAGATATCAAGCTATACTACAAAGCTGTAGTAATTAAATCAATCTGGTATTGGCACAAAAATGGGAATATTGACCAGTAGAACAGATGTGAGATTCCTGATATAAAACCATCCTCATATAGCCATCTAATCTTTGACAAAGCAGACAAAAACACACGCTGGGGAAAAGAATCCCGTTTGAATAAATGGTGCTGGGAAAATTGGATAGCCACTTGTAGAAGGCGAAAGCAGGACCCACACCTTTCACCTCTCACAAAAATCAACTCACACTGGAAAACAGACTTAAACCTAAGGTATGAAACTATTAGAATTCTAGAGGAAAATATTGGCAACACTCTCCTAGACATCAGCCTAGGCAAAGAGTTTATGAAGAAGTCCCCAAAGGCAATCATAGCAGCAACAAAAATAAGTAAATGGGACATGATCAAACTAAAAAGCTCCTGCACAGCTAAAGAAACAGTCAAGAAAGTAAACAGAGAACCTATAGAATGGGAGAAAAATTTTCCATCCTATTCATCTGATAAGGGGCTGATAACTAGAATATACTTAGAACTCATGAAAATCAGCAAGAAAAAAATCAAATAACCCTATTAAAAAGTGGGCAAAGGACTTGAACAGTGACTTTTCTGAAGAAGACAGAAGAATGGCCAACAAACATGAAAAAATGCTCAACATCTCTAATCATCAGGGAAATGCAAATCAATACCACAATGAGATTGTGGTTAACTTAACCACAGTGAGAATGTGGTTAAGTTAACTTAACTCCAGTGAGAATGGCCTTTAACTTAACTCCAGTGAGAATGGCCTTTATCAAAAAGTCTCCAAACAATAAATGCTGGCGTGGATGCTGAGAGAGAGGAACACTCCTACACTTCTGGTGGGACTGCAAACTAGTTTAACCTCTATGGAAAGCAATATGGACATACCTTAAAGCTATACAAGTGGATCTAACATTTGATCCAACAATCCCATTACTGGGCATCTACCCAAAAGATCCAATGATGCTCTACAAAAAAGACAGCTGCACTCGAATGTTTATAGCAGCACAATTCATAATTGCAAGGCTGTGGATACAGCCCAAGTGCCCATCAATCCAAGAATGGATTAATAAAATGTGGTATATATATACCGTGGAGTACTATTCAGCTCTTAGAAACAACGGTGATATAGCACATCTTATATTTTCCTGGTTAGAGCTGGAACCCATATACTTCACTTGGAAAAACAAGCACTACATATACTCACCAGCAAACTGGTATTAACTGAGCAGCACCTAAGTGGACATATAGAAATAACATTTATCGGGTTTTGGGCAGGTGGGAGGGAGGGATGGGTATATACATATATAATGAGTGAGATATGCACCATCTGGGTGATGGTCACCCTTGAAGCTCTGACTTGAGGGGGGAGGAGGGCAAGGGTATTATACATAACCTTAAAATTTGTACTTCCATAGTATGCTGAAATAAAAAAATAAAAGTGATTATATGAAATTCAAAGGGAGAGGGCATAAAGCATAAGGTTGAAATGTGGGTGATGTACAGGCTTAAAATGTCTTAAATATACACTTAAAATTGAGTTATTTGCTAATGTTGAAAATATCAGATTTTTCACAAAGGTCAAGATTTCTTATTTCTCCTAGAAAATCTGAAGATCTGGCAATACTGGGGCTCAAATTCTCCCTGAAGCTGAGTAGTAGCCATCCCTTTTAGATGTAGCATGCACATTTAAGTTTTCCAAAGTCCCCATTGGGCTCTTTTCACTTATTTATATTATGTGCTTGACCCCTCTAGGCATTAAAATTGTATGCAGAGGTCCAGGGACATCAAATGTGTGCACTTTGGGAAAAGTTTACAATTAGAGGGAGAAAAAAGTTAAAAGAGCCAAGAACGGAACAAAGAGAAGAACAGAAAGGGGGAAGAAAGCCTTGAGAATATAGTGTCACAGAAGCCAATGAAGGAGAGACTTGCCAGATGGAGGAGCATCAATGGTGTCAAATGCCTCCAAGAAGGATCAAGCAGAATGATGTCTGAGGAAAAATTCCCACTGATTGTGATTAAGAAATCCCTTTGAGAAAGCTTTTTCAGCGGAGTAGTATAGAGAGAAGGCAAGAGTGTCATTGACCTACAGAATGGGAGAAAAATTTTCCCATTGTGCCTGGCCCTTTAATGAGCATATTAGTTTATTGTGCTATTGTAGCAGTCTTTGGCCTTCCTTGGCTTATAGAAGCATCACCCCAATCTCTGCCTCCATCTTCATATGGTGTCCTTGCTATGTGCATGTCTGGGTTCAAATTTCCTCTTTTTATAAGGACATTAGTCGTATTGGATTAGGGGCCCACCTATTCCAGTATGACTTCATCTTAATTAAGTGTATTTACAATGGCCCTGTTTCCAAATAAGGTCACATTCTGAGGTACTAGAGGTTAAGACTTAAAAACATATGAATTTGGGGGTAGTACTATCCATAACAATGGGTAAATGCCCTGGAGCTGTCTGGGCAAGTTGCCTTCTCAAAAGCACATAGAACCTACTTCCCCAGTGTTAGAATAATTTGGCTACAACCGGTGGCCCTTACTATATCCCCTCTTCCACAAGATCCTTTTTATTCATTTATTTAAAAAGATTTAGGTGCTAAAAATGCTTTTTTGTAACATGGATGAATTGTATAATGCTGAAGTCAGGACTTTCAGTGTACCTGTCACCAGAATAGTGTACGTTGTACCCGATAGGTAGATTTTTATCCCTCACCCTTTCCATCGGCCTCCCTTCTAGGTTTTCAATGTCTATTACACCACTTTATGACCTTATGTATATATACCTCATTTAGCTTCTACTTATAAATGAGAACATGTGGTATTTATTTTTCCATCCTGAGATGCTTCACTTGGATAATGGTCAACAGTTTCATCCAAGTTGCTGCAAAATACGTTATTTCATTCCATTTTATGGCTGAGTGGGACCCCATAGTGTGATATGCACCACACACACATACACACACACACACACACACACACACACACACACGCTAAGATCCTAGCTTTGTTTGGTCAACTCCTGAGTCCCAAGTGCTTCCTTATTACTAACTTCAGCCTAGCTTTCATCTTCAACCTCACGTTAGCCCTGGTGCCACACACTCATAAAAGGCATCACCACCTTCCTTGCTTTCTCCAGATTTATTTTCCTCTATTTTCCACTTGTTCAGTTCTCCCCTACAAGTTACCCTTTGGCCTTGTTCTCACTAAATTTCCTAGTAATTAGTAATGTGTTTCTCCCAACTTGATGGTGGTGGTGGTATCTCTTGATGCAGGTCTTTGGCTGCTGTTAAGTGAACATTGGACACCAACTATGTTATCTCGGCTTTTTTTCATGAGAAAGGATTCCTTAAGCTAGAAAATCATTAGGAAATAGTGGCAGTGAATGTGGACTTCTCTTCTAAAATGTATGCAATGGAGGAAAAGACAGTGAGGATAGAAGGTGCTGCAGGTATTTGAATCAAAGGAAAGTATTAGATAGTTTTGTTTCGCCCTAATGTTGAGCAAGCGATCAGCTTGGAGTGAAGACCCAGGCTTCTCTGTTGTGTAGAGCAGTGGAACATGAACTGATTTTAAATTGTAGGTTCTCTTCAAGTCAAATGGCCATATCCCAAATGGCTTCCTTAGCTCTAGTGTGAGCCCAAGGTCATCCTGACTCAGCTATGAGTGAAGCAGGGGAGAAGGAGAAATAGCCTTTAGTGACGGTTCCTTAACACCTTCACCTCAGATGAAATTCAAAATGGATGAACCTGGAGCTATATTTACAGTAGAGCTAATTTCCTTCTCCCTGTCCTTACCTTAGCCCACTACAACCAGCCCCCGCCCCTACTGAAATGGATGCTTATTTTTAAAAACTCACAATAATTTAAAAAATCTTAGATGCTTCTGACGTCATTTTTGTGTGAGAGCTATCTGAAAGCAAAGCACTTTGGGTATTTTACAATAACTCCAGCACCCAGGGCAGCACCTGGCACATGTAGTACATATTTTATCAAATGAGTATTTATCATCTCTATCAATGAGGGAAAGGTAAGTCATCAGGATGTGGAAGCTTAGGGAGTCTTTCCCTGACCTGGTATACTGGATGTTCTTGGCCTATATAATTCCTTAAAGATAGTCTCTCTTTGGTCTCCTGGCTTCCCTCCTCCCACTTGATTGCACTCATAGGGACTTTTCCTCCTTATATGTCACAAATACCTGTTTTATCTGGGGCTTCAGTCATCTAATGCAGTCCCCAACCTTTTGGGCACCAGAAACCAGTTTCATGGAAGAAAATTTTTCCACGGACTCAGGGCGGGGGATAGTTTGGGGATGATCCAAGCACATTACATTTCTTGTGCAGTCAAACCTCTCTGCTAATGATAATCTATATTTGCAGCCACTCCCAGCACTACCATTACTGCCTCAGCTCCACCTCAGATCATCAGGCTTTGGATTCTCACAAGGAGAACACAATGGAGATACCTCGCACGCAGTTTACTATAGAGTTGATGCTCCTATGAGAATGTAATGCCGCAGCTGATCTGACAGGAAACAGAGCTTATGTAGTGATGTGAGCGATGGGGAGCAGTTGTAAATACAGGTGAAGCTTCGCTGGCTCACCTGCTGCTCACCACCTGCTGTGCAGCCCAGTTCCTAATAGGCCATGGACCAGTACCAGTCCACAGCCCTGCAGTTGGGAACCGCAGCTCTAGATGTTAGATAGGCCTATGCCTTGAAAAGATATTGTTTACTCTGTGTTCTAACTTCTCAGTGTGTATTAACATAGTTAACCTTCACTATGACCTAGTAAGTACTATGATTTTCTCCATTTCATAGATAAGGAAACAAGCCCAGAGAGGTCAAGTAACTTGTATGAGCTCACATATCTAGTATAGCATCAGACTCCAAATTCCTCAGATTGGTGAGTAATAGTTCTCAAATGTTTTGGTCTCAGGATCCTTTTATACTTTTAAAAATTATTGAAGGCCCAAACAGCTTTTGTTTATGTAAGTTGTATCTATCAATATTTACCATAGTATTAAAAGAAATAACAATGATAAATTTCTAAAATACTTATTTATTAAAAATTTTTAATATGACAGAAGTAAGCCAATAGTATGTTAATGTAAATAACATTTTTATGAAGAAGTTATATTTTCCAAAAGAAATTAGTCTTAAGGGTGGCATTGTTGTACATTTTGGCAGATCTCTTTAACTTCTTTCTAGTTTAAAAGAAGACAGATGGATTCTCATACCTGCTTCTGCATTCCATGTGTAATAATACATTGTTTTGGCTCAAGTATATGAAGAAAATATGGTTTTATAAAGACATATACTTAGAAAAAGAAGTATATTAATAACCTCTCAAATAATTGTGTATATTCTTCTTTGATATCACATCAAAATTTGACAAGTGGTAATTTCTTAAAGTTTAGCTGGAATGTGGAATGCAAAACCATATCAATGAACTTTTCATACTCTGCTAAAATCTATTGATCTGCCTCTCAGTTTGAATGGATCTTTCACCTATGTATGTTTATGTAATATCATGATGTTCATGACTTAGAAAATGTTGGTTTACTTAATCATGCAGATCTTTTAATTGTTCTTATGTTTCATTGTACAATATCAAAAAATCACATTCATTAATATTACCACCAATCTCATCAGAAAAGTATTTAAGTATTAAGAAGACTTCAGGCTCAGACAGATACAGGTCTCCCTAATTTTTAATTTTTATTTGAAACTCAAATTATATTTTTGGTAAAATCTTTACCAACAATCCAAGTCTGGATGACCATAGTTTGCCAGTTGCTCTTTCAAGTAAAAATAGAGTTCCAGGAAAATAGTAGCTAGTTCCACTCATACCTCAACAAATCATACAAGTGCTTTTCCTTGAGACTACCATAGTACTTCAGTGTACAGCAAAAGTGCTTTTTGCCACATAGAATATAAAAAAGATTTATATGTAAAGGTTTAAATTTAATAATATCAATACTTTGTATAACCTCATCAAAGTATTCTTAAATGAAACTGGCATTTTTTAAAACTACAAATGAGTAATAATATTATCCCATATAGTATCTAGTAGTTCATTTTGCTGCCACTGCCTACATTTGTGCCAAGGGGCAAGCAGTTTAATCCACCACTGCTCTTGTATCATCAGAGCAAATAGCAACACAGTAAAAAGGGCAAATAATGTCTTAATATTATTGTAAAAATATTTTTGACCTCTCGGACCCCCTGAAAGTGCCTGAAAGTGGGGGATTTACAGACTATACATTAAGAACCATTGGTATATGGATAGAAAATAAATAAAATTTGTAGTGTGAAACCTGCATTTGTGGGCACAGAATTTGTACAGATAGAGTGTGGCATATACTGTAATTATGCATATGCCAATTTTAAATGTGAGTAACATCTCCATTCTTCAGAGTTCTTTAGTGTCCTAAGATTTCCTGATCTTCAGCACTGAGAGAAAATCTAAGATTGTACAGCCCCACTATTAACAGACTGGCTAATAACAGCAAAAGGTTTTCCTTGGGAGTGTAATTTCTGTTTATGGAAAGGAAGAATTTGTGCTCTTGCTGAAGCCCACTATACAGATACTCCAGATGTGACAAATGCCAGGCTTATAAAACAGAATCCATTAACTGGGAACCTGATAAGTCAATTCAACACTTCCATGCTTGTGATCAACTGTCTGTGAGTTCCAGTGCATATGTTTTGGAACATGATATGTGCAACAGCCATATGTTTTGAATTTTCTGGTAATCTTCAAACAAAGGTGAATGAATCTCTCTCTTGTGATCAGGGATTTGAGGAATAGCTGCATAAGTCAATGGGGTTGCAGCAAATGAACCATGACATTTTTTTTTTTACTTTTTTTTTTTTTCGGCATATTATGGGGGTACAGATTTTAAGGTTTCAATAAATGCCCATCCACCCTCCTCCCACAAGTCTGAGTCTCCAGCATGACCATCCCTCAGATGGTGCGCATATCACTCGTTATATATGTATACACCCGACCCCCCCAATACCCTATTACAGTAGTACATATGTGTCCACTTAGGTGCTACTCAGTCAATACCAGTTTGCTGGAGAATATATCTGGTGCATGTTTTTCCATTCTTTTTTTTTTTTTTTTTTTTTGAGGAAGAGGAAAGAGAAATTAATTTCCTGGCAAATGAGGAGAATGTCAGAGTCCCATCTTTTTTTTTTTTTTACTTTTTATTCTAATCTTTTTTTTTTTCCTTTTTTTTTAATTTTGGCATATTATGGGGGTACAGATTTTAAGGTTTCAATAAATGCCCATCCCCCCCTCCTCCTACAAGTCTGAGTCTCCAGCATGACCATCCCTCAGATGGTGCGCATATCACTCGTTATATATGTATACACCCGCCCCCCCCAATACCCTATTACTGTAGTACATATGTGTCCACTTAGGTGCTACTCAGTCAATACCAGTTTGCTGGAGAATATATCTGGTGCTTGTTTTTCCATTCTTTTTTTTTTTTTTTTTTTTTTTTTGAGGAAGAGGAAAGAGAAATTAATTAATTTCCTGGCAAATGAGGAGAATGGCAGAGTCCCATTTTTTTTTTTTTTTACTTTTTATTCTAATCTTTTTTTTTTCCTTTTTTTTTTATTTTGGCATATTATGGGGGTACAGATTTTAAGGTTTCAATAAATGCCAATTTCCCCGCCTCCCCCCAAAAGTCTGAGTCTCCATCATGACCATCCCCCAGATGGTGCACATCTCACTCATTATGTATGTATATACCCTCCCCCCTCCCACCTCCCCAATACCCTATTACTGTAGCACCTGTGTGTCCACTTAGGTGCTACTCAGTTAATACCAGTTTGCTGGAGAATATATCTGGTGCTTGTTTTTCCATTCTTGGGATACTTCACTTAGTAGTATGGGTTCCAGCTCTAACCAGGAAAGTATAAGATGTGCTATATGACCGTTATTTCTTAGAGCTGAATAGTACTCCATGGTATACATATACCACATTTTATTAATCCATTCTTGGATGGATGGGCACTTGGGCTGTTTCCACAGCCTTGCAATTATGAATTGTGCTGCTATAAACATTCGAGTGCAGGTGTCTTTTCTGTAGAGTGTCACTGGATCATTTGGGTAGATGCCCAGCAATGGGATTGCTGGATCAAATGGTAGATTCACTTGTATCGCTTTAAGGTATCTCCATATTGCTTTCCACAGAGGTTGAACTAGTTTACAGTCCCACCAGAAGTGTAGGAGTGTTCCTCTCTCTCAGCATCCACGCCAGCATTTGTTATTTGGAGACTTTTTGATAAAGGCCATTCTCACTGGAGTTAAGTGATATCTCATTGTAGTTTTGATTTGCATTTCCCTGATGATTACGGATGGTGAGCATTTTTTCATATGTTTGTTGGCCATTCTTCTGTCTTCTTTAGAAAAGTTTCTGTTCATGTCCTTTGCCCACTTTTTAATAGGGTTATTTGATTTTTTCTTGCTGATTTTCATGAGTTCTAAGTATATTCTAGTTATCAGTCCTTTATCGGATACATAGGATGCAAAAATTTTCTCCCATTCTGTAGGTTGTCTGTTTACTTTCATGACTGTTTCTTTGGCTGTGCAGAAGCTTTGTAGTTTGATCATGTCCCATTTATTTATTTTTGTTGCTGCTTTGATTGCCTTTGGGGATTTCTTCATAAACTCTTTGCCTAGGCTGATGTCTAGGAGAGTGTTTCCAACATTTTCCTCTAGAATTCTAATGGTTTCATACCTGAGATTTAAGTCTGTTATCCAGCGTGAGTTGATTTTTGTGAGAGGTGAAAGGTGTGGGTCCTGTTTTAACCTTCTACAAGTGGCTATCCAGTTTTCCCAGCACCATTTATTGAAAAGGGATTCTTTTCCCCAGCGTATGTTTTTGTCTACTTTGTCAAAGATTAGATGACTATATGAGGATGGTTTTATATCAGGATTCTCACATCTGTTCCACTGGTCAATAATCCTATTTTTGTGTCAATACCAGATTGTTTTAATTACTACAGCTTTGTAGTATAGTTTGATATCTGGCATATTAATACCTCCCAATTTGTTTTTGTTGCCTAGAATTGCTCTTGATATTCGGGGTCTTCTTTGGTTCCATACAAAGCGTAAAATTATTTTTTCTATATCTGTGAAGAATGCTGATGGGATTTTAATAGGTATTGCATTGAATCTGTAGATCAGTTTAGGTAGTATAGACATTTTAATGATGTTGAGTCTGCCGATCCACGAGCATGGAATGGATTTCCATCTGTTTACATCCTCTGCTATTTCCTTCCTCAGTGTTTCATAGTTCTCCCTATAGAGGTCTTTTACCTCCTTGGTTAAGTATACTCCTAGGTACTTTAATTTCTTTGTTGCTATTGTGAAGGGTATTGAGTCTTTAATTTGGTTCTCGATTTGATTGTTGTTGGCATATACGAATGCCTCTGATTTCTGTGTATTGATTTTGTATCCTGAGACTTTGCTAAATTCATTGATCAGTTCCAGAAGTTTCCTGGTTGAATCTTTGGGGTTTTCTAGATATAATATCATATCATCAGCAAACAGTGAAAGTTTGATCTCTTCTGCCCCTATTTGGATACTTTTAATTCCACTTTCCTGTCTGATTGCTGTAGCCAGGACTTCCAGTACTATGTTGAATAGAAGTGGAGATAGTGGGCAGCCTTGTCTGGTTCTGGTTCTAAGTGGGAATGCTTTCAGTTTTTCCCCATTCAGTATGATGTTAGCTATGGGTCTGTCATAAATGGCTTGTAACATTTTTAGATATGTCCCTTCTATGCCTATTTTCTTGAGTGTTCGTATCATGAAAGGGTGTTGAATTTTGTCAAAAGCTTTTTCTGCATCTATTGAGAGAATCATGTGGTCTTTGTTTTTGCTTCTGTTTATGTGGTGAATTGCATTTATAGATTTGCATATGTTGAACCATCCCTGCATTCCTGGGATGAAGCCCACTTGTTCATGATGGATTATTTTTTTGATAAGCGTCTGGATTCGGTTAGCTAAGATTTTGTTGAAAATTTTTGCATCTATATTCATTAGGGATATTGGTCTGTAGTTTTCTTTTTTTGTTGGATTCTTTCCTGGTTTTGGTATCAGAGTAATATTCGCTTCATAAAAGGTGTCAGGGAGTTTTCCATTCTTCTCGATGTTGTGGAATAGTTTCTGCAAGATAGGTATTAGTTCTTCTTTGTAAGTGTGGTAAAATTCGGGTGTGAAGCCTTCTGGACCGGGACTTTTCTTTTTAGGGAGATTTTTAATTGCTGTTTCTATTTCAGCTGTTGAGATTGGTCTGTTCAGGGAATCTATTTCTTCCTGGTTGAGCCTAGGGAGGCTGTGTGTTTCTAGAAATTTGTCCATTTCCTCCACATTTTCCAGTTTTTGTGAATAAATATCTTTGTAGTACTCATAAATTATATCTTGTATCTCTTTAGGATCGGTTGTGATATCTCCTTTTTTATTCCTGATGGAGCTTATTAGAGATTTCTCTTTTCTGCTTTTCATTAGCTTAGCCAGTGGCGTGTCAATTTTGTTTATTTTTTCAAAGAACCAACTTTTTGTTTTGTTAATCTCCTGAATAGCTTTCCTGTATTCAATTTCATTTAGTTCTGATTTGATCTTGTTGATTTCACTCCTACTGCTGGGTTTGGGGCTGGTCTGTTCTTCTTTTTCCAGCTCTTTGAGTCGTTTCATTAGATTGTCTATTTGTGATCTTTTTGACTTTTGATTATAGGCATTTATGGAGATAAACTTTCCTGTCAGAACAGCTTTAGCTGTGTCCCAGAGGAGTTGATAACTTGTCTCTCCATTGTCGTTTTCTTCATAGAATTTTTTTATTTCCGTCTTGATTTCTTCATTTATGAAGTAATCATTTAGTAGAAGGTTGTTTAATTTCCATGTTTTTTTGTAGAAATGTGAGTTTCTGTTAGGGTTGATTTCTACCCTTATTCCATTGTGATCTGAGAAGATACATGGTATGATTTCTATTTTTTTAAATTTCTTGAGATTTACTGTGTGTCCTAGGATATGGTCAATCTTAGAGAATGTCCCGTGAGCTGATGAGAAGAACGTGTATTCAGTGGATTTGGGGTAGAATGTCCTGTAGATGTCAGTCAGACCCAATTGTTCTAGAGTTTTGTTTAAGTCCATTGTTTCTTTATTAATTTTCTGTTTGGAGGATCTGTCTTGAGCCATCCTTGGGGTATTGAAATCTCCAGTGATTATGGAGTTGGTATTAATCCATTTGCTTAGATCCAGTAAGGTTTGCTTTATGAAACTGGGTGCACCTAAGTTGGGTGCATAAATATTTAAAATTGTTATCTCTTCTTGTTGAACTGTGCCCTTCACCATTATGTAATGACCCTCTTTGTCTTTCACTACTTTTGTTGGTTTAAAAACTAAATCGTCTGAAATTAGAACAGCCACACCAGCCTTCTTTTGGCTTCCACTTGCCTGGAATACTGATCTCCACCCTTTTACTTTTAGTCTATATGCATCCTTGCAGGTTAGATGTGTTTCCTGAAGACAGCATATACTTGGCCTGTATTTTCTTATCCATTCAGCCAGCCTATGTCTCTTGAGTGGAGAGTTTAAGCCATTGACATTTATTGAGAGAACTGATAGGTAAGGTAGATTACTGTTCATTCTCTTGGGTTGGATGTTGTTGCTTTGATTTCTCTGTTGTGCCATAGAGATATCTGGCCTTTAATCATTGGGTGTTGGTTTTTTTTTTTTTTTTTTTTTTTTATATTCGTGAGTTTCTATTATGGTGTTCGATGTGTAACACTGTTTTGAGAACTTCATGTAGGGCTGGTCTTGTCTTGGTGAATTTTCTGAGGCTTTGCTTGTCTGGGAATGTCTTTATTTCACCTTCATATATGAAGCTTAGTTTTGCAGGGAATAGAATTCTAGGCTGGGCATTGTTTTGTTTCAGAAGAGTGAGAATGGGGCCCCAGTCTCTCCTTGCTTGTAAAGTCTCATTAGAGAAGTCTGATGTTATTCGAATTGGCTTTCCTTTATATGTTACTTACTTCTTTTGTCTTACAGCTTTTAGAAGGGCCTCTTTAGTTGATACTTTGGTCAGTCTGATGACTGCATGATGAGACGTCCTCCTGTTTGCATTGAATCTCCCAGGGGTCCTCTGGGCTTCTTGAACTTGTATATCGAGATTTTGAGCAAGGTCTGGGAAATTTTCCTCTATTATATCTTCAAAAAGCTTGTCCAGCCCCTGAGTGTTGTCTTCATCCCCTTCGGCTAACCCTATGACCCTCACGTTAGGTTTTTTCACATAATCCCACAGCTCTTGTAGGCTTTGTTCTTTTCTCTTGTTTCTCTGCTGTATTTCTGTGACTGATTTATTTAATTGGAAGGTGTTATCTTCAAGCTCTGAGATTCTTTCTTCTGCTTGATCCACCCTGTTCTTGAGACTTTCCACAGTATTTTGTAGTTCCCTGAGTTGATTCTTCATCTCCAGGACTTCGGTTAAAGTTTTCTTCACTGTGTCAATCTCTTTGTTGAACCTTTGTTCCATTTCCTGGAGGCTTTTTCTGTTTTCTTGGTGTTGGTTATTGAGTTGTTGTTGCAGGTCAGTGAGTGTTCTTATGATCCACATTCGAAATTCCTCTTCTGTCATTTTAGTTGCCAGGTTTTGGTTGTTGTCTGTTTCTAAGGGGCTGGTGCTCTTCTTTGGGGGTGTGTTTTCCGTTTGTTTCTTCATATTTCCGGAGTTCCTTCGCTGATTTCTTCCCATTTTGCTCAGTTGTTGTGTCTTTCCTTTAGGTTTTCGTTTGGGTATTCACACGTCTTATTTATTTTCTGAGCCAGTAGGTGGAGTTGCTCTCTGTCAGCAGCCTTCGCTGGGGTGGTGTCTGCAGGTCTCTCAACCTGCTGGGGATCCAGCAGTCCGAGATGTAGAGGAGGGGAAACAGCTAATTACCCTACTCCTCCTGCTGGTCTCCTTAATTACACAGGTGGGAATAGATGGCAGGAACTGGAGCAGTTCCTCTCTCAGCTCCACCCCCAAGGCGGGGCTAGAGACTTTGGAACCGAAGGCCCAGCTCCAAGTCACCAGAGTGTGTGGGTAGTAACGTCTCTCTGTCTTGTATTCGCTGAAGCCTGCTTCCTACAAGGCTCGGCTCTGCCCAGGCAAACTCCAGGGCCTGGACACCGAGCACAGAAGACCTGTGCAGACAGAGATTGGCCAGAAGCCGGCAGGCCTGTAGCCAAACCCAGGGAACCCCGTCTTCTGTCTCTTTAATTGCACAGGTGGAGATAAGCGGTAGGAATGGGAACAGTTCCTATCTCAGCTTTGCCCCCAAGGCAGGGACAGAAACTTTGGAGCCAAGGCTCAGCCACAAGAAACAGGACGGTGGTAGATGTAAAGAAGCTCTGCCTTATAGCAGCTAAGGGTAACTTCCTTCATGGGTGTCTCCTGCCAGGCAGGTTCTGCACTCTGGACTCAGAGCGCAGGAGACCTGTGCAGTGAGAGATTGTCCTGAAGTCAGACCCACCAGGCCCCTTGTTCTGTCTCTTTAATTCCACAGGTGGAGATAGGCAGGAACAGGAGCAGTTTCTATCTCGGCTCCACCCCCAAGGCGGGGATACAAACTTTGGAGCCAAAGGCCTAGCCCCAAATCCCCGGATGTGGGGGTCCGTAAAATATCTCTGCCTTATAACCACTGACGGCTGCCTCCTGCAAGGCCCAGCGCTCCACACTCTGGGCACAGCGCGCAGGAGACCTGTGCAGGGTGAGACTGTCCAAAGGCTGACAGGCAGTCAATGGGACCCACCTATCCCTGCCTTTTGTCTCTTGAATTACCCAGGTGGAGATAAGCGGCAGGAATAAGAACAGTTTCTATCTCAGCTCCGCCCCCAAGGCTGGGACAGAGTCTTTGGAGCCCAGGGCGGGGCTCCGGGTAACAGGAGAGTGTGGAAGGCACCCTTTCTCTGCCTTAAATTCGCCAAGGGCAATCAATCTCCCCTGTAGCTCTGCCCCATCCAGGCAGGGTCCACTCTCTGAGCACAGAGTCAGTGCCGCTTGTGCAGCAAGTGACGGTCCAATATCAAATTGGTGGAGCAGCAGCGCGTACCAGCGCTTTCTCTGTGCCACCTCTCCAAACCCGGAGCGCAAGTCAGCGCTGGAATGCCAAGTCAGCGCCAGAATGTCGGGGCGGAGAGGTGCCGGAGGGCAGAGGGAGGGGGGTCCTAATGGATCAAGGAGTCTAACTTTGCGCACTCTGACCTCTCAGTGCTATCCCAAACCTCCTCCAAATCCAAAGTCAAAGCCTCCTGCTATGTAAACTCCCCTTACTCTTGACCTGGGAGTGTTCAGCAGGGCTCTGGTTCCTGATGCGCGGAGAGCGGTTGCTGCGCGGACCCTCCCCCACCTTAAACCATGGCTGGCCGTTGTGTGCTCTGGCGAACTCAGCGCGTTCCCTACTCTAGTCTCTTCTCCACACAGTTTAATCCCGCGCTGCCACTTCTCACCAACTTCAGGCACCTCCCGGCCTACGTGGGAGTGGAGCTCGGTGTAGGAAGGGGTGTTTCTCAGCGCCGGTTAGAGGCTGTCGCCACTGCCCGCCGGCAGCGGCTTAAGCTGCGCCTCGCTCCCTCCCTGATGTGTGCCTCCAAATCCCCGAGTTTTGCGGAAGAATGATCGGTTCACCTTTGCTTTAGGCTGTAGATGGTCTTATCCCTCTATTTCCTGTTGAGTGTCTGCAGGCTGGCAAAGCTGGTCTCGTGGAAGTGTAGATCGCTGGAGTGTGGCTATCTGCTTTCTTCACTATTTGCTCTGGGAGCAGAGAGCCAGGAGGGCACCCCTACTCCGCCATTTTCCGGTCCCCTGTTTTTCCATTCTTTGGATACTTCCCTTAGTAGTATGGGTTCCAGCTCTAACCAGGAAAATATAAGATGTGCTATATCACCATTGTTTCTTAGAGCTGAATAGTACTCCATGGTATGCATATACCACATTTTATTAATCCATTCTTGGTTTGATGGGCACTTGGGCTGTTTCCACAGCCTTGCGATTATGAATTGTGCTGCTATGAACATTCGAGTGCAGGTGTCTTTTTTGTAGAGTGTCATTGGATCATTTGGGTAGATGCCCAGCAATGGGATTGCTGGATCAAATGGTAGATTCACTTGTATCGCTTTAAGGTATCTCCATATTGCTTTCCACAGAGGTTGAACTAGTTTGCAGTCCCACCAGCAGTGTAGGAGTGTTCCTCTCTCTCCACATCCACGCCAGCATTTCTTATTTGGAGACTTTTTGATAAAGGCCATTCTCACTGGAGTTAAGTGATATCTCATTGTAGTTTTGATTTGCATTTCCCTGATGATTAGGGATGGTGAGCATTTTTTCATATGTTTGTTGGCCATTCTTCTGTCTTCTTTAGAAAAGTTTCTGTTCAAGTCCTTTGCCCGCTTTTTAATAGGGTTATTTGATTGACATTTTGATTTGGGGTCCTCTCTAGTTTCCACCTAGTGGAAGAGACTGGGAAGTGGGTTAACACTGCAGTTTTGACTGGAAGAGCCCATCACTGTTGAGCTTCATTCATGACTCTTGGCTTCAAGAGACCAACCTACAAGATTCCTAAGACTGAAATTATGAACCTGTGGGTTCACATCAAAGGACTACTGGGCAGTGATGTGATTGATAGAGTCCTATTTAATAACAGTAGTTGATAATAATAATGGAGCACTGACCAGGACAGGCACTGTGCTGAGCTCTTGCTTCTGTATTATCGCATTTAATTCTCTCAGTAATTTTATGAGTTGGGTGCTATCACCATTCCCATTTTAAGCACAAAGAGGCTAAATGACTTATCCAAGTTCACACTTCAAGTGATAGAGACAGTATTCTGGTGCGTGCAATCTTGATTCAGAACCTATATTTTAAAGTGTATTACCTTATGCCAACCTATGGAAGTTTGGAGACAAAATAAAATAGACATTACTTATCAGGCTTTAAATGAGCAAACCAAAGTGGATAAATGATTTAGGCCTCATACTCAGTTATTTTCAATGTTCCATTTTCATTGCAAATACTACAAGAGAGCCATGATAGAAGCTATTTCTCCACATATTCATTCTCCAGGTCAGATTTTATCAGTTTCAAAAGCTTCTCTGAGGGATTTAGAGAACACAGGCTTTCCCAATAGGAAATGGAAAAAGTGGTAAAAATCATAAATTTTATGAAAACGCTTGTGTTTCTGAATGATGTCACCATTTTTTAAAGCTATGGTCTCACTCTTTTGCCTAGGCTAGAGTGCAGTGACATCATCATAGCTCACTGCAACCTCAAACTCCTGGGCTCAAGCAATTTTCCTGCCTCAGCTTCCCATGTAACTGGGACTACAGTTGCATGCCACCATGCCAGGCTAATTTTTCTCATTTTTATAGAGATGGAGTCTTGCTATTGCTCAGCTGGTGTTGAATTCCTGGCCTCAAGCAATTCTCCTGCCTTGGCCTCCCAAAGTGCTAGGATTACAGGTGTGAGCCACTGTGCCCAGCCAATGTCACAATTTTAGGCAAAACCTTTGTAGGCTTCTCAATTGAAACTACTATAAAGACTTTTAGAACTAATAAATTCAGTAAACAAAACCAACATACAAAATCAATTGGATTTATATACATTAACAATGAGTCATCCAAAAAGGAAATTATGAAAACAATCCCATTGACAATGGCATCAAGAAGAATAAGATATTTAGGAATAAATTTAACCAAGAAGGTGGAATATCTGTACACTGAAAGCTATACCATATTGATAAAACTAAATTGAAGATGACACAAACAAGTGGAAAGATATCCCATGTCCATGGATTGGAAGAATTGACATTGTTAAAAAGATCCCAGGGCGGAGAAAGATGGCGGACGAATAACACCGCCAGACAGAGGGTCTCTGCAGAAAAGACAGATTCTAGCAGAAACTAGAGGAAAGAAGCAAAAAGACGCGCATACAGCGGACAAGGGCCGGAAGGAGGGGTACCTGAGACCCCGGGAGACTCCACGGGAGGAGGCTGCGGAGGAGAACTGGAGGCTGAGACCACCGGAGCAGCCCGGAGACCAGCGGCAAGGGTAGGTGGATTCGCTGTTTCCCCTCCCCTGCATTTGGGACTGCTGGTGGGCTCCCCAGCGGGTGGAGAGACCTGCGGACACCAGCCCAGAGATCACCGCCGCCTGCCAACGGTGAGCCTGTAGCAGACGTGGCACCAGGTTCCCAACTTCCTCCGGGCACCTCCGTGTGCATGGACCCGAGCCGCACGGCAGGCGCCATATTTCCTCCCTCTCCCCTCCGCCGACCCTACCCGCGGCTGCCCAGAGAGACAATACAGCCACCAGCCGGAGGCACCTCCAGGGAACGGGACCTTCCCGTTTGGGACCCCGCCCGCCCTCCCAGGTGCTCCTGGCACCGTGTTCCCAGGAAAACGGTGCCGACTCAGAGGCTGAGAGACATAGACCCAGCTTGGGCTCCCTGTGGGTGAATTAGGACCGGAAATCCTCTCCCTGGTGGGAATACAGTTTGACCTCCAGGACCCAGAGGTCGGACCTGCAGACCAGATCCCCTGCACCAAGGGCTACCATTGCCCGGGGCACAGAAGGGTTATACGTGAACAGCCTACTGAGGTCTGTGTGCCTCCAGGGGCGGATCGGCGTCCTAGAGGGCAACCCTCCTCCCAGGAGGAGGCCGTGCGCCCAACCCAGGTGGCGTTCCTGTGCAGGGAATCTCCCCGCCGGCATCACAGTCCGGGGAGGCCTGGTGGCTTGTGGTCTGGCCTGCTGGCAGAGGCCCAGGAGTAGCTGCGGAGTTGGGGAGGGTTGAAAGAAGCAAGGCCTGCTGCAGACTACGGGTCTCAGACAGCCCCACCCCCACACCCAGACTTTCTGGCTGAGGAGGACCATTCCAGCCCCGCCCTGACAACTTTCCCTGGAAGCAGAAAACAGAACTTTGACCCCTGCTAACGGCCTGAGGGCAGGCTTACACAACCCAGCTCCGCCCAGAACGATAGCTGATAACAGGACTCAAAATCAACACCATAGCCTGTTCCTCCAAGCAAACGCCACCTACTGACAGGGACGGCATCTTGCACAGCCTTTCCACAGCACCCACTGACTCAATATACAGGGAGTGGTCCAATTTCACCCACAGGCACCACCTAACACCTCAGAAACTAAACAAGGTGTGTGAATACCCAAACAATAACCTAAGGAAAGAAACAACAATCGACATGGGAAGAAATCAGCGAAAGAACTCAGGAAATATGAAGAACCAAACGGAAAACACACCCCCAAAGAGGAGCACCAACCCCGTAGACGCGGACACCGACCAAAATCAGGCAACCAATATGACAGAAGAGGAATTTCGTATGTGGAACATAAGAACACTCACCCAGCTGCAACAACAACTCAACAACCAACACCAAGAAACCACAAAAAGTCTCCAGGATATGAGAAAAGACACATTGAAGAAAAGTGTAACCGAACTCCTGGAAATGAAGAATCAATTCAAGGAACTACAAAATACAGTGGAAAGTCTCAAGAACAGGGTAGATGAAACAGAAGAAAGAATCTCAGAGCTTGAAGATAACACCCTCCAATTAAATAAATCAGTCACAGAAATAGAGCAGAGAAACAAGAGAAAAGAGCAAAGCCTACAGGAGCTGTGGGATTATGTGAAGAAACCTAATGTGAGGGTCATAGGATTACAAGAAGGGGAAGAAGACAACACTCAAGGGTTGGACAAGCTGTTTGAAGATATAATAGAGGAAAATTTCCCAGGCCTTGCTCAAAATCTTGATATACAAGTTCAAGAAGCTCAGAGGACCCCTGGGAGATTCAACGCAAACAGGAAGACGTCACGACATGCAGTCATCAGACTAAAAAAAGTATCAACTAAAGAGGCCCTTCTAAGAGCTGTAAGACAAAAGAAGCAAGTAACATACAAGGGAAAGCCAATTCGAATAACATCAGACTTCTCTAATGAGACTTTACAAGCAAGGAGAGACTGGGGCCCCATTCTCACTCTTTTGAAACAAAACAATGCCCAGCCTAGAATATTATTCCCTGCAAAACTAAGCTTCGTATATGAAGGAGAAATAAAAACATTCTCAGACAAGCAAAGGCTCAGAGAATTCACCAAGACAAGACCAGCCCTACAAGAAGTACTTAAAACAGCGTTATGCACGGAACATCATAATAATAACCCACGAATATAAAAACAACCAAAACCCAAAGATATTAAAGGCCAGATATTACAATGGCTGAAGACAGAAATCATAGCAACAACATCCAACCCAACAGAATGATCAGTAATCTACCTTACCTATCAGTTCTCTCAATAAATGTGAATGGCTTAAACTCTCCACTCAAGAGACATAGGCTGGCTGAATGGATAAGAAAATACAGGCCAAGTATATTCTGTCTTCAGGAAACACATCTAACCTGCAAGGATGCATACAGACTAAAAATAAAAGGGTGGAGATCAATATTCCAAGCAAATAGAAGCCAAAAGAAGTCTGGTGTGGCAGTTCCAATTTCAGACGATTTAGTTTTTAAACCAACAAAAGTAGTAAAAGACAAAGAGGGTCATTATATAATGGTGAAGGGCACAGTCCAACAAGAAGAGATAACAATTTTAAATATATATGCACCCAACTTAGGTGCACCCAGATTCATAAATCAAACCTTACTGGAGCTAAGCAAATGGATTAATAGCAACTCCATAATCGCCGGAGATTTCAACACCCCACTGACAGCATGAGACAGATCCTCCAAACGGAAAATTAATAAAGAAATAATGGACTTAAACAAAACTCTAGAACAATTGGGTCTCACAGACATCTACAGAACATTCTACCCAAAATCCACTGAATATACGTTCTTCTCATCAGCTCATGTGACATTCTCTAAGATTGACTATATCCTAGGACACAAAGAAAATCTCAAGAAATTTAAAAAAATAGAAATCATACCATGTACCTTCTCAGATCACAGTGGAATAAAATTAGAAATCAACCCTAACACAAACTCACATTTCTACACAAAAACGTGGAAATTAAACAACCTTCTACTAAATGATTACTTCGTAAATGAAGAAATCAAGACGGAAATAAAAAACTTCTATGAAGAAAACGACAATGGAGAGACAAGTTATCAACTCCTCTGGGACACAGCTAAAGCAGTTCTGAGAGGAAAGTTTATCTCCATAAATGCCTATAACCAAAAGACAAGAAGATCGCAAATAGACAATCTAATGAAACGACTCAAAGAGCTTGAAAAAGAAGAACAGACCAACCCCAAACCCAGCAGAAGAAGTGAAATCAACAAGATCAAATCAGAACTTAAGGAAATTGAAAACAGGAAAGCTATTCAGGAGATTAATAAAACAAAAGGTTGGTTCTTTGAAAAAATAAACAATATTGACACACCATTGGCTAAGCTAACGAAAAGCATAAAAGAGAAATCTCTAATAAGCTCCATCAGGAATAAAAAAGGAGATATCACAACTGATCCCAAAGAGATACAAGATACAATTTATGAATACTACAAAAATCTTTATGCACACAAACTGGAAAATGTGGAGGAAATGGACAAATTTCTAGAAACACACAGCCTCCCTAGGCTCAACCAGGAAGAAATAGATTCCCTGAACAGACCAATCTCAACAGCTGAAATAGAAACAGCAATTAAAAATCTCCCTAAAAAGAAAAGTCCCCGTCCAGATGGCTTCACACCTGAATTTTACCATAATTATAAAGAAGAACTAGTACCTATCTTGCAGTAACTATTCCACAACATCGAGAAGAACGGAAACCTCCCCGACACCTTTAATGAAGCGAATATTACTCTGATACCAAAACCAGGAAAGGAGGCAACAAAAAAAGAAAACTACAGACCAATATCCCTAATGAATATAGATGCAAAAATTTTCAACAAAATCTTAGCTAACCGAATCCAGACACTTATCAAAAAAATAATCCACCACGACCAAGTGGGCTTCATCCCAGGGATGCAGGGATGGTTCAACATACGTAAATCTATAAATGCAATTCACCACATAAACAGAAGCAAAAACAAAGACCACATGATTCTTTCAATAGATGCAGAAAAAGCTTTTGACAAAATTCAACACCCTTTCATGATACGAACACTTCAGAAAATAGGTATAGAAGGGACATACCTAAAATGATACAAGCCATATATAACAGACCCATAGCCAACATCATACTGAATGGGGAAAGATTGAAATCATTCCCACTTAGAACAGGAACCAGACAAGGCTGCCCACTATCTCCACTTCTGTTCAACATAGTGCTGGAAGTCTTGGCTACAGCAATCAGACAGAAAAATGGAATCAAAGGTATCCAAATAGGGGCAGAAGAGATCAAACTTTCACTGTTTGCTGATGATATGATATTGTATGTAGAAAACCCCAAGGATTCAACCAAGAAACTCCTGGAACTGATCAAGGAATTTAGTAAAGTCTCAGGATACAAAATCAATACACAGAAATCAGAGGCATTCATATATGCCAACAACAGTCTAATGGAGAACCAAATCAAAGACTCAATTCCCTTCACAATAGCAACAAAGAAATTAAAGTACCTAGGAATATATTTAACCAAAGAGGTAAAAGACCTCTACAGGGAGAACTATGAAACCCTGAGGAAGGAAATAGCAGAGGATGTAAACAGATGGAAATCCATACCATGCTCGTGGATCGGCAGACTCAATATCATCAAAATGTCTATACTACCTAAACTGATCTACAGATTCAATGCAATACCTATTAAAATCCCATCAGCATTCTTCACAGATATAGAAAAAATAATTTTACGCTTCGTATGGAACCAAAGAAGACCCCGAATATCAAGAGCAATTCTAGGCAACAAAAACAAAATGGGAGGCATTAATATGCCAGATATCAAACTATACTACAAAGCTGTAGTAATTAAAACAATATGGTATTGGCACAAAAACAGGAATATTGACCAGTAGAACAGATGTGAGAATCCTGATATAAAACCATCCTCATATAGCCATCTCATCTTTGACAAAGCAGACAAAAACATATGCTGGGGAAAAGAATCTCTCTTCAATAAATGGTGCTGGGAAAACTGGATAGCCACCTGTAGAAGGCTAAAACAGGACCCACACCTTTCACCTCTCACAAAGACCAACTCACGCTGGATAACAGACTTAAACCTAAGATATGAAAGTATTAGAACTCTAGAGGAAAAAGTGGGAAACACTCTCCTAGACATCAGCCTGGGCAAAGAGTTTATGAAGAAGTCCCCAAAGGCAATCACAGCAGCAACAAAAATAAATAAATGGGACATGATCAAACTACAAAGCTTCTGCACAGCCAAAGAAATAGTCATGAAAGTAAACAGACAACCTACAGAATGGGTGAAAATTTTTGCATCCTATGCATCCGATAAGGGACTGATAACTAGAATATACTTAGAACTCACGAAAATTAGGAAGAAAAAATCAAATAACCCCATTAAAAAGTGGGCAAAGGACTTGAACAGAAATTTTTCTAAAGAAGACAGAAGAATGGCCAACAAACATATGAAGAAATGCTCAACATCTCTAATCATCAGGGAAATGCAAATCAAAACCACAATGAGATATCACTTAACCCCAGTGAGAATGGCCTTTATCAAAAAATCTCCAAACAATAAATGCTGGCGTGGTTGCGGAGAGAGAGGAACACTCCTACACTGCTGGTGGGACTGCAAACTAGTTCAACCTCTGTGGAAAGCAATATGGAGATACCTTAAAGCGATACAAGTGAATCTACCATTTGATCCAGCAATCCCATTGCTGGGCATCTACCCAAATGATCCAGTGACACTCTACAAAAAAGACACCTGCACTCGAATGTTTATAGCAGCACAATTCATAATTGCAAGGCTGTGGAAACAGCCCAAGTGCCCATCCATCCAAGAATGGATTAATAAAATGTGGTATATGTATACCATGGAGTACTATTCAGCTCTAAGAAACAATGGTGATATAGCACATCTTATATTTTCCTGGTTAGAGCTGGAACCCATACTACTAAGTGAATTATCCCAAGAATGGAAAAACAAGCACCAGATATATTCTCCAGCAAACTGGTATTAACTGAGTAGCACCTAAGTGGACACATAGGTACTACAGTAATAGGGTATTGGGCAGGTGGGAGGGGGGAGGGGGCCGGGTATATACATACATAATGAGTGAGATGTGCACCATCTGGGGGATGGTCATGATGGAGACTCAGACTTTTGGGGGGAGGGGGGGTAATGGGCATTTATTGAAACCTTAAAATCTGTACCCCCATAATATGCCAAAATAAAAAAAAATTTAAAAAAAAAGAAAGAAAGAAAAAAAAAAGATCCCTACTGCCCAAAGTGATCTACAGATTCCATGCAATCCCAATCAAAATTCCAATGGTATTTTATACACAAATACAAAAGCCAGTCTTAAAATGATTATGGTATCATAAAAGACCTGGATAGCCAAATTCATTTTGAGCAAGAAGAACAAAGCTGGAAGCATCACATTTCCTGATTTAAAACCTTACATGAGAGTGGTTGCATGCAATTGGCAAGTTTGAAAGGTAGTAACTGTGGTACTTTAAGAAAAAAATCAAATAAAATTATTGTTCTTTTAAAAAATACTATATTATAGAACTCCATGGTATACACATACACATTTTATTAATCCATTAATGTATTGATGGGCACTTGGGTTGTTTTCCACATCTTTGCAAATTGTGAACTGTGCTGCTAAAAACATTCTAGTACAGATGTCTTTTTTATAGAATGTCTCTTGTTCTTTTGGGTAGATGCCCACTAAAGGGATTGCTGAATGAAATGGTAGTTCTATTTGTATCTATTTGAGATACCTACATATAGATTTCCACAGAGGTTGTACTACCTTGCAGTCCCATCAGCACTGTATGAGTATTCCTATCTTTCCACAACCTTGCCAACATTTATTGTTTTGGGAATTTTTGATAATGGCCATTCTGACTGGAGATAAGTGATATCCTCTTGTGGTTTTGATTTGCATTTCCCTGATGATTAGAGATGTTGAGCATTTTTTCATATGTTTGTTAGTCATTAGTCTGTCTTCATTTGAAAAGTTTCTGTACATGTACTTTGCCCACTTTTTGATAGAGTTGTGTGATTTTTTCTTTCTGGTTTTCCTGAGTTCTATATAGATTACAGTAATTAGCTGTTTATCAGATGTGTGACATGTAAATATTTTCTCCCATTCTGTAGGTTGTCTCTTTGCTCTCGTGACAGTTTCTTTGGCTGTGCAGAAGGTTTTTAGTTTGATCAGGTCCCATTTATTTATTCTTTTTGTTGCTTTGATTGCCTTTGGTGTCTTCATAAATTCTCTCCTAGGCCAATGTCTATAAATGTTTTTCCAACATTTTCTTCTAGAATTCTTCTACTTTCATGCCTTAGGTTTAAGTCTGTTATTTACCATGAGTTATTTTTGTGAGAGGTGTAATGTGTGGATCTTGTTTCAGTCTTCTACATGTGGCTATCCAGTTTTCCTAGCACCATTTACTGAATAAGGATTCTTTTTCCCAGTGTATGTTTTTCTTTGCTTTGTCAAAGATGGTATTATATCTAAGTTCTCAGTTCTATTCCATTGGTCTATATCTCTTTAATTATGTCAGTAACATGCTATTTAAGTTAGTATAGCCTTGTCATATAGCTTGGATTTTGGTAAATTCATGCCTCCGATTTTGTTCTTTTTGCTTAAGGTTGCTTTTACTATATGAGGTCCTCTCAGGTTGCATATGAAGCATGGGATTATTTTCCATATCTGTGAAAAATAATGTTGGTATTTTAAAAAGGATTGTATTTAATCTTTAGGTCACTTTGGGTAGTATAAACATTTTAACAATGTTGTTTCTGCTGACGCATGAGCATGGTGTTGTTTTCCACTTGTTTATGTCCTCTGCTATTTCGTTCTTCAGTGTTTCATAGTTCTCCCTATAGAGGTCTTAGTTAAATATATTAGTTAAATATCTTAGTTAAATATATCCCTAGGTATGTTATTTTCTTTGTTGCTATTGTGAAGTGTACTGAGTCTCTGATTTGGCTCTCAGTTTTACTGTTGTTGGCATATAGGAAAGCTACTGATTTCTGTACATTGATTTTGTAATCTGAGACTTTGCTGAATTAGTTTATCAATTGCAATAGTTTAATGGAAGGATATTGGGGGTTTTCTAGATATAAGATCTTGACCTCTTTTGCCCCCATTTAGATGCCCTTGATTTGCTTCTCTTTTGTTCTATTCAGCCACAAGAAAACAATGGTGATATAGCACCTCTATTATCCTGGATAGAGCAAGAACCCATTCTACTAAGTGAAGTATCCCAAGAATGGAAAAATAAGCACCACATGTACTCACCATCAAGTTGGTTTTAACTGATTAACACCTAAGTGAACATATAGGAATAACATTCATTGGGAGTCAGGCAGATAGTTTTGGGGGAGGAGGGGATGGGTATATACACAACTAATGGGTGTGGTGCACACTATCTGGGGAATGGACATGCTTGAAGCTCTGACTCGGGTAGGGCAAGGCTCATATACATGACTTAAACATTTGTACTGCCATATTATGCTGAAATAACAAAGAAAAAACTATATTATAATGCTATTGTAATCAAAACAGTATGGTGCTAGAATATAAACTGACACATAGATCAATAGAAGAGAATGGAGAGCCCACAAATAAACCCATGCATATGTGATCAACTAATCTTTCACAAGGGCACTAAAAGAACACAATGAGGAACACTTAGTTTCTTCGATAATGACATTGGGAAAATTGAATATCCATATGCCAACGAATGAAACTGGACACTTATACTATGTACAAAATATTTTTCCAGCACATTATGGGGGTACAAATGTTCAGGTTACATATATTGCAAAGGGTGGTTAAATAATTTATCTAGTGTCACAGAGCCAGGATTTGAATCCAGGCAGTCTAACTCCAAAGTCTGCACTATTAACCACACTATCTTATACTGCCTTCAATGCATAAGTACATCTCAAACATTGTAACCAGTTTTATATTTGACACATAACAGATGCTCAACATGTTATTGGCCTTCCAATTTAGAAATCTAACTATTGTTAAATTATAGAAGTAGGTGGCCAAATTGACCAGTAGATTGAGTCTCTTTCAGACAATGACGAGGTCCTAATTCATCTTAGACTCTCCAGATTCTACAAAAAATGCATTGCAAATTAAGTGCACAATAACTGTTTCCTCTTGATATCAAGGGACTGCAACTGACAACCTGAAGCTACTGCCATTATGTTAATGATCTGTGTATTAAATGAACCAATCCTCACCATTGTAGAGATGGCTAATTAATTCAGTAAGAATTACTTGGAAGATTCACGAGAGGTGTTTCAACGAAAGAAAGACGTTTGCCTCCACACTAAACAAGAGGCTCCGAAAAATGCTTTTATATAGAGTAAAACAAGACCTGTGGTCTGCAAAAGCAATTGGTGCTTTATAAGGTTGAAATTCTCCATAGTGAGCATGTATGTTCTTGGAAATCCACATATTAAATTGCTTACTTGGCATTGCCTAAAATCCAAACTCCTGATCTTCCTTCTCCAAACATAGTTCTTTTTCATTGTTCCTCAGTGAATGACATCACTATTCATCTAATTGCTTAAGTTAGAATTCTAAGAATCATCCTAGATACTTCCCTCTCCCTCACTTCCAATATTCAGTCCATTGCCAAATTCTGTTGATAGTACCTCCTAATCTTCACTAAAATCAGTCTACTTCTCTTCATTTTGACTGGATCCACAAGTGTAAGCTATAAATCCTTTATTGCTTAACTCTTGCACCAGCCTCCCAATTGGTCTCCCCTAATTTACTACTTTTCCCTCCAATCAGTTCTCCATGATGAAATCAAAGATATATTTTCAAAATGCATATTGGATCATGTTACTCCTCTGCTTAAAATATTTATTGGCTTTTTAGATAAAAACAAAACTCTTCAGGATCTCTATAAACTACTGTATAGTCTGGCCTCTTTCTTTATCTCCATCCTTAACTTGTATTACATGTCCTGTTGCTCACTTTCTTCAAATCTCTCTGGCCTTTCTGGTTTTTGAACATGTAAAGCTCCTCCTGCTACAGGCCTTTGGCTTATGACATTCCCTCTTCCTATTCCCTCTTTTCTGGGCCTAGTTATCTTCTAATCATCCCCAGGTAAGCCTTCTCTCATCTCCCTTGATAGCTCAAATCTGTACAATATGGTATGTGCCAAATATTAATAGTTATCTGTTAAATACATAGATGAATTCCAAGAGGGGAAGGCCTTAATGAAGCTTAGAATCTGGCTTTGTTGGTCTAGAGTGGCCAGGAATGTGAACCTGCGTATGACTATTTTCACAATGATAGTGAAAATATGTGCTGCCTATTTGGAGAGCATAACTAATAGCAAAAATTAGTGCTCATTGACTTCCTATCTTGGAGGCATGCTCAAGGAGCCACATTTTGGTAATGCTTTCATATGTAGCATGCCTTAGAAATCAGAACATCTCCACTTAAACTCCTGATGTGGAAAAAGAATTCATTATTGATAGTGTTTTTATGAAAGAACTAAATGAGAGGCTAATTGCTCCAGGTTCCACTAATTAAAATGATAGAATCCAGAATTCTTCTATGCCATTCTCAATTGTACCTTTAAAATGCTAAAGATATTGGCTAGATCCAACAGTTAGATCAGAAGGCCTTATGTGTAGGGAGGATCCAGTACACCCCACACTGGTCTACTACTGGACATTGCTTATGGAGATTTTATTGAAGTTTCTGAACAGAGGGAAATAGACCTTTGAGAAATGAAAAGAACATTGGGAGTTAGCAGATTTTCTGACAGACAGAACATTGAAATGGAGAAGTAAATTAGGATTGAGAGTATGTCTAGACAGCAAGAAAGGGGCACCACACTGAAGAAGAGTGAATGGTGGGTAGGAGGTCCAAACTTCTAGGCCCCTGGCCATGGCTGAGGTCACTTGCTGCAGACCAGGTGGGAGTGGGATCACTACTGGGGTGGGGGTAGGAATTGGCATAATTCCAGCAACTACTTAGGTTGCTGGAAGAGAAGAGACTGCTGAGCAGCCATTGCGGCAGTGGCCCTAGCAAGAGGCACAATCATTTGACTTGCTTCACATACCAACATCAGAAAGGAAAACCTGTACCAATGCCTGTATCTGTGCATAAGGGATCTAAAGATAACCTGTTACAAGGGGCAGGGATGGAAGAACCTTGATGCTTTGCATTAAATTAATTTAGAACTCCATAAATGTCTGAGATACCAGAAAATGTAGGAAAAGTTCTCTGCTACAGCAGTGGGTAATGAGGTAATACATAATACCTAGGCTGGAGTTCTGGGAGCTGAGCCAAGAGTTTGGGTTAGTGATGGAAAGCAAAGTCCTGATAAGTAGATGATATATCTCGAGGTATGATAAAAACAGTCCTTTTGCTAGTTCAAATCATGTGTTGTGATAAGAACTCCTAAATAAATTGGTTGTTTTCTGTATACAACTCTGGCAATAAACATATCACTGATGTCTCCTCTTAAAACCAGTAATCTTTTCCTTTCATTGTAGACAGATCATCAATCTATCTGAGCAATATAATATGATGATCAAAAGGACCCATAATATATTAGTGATATAATCAATTAAAACTTAATGCATAAAAGTTAATCTAATACATGTTTACTGATATGCATAATTGCTATTTTGCTTCATAATAACTAGTCATAAATAGTAAAGACATTTTGAAAGCCAGTGAAAAATTCAACTCCTTTAGTTTTACCCTGGATCTTGAGGGGGCACATCTTCTGAGAAGCTGCCCATTCAGGTATGTAGAGACATAAAAAGTTTTGTGAGGATTAGGTTAGGCTTTCACTCTGAAAGAGTAGAGATATGAAATTTAAAAGCCAGAGTCAGTTTAGGGAAGGGGGTAATAGCAAGAGGCCAGGACCTTACAGAGGTAAACAAACAAACAAACAAATAACAACAAAAAAACCCACTTCTTTCTGTTGGTATTCTAAGATATTTTTTTTTTTTTAGACAGGGCTGCCCTGCCTGGTCTACAGTGCAGTGGCATCATCATAGTTTACTGCAACATCAAATCCTGGGATCAAGAGATCATCCTACCTCAAGTAGCTAGAGTACAAGTATGCACCACCACATCCAGCTAATTTTTAAATATTTTTTGTAGAGACGGAGTCTCACTATGTTGCCCAGGCTGGTCTCGAACTCCTGGACTCAAGCAGTCCTCCCGTCTTGGCCTCCCAAAGTGCTATGAATATAGGCTTGAGCCACTGTGCCCAGCCAATATTTTTTAAAATAAAATATCAAAAATAATATCCCCCAAATTATGGCATATTTTAAATTCTCACATTAAACAAAATGACATTTTTGTCAAGCACATATAATACAATGCTATTCAAAAAATAATATATTCTTATATATAAATATAAATTTTTTTTAAATTTTTTTTTTATTTTGGCATATTATGGGGGTACAGATTTTAAGGTTTTAATAAATGCCCATTTCCCCCCCTCCCCCCAAAAGTCTGAGTCTCCATCATGACCATCCCCCAGATGGTGCACATCTCACTCATTATGTATGTATATACCCGCCCCCCTCCCCCCTTCCACCTGCCCAATACCCTATTACTGTAGTACCTATGTGACCACTTAGGTGCTACTCAGTTAATACCAGTTTGCTGGAGAATATATCTGGTGCTTGTTTTTCCATTCTTGGGATAATTCACTTAGTAGTATGGGTTCCAGCTCTAACCAGGAAAATATAAGATGTGCTATATCACCATTGTTTCTTAGAGCTGAATAGTACTCCATGGTATACATATACCACATTTTATTAATCCATTCTTGGATTGATGGGCACTTGGGCTGTTTCCACAGCCTTGCAATTATGAATTGTGCTGCTATAAACATTCGAGTGCAGGTGTCTTTTTTGTAGAGTGTCACTGGATCATTTGGGTAGATGCCCAGCAATGGGATTGCTGGATCAAATGGTAGATTCACTTGTATCGCTTTAAGGTATCTCCATATTGCTTTCCACAGAGGTTGAACTAGTTTGCAGTCCCACCAGCAGTGTAGGAGTGTTCCTCTCTCTCCCCAACCACGCCAGCATTTATTGTTTGGAGATTTTTTGATAAAGGCCATTCTCACTGGGGTTAAGTGATATCTCATTGTGGTTTTGATTTGCATTTCCCTGATGATTAGGGATGTTGAGCATTTCTTCATATGTTTGTTGGCCATTCTTCTGTCTTCTTTAGAAAAATTTCTGTTCAAGTCCTTTGCCCACTTTTTAATGGGGTTATTTGATTTTTTCTTCCTAATTTTCGTGAGTTCTAAGTATATTCTAGTTATCAGTCCCTTATCGGATGGATAGGGTGCAAAAATTTTCTCCCATTCTGTAGGTTGTCTGTTTACTTTCATGACTATTTCTTTGGCTGTGCAGAAGCTTTGTAGTTTGATCATGTCCCATTTATTTATTTTTGTTGCTGCTGTGATTGCCTTTGGGGACTTCTTCATAAACTCTTTGCCCAGGCCAATGTCTAGGAGAGTGTTTCCAACTTTTTCCTCTAGAGTTCTAATAGTTTCATATCTTAGGTTTAAGTCTGTTATCCAGCGTGAGTTGGTTTTTGTGAGAGGTGAAAGGTGTGGGTCCTGTTTTAGCCTTCTACAGGTGGCTATCCAGTTTTCCCAGCACCATTTATTGAAGAGAGATTCTTTTCCCCAGCGTATGTTTTTGTCTGCTTTGTCAAAGATGAGATGGCTATATGAGGATGGTTTTATATCAGGATTCTCACATCTGTTCCACTGGTCAATATTCCTGTTTTTGTGCCAATACCATATTGTTTTAATTACTACAGCTTTGTAGTATAGTTTGATATCTGGCATATTAATGCCTCCCATTTTGTTTTTGTTGCCTAGAATTGTTCTTGATATTTGGGGTCTTCTTTGGTTCCTAAATATAAAATTTTATAGTGTGCTATAGGATGTATAATCCAATCAAGGGCTACATGGTTGCATTTGTATAGTGAAATATTCTTTCAATGTTGTGATTTGGCAATAAGGGAAGAAGTTTAAATTTGATGTCCTTTGGGAATACAAAGCCTTAACCAAGTGATTTTTCAGGACCCATCCATGATAGGCCATGAAAGAAAACTCTTCTGTGGTCTCTCTGAGGAATAAAGTATCGTTAAGCACAGATGATTAGTGGCCAGTTACCACAGTTTCTCCAGAAGGAGAGATCAATATGCTAGGTATTCTGTGCAGACAGATAGATTCTTAAAATGGAGAGGTTCTAAACTTGAGGTATTAGCAACGGGGAATGGGCCATTGCTAAATCTCTCAGTCTTATTTCCCTCATACTAAAAATAACCTCAATGAATTAAAAACGAAAGAAGAAGATGATGCTTAGCTATCATGAGGGTAGAATTCAGGGACATTCAGATGGGGACCAGCATGCCTGCTGACCTTCAGCCTCTCCCAGTGTCCTCCCATTTTTCCTCATCTTTTCCCTTCTCTGCCTCCTCCCAATTCAAAACTAGTGAAAGGCTGAGACTGACTCTTAACATTGGGAGATAGTAGAGATTAAGCACATACACAATCTGTTTTGTACTTAATTATAAAACAGGAAAAATAACTCATTCCATACTTAGGGTAAAACAGGAATGCCAATGTTGCAATGAGTAGTAAATGAGGTGATTTATATAGAGTGCTGATATGGTAGCCATTATTATTAGCTGCTTCCATAAAATGGAGATTAGTTTTTGACATTAATGAAAGGAGTCCTTGCCCTAAAGATAACAAAAAGTACCTCCTGTAGATCAGTAAATTGTTGGTTTCTAACACCTGTTGAACAATAACAGACTAGCAGGATTCTTGTTGCCATTCCCTAAAGAGGAAAACCCAGATCATTAGTTCTCCAGGAATAGCAATAGTTCCCAGAAGAGCAACATCAGCATCACCTGGGAACTTGTTAGAAATGCAAGTTCTTGGGCCTCACCCATGTCCTACTGTATCAGAAACTCTGGGAATGGGCCCCTGCAATCTGTGTTTTAATAAGACCTCCAAGTGATGCTGATGCATGCTAAAGTGTAAGAACTATGACATACTGGAGTTTTAAGTGCTGTCACAAAAATCTTAATTCTGTGCAAGGCACATTTTTACCAAAAAAGTGCTATCCACATAAGTCTTATCAAATTTTTCATGTTTTTATCACAAATGTATAGTATACAATGTTCTTATGTTTTTGTTCTGTGCTTTGTGACAGTTTATATAATTATCTGAATAAAGAATCTGAAATTTTGGGATTCCATTTTAATATGATAATTTGTATTTTTGTCAAAACAATTTAAGTTAAATTATACTTTCTTGCACATAAGTATAATAAATCAATTGATTATTTCATGGAAAACATAAACCTGTTCATTTCTGGTTCTCTGAAATGGAGACAATAATAGTGGCTGGAATTGTCAGGACTAATTCTAAAGCAAACTCTAAAGCAAAAATAAACTCTATAGCAAGTAGCCTTTCTGGTCACCATGGAAAAGTGCCCCCTACTTCATTCCTACTTGTGTCAGCTTCTTCTGTTCTCATTCCAACACAATGTGGCCAAGGACAGATATGAGCATAAAGAATTGTCATTTGGCAAAACTTGTACAGGTTTAAAATAGTTCCTTATCTAGACCTCTAGGGCTTATTTCTTAGGATACTGAGGGCATGTCCTATGTTCTTTGGATCCGGATACAATCAGGACAACTGAAAGCTGTGATATGCTATGTGATCTTCACAAATTTACTTAATTTCTCTCTGCCTCAAGTTACTTCTCTGTAAGATGGGGATAATGGTTCTTACAGGATTGTTGCAGGAATTCTATATCTTACCACATGTAAAGTGCCTAGAGCAGTGACTGGCACTTAGCAATCACCCCATTCATGTTTATTTTTATTACAGAAATGTAGACTAATTTTAGCCCCAAACTCATTCCCTGCTTATCATTAATGGATAACAAACTACTGCAACCTAGGTTACCCCCACCACTATGACCCCTTGCCATCCTAGCACATTCAGGATCTTTGTAGGTCAGAGAATTCAAAGAAGAACACTGTATTAGAAAAAGAAAATTAGGATATTATTTAGTCAGCCAGTCAGTGAAATTAGCAAATATTTAGTGAGCAACTACTCTCTTTCAAGCACTGGATTACATCTGTGAGTAAAGTTGAACTGGGTTCTACCTTTATAAAAAGAGACCTAATGGGAAAGATAGGCATAGAAAAAAATAATAACACAAATACATAGCATACCTAATTACAAGTTCTGATTATTGCTACTAAGGAAAATTGTTCTGCCAAATGTGCAAAGGGGGAGGAACACGCAGCCAGAATTCATGTACTTTCTTACAAAGCATTGTCCTAAGCTGGTGGCAAATCCTGGTTGGGGAGACAGTGCTAGGGAGAAAAGCATGAGCCATTTCTAAAGCCATTCTTGTAGGTCACACTACCAGAATTTAGTTTTTATCTTGAAGGCAATGAGACACCTTTAAAAAATTTCCAATTTTGGAATGGTCAATCCTAGCTGCAGTGCATGAGGGCAAAAGTGCTAGAAGCCATTCTATTAAGTGAAGTATCCCAAGAATGGAAAAACAAGCACCACATGTACTCACCAGAAAATTGTCATTAACTGATCAACACCTAAGTGGACATATAGGAATAACATCTATTGGGCATTGAGCAGATGGAAGGGGGGAGGTGGGGATGGGTATATACATACATACTGAGTGTGATGGGCACCAACTGGAGGATGGAGATGCTTGAAGCTCTGACTCGAGGGGAGAAGAGGGGCAAGGGCAGTATATGTAACCTTAACATTTGTACCCCCATAATATGCTGAATAAATAAATAAATAAATAAATAAATAAATAAATAAATAAATAAATAAAGTGGTAAGGGAGACCAATTACGAGATCATTTTGATAGTTTGGTAAGAAATTATATGGTGGGTCCTGTTAGTAGTGTTACATGTATGTACACCTCGAGTATCCTTTCTTTAAGCCGATATGAGCAGGCAAACAAGGGTTATGATAAGATACTGCTTTGCAAACAATTCATCTTATTTGTTTTATTCTAACTGTATAAATACTACAGATTTGTTATAGAAATTTTAGAAAACGAAGAAGTATAATAAAGGAAATAAAAGTGACTATAATCCTTCACCTATCTGCAACTATAATCCTATGTCCAACTCAAATATTTTTTCCAATTACAAAAGGAGTACATTATCATTATATAATATATAATCATTATATCATTATAGTCAGTATATTATATCTTATAGTAATGTATATCATATATCATTATATATATAATGTGTAATCATATCATTATAAAAATTTTTTGAAATAAGATCCAATTTTCTTATAATCCTACAGCCCATCCTTTTTGTAGTGCTAAAATGTGTTTATTTCTGTGGTAAAGATGTGTGGCATGTGTCTTACAAAAATGTAAATGATAGTGTAAATATACTTGTGTATCCTATTTCTATACTTAATATTATTACATAAATATTTTCTGTAGTCATTGAGAATTCTTGAAAAGCTTAAATTTTAATGGCTATATAATGTCTATACCTGCTGCTATAACAAAATACTTTAGACTTGGTAGTTTATAAATAATAGAAACTTATTTCCCACCATTCTGGAGGCTAGAAGGTCCAAGATCAAACTGCCAGCAGATTTGGTATCTGGTGAGGACTCGTTCTCTGCTTCCAAGATGGTGACTTGTTGCTGTGTCCTCCAGAGGGGATGAACACTGTCCTCACATGGTGAAAAGGACAGAAGGGCAAAAAGGGCCAAACTTGCCCCCTCAATCCCTTTTATAAGGCCACTAATCTGATCTGTGTGGGTGGAGCCCTCATGACTTAATCACTTCCCCAAAGGCCGTACATCTTAATAGCATCACCTTGGGAGTTATGATTGCAATATATGAATTTGAGGGGGACACATGTATATAGACCATCGCAGTATGTCAGTCATATGTATGTACTATAATTTAGTTACCCAGTATCTTATTAGTGAACATTTAGATTCTTTTCAACTTTTTATCATTATATTTAAGTCTGAGATGACCTTCCTTTGTTTCTACTTCTGTTTTCTGGTAATAGAGACATTTACTCTTACTCTTGTGCTTGTTTACATGGTAAATGATATGGTAAAGCACTGTGGCCTCTGTAAGATATTATCCTGGCCTAGGAGTCTTTATTATTTTGCTCTAGCAAACCGAGATAATAGCTGATGGGGGTATGGAAACCATGTTATACAAAAGATGGATTAAGCAGTCAGTGATGTTTATGGGAGAGAACAGAAGGTGAGACATTTCAGAGATCATGGTATGGAAAGAGTAGACTTGCTTTATATTTCTCCAGAGGTTAGTTGTGGTAAAATTCTCAAAGAAGCATATTTCAGTTCAACATAGTAATAGCAAAATTTAAATAGTGTTTACTCTGTACCAAGTACTGTTCTAAGCATGTATTAAGTTACATAATCCTCTCAATATCTGATGTATTAAGTACTATCATTATCCCCATTTTACAAATGAGGAAACTGTGGCCCAGATAGGTTAAATAACTTGTGCAAGGTCTCACAGTTAGTAAATGGTGAAGCCAGTATTCATGGTATGCACACCCAGGCATTTGTAGCCCTAACTTATTTCAATTCTACAAACTTTTATTGTGTACCTGTCATATAACAGGCACTGTGTTCAGAACTGAAAGAATATAGATGATTGAAGTACTGACTAGACTCCTGATCTCAATGAGCTGACAGTAAAATGCACAAGACTGCCACGTAAAAAGAGAGGTGTAAAATAATGTGGTGAGCCATATGAGAGACATATATTAGTGTACTATAAGAGCCAGAAGAGGGCCTTTAACCCAAAGTGGAATTTGAAGGATGAAAACTAGAAGGCTTCATCTAGGCTCAGTGGGAAAATGCCATGTTTTATTAGCAATTCTACCATGGGCACAGGATACGGAGACAATCTTGCTTTATATTTATTGATTTGAGGCTGCACCCTTTTCTAAAATAATATGTCTAATAAAGGAATTCCTGAACTGAGAAGAGAATTGGATTGAATCATAGTTTGTGAAACTACAATTACTTAGACAAAAGAGTGGATGCCTGGGCTCTAGCAATCTATCCAGATGGGGAGGGCCCAGCGCAATTCAAAAAATCAAACCCAAAATACTCCCACTAAGAGATACACCAGCTCTCAAGAAATGTAGTTTGAACAAACCCAAAACACTAAAATGACAGAAGAATTCCGAAATTGAATTGTAAGAGGGCTCAATGATATGCAAGAAAAAAAGGATAATCAACACAAAGAAACTACAAAAAGATACAAGAATTGGAACAAAGATTCACTAAGGAGATCGAGATCTTGAAGATGAATCAATCTGATATCCCGGAATTGAAGAATTTATTCAGGGAAATTCAAAACACAGTAGAAAGACTCAAAAATAGGGAGGACCAAACAGAAGAAAGAATCTCAGAGGTAGAAGACAACTCGTTCAAATCAAATAAGTTAATGACACAAATAGAGCAGAAAAATAAAAGACATAAGCAAATCTTACAAGAATTGCGGGATTATATAAAGAAAAATAACCTGAATTCCGGAGAATGAGGAAGAAAAACCTAAGGGTTGGATGAGCTTTTTGAAGAAATAATTAAGGAAAACGTCCCAGGTCTAACCAGTAACATAGAATTAGAAATACAAGAGGTCAAAAGGACTCCTGGGAGATACAATGCAAACAGGAAAACAACACGGCATGTACTCATCAAACTGATCAAAATATCAACAAAAGAGACCCTCCAACAAGATGTAAGGTGAAAGAAACAAGTTACATACAAAGGAAAACCGATCTGAATAACGCCATATTTCTCAACTGAAACAATACAAGCAAGGTGAGACTGGGGCACCACTCTCACTCTTTTGAAACAAAATAACGCCCAGGCTAGAATCTTGTACCCTGAAAAACTAAGCTTTATATATGAAGGAGAAATAAAGACATTCTCAGACAAGCAAAGGCTCAGAGAATTCACCAAGACAAGGCCAGCCCTACAAGAAGTATTCAAAACAGTGTTACGCATAGAACACCATAATAAAAACTCACGAATAAAAAAACAACCAAAACCCAAGGATTAAAGGGCAGATATTACAATGGCTCAAGACAGAAATCAAAGCTACAAATACCAACCCAACAGAATGAGAAATAATCCACCTTACCTATCAGTTCTCTCAATAAATGTGAATGGCTTAAACTCTCCACTCAAGAGACATAGGCTGGCTGAATGGATAAGAAAATATAGGCAAACTGTATGCTATCTTGAGGAAATGCATCTAACATGCAAGGATGCATATAGACTAAAAGTAAAGGGGTGGAGATCAGTATTCCAATCAAATAGAAGCCAAAAGAAGGCTGCTGTGGCAGTTCTAGTTTCAGATGATTTAGTGTTTAAACCAACAAAAGTAGTGAAAGACAAAGAGGGTCATTATATAATGGTGAAGGGCACAGTCCAACAAGAAGAGATAACAATTTTAAATATATATGCACCCAACTTAGGTGCACCCAGATTCATAAAGCAAACCTTACTGGATCTACGCAAATTGATTAACAGCTACTCCATCATCACCGGAGATTTCAACACCCCACTGATGGCACAGGACAGATCATCCAAAGAGAAAATTAAGACAGAAATAAGGGACTTAAACAAAACTCTAAAACAATTGGGTCTGACTGACATTTACAGGACATTCTACACACAATCCAGTGAATATACATTCTTCTCATCAGCTCACAAGACATTCTCTAAGATTGACCGTATTCTAGGACACAAAGTAAGCATCAAGAAATTAAAAAAAAAGATCATAACATGTGTTTTCTCAGATCACAGTGGAATAAAAGTAGAAATCAACCCTAACAGAAACTCATTTTCTACACAAAACGTGGAAATTAACCTCTTACTGAATGATTATTTCATAAATGAAGATATCAAGATGGAAATAAAATAATTCTATGAACAGAATGACAATGGAGAGACAAGTTATCAAATCCTCTGGGACACAGCTAAGGCAGTCCTGAGAGGAAAATTTATTTCCATAAATGCCTTTAACCCAAAGTCAAAAAGATCACAAATAGACAATCTAATGAAATGACTCAAAGAGCTGGAAAAAGAAGAACAGACCAACCCCAAACCCAGCAGCAGAAGATAAATCAACAAGATCAAATGAGAACTAAATAAAATTGAAAACAAGAAAGCTATACAGGAGATTTATAAAACAAAAAGTTGGCTCTTTGAAAAAAATAAACAAAATAGACATGCTTTTGGCTAGGCTAACAAAAAGCAGAAAAGAGAAATCTCAAATAAGCTCCATGAGGAACAAAAAAGGAGCTATCTCAACTGATCCCAAGGAGATACAAAATATAATTTACCGAATACTAAAAAAATCTTTCTGTACACAAACTGGAAAATGTGGAGGAAATGGACAAATTTCTTGAAACAAACAGCCTCACTAGGATCAATCAGGAAGAAATATAATTCCTGAACAGACAAATCTCAACAGCTGAAATAGAAACAGCAATTAAAAATCTCCCTAATAAGAAAAGTTCCGGTCCACATGGTGTAACACCAGAATTTTACCACACTTACAAAGAAGTACTGGTGCCTATCTTGTAGAAATTATTCCACAACATCGAAAAGACTGGAAAGCTCTCCGATACCTTTTATAAAATGAATATTACTCTGATACCAAAACCAGGAAAGGATGCAACAAAAAAAGAAAACTACAGACGAATATCCCTATTGAATATAGATGCAAAAATTTTCAGCAAAATCCAAGCTAACCGAATCGAGATGCTTATCAAAAAATAATCCATCACGACCAGTGGGCTTCATTCCAGGGATGCAGGGATGGTTCAACATACATAAATCTATAAATGCAATTCACCACATAAACAGAAGCAAAACCAAAGCCCACATGATTCTTTCAATAGATGCAGAAAAAGCTTTTGACAAAATTCAAAACCCCTTCATGATACGAACACTTAAAAAAAATAGGCATAGAAGGAACATACCTAAAAATGATACAAGCCATATATGACAGACCCATAGCCAACATCATCCTGAATGGGGAAAAATTGAAAGCATTCCCACTTAGAAATGGAACCAGACAAGGCTGCCCACTATCTCCACTTCTATTCAACATAGTGCTGGATGTCCAGGCTACAACAATCAGACAGGAAAGTGGAATTAAAGCCATCCAAATAGGGACAGAAGAGATCAAACTTTCACTGTTTGCTGATGATATGATATTATATTTAGAAAACCTCAAAGATTCAAGGAAGAAACTCCTGGAACTGATAAATGAATTTAGTAAAGTCTCAGGATACAAAATCAATACACAGAAATCAGAGGCACTCATATACACCAACAACAATCCAATTGAGAACCAAATCAAAGGCTCAATTCCCTTCACAATAGTAACAAAGAAATGAAAGTACCTAGGAATATACTTAACCAAGGAAGTAAAAGACCTCTACAGGGAGAACTATGAAACACTGAGGAAGGAAATAGCAGAGGATGTAAACAGATGGAAATCCATACCATGCTAGTGGGTCGGCAGACTCAACATCATTAAAATGTCTATACTACCCAAACTGATCTATATATTCAATGCAATACCTATTAAAATCCCATCAGCATTCTTCACAGACATAGAAAAAATAATTTTACGTTTTGTATGGAACCAAAGAGGACCCTGAATATCAAAAGCAATTCTAGGCAACAAAAGCCAAATGAGAGGTATTAATATGCCAGATATCAAGCTATACTACAAATCTGTAGTAATTAAATCAATCTGGTATTGGTACAAAAATAGGAATATTGACCAGGGGAACATGTCTGAGAATCCTGATGTAAAACCATCCTAATATAGCCATCTAATCTTCAACAAAGCAGACAAAATCATACGCTCTGGAAAATAATCCCTTTTCAATAAATGATACTGGGAAAACTGGACAGCCACTTGTAGAAGGCTGAAGCAGGACTCACACCTTTCACCTCTCGCAGAAATCAACTCACGCTGGATAACAGACTTGAAGCTAAGGAATGAAACTATTAGAATTCTGGACGAAAATGTTGGAAACACTCTCCTAGACATCAGCCTAGGCAAAGAATTTATGAAGAAGACCCCAAAGCCAATCACAGCTGCAAGAAAAATAAATAAATGGGACATGGTCAAACTAAAAAGCTTCTCCACAGACAAAAAAATAGTCATGAAAGTAAACAGACAACCTACAGAATAGGAAAATATTGTTGCATTCTACGCATCTGATAAGGGGCTGATAACTAGAATATACTTAGAACTCATGAAAATCAGCAAGAAAAAATCAAATAACCCTATCAAAATGTGGACAAAGGATTTGAACAGAAACTTTTCTAAAGAAGACAGAAGAATGGCCAACAAACATATGCAAAAATGCTCAACATCTCTAATCATCAGGGAAATGCAAATCAAGACCACAGTGAGATATCACTTAACTCCAGTGAGAATGGCCTTTATCAAAAAGTCCTCAAAGAATAAATGCTGGCATGAATGCAGAGAGAGAGGAACACTCCTACACTGCTGGTGGTACTGCAAACTAGTTCAACCTCTATGGAAAGCAATATGGATTATACCTTCAAGCTATAGAAGTGGATCTACCATTTGATCCAGCAATCCCATTACTGGGCATCTACCCAAAAGATCCCATGACTCTCTACAAAAAAGACAGCTGCACTCGAATATTTATAGCAGCACAATTCATAATTGCAACTCTGAGGAATCAGCCCAAGTGTCCATGAATCCAAGAGTACATTAATAAAATGTGGTATATGTATACCATGGTGTACTATTCAGCTCTAAGAAACATTGGTGATATAGCACATCTTGTATTTTACTGGTTAGAGCTGGAACCCATACTACTAAGTGAAGTATCCCTAGAATGGAAAAAGAAACACCATATACACTCACCAGCAAATTGATATTAACTTAGCAGCACTTAAGTGGACACATGAGGACTACAGTAATAGGGTGGTAGAGGTGGGTGGGTGTATACATACATTATGAGTGAGATGTGCACCATCTGGGGGGTGGTCACGCTGGAAACTCAGACTTGTTGGGGGAGAGGGGAAAGGGCATTTTTTGAAACCTTATAATTTGTACCACCATAATATGCCAAAATAAAAAAAATTACAATAAAGTACAATTACTTAGTTTTACCCTCATGATTTAGACCATATCTGAGTTCCACTTGCATCATTATTTACTTAATATGCTTCTTTAAATGATCTGATTTATTTTACTAAAGTAAATTTCATCCAAAATAGCATTACAAGAAATGGAAAGCCGGTTTTACTCTCCATAAATAGAAGGTAACCATAAAAATAAATATAAATACCTACAATTAGAAAATATTTATTTAGGTAACACCTAAAGTAATCTTTCATGTCACACTGGTATGCATGTCATATGTTTAAAAACATTGGACTAAATAACCACTGCAAGCCTTTCCTACACTAACTTTGTGTGATTGGGTGAATAACTTTCCTGGTATATGCCTCCAATGTTTTATTTTTAGAGTATCTGTATATTTTATCTACTTGTTCACATATTTCTGATCATTTCATTTGTGTGTTTACACCATTTAAACAGGTTTCATTGTCTTTATCTCTATGACATGCTAATTAGACTGTCATCCCTGAGAAAATCATTTATCTCACCTTAGGAAGTGAATTACTACTGCTAATCTGTCTGCCTTATTCTTTTAAAGTCACTGCTGGCCTGGCTTTAGAAGGAGATACCCTGTCATTGTGGCTCCACAGTAGACTTTCCCCATTACACTTGTGGTATTGACTTGGGGGTGGGGGGGGAAGACTACGACAATGGAAGACCATTTGGACAAAGGAAGGACAGAGGAAATAAAAAAGAAATCTTAAGTACTTCAATAGGTGTGTTAGCTGAAAGGTTTTAAGAAGCACCAAAGACATACTCCCCACCCCCTTCTTTCTTCTCTCCCTTTTAATTTCTGAGGGAAGTAATAAGACTGTGATGGGCAGAAGGGTAAAGGTCTATCTGTTATTGGTTTGGGGGAAAGTGAGAGATGGACTCCACCCTTCTGTTGTGGAAGTGAGACCTGCTAGTGGTAAGTAACACAAGAACGATGAGCATGAGCCTGCCTTTAGAGGCTTTAGGCCCCTGACACCTCTCTGGATTAGCTCAGTGATAAAGAAGTTCCTGTTCTATTTTCACATTTCATTAAAGAATCTCATATATTTATTTGTTAAATATTAAGCATAAATACAAGTATTTTTCTTATATACTCAATAGGATACTTCCCTGACTCAAGAATATACATTTTGGGGACAAGGCCAAGGATGTTATCCCTTTCCTGCAGGTGAGGCTGAGGCTCACAGTTTTTCTTGTTTGAGTTGGTTGCTGATTATAAGGCCTCCTCCAATTTATGGGCATGGTAGTTTTTAGGATCTAAAATGGTGTGAAACATTCATGTATACCCAACTCCCTATCCCTAACACACACACACACACACACACACACACACACACACACACACACACACACACCTACCTATTCAAGCTCTTTGCTCATAAAGTTAGCAGCCTGAGGCACAACCAAATTTATAGGGCTCAGCAGGCCTGCTAGAACTTGTCTGGGATGGTGCTGTGCCAGAATTTGAAACCCTGGTCACATGCTCCTGGTTCATTGGCCATTGCCAAGGTGAATTGAATCATGCTTCTGAATGTCTTAAGCAAGCAGTTTAGTTGTTGATTTTTATAAATTGGTTTATTTACATATACAGATACAGAGGTTATGGAGAACATGGGACCATTGTCTCAACATCTATGGCCAGAGAGAGAATCAATTCAAAGCTGGTAGATTTCACAGCTGCCTTTGCTATGAAAAATAGTTAACCTTTACTGAGAGCTTTGTGCCAGGCACTGTGCTTTGTAGGCTGTAATCTCTTTAGGGGCTGATTTTGTAGGGCCTGAATCTTATACAATTTGTAGGATCCTCTTTAAGAAAAATACAATGATCCAAAAAAATAAATAAATGGAACCTGATCAAATTAAAAGGCTTCTGCAGAGCCAAAGAAACTGTCACAAGAGAAAACAGACAACCTACAGAATGGGAGAAAATATTAGCATGCTACACATACAATAAAGGTCTGATAACTATAATCTATTTAGAACTCAGGAAAATCAACAAGAAAGAATCAAAGAACCCTATCAAAAAATGAGGAAAGTACATAAACAGAAATTTTTCAAAAGAAGACAGAATAATGGCCAACAAACATATGAAAAAATGCTCTACATCTCTAATCATCAGGAAAATGCAAATCAAAACCACAATGAGATACCACTTATCCCCAGTGAGAATGGTCTTTATCAAAAAGTCCCAAAACAATAAATGTTGGCGTGGATGCGGAGAGATAGGAACATTCATACACTACTGGTGGGACTGCAAACTAGTGCAGCTTCTGTGGAAAGCAATATGGAGATACCTCAAAGAGATACAAGTAGATCTACCATTTGATCCAGCAATCCCATTATGGGGTATCTACCCAAAAGAACAAAAGACATTCTACGAAAAAGACACCTGCACTCGAATGTTTATAGCAGCACAATTCACAATTGCAAAGTTGTGGAAACAACCCAAGTACCCACCAATACATGAGTGGAGTAATAAAATGCAGTATATATATATATATATATATATATATATATATATATATATATATATATATCATGGAGTACCATTCAGCTCTAAGAAAGAATGGTGATATAGCACCTCCTGTATTATCATGGATGGAGTTGGAACCCATTCTATTAAGTGAAGTATCCCAAGAATGGAAAATAAGCACCACATGTACTCATCAGCAAATTGGTGTTAAGTGATCAACACCTAAGTTCACATATAGGAATAACTGTTATTGGGCGTTGGACAGATGGAAGGGGGGAGGCGGGGATGGGTATATACACACCTAATGGGTGCAGTGCACACCATCTTGGGGATGGACATGCTTGAAGCTCTGACTTGGGTAGAGCAAGGGCAATATACGTGACGTAAACATTTGTACTCCCATAATATGTTGAAATTTAAAAAAAGTCTAAAATCGCCACAGAAACTGATGAGGAAAGGCCAGGCCTTTCCACCTGGCAACCTGCTCTCCCACAGGCCTTGCCACCAGAGCCCAGCCCTGCAGCACTGGGGCAACCGTCCCACAGCTGATTCACTTTGGACTGCTCTGAATAAATGTTGTAGATTAGGAAAAAGAAAAAAAAATACAGTGTTCTATCCCTCCCAGAGTCCTGGAAAGAGGCCCCAAAACTTAAGCTTAATAAATTTTACTATAAAGCCACCTCCATGTCTTATTTAATCTTTTTGATAATTCTGTGATGTATTAGCAGTATATCATTAAGATAAATAAGTGAGAAAACTAATGTTTTGAGATAGATTTGAAGCCACTTGTCCAAGGTTGCACAGCTTGTAAGCTAAATCATTGTTTTATTACCACAACCTCCTTCCAGGCTTTCTCCTTTCAGCTAACTAGATTTTCTTCTTCAAAATATCCTATCCTTTGCTGGCAGTAAACTTAGCACTGTCCTCTGGGACATGTGAAGAAGTTCACATGGGTTCAACATTAGCAGAGGGGCAAAAGGTCTCCTTCTAGCTGAGCTAGCAGGAGGAATATGCCCTCTGGGGAACTGCAGAGCAAGAAGAAGAGTGGGTGAGGAGGATAATTTTGTTCCCACTAGGTCTGAGCTATGCCTCAGTTTTTGTTGTTCCATGCGTAACAGTGACTTAAGAATGTAGGTTTTTCTGTTTATATACTGCCTGACTTCCCTACCCAGTCTGGCCCCATAGCTTCACCCTGAGGGGCCCTAAACTCCCCTTCCATTTCCCCAGGCTTCCTTTCTTCATCCTATTCTTTGCCACTTTGCTCTCAGCCGCTGTTCCTCCAGCCTTATTGTTGTTCTTCTGGGAGCAGGGAGGGTGGAGTCCTCATATTGAGGCTTTTCCTCCTCCCCTCCCTCCAGCCCTAAGACTGGGCTCCACCATGGTAGTTTCTAAGCCAGCTTTCAGGAGGAAGAGGAGGAGGAGGAGAAGCTGGAAGATGAAGAGAAGAAAGAGGGGGAAGAAAGAACAGCATCTCCTGGGTCCTGACACAAGGAGTGTCTGCATACTTCTCAGCTGCCTACCATCAGGTTCCATGCTTAATTTAACTCTTATGCTCCTCATCTGTTTCTTTTGGTATACAGAAGAAAACAAAGGCTGCTTCTTTAAACAGTTGGTCTCCCTGAAGCCTAGGGTGTCATTAAAGGAGTGGAAGATATTGTAGGTTACCGTTTGGTTTATTTCTTAAGCCAGCTAAAAAAAGGGTAGCCTATGGTGCTTCTTAGAAAAAGAGGGAAATTGATCATGACTTCTAGTTCTCCATATCTGCTTCCTCACACCCTTTCCTGTTATACAGACAACACCAAATACATGCTGATTATTGATGTTTCAAGAGGCAAATCTTAATACTATAAAGGAAAAATTCTGCATTTGCCATTAACTGTGGTCATGGGGTACAGAGTTCCCTGTGAACCACCATTGGGTCTTAATTTGTACTAGACAGAGGCCATTCCTAAAAGACTTGAAGGAGATATGTGGACTAATAGGCTGTATATAGTGAAACTGAGGGCTCCTCCACGGGAGCTTCTTTGAGAGAATAGATGTTCTTACTTTTCTCCCTAACACCTAGCATTGTTCTTGATATAGCACAGACGCTCAATACAGTTTATTGATTAAATGGATGGAAAAATGGATAGGGAAGAATCTTGGAGGTTTTGTCCTAAGTTTCAATAATTTACTTCATGTTTTCCAAAAACTAAATTTACCACCCTAGGTGTAAATTTTCCCCAGAAATAAAGTTCAGGCAGTATTTAAAAAAAAAAAATAGGGTTTAATATAAATCAGTTAACAAGAAGTATTTTTAATAAAATATAAGCTTGTTTAGTTATCTGCATACGGATAGGTATTCTTTTCTTTCCCTTTATTTTATCATATTATGGGGGTACAAATATTGTTAGAGTTACATATATTGCCCCTCCCATTCCTGCCCCCGACCCCCACTCCCCGCCTTGCCAAAACATCAAGCGTGTCCAACCCCTAGGTGGTGCGCACCACACCTATTTTGTAAGTATATATCCTTCCTCCCCTCCCCCCTCCCATCTGCTCACCACCCAATAAAGATTTTTTTTCCTTTTTTGACCTTCTGGTTACATTGCATATCTTTGCTTTTCCCTACCAGGGGTTAGAGCTACTCCCCCCCCCACAATGCTTGCCACAACGCTAAAATGTGTATCTCCCCCTCCCCCAAACACTGGTGAACACTACCACCATTTGAGCACCATAGTTTTAATCAGTCAGTACCAATTTGATGGCGAGTAGATGTGGAGCCCATTTTTATTTATTTATTTTATTTTGGCATATTATGGGGGTACAGATTTTAAGGTTTCAATAAATGCCCTTTCCCCCCTCCCCCCACAAGTCTGAGTTTCCAGTATGACCATCCCCCAGATGGTGAACATCTCCCTCATTATGTATGTATATACCAGCAAAGTCTTAGCTAACCGAATCCAGACTCTTATCAAAAAAATAATCCATCACGACCAAGTGGGCTTCATCCCAGGGATGCTGGAATGGTTCAGCATATGTAAATCTATAAATGCAATTCACCACATAAACAGAAGCAAAAACAAAGACCACATGATTCTTTCAATAGATGCAGAAAAAGCTTTTGACATTATTCAACACCCTTTCATGACACGAACACTTAATAAAATAGGCATAGAGGGAACATACCTAAAAATGATACAAGCCATATATGACAGACCCATAGCCAACATTATACTGAATGGGGAAAAATTGGGAGCCCATTTTTTTTTATCTTGTGTCACCTCACTTTGGATAACCGGCTTAAGTTTAATCCAGGATAGCATAAAAGGTGCTAGCTCACTGTCATTTCTTAGAATTGAGTTGTATTCCATTGTGAGCATATACAAAATTTTAATTATCCACTCATGAGTTGACGGACACTTGGGTTGTTTCCATGATCTTGCAATAGTGAATTGTGCTGCCATAAACATTCGGGTGCAGATGTCTTTATAATAGAATATCTTATGCTCTTTGGGGTAGATGCCCAACAATGCTATTGCTGGGTCAAATGGTATTTCTATATGTAGCTGTTTGAGGTATCTCCAAATTCTTTTCCACAGAGGTTGCACTAATTTGCAGTCCCACCAACAATGTAAGAGTATTCCTGTCTCTCCACATCCTTGCCAGCATTTATTGTTTTGGGATTCCTCAATACAAGACATTCTCACTGGTGTTAGATGGTATCTCACTGTGGTATTGATTTGTATTTCTCTGATGATTAGATATGTTGAGCATTTTTTTGTATGTTTGCATGCCATTATTCTGTCTTCTTTGGAGAAGTTTCTGTTCATTTCCTTTGCCCATTTCTTGATAGGGTTGTTTGATTTTTCTTGTTTATTCTAGATAGATTCTTGTTATTAGACTTTAGCAGAAGTGTAGAGAGAAAATATGTTCTCTCACTCTGTGGGTTGTCTATTTGCTCTAATGATGGTTTCCTTAGCTGTGCAGAAACTTTTTAATTTGATGAGCTCCCATTTTTTTTTTATCTTTGATGCAGCGGTGATTGACTTGGGGGTCTTCTTAAAAATTATTTGCTAGACCAATGTCTGATAGGCTTTTCCCAACATCTTCTTCTAGGATTCTTTAGGTTTCATGCCTTAGGTTTAAATCTGTTATCCATCTTGAGTGAATTTTTGTGAGAGATGAGAGGTAGGGATCCTATTTCAATCTTCTGCATGTAGCTGTCCAATTTTCCCAGCACCATTTATTGAAGAGAGATTCTTTTCCCCTTTGTATATTTTTGTCTGCTTTACCAAAGATTAGGTTGCTGTATACTGATGGTTTCATCTCTGGTATCCCAGATCTATTCCAGATATCTATGCTTCTGTTCTTGTGCCAGTTCCAGGTTGATTTAACTATTATTGCTTTATACTACAGCTTGAAGTCAGGAAGACTGATGCCTCCCAGTTTGTTCTTTTTATTTAAGATTTCTTTGGCTATATGAGGTTTCTTCTGGTTCCCTAAAAAGTGCAGACTTATTTTTTCTAGATCTGTAAAGAATGCTGGTGATATTTTGATGGGGATTGCATTAATTCTGTAGATCACTTTAGGTAATATTGACATTTTAACGATATTGATTCTACCAATCCATGAACAAGGTAGATTTTTCCATCTGTTCAAATTATCTACAATTTCTTTTTTTTAGTCTTTCGTAGTTATCCTTGTATGTATCTTTCATTAAGCATACTCCTAGATATTTAATTTTCCTTGGGGCTATATTAAAGTGTAATGCCTTTTTGATTTGAGTTTCTGCTTGATGATTCTTGGCATATATGAATGCTTCTGATATGTGTATATTGATTTTATAACCTGAAACTTTACCAAATTTATTTATTAAATCTAGGAGTCTCATGGATGAATCATGGGGTTTTCTAGGTATAATATCATATCATCGGCAAAGGCGAGAGTTTGATCTCATTGCCCCCACTTGGATGCCCTTAATACCCTTCTCTTGATTGATTGCTATAGCTAGGACTTTGACCACTATGTTGAATGCAAGAGGAGACAGTGGGAATTCTTGTCTAGTTCCAGATCGAAGAGATAATTATTTCAATTTTTCCCCATTTAGAATGATATTAGCAGTGGGTTTGTCATAAATGGATTTGATAAGTTTAAGGTATGAACTCTCTATGCCTATTTTGTTAAGTTTTTTATCATAAAGGTGTGTTGGACTTTGTCAAATGCTTTTTCTGCATCTATTGCTAGAATCATATGGTCTTTGTTCTTGATTTTATTTATGAAGTGAATTGCATTTATAGACTTGTGTACGTTGAACCAGCCTTGCATCCCTGGAATAAAGCCTGCCTGGTCATGGTAAATTATTTTTTGATGGGCTGCTGAATTCTATTTGCTAGATTTTTATTTAGGATTTTTGCATCTATATTCATGAGGTATATTGGTCTTTAATTTTCTTTTTTTCTTACGTCCTTTCCTGGCTTTAGTATCAAGGTGATAATGGCTTCGTAGAATGAGTTAGGAAGGATACCATCCTTCTCAATGGTGTGGAATAGTTTCTGTAGTATAGGTATGAGTTCATCTTTGTATTTTTGGTAGAACTCTGAAGTGTAGCCATCTGGTCCAGGACTTTTCCATTTGGGGAGGTTTTTAATTACTGTTTCAATTTCTGAGCTTGAGATTGGTCTATTCAGGAACTCTGTTACCTCCTGGGTGAAGTTAGGGAGGTTGTGTGACTCCAGGAATTTGTCCATTTCATCTTCATTCTGTATTTTTTGGGCATATAGTTTTTTTATAGTAATCAAATATAATGTTTTGTATTTCTCTAGTGTCTGTTGTGCACTCTCCGTTTTCATTTCTTATTGAGTTTATTAGAGTCCTTTCCCTTTGAGTCCTTGTCAATCTAGCAAGAGGGCTATCAATTTTGTTTATCTTTCAATAAACCAGCTTCTGGTTTTGGTGATCTTTAGTATACTTCTCTTGTTCTCCATTTCATTCAATTCCAGTTTTATCTTCGTTATTTCTTTTCTTCTACTAGGATTGGAAGTTTGCTTTTCCTTTTCCATTTCCTTGAGCTTATTCATTAGGTTGTCAGTATCTAAGCTTTGTTTTTTTTGGATGTGAGCACTAATTGCTATTGTTTTTCCTCTCAGGTAAGCTTTTGCTCTATCCCACTGGTTTTGGTAACAAGTATCACCATTATCATTTTGTTCAAAGGAATTCTTGATTTCATTCTGAATTTATTCCTTGACCCAATAATTTTTCAATAGTAGATTGTTTAGTTTCCATGATTTTGTGAAGTATTGAGTGTTTCTATTGGAATTGAAGTGTAATTTTATCCCATTATGGTCAGAAAAGGTACAAGGGAGAATTTATATTTTCCTGAATATTTTCAGATCTGATTTGTGGCCTAGGATGTGATCAATTTTGGAGAAGGCTGCTGAGAAGAATGTAAATTGAACTTTATTTGGGTGGAATGTTCTATAGAAATCTATCAGACCTTTTGGATCAAGGGCTCTGTTTAGGTCCATTATTTCTTTGCTTATTTTCTCTTTGGAGGATCTATCCAGATCATTCAGTGGAGTATTGAAGTTCCCTGATACTATGGCAGTGTTGTGTAACATGGTGTTTAGATCAGACATGGTTTCCTTTATGTAATTGGGTGCTCATGCATTGGGTGCATGGATATTAAGAATTGTTAAATCTTCTTGTTGGATGTTCCCTTTCACCATTACAAAATGGCCTTGTTTATCCTATTTTACTTTTGCTATTTTGAAGCTTATGTTATCTGCAAATAGTATAGCTACCCCAGCTTTCTTTTGAATTCCATTTGACTGGATGATAGCTTTCCATCCCCTGACCTTCAGTCGGAAGATGTCTTTGTGGGTTAGATGTGTTTCCTGTAGACAGCAGATGCTAGGCTTGTGGAGTTTTTTCCACTCTGCCAACCTATGCCTCTTCAGAGGACAGTTTAAACCATTTACGTTTATTGAAAGGATTGAAATTGGAGGAAGACTACCATACATATTGTTGAGTGAAGACTTGTTGCTTTGTTTTACTCCTTGTGCCATCATGTAGATCGGCATCTAAACTTTAATTCTTTGAAGATTTTACTTTGAGGAGTTTTTATTGCCCCGTTTGGTTAGAAATGCAGGTCTGAGAACTTCATGTAGGGCTGGTCTGGACTTGGCATATTCATTCAGTGATTGCTTGTCTGAGGAGGTCTTTATTTCTCCTTCATACATGAAACTTAATTTTGCAGGATAAAGAATTCTAGGTTGGGCTTTGTTCTGTTTCAAAAGGTTAAGGATAGGCACCCAATCCCTCCTGGCTTGTAAGATTTCAGATGAGAAGTTAGTCTGATAGGCTTACCTTTATAGGTTAATTGTTGTTTTCATCTCACTGAACGGAGTATTGCTTCTTTCACATTTACTTTCGTCAATCTAATGACCATGTGACGATGTGATTGCCTTTTCATGTTGAGAATCCCAGGCATTCTGTGTGCTTCTTACATTTGGATATCAAGATTTCTGGCCAGGCCCAGCATGTTTTCCTCAAGTATTCCATGAAATAAGTTTTCTAGCCCTTTCGATTTTTCCTCTTCCCTTCCAGTATCCTGATCACCCTGAGGTTTTGCTTTTTTTACATGATCCCATACTTCTTGTCAGCTTTGGTCTTGTTTCTTGTTTCTGTGTTCTCTTTCTTTCTCTGATTTGTTTAGCACATAGGCATAATCATCAAGCTCTGAGATTCTTTCCTTTGCATGGTCCATCCTGTTCTTGATGCTTTCTACTGTATTATGGAGGTCCTTGATTGTTTCCTTCATTGCCAAGATTTCTGCTTGTTTCTTCTGAAATATTTCAATTTCTTTGGAAGATCTTTCATTCATTTCCTGTATTGTTCTTGAGGTTTCTCTGTGTTCTGATTCTAATTTCTCTTCAATTCCATTGAGCTTTCTGACAATCCATATTTGAAATTCTTCTTCTGTCAGTTTAATCATATCGTGTAGGTTGGTCTCGTTTGATCGAGGTTGATTATTATCTTTTGGAGGTGACTTTTCTATGCTCCTTCATGTTTCCTGTAATCTTCTGCTGGTTCTTTCTCATCTGGGTGTTTTGTCGAGGACCAGAGGTGCTGGAGCTGGTCCAAATTTAGCCAATTTATTGGCTAAATTCTGGTGTTCCTAAGGATTGATCTATGGCAGGGCTGGGTGTATATGGTCTGGTCCTGTAGTGGCTTAGAGGATTTTGATTCTGTTAGGTAGTCTTGGTCTAATGTCTTGACCTTGTGTCTATTGAGATTAATAGGTTTAGACCCCTTGCTCAGAGATTTGGAGGTTAGATAACTCTTGTGAGCACAAGTTCACTCTCAGCCCCTAGATTGAAAAGGGAGGCACTATGATAGGGTGTGAGATACTCTGTCCAGAAACAGACTGGCTGGGCAGCTGGACTCACCAATCTCCGTCTTCTGCCGCTTAGTTACACAAATGGAGATAAGCAGCAGGAACAGGAACAGTTTTTATCTAAGCTCTGCCCCAAGGTGGGGACAGAATCTTTGGTGCCATGGCCTGGCCCGAAGTCGCAGGAGGGTGTCGGCGGTAAAGTCTCTCAAACTTATAATTACAAAAGGCAACTTCCTTCGCAGCTCGGCCTTTCCCAGGCTTCTTTCCCAGGCAGTCTCTGCTCTCTGGACACAGAGTATGGGGGATTGTGCAGAGAGAGACTGTCCAGAAGCCAGCAGGCGGGGCAGCCGGACCTACCAATCTCTGTGTTCTGCCTCTTTAATTGCACAAATGGAGATAAGCAGCAGGAACGGGAACAGTTTCTACCACAGTTCCACCACAAGGCAGGGACAGAATCTTTGGAGCCAAGGGACTGGCCCCAAGTTGCAGGAGGGTGAGGGTTGTAAAGTCTCTTTACGTTATATCCACAAAAGGCAGCCTCCTTTATGGCTTGGCCCTGCCCGGGTGGGCTCTGCTCTCTCAGCACAGAGTTTGTGCCACTTGTGCAGTGAGAGGCCATCCAATATTAGATTGGTGGAGCAGAGGCACATACCAGCACTCTCTCTGCACCTCTCCTCTAAACACCAAATTCAAGGCAGCCTGCTGGAATGGGGATATGGGATCAGTGTTGGAGGAGCAGAGGGAAGGGAGTCTGATGGATCAAGGAGTCTAGCTTTCCACACTCTGTCCACTCAGTGCTATCCAAAAACTCAACTATATCCAATATAAAAGCCTCCTTTTGTATATACTCCCCTTAACCTGGACCTGGAAGTGTTCTACAGGGAGATGCCACATGGAGAGTGGCTGCTGGGTTCGGACCCACCCCCACCTTAAGCTGCCTCAGCTGTGTGCTCTAGAGAGCTAAAAATGTTCCCTACTCTAGTCTCCTCTCCACACAGCTTTGCCCAGCACTACCTCTTTCCACCAACTTCAGGCCCTTCATGGCCTACGTGGATGTGGAGCTCAGTGTAGGAGGGGGCGTCTCTCAGCACCAGGTAGGGCTGATGCCACTGCCAGCCGGAAGCGGCTTAAATCATGCCTCACACCCTCCCTGTTGTATATCTCTGATTCTCCAGGTTTTGTGGGAGAATAACCGATTCACCTGTGCTTTAGGCTGTAGACTGTCTTATCCCTTCATTTCCCAGAGGGTGTCTATAGGCTTGGGAAGATGGCCTGTTGAAGTGCAGATCACTCACGTGTGGTTGTCCATTTTCTTCACTTTCTGCTCTGAGGGTAGGGAGCCAGGAGGACACCCCTACTATGCCATTTTTCACAATCCTGGATAGGTATTCTTGATAAGCTTTTCAAAATTGAACAAGGAACTGATGACTTTAAGGCACACCTACTCTAGACAAAGAAGTCTAGTGGCTACTCTTTTCAAAATTTTACTTGAGTTATGTACTCATCTTCATCTGCATATTACAAAAATGAATTCATTCTTGATGTTAATAGTTCAATGTCCTTCACACACTTCAGTCTAAGAGAAAACCTTCTAGTGTTGCTGAAAATAGCCTTGGTTGTAGTGGTGAGAATCCTACATTGAATAATACTCCCCCAATTTTATACACTAAGAAACTAAGACTCCAAGGGATAAAGTGATTCATTTTTTAAAGAATGTGTAAAGAATTGTACATTTGTCTATATGGTTCCATGTTAACATATCTCATCTTGGAAGCTGGGCAAGCATGCAGGTCATGGTAAAGAGATATGGTACAGGGAATTGATGAAAATGGCGGAGTAAGGGTGCCCTCATGGCTCTCTGCTCCCAGAGCGAAAAGTGAAGAAAGTGGATAGCCACACTCGAGCAAACTGCACTTCCACGGGGCCAGCTTCGCAAGCCTGCAGACGTCAACCAGGAATCGGAGGGATAAGACCATTTGCAGCCTAAAGCAAAGGTGAACCGATTATTCTTCCACAAAAATCAGGGATTCGGAGGCACACAACAAGGAGGGAGTGAGGCATGGTTTAAGCCACTGCCGGCTGGCAGTGGTGCCATCCCTACCCGGTGCTGACAAACACCCCCACCTACACCGAGTTCAACTTCCACGTAGGCTGGGAGGTGCCTGAAATTGGTGAGAAGTGGCAGCATTGGACAAAGCCGTGTGGAGAGGAGACTAGAGCAGGGAACACTCTGAGTTCCCCAGAGCACACAGCAGCGGCAGTATAAGGAGGGGGAGGGTCTGAGCCCAGCAACCACTCTCCGTGCAGCAGGAACCAGGCCCATTGGGCATCTTCCTGCAGAACACTCCCAGGTCAAGGTTAAGGGGAGTTTACACATAAGGAGGCTTCAACTTTGGATATAGAGGAGGTTTGAGATTGCACTGAGAAGTCAGAGTGTGCAAAGTTAGATTCCTTGATCCATTAGGACCCCCCTCCCTCTGGCCCTCCAGCACCACTCCCGCCCCCGCATTCCGGCGTTGACTTGCCATTCCAGCGCTGACTTGGGCTCGGGGTTCAGAGGGGAGGCGCAGAGAGAGCGCTGGTATGCGCCCCTGCTCCACCAATTTGATATTGGACCGTCACTTGCTGCACAAGTGGCACTGACTCTGTGCTCAGAGAGTGGACCCTGACTGGATGGGGCAGTACTACAGGGGAGATTGCCTTTGGCGGATTTAAGGCAGAGAAACATTGCCTTCCACACTCTCCTGCAAGCTGGAGCCCTACCCTAGGCTCCAAAGTCTCTGTCCCAGGCTTGGGGGCGGAGCTGAGATAGGAACTGTTCTCATTCCTGCTCCTTATCTCCACCTGTGTAATTAAGGAGACAAAAGACAGGGATTGGTAGGTCCTATTGCCTGCCTGCCTGCTACTGGTCAGTCTCTCCCTGAACAGGTCTCCCTCGCGCTGTGCCCAGAGTGCGGAGCCCGCATGCGCAGAGCAGGGCCTCATAGGAGGCTGCCTTTAGTGGTTATAAGGCAGAGATATTTTTTTTTTTCTATTTTTTTTTTGAGACAGAGTCTCACTATTTTGCCCAGGCTAGAGTGAGTGCCGTGGCATCAGCATAGCTCACAGCAACCTCAAACTCCTGGGCTCAAGCAATCCTACTGCCTCAGCCTCCCGAGTAGCTGGGACTACAGGCATGTGCCACCATGCCCGGCTAATTTTTTACATATATAAATCAGTTGGCCAATTAATTTCTTTCTATTTTATAGTAGAGATGGGGTCTTGCTCAGGCTGGTTTTGAACTCCTGACCTTGAGCAATCCGCCCGCCTCAGCCTCCCAGAGAGCTAGGATTACAGGCGTGAGCCACCGCGCCCGGCTAAGGCAGAGATATTTTATGACCATGACATCTGGGGATTTGGGCTAGGCCTTTGGCTCCAAAGTTTGTATCCCCGCTTTGGGGGCGGAGCCAAGATAGAAGCTGTTCCCATTCCTGCCGCTTATCTCCACCTGTGGATAAAGAGACACACGACAGGGCCTGGTGGGTCTGGCTTCCAGCCTGCCGGCATGCTTCAGGACAACCTCTCACTGCACAGGTCTCCCGTGCTCTGTGTCCAGAGTGCAGACCCCGACTAGATAGGGCCTATCCCAGTAGGAGGCTGCCCTTAGTGGCTATAAGGCAGAGAGACTTTACGTCCACCATGGTCCTGTGTCTGGTGGCTGAGCCTTTGGCTCCAAAGTCTCTGTCCCCACCTTGGGGGCAGAGCTGAGATACGAACTATTCCCATTCCTACCACTTATCTCCACCTGTGTAATTAAAGAGACAGAAGATGGGGATCCCTGGGTCTGGCTACCAGCCTGCTGGCTTCAGGCCAGTCTCTACCTGCACAGGTCTCCTGCGCTCGGTGTCCAGGCCCTTGAGTTTTCCTGGGCAGGGCCAAGCCTAGTAGGAGGGTGCCTTTGGTGAATACAAGACAGGGAGACTTTACAACCCACACACTCTGGTGACTTGGGGCTGGGGCTTCGGCTCCAAAGTTTCTAGCCTCCCTTGGGGGTGGAGTTGAGATATGAACTGCTCCCATTCCTGCCATCTCTCTCCACCTGTGTAATTAAGCAGGCAGAAGACGAGAAGCCACCGGAGCAGCCCAGAGACCAGCGGGAAGGGTAGGGAAATTGGCTGTTTCCCCTCCACTAATCTGGGACTGCTGGAGGGCTCCCCAGTGGTTAGAGAGACCCGCAGACACCAGCCCAGTGACAGCTGCCACCAGTGAGTAACACCACCTACCGGCTCAGAAACTAAAAAAGACGTGTGAATACCCAAATGAAAACCTAAACGAAATAAACAACAACTGAGCGAAATGGGAAGAAATCAGCAAAGGAACTCCGGAAATATGAAGAAACAAATGGAAAACACAGCCTCAAAGAGGAGCACCAGCCTCTTAGAAATAGACAACAACCAAAACCTGGCAACCAAAATGACAGAAGAGGAATTTCGAATGTGGATCATAAGAACATTCACCCACCTGCAAGAACAACTCAATAACCAACACAAAGAAACCAAAAAAGCCTCCAGGATATGGAACAAAAGTTCACTAAAGAGATCGACACAGTTAAGAAAATTTTAACCGAATTCCTAGAGATGAATAATCAACTGAGAGAATTACAAAATACTGTGGAAAGTCTCAAGAACAGGGTAGATCAAACAGAAGAAAGAATCTCAGAGATTGAAGATAACACCTTATAATTAAATAAATCAGTCACAGAGATAGAGCAGAGAAACAAGAGAAAAGAACAAAGCCTACAAGAGCTGTGAGATTATGTGAAGAAACCTAATGTGAGGGTCATAGGGTTACAAGAAGGGGAAGAAGACAACACCCAAGGGTTGGAGAAGCTGTTTGAAGATATAATAGGGGAAAATTTCCCAGGCCTTGCTCAAAATCTCGATATACAAGTTCAAGAAGCTCAGAGGACCCCTGGGAGATTCAATGCAAACAGGAAGACGTCACGACATGCAGTCATCAGACTGACCAAAGTATCAACTAAAGAGGCCCTTCTAAGAGCTGTAAGAAGAAAGAAATAAGTAACTTACAAGGGAAAGCAAATTCGAATAACACCAGAATTCTCTAAAGAGACTTTACAAGCAAGGAGAGACTGGGGCTCCATTCTCATTCTTCTGACACAAAACAATGCCCAGCCTAGAATCTTATTCCCTGAAAAACTAAGCTTCATATATGAAGGAGAAATAGAGATATTCCCAGGCAAGCAAAGCCTCAATGAATTCACCAAGACAAGAACAGCCCTACAAGAAGTATTCAAAACAGTGTTACACACGGAACACCATAATAGAAATGCACGAATATAAAAATAACCAAAACTCAAAGATTAAAGGCCAGATATCACTATGGCTCAAGAGAGAAATCAAGGCAACAGCATCCAACCAAACAGAATGAACAGCAATCTACCTTACCTATCAATTCTATCAATAAACATGAATGGATTAAACTCTCTACTCCAGAGACATAGGCTGGCTGAATGGATAAAGAAATACAGGCCAAGTATATGCTGTCTTCAGGAAACACATCTAACATGCAAGGATGCATATAGACTAAAAGTAAAAGGGTGGAGATCAGAATTCCAGGTAAGTGGAAGCCAAAAGAAGGCTGGTGCGGCAGTTCTAATTTCAAATGATATAGTTTTTAAAGCAACAAAAGAAGTGAAAGACAAAGATGGTCATTATATAATGGTGAAAGGCACAGTTCAACACGAAGAGATAACAATTTTAAATATATATGCAACCAACTTAGGTGCACCCAGATTCACAAAGCAAACCTTACTGGATCTAAACAAATTGATTAATAGCAATATCATAATCACTGGAGATTTCAACACCACACTGACGGCACCAGACAGATCCTCCAATCAGAAAATTAACAAAGAAATAATGGACTTAACCAAAATTCTAGAACAATTGGGTCTGACTGACATTTACAGAACATTCTACCCAAAATCCACTGAATATACGTTCTTCTCATCAGCTTACGGGACATTCTCTAAGATTGACCATATCTTAGGACACAAAGTAAACCTCAGGAAATTTAAAAAAATAGAAATCATGCCATGTATCTTCTTAGATCGCAGTGCAATAAAAGTAGAAATCAACCGTAACAGAAACTCACATTTTTACACAAAAAGGTGGAAATTAAACAACTTCCTACTAAATGATTACTTCATAAATGAAGAAATCAAGATGGAATAAAAAAAATTCTATGAAGAAAATGACAATGGAGAGACAAGTAATCAAATCCTCTAGGACACAGCTAAAGCAGTTCTGAGAGGAAATTTTATCTCCATAAATGCCTATAACCAAAAGTCAAAAACATCACAAATAGACAATCTAAAGAAACAAAACAAAGAGCTGGAAAATGAAGAGTAGACCAGCCCCAATCCCAGTAGAAGGAGTGAAGTCAACAAGGTCAAATCAGAACTAAACGAAATTTGAAACACGGAAGCTACTCAGGAGATTAACAAAACAAAAAGTTGATTCTTTGAAAAAATAAACAAAATTGACATACCACTGGCTAAGCTAACCAAAAGCAGAAAAGAGAAATCTCTAATAAGCTCCATCAGGAATAAAAAAGGAGATATCACAACTGATCCCAAAGAGATACACGATATAATTTATGAGTACTACAAAAATCTTTATTCACACAAGCTGGAAAATATGGAGGAAATGGACAAATTTCTAGAAACACATAGCCTCCCTAGGCTCAATCAGGAAGAAATAGATTCCCTGAACAGACCAATCTCAACAGCTGAAATGGAAACAGCAATTGAAAATCTCTCTAAAAAGAAAAGTCCTGGTCAGGATGGCTTCACACCCGAGTTTTACCACACTTACAAAGAAGAACTAGTATCTATCTTGCAGAAACTATTCCACAACATCGAGAAGAACGGAAACCTCCCGACACCTTTTATGAAGCGAATATTACTCTGATACCAAAACCAGGAAAGGATGCAACAAAAAAGAAAACTACAGACCAATATCCCTAATGAATATAGATGAAAAATTTTCAACAATATCTCAGCTAACCGAATCTCCTACGCTTATCAAAAAAATAATCCATCACGATCAACTGGGCTTCATTCCAGGGATGCAGGGATGGTTCAACATACGTAAATCTATAAAGGCTATTCACCACAAAAACAGAAGCAAATACAAAGACCACATGATTCTCTCAATAGATGCAGAAAAAGCTTTTGACAAAATTCAATACCCTTTCATGATACGAACACTTAAGAAAATAGGCATAAAAGGGACATACCTAAAAATGATACAAGCCATATATGACACACCCATAGCCAACATCATACTGAATGGGTAAAAACTGAAGGCATTCCCACTTAGACTCGAACTAGACAAGGCTCCTCGCTATCTCCACTTCTGTTCAACATAGTGCTGGAATTCCTGGCTACAGCAATCAGATATGAAAGTCAAATTAAAAGTATCCAAATAGGGGCAGAAGAGATCAAACTTTCACTGTTTGCTGATGATATGATACTATATTTAGAACACCCCAACGATTCAACCAGGAAACTCCTGGAACTGATAAATGAATTTAGTAAAGTCTCAGGATAAAAACTCAATCACAGAAATCAGAGGCATTCGTATGCCACAACAACAATCAAATTGAGAACCAAATTAAAGACTCAATTCCCTTCACAATAGCAACAAAGAAATTCAAATACCTAGGAATATACGTAACCAAGGAGATAAAAGACCTCTACAGGGAGAACTATGAAACACTGAGGAAAGAAATAGCAGAGTATGTAAACAGATGGAAATCCATACCATGCTCGTGGATCAGCAGACTCAACATCATTAAAATGTCTATACTACCCAAACTGATCTACAGATTCAATGCAATACCTATTAAAATCCCATTAGCATTCTTCACAGATTTAGAAAAATAATTTTACACTTTGTATGGAACCAAAAAAGACCCCAAATATTAAGAGCAATTCTAGGCAACATAAACAAAATAGGAGGTATTAATATGCCAGCTATCAAATTATACTACAAAGCTGTAGTAATTAAAGCCATCTTGTATTGGCACAAAAATAGGAATACTGACCAGAGAAACAGATCTGAGAATCCTGATATAAAACTATCCTCATATAGCCATCTAATCTTTGACAAAGCAGACAAAAAAATACGCTGGGGAAAAGAATCCCTTTTCAATATATGATGCTGGAAAAACTGGATAGCCACTGTAGAAGGCTAAAGCAGGACCCACACCTTTCACCTCTCACAAAAACCAACTCACGCTGGATAACAGACTTAAACCTAAGGTATGAAACTATTAGAACTCTAGAGGAAAAAGTTGGAAACACTCTCCTAGACATCGGCCTGGGCAAAGAGTTTATGAAGAAGTCCCCAAGGGCAATCACAGCAGCAACAAAAATAAATAAATGGGACATGATCAAACTACAAAGCTTCTGCACAGCCAAAGAAATAGTCATGAAAGTAAACAGACAACCTACAGAATGGGAGAAAATTTTTGCATCCTATGCATCCGATAAGGGACTGATAACTAGAATATACTTAGAACTCACGAAAATTAGGAAGAAAAAATCAAATAACCCCATTAAAAGTGAGCAAAGGACTTGAACAGAAATTTTTCTAAAGAAGACAGAAGAATGGCCAACAAACATATGAAGAAATGCTCAACATCTCTAATCATCAGGGAAATGCAAATCAAAACCACAATGAGATATCACTTAACCCCAGTGAGAATGGCCTTTATCAAAAAATCTCCAGACAATAAATGCTGGCGTGGTTGCGGAGAGAGAGGAACACTCCTACACTGCTGGTGGGACTGAAAATTAGTTCAACCTCTGTGGAAAGCAATATGGAGATACCTTAAAGCGATACAAGTGAATCTACCATTTGATCCAGCAATCCCATTGCTGGGCATCTACCCAAATGATCCAGTGACACTCTACAAAAAAGACACCTGCACTCGAATGTTTATAGCAGCACAATTCATAATTGCAAGGCTGTGGAAACAGCCCAAGTGCCCATCAATCCAAGAATGGATTAATAAAATGTGGTATATGTATACCATGGTGTACTATTGAGCTCTAAGAAACAATGGTGATATAGCACGTCTTATATTTTCCTGGTTAGAGCTGGAACCCATACTACTAAGTGAAGTATCCCAAGAATGGAAAAACAAGCACCAGATATATTCTCCAGCAAACTGGTATTAACTGAGTGGCACCTAAGTGGACACATAGGTGCTACAGTAGTAGGGTATTGGGAGATGGGAGGGGGGAGGGGGGCGGGTATATACATACATAATGAGTGAGATGTGCACCATCTGGGGGATGGTCATGATGGAGACTCAGACTTTTGGGGGGAGGGGGGGAAATGGGCATTTATTGAAACCTTAATATCTGTACCCCCATAATATGCCAAAATAAAAAAAAATTAAAAAATAAAAAAAATGTAAACATTTATGTACTTTTTTTCATTTTCTAACAAAAGGAACCCTAAAAACATATATAGAGATTTCACATTTACATCTTATAAATAATTTTTACATGTTTTGTCATGATTGGTCTTCATGACAGCTGTACGAGGGAGCAGGGCTAGACTGATGCATTCCCATTTTGCAGATGAGAAAACCGAGGCATAGAAAGGTCAAATGACTTGCCCAAAGTCATAAAACTCTACTCTGGGCCAATCACCTCATGTTTTTATTACCTCACACTACTTCACTACTTCTGCTTAGCTGGTTGTTATAGTAATCATGTAATACTCAATTTCAGTCTTTCTGTCACTGCCATTTACTCATGCTATGTGTTGCCAGCCTTCACTTCTTTTTGTGGTAATACATTCTCTCCTCTTAAATTCCTGTTCTTTTTAGCATCCCAGTTGGTCCCCACTTCCTTTTATCTCATTTCAGATAACTGAGAAGGCAAACTACAGGGGCTTCCTGTTTGGGAGTCACTTCTGAGTACTTGCTATGGTGATGGTTACTGTAATTTGGACAAGGTACCTCAGACACCCTTTAGCTTTTGTTTATTTTGAAACTCCTGAATAAGAAAGTCATAGAGAGCTGCCTAATGAAATGCCACAATTGGGTGTTCGTAGAGATTAGGTTTTCCAGTGGTGCCTATGGTGATAGGTGTGAGCCTAATTGGAGGAAATGGGAGAAATTGGAGGTTCACTTTTTTTTTTAATTATTTTTTTTATTTTGGTATATTATGGGGGTACAGATTTTAAGGTTTCAATAAATGCTCATTTCCCCCCCTCCCCCCAAAAGTCTGACTCTCCATCATGACCATCCCCCAGATGGTGCACATCTCACTCACTATGTATGTATATACCCGCCCCCCTCCCCCTCCCACCTGCCCAATACCCCATTACTGTAGCACCTATGTGTCCACTTAGGTGCTACTCAGTTAATACCAGTTTGCTGGAGAATATATCTGGTGCTTGTTTTTCCATTCTTGGGATACTTCACTTAGTAGTATGGGTTCCAGCTCTAACCAGGAAAATATAAGATGTGCTATATCACCATTGTTTCTTAGAGCTGAATAGTACTCCATGGTATACATATACCACATTTTATTAATCCTTTCTTGGATTGATGGGCACTTGGGCTGTTTCCACAGCCTTGCAATTATGAATTGTGCTGCTATAAACATTCGAGTGCAGGTGTCTTTTTTGTAGAGTGTCACTGGATCATTTGGGTAGATGCCCAGCAATGGGATTGCTGGATCAAATGGTAGATTCAGTTGTATCGCTTTAAGGTATCTCCATATTGCTTTCCACAGAGGTTGAACTAGTTTGCAGTCCCACCAGCAGTGTAGGAGTGTTCCTCTCTCTCCGCAACCACGCCAGCATTTATTGTTTGGAGATTTTTTGATAAAGGCCATTCTCACTGGGGTTAAGTGATATCTCATTGTGGTTTTGATTTGCATTTCCCTGATGATTAGAGATGTTGAGCATTTCTTCATATGTTTGTTGGCCATTCTTCTGTCTTCTTTAGAAAAATTTCTGTTCAAGTCTTTTGCCCACTTTTTAATGGGGTTATTTGATTTTTTCTTCCTAATTTTCGTGAGTTCTAAGTATATTCTAGTTATCAGTCCCTTATCGGATGCATAGGATGCAAAAATTTTCTCCCATTCTGTAGGTTGTCTGTTTACTTTCATGACTATTTCTTTGGCTGTGCAGAAGCTTTGTAGCTTGATCATGTCCCATTTATTTATTTTTGTTGCTGCTGTGATTGCCTTTGGGGACTTCTTCATAAACTCTTTGCCCAGGCCGATGTCTAGGAGAGTGTTTCCAACTTTTTCCTCTAGAGTTCTAATAGTTTCATATCTTAGGTTTAAGTCTGTTATCCAGCGTGAGTTGGTTTTTGTGAGAGGTGAAAGGTGTGGGTCCTGTTTTAGCCTTCTACAGGTGGCTATCCAGTTTTCCCAGCACCATTTATTGAAGAGAGATTCTTTTCCCCAGCGTATGTTTTTGTCTGCTTTGTCAAAGATGAGATGGCTATATGAGGATGGTTTTATATCAGGATTCTCACATCTGTTCCACTGGTCGATATTCCTGTTTTTGTGCCAATACCATATTGTTTTAATTACTACAGCATTGTAGTATAGTTTGATATCTGGCATATTAATGTCTCCCATTTTGTTTTTGTTGCCTAGAATTGCTCTTGATATTCGGGGTCTTCTTTGGTTCCATACGAAGTGTAAAATTATTTTTTCTATATCTGTGAAGAATGCTGATGGGATTTTAATAGGTATTGCATTGAATCTGTAGATCAGTTTGGGTAGTATAAACATTTTGATGATATTGAGTCTGCCGATCCACGAATATGGTATGAATTTCCATCTGTTTACATCCTCTGCTATTTCCTTCCTCAGTGTTTCATAGTTCTCCCTGTAGAGGTCTTTTACCTCTTTGGTTAAATATATTCCTAGGTACTTTAATTTCTTTGTTGCTATTGTGAAGGGAATTGAGTCTTCGATTTAGTTCTCAATTAGATTGTTGTTGGCGTATATGAATGCCTCTGATTTCTGTGTATTGATTTTGTATCCTGAGACTTTACTAAATTCATTGATCAGTTCCAGGAGTTTCTTGGTTGAATCCTTGGGGTTTTCTAGATACAATATCATATCATCAGCAAACAGTGAAAGTTTGATCTCTTCTGCCCCTATTTGGATACCTTTGATTCCATTTTCCTGTCTGATTGCTGTAGCCAAGACTTCCAGCACTATGTTGAACAGAAGTGGAGATAGTGGGAAGCCTTGTCTGGTTCCAGTTCTAAGTGGGAATGATTTCAATCTTTCCCCATTCAGTATGATGTTGGCTATGGGTCTGTCATATATGGCTTGTATCATTTTAGGTATGTCCCTTCTATACCTATTTTCTGAAGTGTTCGTATCATGAAAGGGTGTTGAATTTTGTCAAAAGCTTTTTCTGCATCTATTGAAAGAATCATGTGGTCTTTGTTTTTGCTTCTGTTTATGTGGTGAATTGCATTTATCGATTTATGTATGTTGAACCATCCCTGCATCCCTGGGATGAAGCCCACTTGGTCGTGGTGGATTATTTTTTTGATAAGTGTCTGGATTCGGTTAGCTAAGATTTTGTTGAAAATTTTTGCATCTATATTCATTAGGGATATTGGTCTGTAGTTTTCTTTCATTGTTGCATCCTTTCCTGGTTTTGGTATCAGACTAATATTCGCTTCATAAAAGGTGTCGGGGAGGTTTCCGTTCTTCTCGATGTTGTGGAATAGTTTCTGCAAGATAGGTACTAGTTCTTCTTTGTAAGTATGGTAAAATTCGGGTGTGAAGCCATCTGGACCGGGACTTTTCTTTTTAGGGAGATTTTTAATTGCTGTTTCTATTTCAGCTGTTGAGATTTGTCTGTTCAGGGAATCTATTTCTTCCTGGTTGAGCCTAGGGAGGCTGTGTGTTTCTAGAAATTTGTCCATTTCCTCCACATTTTCCAGTTTGTGTGCATAAAGATTTTTGTAGTATTCATAAATTGTATCTTGTATCTCTTTGGGATCAGTTGTGATATCTCTTTTTATTGCTGATGGAGCTTATTAGAGATTTCTCTTTTCTGCTTTTCGTTAGCTTAGCCAATGGTGTGTCAATTTTGTTTATTTTTTCAAAGAACCAACTTTTTGTTTTATTAATCTCCTGAATAGCTTTCCTGTTTTCAATTTTGTTTAGTTCTGATTTGATCTTGTTGATTTCACTTCTTCTGCTGGATTTGGGGTTGGTCTGTTCTTCTTTTTCCAGCTCTTTGAGTCGTTTCATTAAATTGTCTATTTGTGATCTTCTTGTCTTTTGGTTATAGGCATTTATGGAGATAAACTTTCCTCTCAGAACTGCTTTAGCTGTGTCCCAGAGGAGTTGATAACTTGTCTCTCCATTGTCGTTTTCTTCATAGAAGTTTTTTATTTCTGTCTTGATTTCTTCATTTACGAAGTAATCATTTATTAGGAGGTTGTTTAATTTCCACGTTTTTGTGTAGAAATGTGAGTTTCTGTTAGGGTTGATTTCTAGTTTTATTCCAATGTGATCTGAGAAGGTACATGGTATGATTTCTATTTTTTTAAATTTCTTGAGATTTTCTTTGTGTCCTAGGATATGGTCAATCTTAGAGAATGTCCCGTGAGCTGATGAGAAGAACGTATATTCAGTGGATTTTGGGTAGAATGTTCTGTAGATGTCTGTCAGACCCAATTGTTCTAGAGTTTTGTTTAAGTCCATTATTTCTTTATTAATTTTCTGTTTGGAGGATCTGTCTCGTGCCGTCAGTGAGGAGTTGAAATCTCCGGCGATTATGGAGTTGCTATTAATCCATTTGCTTAGCTCCAGTAAGGTTTGCTTTATGAATCTGGGTGCACCTAAGTTGGGTGCATATATATTTAAAATTGTTATCTCTTCTTGTTGGACTGTGCCATTCACCATTATATAATGACCCTCTTTGTCTTTTACTACTTTTGTTGGTTTAAAAACTAAATTGTCTGAAATTAGAACTGCCACACCAGCCTTCTTTCGGCTTCTATTTGCTTGGCATATAGATCTCCACCCTTTTATTTTTAGTCTATATGCATCCTTGCAGGTTAGATGTGTTTCCTGAAGACAGTATATACTTGGCCTGTATTTTCTTATCCATTCAGCCAGCCTATGTCTCTTGAGTGGAGAGTTCAAGCCACTCACATTTATTGAGAGAACTTATAGGTAAGGTAGATTACTGATCATTCTGTTGGGTTTGATGTTGTTGCTATGATTTCTGTCTTCAGCCATTGTAATATCTGGCCTTTAATTTCTTTGGGTTTTGGTTGTTTTTATATTCGTGGGTTATTATTATGATGTTCCGTGCATAACGCTCTTTTAAGTACTTCTTGTAGGGCTGGTCTTGTCTTGGTGAATTCTCTGAGCCTTTGCTTGTCTGAGAATGTTTTTATTTCTCCTTCATATACGAAGCTTAGTTTTGCAGGGAATAATATTCTAGGCTGGGCATTGTTTTGTTTCAAAAGAGTGAGAATGGGGCCCCAGTCTCTCCTTGCTTGTAAAGTCTCATTAGAGAAGTCTGATGTTATTCGAATTGGCTTTCCCTTGTATGTTACTTGCTTCTTTTGTCTTACAGCTCTTAGAAGGGCCTCTTTAGTTGATACTTTGGTTAGTCTGATGACTGCATGTCGTGACGTCTTCCCAGGGGTCCTCTGAGCTTCTTGAACTTGTATATCAAGATTTTGAGCAAGGCCTGGGAAATTTTCCTCTATTATATCTTCAAACAGCTTGTCCAACCCTTGAGTGTTGTCTTCTTCCCCTTCCTGTAACCCTATGACCCTCACATTAGGTTTCTTCACATAATCCCACAGCTCTTGTAGGCTTTGCTCTTTTCTCTTGTTTCTCTGCTCTATTTCTGTGACTGATTTATTTAATTGGAGGGTGTTATCTTCAAGCTCTGAGATTCTTTCTTCTGCTTCATCTACCCTGTTCTTGAGACTCTCCACTGTGTTTTGTAGTTCCTTGAATTGATTCTTCATTTCCAGGAGTTCGGTTACACTTTTCTTCAATGTGTCTATTTCTTTTCTCATATCCTGGAGACTTTTTGTGGTTTCTTGGTGCTGGTTGTTGAGTTGTTGTTGCATCTGGGTGAGTGTTCTTATGTTCCACATACGAAATTCCTCTTCTGTCATATTGGTTGCCTGATTTTGGTCGGTGTCCGTTTCTAGGGGGCTGGTGCTCCTCTTTGGGGGTGTGTTTTCCGTTTGGTTCTTCATATTTCCTGAGTTCTTTCGCTGATTTCTTGCCATGTCGATCAGTTGTTGTTGCTTTTCTTAGGTTATTGTTTGGGTATTCACACACCTTGTTTAGTTTCTGAGGCGTTAGGTGGTGCCTGTGGGTGAAATTGGACCACTCCCTGTATATTGAGTCAGTGGGTGCCGTGGAAAGGCTGTGCAAGATGCCGTCCCTGTCAGTAGGTGGCGTTTGCTTGGAGGAACAGGCTATGGTGTTGATTTTGAGTCCTGTTATCAGCTCTCCTTCTGGGCGGAGCTGGGTTGGGTAAGCCTGCCCTCAGGCCATTAGCAGGGGTCAAAGTTCTGTTCTCTGCTGTCAGGGCAGGGCTGTAATGGTCCCGCTCAGCCAGAAAGTCTGGGTGTGGGGGTGGTGCTGTCTGAGACCCGCAGTCTGCAGCAGGCCTCGCTTCTTTCCACCCTCCCCAACTCCGCAGCTACTCCTGGGCCTCTGCCAGCAGGCCAGACCCCTAGCTACCAGGCCTCCCCGGAGTGTGATGCCGGCGGGGAGGTTCCCTGTACAGGAACGCCACCTGGGTTGGGCGCACGGCCTCCTCCTGGGAGGAGGGTTGCCCTCTAGGACGCCGATCCGCCCCTGGAGGCACACAGACCTCAGTAGGCTGTTCACGTATAACCCTTCTGTGCCCCGGGCAATGCTAGCCCTCGGTGCAGGGGATCTGGTCTGCAGGTCCGACCTCTGGGTCCCAGAGTTCAAACTGTATTCCCACCAGGGAGAGGATTTCCGGTCCTAATTCACCCACAGGGAGCCCAAGCTGGGTCTATGTCTCTCAGCCTCTGAGTCAGCACCGTTTTCCTGGGAACACGGTGCCAGCAGCACCTGGGAGGGCGGGCGGGGTCCCAAACGGGAAGGTCCCGTTCCCTGGAGGTGCCTCCGGCTGGTGGCTGTATTGTCTCTCTGGGCAGCCGCGGGTAGGGTCGGCGGAGGGGGGGAGGAAGCAATATGGCGCCTCCCGTGCGGCTCGGGTCTGTCCACACGGAGGTGCCCGGAGGAAGTTGGGAACCTGGTGCCACGTCTGCTACAGGCTCACCATTGGCAGGCGGCGGCAGTCTCTGGGCTGGTGTCCGCAGGTCTCTCCACCCGCTGGAGAGCCCACCAGCAGTCCCGAATGCAGGGGAGGAGAAACAGCAGATCCACCTACCCTTGCCGCTGGTCTCCGGGCTGCTCCAGTGGTCTCAGCCTCCAGTTCTCCTCCGCAGCCTCCTCCCGTGGAGTCTCCCGGGGTCTCAGGTACCCCTCCTTCCAGCCCTTGTCCGCTGTATGCTCGTCTTCTTGCTTCTTTCCTCTAGTTTCTGCTAGAATCGGTCTTTTATGCAGAGACCCTCTGTCTGCCGGTGTTATTCGTCCGCCATCTTGCTCCGCCCCTCACTATTAAAGCTTTTGAAGACAGGCAGCTATAGTACTAGATATGACTCTAACCCTTGTCATTCTCATGAACATTGATTCATTCATTCATTGGACATCAGTATGTAGTATGTAGCGATATTCTGCTAAAAGATAGGGATACAGAGAGGAACAAGATTAGGTGAAGAATGATGTTAGGGATTTTAATAGTTATTGCACTGAATCTGTATATCAGTTTGGGTAGTATAGACTATTTAATAATGTTAAGTCTGCCGACCCAAGAGCATGGTATGGATTTCCATCTGTTTACATCCTATACTATTTCCTTCTTCAGTGTTTCATATTTCTCCCTGTAGAGGTCATTTACCTCCTTGGTTAAGTATATTCCTAGGTACTTTATTTTCTTTGTTGCTATTGTGAAGGGTATTGAGTCTTTCATTTGGTTCTCAATTTGATTGAAGTTGATGTATATGAATGCCTCTGATTTCTGTGTATTGATTTCATATCCTGAGACATTACTAAATTCATTTATCAATTCCAGCAGTTTCTTGGTTGAATCCTTGGGGTTTTCTAAATATAATATCATATCATCAGCAAACAGTGAAAGTTTGATTGCTTCTGCCCCTATTCGGATACCTTTAATTCCACTTTCATGTCTGATTGCTATAGCCAGGACTTCCAGCACTATGTTGAATAGAAGTGGAGATAGTGGGCAGCCTTGCCTGGTTCCAGTTGTAAGTGGGAATGCTTTAAATTTTTCCCGATTCAGTATGATGTTGGCTATGGGTCTGTCATATATTACTTGTATCATTTTTAAGTGTGTCCATTCTATGCCAATTTTATTAAGTGTTTTTATCATGAAAGGGTGTTCAATTTTGTTAAAAGCCTTTTCTGTATCCATTGAAAGAATCATGTTGTCTTTGTTTTTGCTTCTGTTTCTGTGGTGAATTGCATTTATAGATTTATGTATGTTGAACCGTCCCTGAATCCCTAGTATGAAGCCCACTTGGTTGTGATGGATTATTTTTTTGATAAGCGTCTGGATTCGGTTAGCTAAGATTTTGTTGAAAATTTTTGCATCTATATTCATCAGGTATATTGGTCTGTAGTTTTCTTTTTTGTTGCATCCTTTCCTCATTTTGGTATCAGAGTTATGTTTGCTTCACAAAAGGTGTCGGGGAGGTTTCCGTTCTTCTCAATGTTGTGGAATAATTTGTGCAAGATAGGCACCAGTACTTCTTTGTAAGTGTGGTAAAATTCCAGAGTGAAACCATCTGGGCTCTGACTTTCCTTTTTAGGAAGATTTTTAATTGCTGTAGAAATTAGCAAATTTTTAATTTCTATTTCGACTCTTGATATTCGTCTGTTCAAGAATTCTATTTCTTCCTGGTTGAGCCTAGGGAGGCTGTGTATTTCTAGAAATTTATCCATTTCCTCCACATTTTCTAGTTTTTGTGCATAAAGGTTTTGGTAGTATACACAAATTATATCTTGTATCTCCTTGGCATCAGTTGTGATATCTCCTTTTTTGTTCCTGGTGGAGCTTATTAGAGATTTCTCTTTTCTGCTTTTCATTAGCCTAGCCAAAGGCATGTCAATTTTATTTATTTTTTCAATGAACCAACTTTTTGTTTTAGTATTCTCCTGTATACTTTCCCTGTTGTCAATTTTATAGAGTTCTGATTTGATCTCGTTAATTTCTCTTCTTCTGCTGGGTTTGTGGTTGGTCTGTTCTTTTTCCAGCTCTTTGAGTCAATTCATTAAATTGTCTATTTGTGATATTTTTTACTTTCGGTTATAGGTATTTATGGAAATAAACTGTCCTATCAGTACTGCTTTAGCTGTGTTCCAGATGATTTGATAACTTGTCTCTCCATTCTCATTTTGTTCAAAATTTTTTTTATTTACAGGTTTATTTCTTCATTTGTGAAGAAATCATTTCAAAGAAGGTTGTTTAATTGCCACATTTTTGTGTAAAATGTGGGTTTCTTTTAGGGTTCATTTCTACTTTTATTCCACTGTGATCTGAGAAGATACATGGTATGATTCGTATTTTTTAAAATTTCTTGAGGCTTACTTTGTGTCCTAGGATATGGTGAATCTTACAGAATGTCCCATTAGCTGAATAGAAGAACCTATATACATAGGATTTGGGGTAGTATGCCCTATAAATGTCAGTCAGACCCACTTGTTCTAGAGGTTTAAGTCCATTATTTCTTTCTTAATTTTCTCTTTGGAGGATCTGTACTGTGCAGTCAGTGGGGTGTTGAAATCTCTGGTTATTATGGCATTGCTATTAATCAATTTGCTTAGGTCCAGTACGGTTTGCTTTATGAATCTGGGTGCACCTAATTTTGGTGCATATATATTTAAAATTGTTATACATTCTTGTTGAACTGTACCCTTCACTATTATATAATGACCATCTGTGTCTTTCACTACTTTTTTGGTTTAAAACCTAAATCATCTGAGATGAGAACCACCACACCAGCTGTCTTTAGGCTTCTGCTTGCTTCAAATACTGATTTCCACCCATTTACTTTTAGTCTATATGCATCCTTGCAGGTTAGATGTGTTTCTTGAAGACAGCAGATACTTGGCTTGTATTTTCTTATCCATTCTGCCATCCTATGTCTCTTGAGTTGGGAGTTTAAGCCATTCACATTTATTGAGAGAACTGATATGTGAGGCAGATTACTCTTCATTCTGTTGCATTGGACATTGTTGCTTTTATTTCTTTCTTAAGCCATTGTGATATCTGGCCTTTAATCTTTAGGTTTTGCGTGTTTTCATGTTCGTGAGTTTTTATTATGCTGTTCTGCACATAACACTGTTTTGAGTACTTCTTGTAGGGCTGGTCTTGTCTTGGTGAATTCTCTGAGACTTTGCTTATCTGAGAATGTCTTAATTTCTCCTTCATATATAAAGCTTAGTTTTGCAGAGTGCAAGATTCTAGGCTGGGCATTATTTTGTTTCAAAAGAGTAAGAATGGGGGCCCTGTCTCTTCTTGCTTGTAATGTTTCAGTTGAGAAATCTGGCGTTATTCTGATCAGTTTTCCTTTGTACGTAATTTGCTTCTTTTGTCTTACAGCTCATAGAAAGGCCTCTTTTGTTGATATTTTGGTCAGTCTGATGACTGCATGTCGTGATGTCTTCCTGTTTGCATTGAATCTCCCAGGGTTCCTTTGAGTTTCGTGAACTGTATCTGGAGATTTTTAGCAAGGCCTAGGAAATTTTCCTGTACTATATCTTCACATAGCTTGTCCAACCCTTGAGTGTTTTATTCTTCCCCCTCTGGTAACCCTATGACCCTCACATTAGATTTCTTCACATAATCCTACATCTCTTTGGAGCTTTGCTCTTTTCTCTTGTTTCTCTGTTGTATTTCTGTGACTGCTTTATTTAATTGGAAAGTACTATCTTTAGTGTCTGAGATTCCTTCTTCTGTTTGTTCCACCCTATTTTTTAGGCTTTCCACTGTGTTTTGTATTTCCCTAAATAAATTCATCATTTCAAGGAGATTGGGTCGATTTTTATTTTTAAGATATCAATTTCCTTAGTGAATGTTTGTTCCAAGTCCTGAATTTTCTTTGTAGTTTCTTTGTGTTGGTTATACATTTTTTTCTTGCATAACTTTTTTTTTCTTTTTTTATTTTGATTTCAGCATATTATAGGGGTACAGATTTTAAAGTTTCAATAAATGCCCTTCCCCCCTCCCCCCACAAGTCTGAGTCTCCAGCGTGACCATCCCTAAGATGCTGCGCCTATCACTCGTTATGTATGTATATACCCGCCCATCCACCCCCCCTCCCCAATACCCTATTACTGTAGTACCTATATGTCCACTTAGGTGCTACTCAGTTAATACCAGTTTGCTGGAGAATATATCTGGTGCTTGTTTTTCCATTCTTGGGATACTTCACTTAGTAATATGGGTTCCAGCTCTAACCAGGAAAATATAAGATGTGCTATATCACCATTGTTTCTTAGAGCTGAATAGTACTCCATGGTATAAATATACCACATTTTATTAATCCATTCTTGGATTGATGGGCACTTGGGCTGTTTCCACAGCCTTGCAATTATAAATTGTGCTGCTATGAACATTCGAGTGCAGGTGTCTTTTTTGTACAGTGTCACTGGATCATTTGGGTAGATGCCCAGCAATGGGATTGCTGGATCAAATGGTAGATTCACTTGTATCGCTATAAGGTATCTCCATATTGCTTTCCACAGAGGTTGAACTAGTTTGCAGTCCCACCAGCAGTGTAGGAGTGTTCCTCTCCCTCCACATCCAAGCCAGCATTTGTTATTTGGAGACTTTTTGATAAAGGCCATTCTCACTAGGGTTAAGTGATATCTCATTGTGGTTTTGATTTGCATTTCCCTGATGATTAGGTATGTTGAGCATTTCTTCATATGTTTGTTGGCCATTCTTCTGTCTTCTTTAGAAAAATTTCTGTTCAAGTCCTTTGCCCACTTTTTAATAGGGTTATTTGATTTTTTCTTGCTGATTTTCATGAGTTCTAAGTATATTCTAGTTATCAGCCCTTTATCGGATACGTAGGATGCAAAAATTTTCTCCCATTCTGTAGGTTGTCTGTTTACTTTCATGACTGTTTCTTTGGCTGTGCAGAAGCTTTGTAGTTTGATCATGTCCCATTTATTTATTTTTGTTGCTGCTTTGATTGCCTTTGGGGATTTCTTCATAATCTCTTTGCCTAGGTCGATGTCTAGGAGAGTCTTTCCAACATATTCCTCTAGAATTCTAATGGTTTCATACCTGAGATTTAAGTCTGTTATCCAGCGTGAGTTGATTTTTGTGAGAGGTGAAAGGTGTGGGTCCTGTTTTAACCTTCTACAAGTGGCTATCCAGTTTTCCCAGCACCATTTATTGAAAAGGGATTCTTTTCCCCAGCATATGTTTTTGACTGCTTTGTCAAAGATTAGATGGCTATATGAGGATGGTTTTATATCAGGATTCTCACATCTGTTCCACTGGTCAATAATCCTATTTTTGTGCCAATACCAGATTGTTTTAATTACAACAGATTTGTAGTATTTTGATATCTGGCATATTAATACCTCCCATTTTGTTTTTGTTGCCTAGAATTGCTCTTGATATTCGGGGTCTTCTTTGGTTCCATACGAAGCGTAAAATTATTTTTTCTATATCTGTGAAGAATGCTGATGGGATTTTAATACGTATTGCATTGAATCTGTAGATCAGTTTGGGTATTATGGACATTTTAATGATGTTGAGTCTGCCGATCCTTGAGCATGGAGTGGATTTCCATCTGTTTATATCCTCTGCTATTTCCTTCCTCAGTGTTTCGTAGTTCTCTCTATAGAGGTCTTTTGCCTCCTTGGTTAAGTATACTCCTAGGTACTTTAATTTCTTTGTTGCTATTGTGAAGGGTATTGAGTCTTTCATTTGCTTCTCAATTTGATTGTTGTTGGCATATACGAATACCTCTGATTTCTGTGTATTGATTTTGTATCCTGAGACTTTGCTAAATTCATTGATCAGTTCCAGGAGTTTCCTGGTTGAATCTTTGGGGTTTTCTAGATATAATATCATATCATCCGCAAACAGTGAAAGTTTCATCTCTTCTGCCCCTATTTGGATACCTTTAATTCCACTTTCCTGTCTGATTGCTGTAGCCAGGACTTCCAGTAGTATGTTGAATAGAAGTGGAGCTAGTGGGCAGCCCTGTCTGGTTCCGGTTCTAAGTGGGAATGCTTTCAGTTTTTCCCCATTCAGTATGATGTTGGCTATGGGTCTGTCATATATGGCTTGTATCATTTTTAGGTATGTCCCTTCTATGCCTATTTTCTTCAGTGTTCGTATCATGAAAGGGTGTTGAATTTTGTCAAAAGCTTTTTCTGCATCTATTGAGAGAATCATGTGGTCTTTGTTTTTGCTTCTGTTTATGTGGTGAATTGCATTTATAGATTTGCGTATGTTGAACCATCCCTGCATTCTTGGGATGAAGCCCACTTGGTCATGATGGATTATTTTTTTGATAAGTGCCTGGATTCGGTTAGCTACGATTTTGTTGAAAATTTTTGCATCTATATTCATTAGGGATATTGGTCTGTAGTTTTCTTTATTTGTTGCATCCTTTCCTGGTTATGGTATCAGAGTAATATTCACTTCATAAAAGGTGTCATGGAGGTTTCCGTTCTTCTCGATGTTGTGAAAGAGTTTCTGCAAGATAGGTATTAGTTCTTCTTTGTAAGTGTGGTACAATTCGGGTGTGAAGCCATCTGGACCGGGACTTTTCTTTTTAGGGAGATTTTTAATTGCTGTTTCTATTTCAGCTGTTGAGATTGGTCTATTCAGGGAATCTATTTCTTTCTGGTTGAGCCTAGGAAGGCTGTGTGTTTCTAGAAATTTGTCCATTTCCTCCACATTTTCCAGTTTGTGTGAATAAATATCTTTGTAGTACTCATAAATTATATCTTGTATCTCTTGCGATCAGTTGTGATATCTCCTTTTTATTCCTGATGGAGCTTATTAGAGATTTCTCTTTTCTGCTTTTCGTTAGCTTAGCCAGTGGCGTGTCAATTTTGTTTATTTTTTCAAAGAACCAACTTTTTGTTTTGTTAATCTCCTGAATAGCTTCCCTGTTTTCAATTTCATTTAATTCTGATTTGATCTTGTTGATTTCACTTCTTCTGCTGGGTTTGGGGCTGGTCTGTTCTTCTTTTTCAAGCTCTTTGAGTCATTTCATTAGATTGTCTATTTGTGATCTTTTTGACTTTTGTTTATAGGCATTTATGGAGATAAACTTTCCTCTCAGAACTGCTTTAGCTGTGTCCCAGAGGAGTTGATAACTTGTCTCTCCATTGTCATATTCTTCATAGAATTTTTTTATTTCTGTCTTGATTTCTTCATTTATGAAGTAATCATTTAGTAGAAGGTTGTTTAATATCCATGTTTTTGTGTAGAAATGTGAGTTTCTGTTAGGGTTGATTTCTACCCTTATACCATTGTGATCTGAGAAGATACATGGTATGATTTCTATTTTTTTTAATTTCTTGAGGTTTACTTTGTGCCCTAGGATATGGTCAATCTTAGAGAATGTCCCGTGAGCTGATGAGAAGAACGTATATTCAGTGGATTTGGGGTAGAATGTCCTGTAGATGTCAGTCAGACCCAATTGTTCTAGAGTTTTGTTTAAGTCCATTATTTCTTTATTAATTTTCTGTTTGGAGGATCTGTCTTGAGCTGTCAGTGGGGTGTTGTAATCTCCGGTGATTATGGAGTTACTATTGATCCATTTGCTTAGATCCAGTAAGGTTTGCTTTATGAAACTGGGTGCACCTAAGTTGGGTGCATATATATTTAAAATTGTTATCTCTTCTTGTTGAACTGTGCCCTTCACCATTATGTAATGACCCTCTTTGTCTTTCACTACCTTTGTTGGTTTAAAAACTAAATCGTCTGAAAATAGAACTGCCACACCAGCCTTTTTTTGGCTTCCACTTGCCTGGAATACTGATCTCCACCCTTTTACTTTTAGTCTATATGCATCCTTGCAGGTTAGATGTGTTTCCTGAAGACAGCACAGACTTGGCCTGTATTTTCTTATCCATTCAGCCAGCCTATGTCTCTTCAGTGGAGAGTTTAAGCCATTCACATTTATTGAGAGAACTGATAGGTAATGTAGATTACTGTTCATTCTGTTGGGTTGGATGTTGTTGCTTGTATTTCTCTCTTGAGCCATAGAGATATCTGGCCTTTAATCTTTGGGTGTTGGTTTTTTTTTTTTTTATTAGTCATTAGTTTCTATTATGGTGTTCCATGTGTAACACTGTTTTGAGAACTTATTGTAGGGCTGGTCTTGTCTTGGTGAATTCTCTGAGCCTTTGCTTGTCTGGGAATGTCTTTATTTCTCCTTCATATATGAAGCTTAGATTTGCAGGGTATAGGATTCTAGGCTGGGCATTGTTTTGTTTCAAAAGAGTGAGAATGGGGCCCCAGTCTCTCCTTGCTTGTAAAGTCTCATTAGAGAAGTCTTTTGTTATTTGAATTGGCTTTCCCTTGTATGTTACTTGCTTCTTTTGTCTTACAGCTCTTAGAAGGGCCTCTTTAGTTGATACTTTGGTCAGTCTGATGACTGCATTATGTGACGTCTTCCTGTTTGCATTGAATCTCCCAGAGGTCCTCTGTGCTTCTTGAACTTGTATATCGAGATTTTGAGCAAGGCCTGGGAAATTTTCCTGTATTATATCTTCAAAAAGCTTGTCCAGACCCTGAGTGTTGTCTTCCTCCCCTTCTGCTAACCCTATGACCCTCACGTTAGGTTTTTTCACATAATCCCACAGCTCTTGTATGCTTTGCTCTTTTCTCTTGTTTCTCTGCTGTATTTCTGTGACTGTTTTATTTAATTGGAAGGTGTTATCTTCAATCCCTGAGATTCTTTCTTCTGCTTGATCTACCCTGTTCTTGAGACTTTCCACAGTATTTTGTAGTTCCCTGTGTTGATTCTTCATCTTCAGGACTTCAGTTAAAGTTTTCTTCACTGTGTCAATCTCTTTGTTGAACATTTGTTCCATTTCCTGGAGGCTTTTTGTGGTTTCTTGGTGTTGGATATTGAGTTGTTGTTGCAGGTCTGTGAGTGTTCTTATGATTCACATTCGAAATTCCTCTTCTGTCATTTTAGTTGCCAGGTTTTGGTTGTTGTCTGTTTCTAAGGGGCTGGTGCTCCTCTTTGGGGGTTTGTTTTCCGTTTGTTTCTTCATATTTCCAGAGTTCCTTCGCTGATTTCTTCCCATTTTGCTCGGTTTTTGTTTCTTTCCTTTAGGTTTTCGTTTGGGTATTCACACGTCTTGTTTACTTTCTGAGCCAGTAGATGGAGTTGCTCTCTGTCAGCAGCCTTCGCTGGGGTTGTGTCTGCAGGTCTCTCAACCCGCTGGGGAGCCAGCAGTCCGAGATATAGTGGAGGGGAAACAGTTAATTACCCTACCCTTCCTGCTGGTCTCCTTAATTACACAGGTGGAAATAGATGGCAGGAACCGGAGCAGTTCCTCTCTCAGCTCCACCCCCAAGGCGGGGCTAGAGACTTTGGAGTCACCAGAGTGTGTGGGTTGTAATGTCTCTCTGTCTAGTATTCACCAAAGGCTGCTTCCTACAAGGCTCAGCTGTGCCCAGGCAAACTCCAGGGCCTGGACACCGAGCGCAGAATACCTGTGCAGACAGAGATTGGCCTGAAGCCGGCAGGCCCTTAGCCAAACCCAGGGAACCCCGTCTTCTGTCTCTTTAATTGCACAGGTGGAGATGAGCGGTAGAAATGGGAACAGTTCCTATCTCAGCTTTGCCCCCAAGGCGCAGACAGAAACTTTGGAGCCAAGGCTCAGCCACAAGAAACAGGACGGTGGTAGACGTAAAGACTCTCTGCCTTATAGCAGCTAAGGGCAGCTTCTTTCGTGGGTATCTTCTGCCAGATGGGCTCTGCACTCTGGACACAGAGCGCGAGAGACCTGTGCAGTGAGAGATTGTCCTGAAGCCAGACCCACTAGGTCCCTTGTTCTGTCTCTTTAATTCCACAGGTGGAGATAAGCGACAGGAACGGGAGCAGTTTCTATCTCGGCTCCACCCCCAAGGCGGGGATACAAACTTTGGAGCCAATGGCCTAGCCCCAAATCCCTGGATATGGGTGTTGTAAAATATCTCTGCCTTATAACCACTGACGGCTGCCTCCTGCAAGGCCCAGTGCTCCACACTCTGGGCACAGCGCGCATGCGGGAGACCTGTGCAGGGTGAGACTGACCTTAAGCTGGCAGGCAGTCAATGGGACCCACCTGTCCCTGCCTTTTGTCTCTTGAATTACCCAGGTGGAGATAAGCGGCAGGAATGAGAACAGTTTCTATCTCAGCTCCGCCCCCAAGGCTGGGACAGAGTCTTTGGAGCCCAGGGCGGGGCTCCGGGTCGCAGGAGAGTGTGGAAGGTACCCTTTCTCTGCCTTAAATTCGCCAAGGGCAATCAATCTCCCCTGTAGCTCTGCCCCGTCCAGGCAGGGTCCACTCTCTGAGCACAGAGTCAGTGCCGCTTGTGCAGCAAGTGACGGTCCAATATCAAATTGGTGGAGCAGCGGCGCATACCAGCGGTTTCTCTGCGCCTCCTCTCCAAACCCCAAGGGCAAGTCAGCGCTGGAATGCCGAGTCAGCGCCAGAAACAGGGGCGGAGAGGTGCCGGAGGGCAGAGGGAGGGGGGTCCTAATGGATCAAGGAGTCTAACTTTGCGCACTCTGACCTCTCAGTGCTATCCCAAACCTCCTCCAAATCCAAAGTCAAAGCCTCCTGCTGTGTAAACTCCCCTTACCCTTGACCTGGGAGTGTTCTGCAGGGAAATGCCCGAGCGGGCTCTGGTTCCTGATGTGCGGAGAGCGGTTGCTGCGCGTGCGTGGACCCTCCCCCGCCTTAAACCGGGGCCGCTGTGTCCTCTGGCGAACTCAGCGCGTTCCCTACTCTAGTCTCTTCTCCACACTGCTTAATCCCTCGCTGCCACTTCTCACCAACTTCAGGCACCTCCTGGCCTACGTGGGAGTGGAGCTCGGTGTAGGAAGGGGTGTTTCTCAGCGCCGGTTAGGGCTGGTGCCACTGCCCGCCGGCAGCGGCTTAATCCGCGCCTTGCTCCCTCCCTGATGTGTGCCTCCGAATCCCCGAGTTTTGCAGAAGAATGATCGGTTCACCTTTGCTTTAGGCTGTAAATGGTCTTATCCCTCCATTTCCTGTTGGATATTCTGCAGGCCTGCAAAGCTGGTCTCGTGGAAGTGTAGATCGCTAGAGTGTGGCTATCCGCTTTCTTCACTATTTGCTCTGGGAGCAGAGAGCCAGGAGGGCACCCCTACTCCGCCATTTTCTCCTCTCTCTCTTGCATAACTTTGAGCTTTCTTACAATCCAATTTTGGAATTCTTCTTCTGTGATTCTAGTGTTTTAGGTTTCTTCAGTCTTCATTTCTTGAGAGCTGGTGTATCTCTTAGGAGGAGTGTGTTTTTATTTTGATATTTCAAAGTTCCAGAATTCTTTCCCTGTGCTCTCCCCATCTGGATCAGCTGATGCTGCCCAGGGGTCCTCTCTTCTGTAGTTTCTTGATCAGCCACTGGGGGAGGAGCTCTTCCACCACACTTGGATGTTACCCCTGATGGCAGGGGTTACTTGTGGAGCCTATTGTGGCCACTTGGGGGAGATTTGTTCCTTGACCTGGGCCCTGATTGTTGGCCACTTACAGGAGGAGGAGATCCAGCCCCAGCGTTTTGATCAACTGGGTGACCTAAACTGTTCTGGGAAGCAAAGTCTTTTATAGGGCCTCCTTATGAACTGCACACAGGCCCAGATGATTCTCCCTAGATCAGGGGGAGAGTGGCTTTTCTTGTATCACCCTGCCTCCAGGGGTGGAGCCTACCAGTTTTGGCAGGAGAGATGCGGGCTAGTGAGAGGAAGTAGCTCCCCAGTCTGCCCTGCAACCCGGCACCCCGGTGGTTGTAACTCCCCTTTGGCATTAGTCTTCTCAGTAGTTCTTTGATTGAGTGAGGCCTAGCAAGCCGATTGCATATTATGTAGGGGCAGAATTTGTCAGAAGAGTCTCTAGGCTGGGGAGGAAATCTGCCTGCCACACCATATTGCACCAGGGAGGCTGGGCTGTGGACCCACTCAATGGCGACCGCTTGCCCACTCGCAGGGCACCAGCACTGGGAGTGATTGTTTAGGAGATGGTAGGTGCCGTGTTTGGGGTCTGAGTCATTGGGACACCCCGTTGCCTCCTTTATGCTGCCTTTCCGGCCACCAGTTCAGCCATAGCCCTCGTTCTTACTGACCCACCCTGTGCAGTCTTATTTTCCTCAGGCAGTTCCACTTATAGTCCCTGACTTAGTGAACAGCCCTGTAGGGCTGGCCCCACTCATTACCAGAGGCAAGACATCTAACTGCCTCGCCTTTCAGTTCAGTTCTGTTTCCTCCCATCTTGGAGCCATCCTAGCAAGGGGAGTTTTGATTAATGGTTGCACTCTCCAGCACCCTCTTCTCCTCCCATGATTTCGCACCAATTTCAGACAGGTCCCTGGCTGGGTGGGTGTGGAGGTCAAATGGGGAAGCAAGGAGTTCTCCTGTGGGTCTGATCCCACTTCACCCCCTGGCCTGGCAGGCTAGGGCCCTACCAGCCACTCTCTATTGTTTGTTTTACACTCTCCAGAGAACGCGATCTTATCTTCCGATCACCTTATTTTTTCCTTTTTTGAGAGTCACACGCTGAACCTCTTTGAAATCTCAATGCTGTCCTTGTACGGGAGAGATCAAGTCATGTCTAAGAGACCAAGATCTATGCCTCCTTTTCTGGGAGCAGGAATCCGTAGGGTTACCTTTAGTCCGCCATTTTTTTCTCCGTAACCTTTAAAATGAACACTTCCACAGGTAAATGTATCTGATATCTCAAACGATTAACTGATTTATTGGCTACCTTTTGAAGTGAAACCAGGTTAAAAGTGAGGGAACTACCTGTAATTGGCTTGAAGACACTTAGTGTAATCTGAAATCTGACCAGTCAAGTCATAAACTGTGAATTCAGCTTCCTTAACCCTATGTTTTCCTTTCTAGTGAGATTGGACAACAGGTAAATCAAAGAAAATCTGGTTGAAGAGGTGCTTCTGGCAAGTGTGACTGTGTTGTTTTAAAGCAGCTGCATGAGGCCACCAATTCCCTCCTTTCAGGGGAGGAAAAGCTATCTAAAGGGGAAAGAGGAAATGTTTTATTAACCCTGTCTGCCTTGTAGGTTTAAGAGAGTAGATAAATAAATTGCTTCTATAGAGAGATTTGCCCCTGTTCACTGGGGATAAGTATGCACACATGAGCTTGGAACTCCTTAGACCAGAACTAGACCAGGGATGGAAGATTCTGAAAATTGCATAGTTGTGTTTATATTCTTATGAAGGAAGAGAAGGTTGGAAAGATTGGAAGAAACAGATTCACCTCCATGCAGAGTTTGGGGGAAGGGGTCAGCTAATATTGTTGAGGACAATACAGGCCCATTTTGATGACTAGAATAGATCAGAATGTTTCAATGATTTCTCATTATCTAGTAAGTCCAGAAAGACAGCACCTCTTGTATTATCCTGGATAGAGCTGAAGCCCATTCTACTAAGTGAAGTATCACAAGAATGGAAAAACAAGCACTACATGTACTCACCATCAAGTGGATACTAATTGATCAACATTTATGTGCACTTATAGTAGTAACATTCATCAGGTGTTGGGCAGGTGAAAAGGGGAGGAGGAGATGGGTATATTTACACCTAATGAGTGCAGTGCACACTGTCTGGGGGATGGACACACATGTAACTCTGACTTGGGTGGGGCAAAGGCAATATATGTAATCTAAACATTTATACCCCTGCAATATTCTCAAATTTAAAAAAATAAAAATAAAAGTTCAAAAAAAATACAATGTTCATATAATACATACAAGGATAAATGACATATTTATGCATATACTTGGTTAGATTTTATTCTAAAAGTTGTCTGTCTCTTTTTTTCCAGCTATGGATCAACTCATAAACAACTTGAAGGTCCAATTTAATTCTGAAAGTGACTTAACGCAGGTGCTCAAACAGGTAAGTTATTAGGAAAATGAAGTACTAATATTGGGCCATAATAGTGTTGAATACCTGGTAATCATTACAGAGTTGAAGCTCATTTTTCTTTCTATCAACACCTTTTGAGACTGAGAAGAAGTGAAGGAAGGTAGATTTCCAGAAAGTACCTTAATGCCAAGGTTTCATATTTAACTAAGGAGTAAACCTGGCCAAAAAGAAATATAGTCTCTAGGAACAAGTCTATGGAGACAACAGTAGACTTTCAGTACACAACAGCAACCATTTATCTAGCACTATTCCATATTTCAGGCACTATGAAGATTAAATACATTGTCTTATTTAATCTTCACAGTAACCCTATTGAACAGTGTATTAGTATTCTTCAGGGAAACAGAACCAATAGGATGTATATATACATCTCTTTCTCTCTCTCTATTTTGGATAGGGTGATCAGGTACATATTTATTTAAAATATATCATGAGTACCTGCTATGAACCAAGACCCATGTAATATGCTGGGGAAAATGTTTATTATGTGTCATCTTTTCTGAAGGACCATACAGCCCATTTTCACTTATATCTGTCATGTAGTTTCCTTTTTTTTTTTTCTTTTTGAGACTTGTTGCCCAGGTTAGAGTGAGTGCTATGGCGTCAGCCTAGCTCACAGCAACCTCAAACTCCTGGGCTCAAGCGATCCTCCTGCCTCAGCCTCCCAAGTAGCTGGGACTACAGGCATGCGCCACCATACCCGGACAATTTTTTCTATATATATATATTAGTTGGCCAATAAATTTCTTTCTATTTTTAGTAGAGACACGGTCATGCTCTTGCTCAGGCTGGTTTTGAACTCCTGACCTTGAACAATCTGCCTGCCTCGGCCTCCCAGAGAGCTAGGATTACAGGTGTGAGCCACTGCGCCCGGCCATGTAGTTTTCTTAAAAACACCCCATCTAAGCCAGGCCACACCCAGTATAAACTACCCCCCAGTCACTTTTATATTTGTAAGAACATTCACCATTATCTCAAATTCTCATGTGTTTTTTGTTTGTTGTCTGCCCCTCCTCTAAGTCCATGAGATAGAGACTTTGTCCAATATAGTCACGGCTGTATCCCAAATCCCAGATGCAGCCTGCTTACTAATATCCACTGAAATAAATATTTTGAATGAGTTAATGACTTTTAAAATGAGCAACATTGTGAGCAATACATTATAATCCCCATGACAGGTAAAGAAACTGATGCTCCGATAATATAAGTAATATGCACAAATGATGTAGAGCCTAGAATTCAAGCTCAATTCTTTCTGATTCTAAAACTTACATTCCTTTCTTTTTTAAATGTTTTAAAAATATTCTTTAATTTTGAGAAGTATCCTTCTGCTGATCCAACTCTTACTTAGAGCTGTTAAGAGTATTTTATAGGCTACAACAACATTGGGATAAATGTCTGATAAATCATATTGTTTTTAAAAATTTATATATATATATATATATATATATATATATATATATATATATTTGACTCAAATAGTACAAAAGCAATTTAGGTAACCAAAACGTTTGTACTCCTGTGATATTCTGAAATTACCTAAATTGCTTTTGTATAATTTGAGTCAAAGTTATGAGTGTGTCCATGACCCAGATAACGAACATTGTACACATTAGCGGTGAGTTTACCCATCTCCTCCGCACACTACCTGCTGGATTTCCAATGAATGTTATTTCCATTTGTGCACATAAGTCTTGATCGATTAGTTCCAATTTAATGGTGATTACATGTGGTGTTTGTTTTCATTCTTGTGATACTTCACTTAGAAGAATGGTCTCCAGTTCCATCCAAGTTAATACAAGAGGTATTAGTTCACCATTTTTATGGCTAAGTAGTACTCCATAGTATACATATACCACATTTTATTTATCCACTCATGTATTGATGGGCACTTAAGTTGCTTCCACATCTTTGTGATTGTGAATTGTGCTGCTATAAACATTAGAGTGCAGGTGTCTTTTTAATGGAATTCATTTTATTTCATTTGGTTAAATACTCAATAGTGGGATGGCTGGATCAAATGGTAGTTCTACTTTTAGTTTCTTGAGGTATCTCTAAACTACTTTCCATAGAGGTTGTACCTGATTAGATGAAAAAGCTTCTGCACAACCGAGGAAACAATCAATAGAGCAAATAGACAACCTATAGAATGAGAGAAAGTATGTGCATGCTGTACGTTCAATACAGGGCTGATAACCAGAATCTATGAAGAACTCAAGCAAATCAACAAGAAAAAATCAAACAAACCCATTAAAAAGTGAACAAAAGCCATGAACAGAAACTTTTCAAAAGAAGATAGACTAATGGCTAACAAACATATAAAAATTGCTCAACATCTCTAATCATCAAAGAAATGCCAATCAAAACCACATAATAGTAACAAAGAAAATAAAGTACCTTGGAATATATTTAACTAAGGAGGTAAAAAGACCTCTAGAAGGAGAACTATGAAACACTAAAGAAGGAAATAGCAGAGGACATAAACAGATGGAAGAATATATCACGCTCATGGGTCAGCAGAATCAACATTGTTAAAATGTCTATACTACCCAAAGTGACCTACAGAGTCAATGCAATCCCTATCAAAATACCATCATCGTGTTTCACAGATATAGAAAAAACAATTTTATGTTTCGTATGGAACCAGAGAAGACCCGTATAGCAAAATCAATAAAAACAAAATAGGAGGTATCAATTTACCAGACTTCAAACTATACTACAAGGCTATAGTCATTAAAACAGCTTTTTATTGACACAAGAACAGGGATATTGACCAGTGGAACAGAACAGAGAACCCAGATATAAAACCATCCTCATATAGCCAACTAATCTTCAACAAAGCAGACAAAAACATACACTGGGGAAAAGAATCCTTATTCAATAAAGGTACTGGGAAAACTGCATAGCCACATGTAGAACACTGAAACAAGACCCACACCTTTCACCTCTCACAAAAATCAACTCACACTGGGTAACAGACTTGAACCTTAGGTGTGAAACTATTAGAATTCTAGAGGGAAATGTTGGAAATACCCTTCTAGTCATTGGCCTAGGCAAATAATTTATGAAGAAGGCCCCAAAGGCAATCACAGCAGCAACAAAAATAAACAAATGGGACATGATCAAATTACAAAGCTTCTGCACAGCCAAAAAAACTGTCAAGAGAGCAAACATACAACCCACAGAATGGGAGCAAATTTTGGCAAGCTACACATGTGATAAAGGGCCGATAACTAGAATCTATTTAGAACTCAGGAAAATCAGCAAGAAAATATCAAACAACCCTATCAAAAAATGGGCAAAGGACATGAACAGAAACTTCTCAAAAGAAGACAGAATAATGGCCAACAAACATATGAAAAAATGTTCAACATCTCTAATCATCAGGGAAATGCAAATCAAAACCACAATGACATATCACTTAACTCCAGTGAGAACGGCCTTTATCAAAAAGTCCCCAAACAACAAATGCTGGTGTGGATGTGGAGAGAGAGGAACACTCCTACACTGCTGGTGGGACTGCAAACTAGTTCAACCTCTGTGGAAAGCAATATGGAGATACCTCAAAGCGATACAAGTAGATCTACCATTTCATCCAGCAATTCCACTACTGGACATCTGCCCAAAAGATCAAAAGTCACTTTATGAAAAAGACACATGCATTCGAATGTTTATAGCAGCACAATTCACAATTGCAAAGCTGTGGAAACAACCCAAGTGCCCATCAATCCTAGAGTGGATTAACAAAATGTGGTATATATATACCATGGAATACTAAGCAGCTTTAAGAAACAATGGTGATATAGCACCTCTTGTATATTCCTTGATACAACAGGAACCCATTCTACTAAGTGAAGTATCTCAAGAATGGAAAAACAAGCACCACATGTACTCACCAGCAAATTGGTATTAACAATCAACACCTAAGTGGACATACAGGAGTAACATTTATCGGATGTCGGGAGGGTGGAAGGGGGGAGGAGGTGATGGGTATATACAACCACAATGAGTAAGATGTGCAATGTTTGGGGGATGGACATGCTTGAAGCTCTTGCTGGAGGGGGGAGGGGGGATGGGTAATATAAGTAACCTTAATACTTGTACCCCCATAATACGCTAAAATGAAAACAAAAATAAATAATAATAATAAAAACCACAATGAGATATCACCTAACTCCAGTGAGAATGGCCTTTATTAATAAGTCCCCAAACAATAAATATTATTGTGGATGTGTAGAGATAGGAATAGTCATACATTGTTGGTTTGGAATGCAAGCTAGTACAATTTCTGTCTTTTATGTGTAAGTGATTTTATATATACAGAGATTTATATATATGTAGATGCAAATTATTTTACACATGAGTGATGCATTGCATTATGCACTGTTATATGTAAAATTATCTTATCCATAGATGATTTTATATGGATCGATGAGAGAGATTTAAATATATGTATGTGTATGTGTGTGTACATATATGTATATATATATATATATATATATATATATATATAGAGAGAGAGAGAGAGAGAGAGAGAGAGAGAGAGATTTGCTCATGTTATTGTGGAGGCATGGTCAGTTCAAAACCAGATAGTCTATGCAGGCAGGATGGAGCTTCAGGGGGAGTTGCAGTTCAAATCCAAAGAAGAATTCAGGCAGAATTCTGTCTGCTCTGAGTAGGTCAGTCTGTGTTTTCATAAGGCCTTCAAGTGATTAGATGAAGCCCACCCACATTATAGAGGGTAATGTACTATATGCAATGTCCAGTGTTTTAAAAGTTAGCCTCATCCAGAAATATACCTTTACAGAAACATCCAGAATAATGTTTGATCAAATATCTGGGCACTGTAGCCCAGCCAAGTTGTCACATAAAATTAACCATCACTATTCTCAGTGTTCCCAATTTACAGAAAATAAAATTTGCCTTATCTAAGTCACCAGATGAAGTATCTTGATTACATTTCTGAGTCACTTTTTTATTGTTTTCAATCATTAAATGTTTGGCCCATGGTGTACAGTTGAATTTGTTTAAGTTACATAGGCATAGGGATGAGACTCCTTTGTACTGTTTTCATGATACTAAACCCAATTCAATGTCTTGTTCACCTTACTGGTAGCTGTTGCTATTTAGGAACTATTAGCACATCAAAACTTGCTAATTGTTGCAAAACATCTGCTGGTTGCTATAGCTTAATTATAGTTAATACCAAGAGGAAGCTGAATATAATTAATGTTAGATAAAAATCTATTGTACTTGTAAGAAAAAATGTTCAGTGAAATGTTGTGAAACATGCATAGTTACCTTGTTTTGAAATTTCAGTGCACCTAACTATAATTAGAGAAATGTTTTTCTGTGCATTATTTAAGTATACTGAAGTTCTAGAATTTGAAGGCACTTTGAAATTGGTTCAATGTGTAGAAAAGTCTGGATAGGAGGTGATCTAAGCACCTTATTTTGTTTCTTGATATTTCTAGTGTGTCTTCTTTTAGTAAACCTATGTTGCTTGTGGTATATTACCACAGAACACTGGCAATGCCTCAGGGAATAAAGGCTAGGAGTTTGTGTTCTGTGACCACACAATGCTGGCATCATCTCAGTGGGCAGAGGACTCTTAATTGGATTCATTATATGATTTATTTATGTCACCAGTTAGGATTAGTGGGTGGCTGTATAGCTCAGCACACATGCTGCTCTCTCTCTTCTGAATTTCTATATCAACATGCCATCTGTCCTGTCCTTTGTTTCTTGCTTCTGATTATTTCCTAGAAATGGGATTTCTTTTCTCTTTTTTCTTTTTCTTTTTTAGAGACAGGCTGTTACTCTGCTGCCCAGGCTAGAGTACAGTGGTGTCATCACAGCTCAGTGGAACCTCAAATTCCTGGGCTCAAGCGATCCTCCTGTCTCAGCCTCCTGAGTAGCTGGGACTACAGGTGTGGGCCACCATGCCCAGATATTTTTTCTATTTTTTGTAGAGACAGGGTTTCACTGTATTTCTCAGACTGGTCTCGAACTCCTGGGCTCAAGTGACCCTCTTGTCTCAGCCTTCCAAAGTGCTAAGGTTACAGGCATGAGCCACTGTGCCTGGCTGGAAGTGGGATTTCTTGGTCAAAATGTATGAGCAGCTTTAGGGTTCTTGTATCATACATGTCTCCCCTCCCTTCATTTAATCATGTTAACATTTTGATACATATTTTCACATAGTCTTATTCTCTCTCTCTCTCTCTCTCTCTCTCTCTCTCTCTCTCTCTCTCTCTCTCTCTCTCTCTCCCCCTCTCTCTCTCGCTCATGTTCTTACTGTAGAAAGTAAGTTGCATCAAAAAACTTCACTCCTAAATAATTCAGCATGTATTACCTACAAATAATGCCATAACTACATCAGTACTGTCACACTCAAGAAAATGAATAATACTCTCTAATTGGCTGATACATTTCTAATAGGTTTTCTGTGCCACCATTTCCCATGCTACTTTTTTCTGCCTAGAGTATGCCTCGATCAGCCTAACTCACCAAACCTCAACTTTCCTTGGTGCCCAAATTCCAATTCCATCTCTTCCATAAAATGTTCATTGACAGTCTAGTGAACTCATGCTTCTGGAACATTAAATTATCTGCATCCATCACTCATGTGACTCTGCTCACTACTTATCCACTGTTGTCAACTGCTTCATGTAAATATCTCTCATCTTTTCAGTGACATTTTTTTTATCTTTTTTTTTATTTCAGCATATTATAGGGGTACAGATTTTAAGATTTCAATAAATGCCCATTTCCCCACCTCCCCCCAAAAGTCTGAGTCTCCATCATGACCATCCCGTAGATGGTGCACATCTCACTCATTATGTATGTATATACCCGCCCCCCTCCCCCCTCCCACCTGCCCAATACCCTATTACTGTAGTACCTATGTGTCCACTTAGGTGCTACTCAGTTAATACCAGTTTGCTGGAGAATATATCTGGTGCTTGTTTTTCCATTCTTGGGATACTTCACTTAGTAGTATGGGTTCCAGCTCTAACCAGGAAAATATAAGATGTGTTATATCACCATTGTTTCTTAGAGCTGAATAGTACTGCATAGTATACATATACCACATTTTATTAATCCATTCTTGGATTGATGGGCACTTGGGCTGTTTCCACAGCCTTGCAATTATGAATTGTGCTGCTATAAACATTCGAGTGCAGGTGTCTTTTTTATAGAGTGTCATTGGATCATTTGGGTAGATGCCCAGCAATGGGATTGCTGGATCAAATGGTAGATTCACTGGTATCGCTTTAAGGTATCTCCATATTGCTTTCCACAGAGGTTGAACTAGTTTGCAGTCCCACCAGCAGTGTAGGAGTGTTCCTCTCTCTCCGCAACCACGCCAGCATTTATTGTTTGGAGATTTTTTGATAAAGGCCATTCTCACTGGGGTTAAGTGATATCTCATTGTGGTTTTGATTTGCATTTCCCTGATGATTAGAGATGTTGAGCATTTCTTCATGTTTGTTGGCCATTCTTCTGTCTTCTTTAGAAAAATTTCTGTTCAAGTACTTTGCCCACTTTTTAATGGGGTTATTTGATTTTTTCTTCCTAATTTTCGTGAGTTCTAAGTATATTCTAGTTATCAGTCCCTTATCGGATGCATAGGATGCAAAAATTTTCTCCCATTCTGTAGGTTATCTGTTTACTTTCATGACTATTTCTTTGGCTGTGCAGAAGCTTTGTAGTTTGATCATGTCCCATTTATTTCTTTTTGTTGCTGCTGTGATTGCCTTTGGGGACTTCTTCATAAACTCTTTGCCAGGGCCAATGTCTAGGAGAGTGTTTCCAACTTTTTCCTCTAGAGTTCTAATAGTTTCATACCTTAGGTTTAAGTCTGTTATCCAGCGTGAGTTGGTTTTTGTGAGACGTGAAAGGTGTGGGTCCTGTTTTAGCCTTCTACAGGTGGCTATCCAGTTTACCCAGCACCATTTATTGAAGAGGGATTCTTTTCCCCAGCGTATGTTTTTGTCTGCTTTGTCAAAGATTAGATGGCTATATGAGGATGGTTTTATATCAGGATACTCACATCTGTTCAACTGGTTAATATTCCTATTTTTGTACAAATACCATATTGATTTAATTAATATAGCTTTGTAGAATAGTTTGATATCTGCCATATTAATGCCTCCCATTTTGTTTTTGTTGCCTAGAATTGCTCTTGATATTCGGGGTCTTCTTTGGTTCCATACGAAGCATAAAATTATTTTTTCTATATCTGTGAAGAATGCTGATGGGATTTTAATAGGTATTGCATTGAATCTGTAGATCAGTTTGGGTAGTATCGACATTTTGATGATATTGAGTCTGCCGATCCACGAGCATGGTATGGATTTCCATCTGTTTACATCCTCTGCTATTTCCTTCCTCAGTGTTTCATAGTTCTCCCTGTAGAGGTCTTTTACGTCCTTGGTTAAGTATATTCCTAGGTACTTTAATTTCTTTGTTGCTATTGTGAAGGGAATTGAGTCTTTGATTTGGTTCTCAATTAGATTGTTGTTGGCTTATATGAATGCCTCTGATTTCTGGGTATTGATTTTGTATCCTGAGACTTTACTAAATTCATTGATCAGTTCCAGGAGTTTCTTGGTTGAATCCTTGGGGTTTTCTAGATACAATATCATATCATCAGCAAACAGTGAAAGTTTGATCTCTTCTGCCCCTATTTGAATACCTTTGATTCCGTTTTCCTGTCTGATTGGTGTAGCCAAGACTTCCAGTACTATGTTGAACAGAAGGGGAGATAGTGGGCAGCCTTGTCTGGTTCCAGTTCTAAGTGGGAATGATTTCAGTTTTTCCCCATTCAGTATGATGTTGGCTATGGGCCTGTCATATATGGCTTGTATCATTTTTAGGTATGTCCCTTCCATGCCTATTTTCTGAAGTGTTCGTATCATGAAAGGGTGTTGAATTTTGTCAAAAGCTTGTTCCGTATCTATTGAAAGAATCATGTGGTCTTTGTTTTTGCTTCTGTTTATGTGGAGAATTGCATTTATAGATTTACGTATGTAGAACCATCCCTGCATCCCTGGGATGAAGCCCACTTGGTCGTGGTGGATTAGTTTTTTGATAAGTGTCTGGATTCGGTTACCTAAGATTTTGTTGAAAATGTTTGCATCTATATTCATTAGGGATATTGGTCTGTAGTTTTCTTTTTTTTTGTTGCATCCTTTCCTGGCTTTGGTATCAGAGTAATATTCGCTTCATAAAAGGTGTCGGGGAGGTTTCCGTTCTTCTCAATGTTGTGGAATAGTTTCTGCAAGATAGGTACTAGTTCTTCTTTGTAAGTATGGTAAAATTCAGGTGTGAAGCCTTCTGGACCGGGGCTTTTCTTTTTAGGGAGATTTTTAATTGCTGTTTCTATTTCAGCTGTTGAGATTGGTCTGTTCAGGGAATCTATTTCTTCCTTGTTGAGCCTAGGGAGGTTGTGTGTTTCTAGAAAATTGTCCATTTCCTCCACATTTTCCAGTTTGTGTGCATAAAGATTTTTGTAGTATTCATAAATTGTATCTTGTATCTCTTTGGGATCAGTTGTGATATCTCCTTTTTTATTCCTGATGGAGCTTATTAGAGATTTCTCTTTTCTACTTTTCATTAGCTTAGACAATGGTGTGTCAATTTTGTTTATTTTTTCAAAGAACCAACTTTTTGTTTTATTAATCTCCTGAATAGCTTCCCTGTTTTCAATTTCGTTTAGTTCTAATTTGATCTTGTTGACTTCACTTCTTCTGCTGGGTTTGGGGTTGGTCTGTTCTTCTTTTTCCAGCTCTTTGAGTCGTTTCATTAGATTGTCTATTTGTGATCTTCTTGTCTTTTGGTTATAGGCATTTATGGAGATAAACTTTCCTCTCAGAACTGCTTTAGCTGTGTCCCAGAGGAGTTGATAACTTGTCTGTCCTTTGTAGTTTTCTTCATAGAAGTTTTTTATTTCCGTCTTGATTTCTTCATTTACGAGATAATCATTTAGTAGGAGGTTGTTTAATTTCCACATTTTTATGTAGAAATGTGAGTTTCCGTTAGGGTTGATTTCTACTTTTATTCCACTGTGGTCTGAGTAGGTACATGGTATGATTTCTATTTTTTTAAATTTCTTGAGATTTTCTTTGTGTCCTAGGATATGGTCAATCTTAGAGAATGTCCCGTGAGCTGATGAGAAGAACGTATATTCAGTGGATTTTGGGTAGAATGTTCTGTAGATGTCTGTCAGACCCAATTGTTGTAGAGTTTATTTAAGTCCGTTATTTCTTTGTTAATTTTCTGTTTGGAGGATCTGTATCCTGCTGTCAGTGGGGTGTTGAAATCTCTGGCGATTATGGAGTTGCTTTCAATCCATTTGCTTAGCTCCAGTAAGGTTTGCTTTATGAATCTGGGTGCACCTAAGTTGGGCGCATATATATTTAAAATTGTTATCTCTTCTTGTTGGACTGTGCCCTTCACCATTATATTATGACCCTCTTTGTCTTTTACTACTTTTGTTGGTTTAAAAACTAAATCGTCTGAAATTAGAACTGCCACGCCAGCCTTCTTTCGGCTTCTATTTGCTTGGCATATAGATCTCCACCCTTTTATTTTTAGTCTATATGCATCCTTGCAGGTTAGATGTGTTTCCTGAAGACAGCATATACTTGGCCTGTATTTTCTTATCCATTCAGCCAGCCTATGTCTCTTGAGTGGAGAGTTCAAGCCATTCACATTTATTGAGAGAACTGATAGGTAATGTAGATTACTGATCATTCTGTTGGGTTGGATGTTGTTGCTATGATTTTTGTCTTGAGCCATTGTAATATCTGGCCTTTAATATCTTTGAGTTTTGGTTGTTTTTATATTCGTGGGTTATTATTATGATGTTCCGTGCATAACACTGTTTTAAGTACTTCTTGTAGGGCTGGTCTTGTCTTGGTGAATTCTCTGAGCCTTTGCTTGTCTGAGAATGTTTTTATTTCTCCTTCATATACGAAGCTTAGTTTTGCAGGGAATAATATTCTAGGCTGGGCATTGTTTTGTTTCAAAAGAGTGAGAATGGGGCCCCAGTCTCTCCTTGCTTGTACAGTCTCATTAGAGAAGTCTGATGTTATTCGAATTGGCTTTCCCTTGTATGTTACTTGCTTCTTTTGTCTTACAGCTCTTAGAAGGGCCACTTTAGTTGATACTTTGGTCAGTCTGATGACTGCATGTCGTGACGTCTTCCTGTTTGCATTGAATCTCCCAGGGGTCCTCTGAGCTTCTTGAACTTGTATATCAAGATTTTGAACAAGGCCTGGGAAATTTTCCTCTATTATTTCTTCAAACAGCTTGTCCAACCCTTTAGTGTTGTCTTCTTCCCCTTCTTGTAACCCTATGACCCTCATATTAGGTTTCTTCACATAATCCCACAGCTTTTGTAGGCTTTGCTCTTTTCTCTTGTTTCTCTGCTCTATTTCTGTGATTGATTTTTTTAAGTGGAGGGTGTTATCTTCAAGGTCTGAGATTCTTTCTTCTGTTTGATCTACCCTGTTCTTGAGACTTTCCACTGTATTTTGTAGTTCCTTGAATTGATTCTTCATTTCCAGGAGTTCGGTTACACTTTTCTTCATTGTGTCTATTTCTTTTCCCATATCTTGGAGGCTTTTTGCGGTTTTTTTTTGTTGCTCATTCAGTTGCTCTTGCAGCTGGGTGAGTGTTCTTATGTTCCACATACGAAATTCCTCTTCTGTCATATTGGTTGCCTGATTTTGGTTGGTTTTCGTTTCTACGGGGCTGGTGCTCCTCTTTTGAGGTGTGTTTTCTATTTGGTTCTTCATATTTTCTGAGTTCTTTCGCTGATTTCTTCCCATGTTGATCAGTTGTTGTTTCTTTCCTTAAGTTATTGTTTGGGTATTCACATACCTTGTTTAGTTTCTGAGGCGTTAGGTGTTGTCTGTGGGTGAAATTGGACCACTCCCTGTATATTGAGTCAGTGGGTGCCATGGAAAGGCTGTGCAAGATGCCGTCCCTGTCAGTAGGTGGTGTTTGCTTAGAGGAACAGGCTATATTGTTGATTTTTTTCCTGTTAACAGCTCTTGTTCTGGGCGGTGCTTGGTTGGGTAAGCCTGCCCTCAGGCCGTTAGCAGGGGTCAAAGTTCTGTTCTCTGCTTCCAGGTAAAGCTTTCAGGGTGGGTCTGGAATGGTCCCGCTCAGCCAGAAAGTCTGGGTGTGGAGGTGGGGCTGTCTGAGACCCGCAGTCTGGAGCGGGCCTCGCTTCTTTCCACCCTCCCCAACTCCGCAGCTACTCCTGGGTCTCTGCCAGCAGGCCAGACCACAAGCCACCAGGCCTTCCCCGACTGTGATGCCGGCAGGGAGGTTCCCTGCACAGGAACGCCACCTGGGTTGGGTGCACGGCCTCCTCCTGGGAGGAGGGTTGCCCTCTAGGACGCCGATCCACCCCTGGAGGCACACACACCTCAGTAGGCTGTTCACGTATAACCCTTCCATGCCCCGGGCAATGCTAGCCCTCGGTGCAGGGGATCTGGTCTGCAGATCCGACCTCTGGGTCCCAGAGTTCAAACTCTATCCCCACCAGGGAGAGGATTTCCGGTCCCAATTCACCCACAAGGAGCCCAAGCTGGGTGTATGTCTCTCAGCCTCTGAATCGGCACTGTTCTCCTGGGAACACGGTGCCAGCAGCACCTGGGAGGGCGGGCGGGTAGGGAGCTCACAGTCTGAGTTCCCCTGAGTCAGCTGTAGCGTCCCAAACGGGAAGGTCCCATTCCCTGGAGGTGCCTCTGGCTGGTGGCTGTATTGTCTCTCTGGGCAGCCGCGGGTAGGGTCGGCGGAGGGGAGGGGGAGGCAATATGGCGCCTGCCACGCGGCTCGGGTCTGTGCACACGGAGGTGCCTGGAGGAAGTTGGGAACCTGGCACCACGTCTGCTACAGGCTCACCGCTGGCTGGTGGCGGCGGTCTCTGCCTGGACGCCGCAGGTCTGTCCACCCGCTGGGTAGCCCACCAGCAGTCCCAAATGCAGGGGAGGGTAAACAGCAAATCCGCCTACCCTTGCTGCTGGTCTCAGGGCTGCTCCGGTGGTCTCAGCCTCCAGTTCTCCTCCGCAGCCTCTTCCCGTGGAGTCTCCCGGGGTCTCAGGTACCTCTCCTTCAGGCCCTTGTCCACTGTATGCTCGTCTTCTTGCTTCTTTCCTCTAATTTCTGCTAGAATCTGTCTTTTCTGCAGAGACCCTCTGTCTGGTGGTGTTATTCATCCGCCATCTTGCTCCGCCCTCAGTCTCCTATAATCTGTTTTTTTCAGGAAGACAGAAGTCACTTCCAGAAAATACTTGCTGGAGGCTATATCTAATATATTCCAGAAAATACTTGTTGTAGGCTATATCTAATATAACAGGCACACTTGAAAATAATATGTTCAGAAGGAAATATGTGATTATGCTTTGAGGAAGTTACTACTAAAACACTAAAACCCAAGCAACTGGCCTTCCAACACTTCTTTGAAAGCATTATGATAATGGCAGGACAGGAGTAAGTCCTGCTCTGGGCAGCGTTTTGGTTAAGAACTGGAAAACCACAAGATAGGCTTAGTCTACAAAAGCACAACTCATGATGGCTTTTTGGAATAGGGCCCTGTAACATCATATCTCATCAAGGCAATAAAAAAATAAGTTCTTCTGTTTCTAGACTTTTATTACTTAGTTTCCATTTTTTATATTATTGAATAATATGTTTTTAAATAAAATGAATAACCATAGACCAAGTACCACCTAAACACATCATAAGCAGCACTCAGCATCTTGGAAATAGTCTTTGTTTGGCAAAAGAGAGTAAGATTACCAAAGTAGTCTCCATTTTATTTTATTTTATTTATTTCTTTTTTTTTGAGACAGAGTCTCACTTTTGTTGCCCAGGCTAGAGTGAGTGCCGTGGCGTCAGCCTACCTCACAGCAACCTCAAACTCCTGGGCTCAAGTGATCCTCCTGCCTCAGCCTCCCGAGTAGCTGGGACTACAGGCATGTACCATCATGCCCGACTAATTTTTTTGTATATATACTTTTAGTTGGTCAATTAATTTCTTTCTATTTTTAGTAGAGACGGGGTCTCGCTCAGGCTGGTTTCGAACTCCCGGCCTCAAGCAATCAGCCCGCCTCGGCCTCCCAGAGTACTAGGATTACAGGCGTGAGCCACCGCGCCCTGCCTAGTCTCCATTTTATATTTAGGATTCAGAGCTTCAGGTTTTTAAGGTTTCTGAGCCTAAAGCACAAAGTCCAGAAAGTTCCTAAAAATTAGCTCTATCCTTCATTAATGTATATTGGCAGATTTTATCTATACATCGACACTCACAATCTATATTCTTATAGAAAATGATATTACATCAAATATTTTCTTATGCTTTCTATTGTAATTCTATTTCTGAATGTTATTGACAGCAATGTTAGAGAAACTATGGTAAGAGATCCCATTCCTACTTTTCCTTGGAAGATTACTTGGATTATGCCTTTATAATCTGGGAATGGAGCTAGTCAGGTGAAGAGACAAGTGGAAAATGTTAGAAAACAAAGAGTTTAAATTGATTTGGGGGATTCAGGGAACAAGGGATTTTTATGTTCAGCAGAACCATTCTTAAAAACTTCCTCTACCTACTCCTCTACTGTCCTCCCACCCTCACCCTGTTATCAAACTGTCAACAGGATTCTATTACCACCCTTTTCTAAAGGGGTTAAATCTACTCATGAGGATGAATTATACTAGAAGTATGTGAAACGGTGGGACAAATCACAGAAATCATGTCCTAGAGGAGCAGATTCAAGCAATGTTTGGACCACAAACAAGGCCTGAGTTGAGATGGGGGCTTGGCCCAGAAGAAGCCATGGAGATGGGGAGGGTGGAAAGGAGTGAGGCCTGCTAAAGACTGCAGGTCTTAGACAGACCCACCCCCACCCCCAGACTTTCTGACTGAGTAGGACCATTCCAGCCCCTCACTTACAGCTTATCCCAGAAGCAGAGAACATAACTTTGACCCCTGCTAACAGCATTTGTGGTGCTTGAGGGCAGGCTTACCTAATCGAGCTCCACCCAGACTCACTCCCAGACCAGCCTTACTGAGGTGGAGAATAAGGACACACCTGGAAGTCCTAGAGACCCACCCAACACCTGAGGCACTAGAGTGCCTCTCCAGAGAAAAAAGAGCTGGTTACAGGACCCAAAAACAACAGTGTAGCCTGCTCCTCTGAGCAAGCGCCACCTACTGACACGGAGGACATTCTGCACACCCTTTTATGGCATCTACTGACTCATCATACAGGGTGTGGTTGAATATCACCCACAAATGCCACCTAATGGCTCAGACACTAAACAGGGTTTATAATTCTCCAAACAAAAACCTGAAGGCAAGAAGCAAAAACTGATCTAGATGGGAAGAAATCAGTGAAGGAACTCTGGAAATATGAAGACGCAAACAGAAGCCACACCGCCAAAGAGCACCAGCCCCTTAGAAATTGACACCAACCAAAATCAGACCACTAAAATGACAGAAGAATTTTGAATGTGGATCAAGAGAAAATTCAATGACTTGCAAGAAAAACTGGATAACCAACAAAAAGAAAGTGCAAAAAGATTCCAGGACCTGGAACAAAAATTCACTAAAGAGATTGAAATAATGAAGAAAAATCAAACGAAACTCCTAGAAATGAAGAATCAGTTCAGGGAACTACAAAACACAGTGGAGAGCCTCAAGAAAAGGGTAGAGAAGGAAAGCCTCAAGAACAGAAAAAGAATCTCAGAGATTGAAGATAACACCTTCCAATTAAATAAAGCAGTTACAGAGCAGAGAGGGAAAATGGTGGAGTAAAGGTAACCCTCTGGACTCCTGCTCCCAGAGAAGGAGACACAGATCTTGGTCTCCTACACGCGAGTGGATCTCCCCACTACAAGGATAGCATCGAGAATTCACAGAGGTTCAGCACAGGACTCTCATAAAAGGAAAAACAAGGTTATCGGGAGATAAAATCATGATCTCTGGAGAGTACAAAACAAACAATAGGGTGCTTGGGAGGGCAGAGACATGCCAGGCCAGAGGGTGAAGTGGGATCAGACCCACAGGAGAACTCTTGCTTCCCCATGACCTTCACACCCACCCAGCCAGAGATCTGTCTGAAACTGGTGTGGAATTGTGGCAAAAAAGGGTGCTGGAAAGTGTGGTTAATGGTGAAAAACAACATGATCTCCCCTGAGCCTCATGCTAGGATGGCTCTAAGATGGGAGGAATATGAACTGTGCTGAAAGGAGAGGCAGGTAGAGGTCTTGCCTCTGGTAACCAGTGAGACTAAGTTGGGGGCTTTAAGCTGGAACTGCCCTAGGCGAATAACACCTCACAGGGCGGGTCTGTAAAAGCGAGGGCTGTGACTGAACAGGCGATCAGGGAGGGGGCATGGAGGAGGCTACAGGTCATCCTATTGACCCAGGCCTCCAACCCGGCACCTGCTACACTGTAAAGAGTTGGCCCCAGTTGGTGCCCTACGAGTGGGCAAGTGGTCACCATTGAGGGGGTCCATAGCCAAGCCATCAGCGGGCAAGTCCCCCTCCCCCGCCCAGCCTAGAATGTCTCCTGGCAAGTCCCGCCCCTATACAACCTGCAATCGGCTCCCCAGGCCTGGCTCCATCAAGGAACTACTGAGAAGTCTAACCGCGGAGGGGAGTTACAGCCACTGGGGCGCCAGGGTGTAGGGCAGACTGGGGAGATACTTCCTCCCCATCTCTCTTGCTGAAAGTAGTAGGCTCCACCACTGAAGGCAGACAAGAAAACCCACTCTCCTCCAAATCTAGGGAGAACATGATGAAACTACCCTCTTCAGGGAAATATTCCAAGTGTGGTGGAAGAGCTCACCCCAGTGGTTGATAAAGAAACAACAAAAGACTGGACACCTGGGGTCTAGCAATCGATCTAGATGGGAAGGGCCCAACACAACTCAAAAAATCAAACCGAAAATACTCCCCCTAGGAGATACACCAGTTCTAAAGAAACGGAGTCTGAACAAACCCAAACACTAAAATGACAGAAGAAGAATTCCAAAATTGGATTGTAAGAAAGCTCAATGATATGCAAGAAAAAATGGAAAACCAACACAACGAAATTACAAAACAGATACAAGAATTGGAACAAAGATTCACTAAGGAGATTGAGATCTTGAAGAAGAATCGATCCGATATCCAGAAAATGAAGAATTTATTTAGGGAAATTCAAAACAGACTGGAAAGCCTCAAAAATAGGGTGGCCCAAACAGAAGAAAGAATCTCAGAGGTTGAAGAAAACTCAATCAAATCAAATAAGGTAACCACAGAGTTAGAGCAGAAAAATAAGAGACATGAGCAAAGCTTACAAGAATTGTGGGATTATACAAAGAAAAATAGCCTGCAGGTCCATTGGATTCTGGAGAAGGAGGAAGAAAAAACCCAAGGGTTGGATACACTTTTTGAAGAAATAATTGAGGAAAACTTCTTACAGGTCTAACCAGTAACCTAGAATTAGAAATACAAGAAGCCAAAAGGACTCCTGGGAAATACAATGCAAACAGGAAAACAACAGGCCATGTAGTCATCAGACAGACCAAAATATCAACAAAAAAGACCCTGCTACAAGCTTTAATGTGAAACAAGGAAGTTACATACCAAGGAAAACTGATCTGAATAAAGCCAGATTTCTCAACTGAAACAATACAAGCAAGGAGACTGGGGCCCCACTCTCACTATTTTGAAACAAAATAACGCCCAACCTAGAATCTTGTACCCTGCAAAACTAACCTTTATATACGAAGGAGAAATTAAAACATTCTCAGATAAGCAAAGTCTCAGAGAATTCACCAAGACAAGAGCAGCCCTACAAAAAGTACTCAAAACAATGTTACACATGGAACACCATAATAAAAACTCTAGAATGTAAAAACAATCAAAACCCAAAGACTAAAGGCCAGATATTACAATGGCTCAAGACAGAAATCAAAGCAACAACATCCAACCCAACAGAATAAACAAAAATCCACCTTACATATCAGATCTCTGGATAAATGTGAATGGATTAAACTCTTCACTCAAGAGACATAGGCTGGCTGAATGGATAAGAAAATATAGGCCAAGTATTTGCTTTCTTCAGGAAAGACATTTAACCTGCAAGGATGCATATAGACTAAAAGTAAAGGTGTGGAGATCAGTATTCCAAACAAGTGGAAGCCAAAAGAAGGCTGGCGTGCCAGTTCTAATCACAGATGATTTAGTTTTTAAAAAACAAAAGTAGTGAAAGACAAAGAAGGTCATTATATAATGGTGAAGGGCACAGGTCAACAAGAAGAGATAACAATCTTAAATATATATGCACCCAAATTAGGTGCACTCAGATTCATAAAGCAAACCTTACTGAATCTAAGCAAATTGATTAACAGCAACTTCATAATCACTGGAGATTTCAACACCCCACTAATGGCACAGGACTGATCCTCCAAGAAGAAAATTAATAAAGAAATAATGGACTTAAACAAAACTCTAGAACAATTCGGTCTGACTGACATTTACAAGACATTATATCCAAAATCCACTAAATGTACGTTCTTCTCATCAGCTCCAGGGACATTCTGTAAGATTGACCATATCCTAGGACAAAAAGTAAGCCTCAAGAAATTTAAAAAAATAGAAATCATACCATGTATCCTCTAAGATCACAGTGGAATAAAAGTGGAAATCAACCCTAACAGAAATAAACATTTCTACAGAAAAATGTGGAAATTAAACAACTTTATACTAAATGATTACCTCATAAATGAAGAAATAAAGACAGAAATAAAAAAATTCTTTGATCAAAATGACAACGGAGATACAAGTTATGAAATCCTCTGGGACACAGCTAAAGTAGTTCTGATAGGAAATTGTATTTCCATAAATGCTTATAAACAAAAGTCAAAAGGATCACAAATAGACAATCTAATGAAAAGACTGATAGAGCTCAAAGAAGAAGAACAGACCAACAACCCCAAATCCAGCAGAAGAAGTGAAATCAACAAGATCAAATCAGAACTAAATGGAATTGAAAACAGGGAAGCTATACAGGAGATTAATTTAAAAAAATGTTGGTTCTTTGAAAAAATAAACAAAATAGACAAGCCATTGGCTAGGCTAATGAAAAGCAGAAAGGAGAAATCTCAAATAAGCTCCATCAGGAACAAAAAAGGAGATATCACACCTGATCCCAAGGAGATACAACATATAATTTACGAATATTAAAAAAATCTTTTTGCACACAAACTGGGAAATGTGGAGGAAATGGACAAATTTCTAGAAACAAACAGCCTCCTTAGGCTCAACAAGAAAGAAATAGAATTCCTTAACATAGGAATCTCAAGAGCTGGAATGGAAACAGCACCTAAAAATATCACTAAAAATAAAATACCGGTATAGATGGTTTCACACCCGAATTTTACCACATTTACAAAGAAGAACTGGTGCCTAACTTGCAGAAATTATTCCGCAACATTGAGAAGAATGGAAACCTCCCTGACACCTTTTATGAAGCGAATATTACTCTGATACCAAAACCAGGAAAGTATGCAACAAAAAAATAAAACTACAGACCAATATACGTGAAAAATACATATGCAAAAGTTTTCAACAAAATCATAGCTAACTGAATCAAGACGCTTATCAAGAAAATAAACCATCATGACTAAGTGAGCTTCATCCCACGGATGCAGGGATGGTTCAACATATGTAAATCTATAAATGCAATTCACCACATAAACAAAAGCAAAAACAAAGACCACAGGATTCTATCAATAGATGCAGAAAAATATTTTGACAAAATTAAACACCCTTTCATGATACGAAAACTTAATAAAATAAGCATAGAAGGGATATACCTAAAAATGATACAAGCCATGTATGACAGACCCATAGCTAACATCATATTGAATGGGGAAAAATTGAAATCATTCCCACTTAGAACTGGGTCCAGAAAAGGCTGCCCACTATCTCCACTTCTATTCAACATAGTGCTGGAAGTCGTGGCTACAGCATTCAGAGAGGAAAGTGGAATAAACGGTATCAAAAAAATATGTACAGAAGTGATAAAACATTCTCCGTTTACTGATGATATGATATTGTATTCAGAAAACCCCAAATATACAAGGAAGAAACTCCTGGAACTGATAAATGAATTTAGTAAAATATCAGGATACAAAACCAATACACACAAATCAGAGGCATTCATATACGCCAACAACAATCAAATTGAGAACCAAATCAAAGGCTCAGTTCCCTTCACAGTAGCAACAATGAAAATAAACTACCTAGCAATATACTTAACCAACGAGATAAAAGACCTCTACAGGGAGAACTATGAAACACTGAGGAAGGAAATAGCAGAGGATGTAAACAGATGGAAATCCATACTGTGCTAGTGGGTCCACAGACTCAAAAAAATTAAAATTTCTATACTACCCAAACTGATCTACACATTCAATGCAAAACCTATTAAAATCCCATCATCATTCTTCACAGATACAGAAAAAATAATTGTATGGTTTGTATGGAATGAAAGAAGACCTCGAATGTCAAAAGCAATTGTAGGAAACAAAAGCAAAATGGGAAGGATTAATATGCCAGATATCAAACTATACGAAAAGATGTAGTAATTAAATCAATCTGGTATTGGCAGAAAAATTGGAATATTTACCAGTGGAACATATCTGAGATTCCTGATATAAAACCATCCTCATAGAGAGAAAAAAATGGCAGATTAGGGGTGCCCTCCTGGCTCTCTTCTCCCAGAGTGAAAAGTGAAGAAAGCAGATAGCCACACTGGAGCGATCTGCACTACCACGGGACCAGCTTCGCAAGCCTGCAGACATCCAACAGGAAACGGAGAGATAAGACCATTTGCAGCCTAACGGAAGGTGAATCGATCATTCTTCAACAAAATTCGGGGATTCAAGGAACACAAAAGGGAGGGACTGAGGCGCGGGTTAAGCTGCTGCCGGCTGGCAGTGGTGCCAGCCTTACCTGGTACTGAGAAACACCCCCTCCCACACCGAGCTCCACTTTCACGTAGGCTGGGAGGTGCCTGAAGTTGGTGAGAAGCGGCAGCGCGGGACTAAGCCGTGGGGAGAAGAGACTAGAGCAGGGAACATGCTGAGTTTGCCAGAGCACACAGCTGCCGCAGTTTAAGGTGGGGGAGGGTCCAAGCACAGCAACCACTCTCCATGCAGCAGGAACCAGAGCCCACTTGGGCATCTACCTGCAGAACACTCCCAGATCAAGGACAAGGGGAGTTAACACAGAAGGAGGCTTTGACTTTGGATATAGAGGAGGTTTGGGATAGCACTGAGAGGTCAGAGTGCACAAAGCTAGACTCCTTGATCCATTAGGACCCCCCTCCCTCTGCCCCTCCAGCACCGCTCCCGCCCCTGAATTCCGGCACTGACTTGGCATTCCAGCACAGACTTGGGCTCGGGATTTGGAGAGGAGGTGCAAAGAGAGTGCTGGTACGCGCCACTGCTCCACCAATTTGATATTGGACCGTCACTTGCTGCACAAGTGGCACTGACTCTGTGCTCAGAGATTGGACCCTGCCTGGACGGGGTAGTGCTACAGGGGAGATTGGTCTTGGCGGATTTAAGGCAGAGAAAGGGTACCTTCCACACTCTCCTGCGACCCGGAGCCCCGCCCTGGGCTCCAAAGTCTCTTTCCCAGCCTTGAGGGCAGAGCTGAGATAGAAACTGTTCTCACTACTGCCGCTTACCTCAACCGGGGTAATTAAAAAGACAAAAGTCAGGGATAGGTGGGTCCCATTGACTGCCTGCCTGCCCACTTCTGGTCAGTCTCTCCCTGCACAGGTCTTCTGTGCTGTGCCCAGAGTGTGGAGCCCACCGGGGCAGAGCTCGGCCTTGCATTTGGCAGCCATTAGTGGTTATAAGTCGGAGATATTTTATGTTAGTGGTTATAATGCAGAGATCTTTTACGACCCCCACATCTGGGGATTTGGGGCTAGGCCTTTGGCTACAAAGTTTGTATCCCCGCCTTGGGGGCGGAGCCCAGATAGAAACTGCTCCCGTTCCTGCTGCTTATCTCCACCTGTCGAATTAAAGAGACAGAACATGGGGCCTGGTGGATCTGGCTTCACGACAACCTCTCACTGCACAGATCTCCCGCGCTCTGTGTCCAGAGTGCAGAGCCCGCCTGGGCAGGGCCAACCCTAGAAGGAGGCTGCCCTTAGGGGCTATAAGGCAGAGAGACTTTACGTCTACCACCGTCCCGTGTCTTGTGGCTGAGCCTTCGGCTCCACAGTCTCTGTCCCCGTCTTGGGGGCGGAGCTGGGATAGGAACTGTTCTCATTCCTGCCACCTATCTCCACCTGTGGAATTAAAGAGACAAAAGACAGGGATTGGTGGGTCCCATTGACTGCCTGCCTACTTCTGGTCAGTCTCCCTGCACAAGTCCCCTGCGCTCTGTGTCCAGAGTACGGAGCCCGCCTTGGCAGGGCTGAGCCTCGTGAGAGACTGCCCTTAGTGGCTATAATGAAGATAGACTTTACGTCCATCACGCTCCTGTGTCTTGTGGCTGAGCCTTTGGCTCCAAAGTCTCTGTCCCCTCCTTGGGGGCAGAGCAGAGATAGGAACTGTTCCCATTCCTACCGCTTATCTCCACCTGTGCAATTAAAGAGACAGAAGACGGGGAACTGTGGGTTTGGCTACGGGCCTGCTGGCTTTAGGCCAGTCTCTATCTGCACAGATCTTCTGCGCTCAGTGTCCAGGCCCTAGAGTTTGCCTAGGCAGGAACTAGCCTAGTAGGTGGCTGCCTTTGGTGAATACAAGACAAAGACATGTTACAACCCACACACTCTGGTGACTTGGGGCTGGGCCTTCAGTTCCAAAGTTTCTAGCCCCACCTTGGGGGTGGAGCTGATATTCCATCTATCTCCACCTGTGTAATTAAGGAGGCAGAAGACAGGAGGCCGCGGGAGCAGCCCAGAGACCAGCGGGAAGGGTAGTGTAATTGGCTGCTTCCCCTGCACTACATATCGGACTGCTGGCTCCCCAGTGGGTAGAGAGACCTGCAGACACCAGCCCAATGATGGCTACTTCCAGTGAGCAACACCACCTACTGGCTCAGAAACTAAACAAGACGTGTGAATACCCAAATGAAAACCTAAAGGAAAGAAACAACAACTGAGCGAAATGGGAAGAAATCAGCAAAGGAACTCCAGAAATATGAAGAAACAAACGGAAAACATACCCCCAAAGAGGAGCCCCAGCCCCTTAGAAACAGACAACAACCAAAACCTGGCAACCAAAATGACAGAAGAGGAATTTCGAATGTGGATCATAAGATCAATCACTGACCTGCCACAACAACTCAAAACCAACACAAAGAAACCATGAAAAGCCTCCAGGATATAGAACAAAGGTTCACTAAAGAGATCGACACAGTGAAGAAAACTTTAATCGAAGTCCTGGAGATGAAGAATCAACTCAGGGAATTACAAAATACTGTGGAAAGTCTCAAAAACAGGGTAGATCAAACAGAAGACATAATCTCAGAGATTGAAGATAACACCTTCCAATTAAATAAATGAGTCACAGAGATAGAGCAGGAAACAAGAGAAAAGAACAAAGCCTACAAGTGCTGTGAGATTATGTGAAAAAAACCAATGTGAGGGTCATAGGGTTAGCAGAAGGAGAAGAATACAGCACTCAAGGGCTGGACAAGCTATGTGAAGATATAATACAGGAAAATTTCCCAGGCCTTGGTTAAAATCTCAATATACAAGTTCAAGAAGCCCAGAGGACCCCTGGGAGATTCAATGCAAACAGGAAGACGTCACGTCATGCAGTCATCAGACTGACCAAAATATCAACTAAAGAGGCCTTCTAAGAGCTGTAAGAAGAAGCAAGTAACTTACAAGGGACAGCCAATTCGAATAACACCAGACTTCTCTAATGAGACTTTACAAGCAAAGAGAGACTTGGGCCCCATTCCAAGCAACAACATCCAACCCAACAGAATGAACAGTAATCTACCTTACCTATCAGTTCTCTCATTAAACGTGAATGGCTTAAACTCCCCACTCAATAGACATAGGCTGGCTGAATGGATAAGGAAATACAGGCAAAGTATATGCTGTCTTCAGGAAACACATCTAACCTGCAAGGATGCATATAGACTAAAAGTAAAAGGGTGGAGATCTGTATTCCAAGCAAATAGAAGCCAAAAGAAGGCTGGCGTGGCAGTTCCAATTTGAGATGATTAAGTTTTTAAAACAACTAAACTAGTGTAAGACAAAGAGGGTCATTATATAATGGTGAAGGGCACAGTTCAACAAGAAGAGATAACAATTTTAAATACGTATGCACCCAACTTAGTTGCACCCAGTTTCATAAAGCAAATCTTACTGGATCTAAACAAATTGATTAATAGCAATACCATAATCACCGGAGATTTCAACACCCCACTGACGGCACGACACAGATCCTCCAATCAGTAAATTAACAAAGAAATAATGGATTTAAATAAACTTATAGAATAATGGGGACTGACTGACATTTACAGAACATCCTACCCCAAATCCACTGAATATATGTTCTCATCAGCTCACGGGACATTCTCTAAGATTGGCCATATCCTAGGACACAAAGTACCTCCAGAAATTAAAAAAAAAAAAATAATACCATGTATCTTCTCAGATCACAGTGGAATAAAAGTAGATATCAACCCTAACAGAAACTCACATTTCTACACAAATAGGTGGAAATTAAACAACCTCCTACTAAATGATTACTTCATAAATGAAGAAATCAAGACAGAAATTAAAAAAAAATTCTATGAAGAAAATGATAATAGAGAGACAAGTTTTCCAGTCCTCTGGGACACAGCTAAAGCAGTTCTGAGAGGAAAGTTTATATCCACAAATTCCTATAAACAAAAGTCAAACAGATCACAAATAGACAATCTAATGAAACGACTCAAAGAACTGGAAAAAGAATAACAGACCAGCCCTAAGCCCAGCAGAAGGAGTGAAATCAATAAGACAAAATCAGAACTTAATTAAATTGAAAACAGGGAAGCTATTCAGGAGATCAACAAAACGAAAAGATGGTTCTTTGAAAAAATAAACAAAATTGACACGCCACTGGCTAAGCTATCGAAGAGCAGAAAGGGAAATCTCTAATAAGCTCCATCAAGAACAAAAAAGGAGATATAACAACTGATCCAGAAGAGATACAAGACATAATTTATGAGTACTAAAAAATCTTTATTCACACAAACTAGAAAATGTGGAGGAAATGGACAAATTTCTAGAAACATACAGCCTCACTAGGCTCAACCAGGAAGAAATAGATTCCAGGAACAGACCAATCTCAACAGCTGAAATAGAAACAGCAATTAAAAATCTCCCTAAAAAGAAAAATCCTGGTCCAGATGGCTTCACACCCGAATTTTACCACACTTACAAAGAAGAACTAGTACCCACCTTGCAGAAACTATTCCACAACATCAAGAAGAATGGAAACTTCCCCGACACCTTTTATGAAGTGAATATTACTCTGATACCAAAACCAGGAAAGGATGCAACAAATAAAGAAAACTACAGACCAATATCCCTAATGAATATAGATGCAAAAATTTTCAACAAAATCTCAGCTAACCGAATCCAGACACTTATCAAAAAAATAATCCTTCACGACCACGTGGGCTTCATCCCAGGGATGTAGTGATGGTTCAACATACGTAAATCTATAAATGCAATTCACCACATAAACAGAAGCAAAAACAAAGACCACATGATTCTTTCAATAGATGCAGAAAAAGCGTTTGAGAAAATTCAATACCCTTTCATGCAACGAACACTTAATAAAATAGGCATAGAAGGGACATACCTAAAAATGATACAAGCCATATATGACACACCCATAGCCAACATCATACTGAAGGGGAAAAACTGAAAGCCTTCCCAGTTAGAAGTCCCCAAAGACAATTGCAGCAGCAACAAAAATAAATAAATGGGACATGATGAAACTAAAAAGCTTCTGCACAGCCAAAGAAACAGTCATTAAATAGAGAACCTACAGAATGGGAGAAAATTTTGCATCCTACGTATTCGATAAAGGGCTGATAACTAGAATATACTGGGAACTCACGAAAATCAAGAAGAAAAAATCAAATAACCCTATTAAAAAGCGGGCAAAGGACTTGAACAGAAACTTTTCTAAAGAAGACTGAAGAATGGCCAACAAACATATGAAAAAATGCTCATCATCTCTAATCATCAGGGAAATGCAAATCAAAACTACAATGAGATATCACTTAACTCCAGTGAGAATGGCCTTTATCAAAATGTCTCCAAATAACAAATGTTGGCGTGAATGTGGAGAGAGAGGAACACTGCTGGTGGGACTACAAACTAGTTCAACTTCTGTGGAAAGCAATATGGAGATACCTAAGCGATACAAGTGAATCTACCATTTGATCCAGCAATCCCATTGCTGGGTTCTACTGAAAAGATCCAATTACACTGTACATAAATGACACCTGCACTCGAATGTTTATAGCAGCACAATTTATAATTTCAAGGCTGTGGAAACAGCCCAAGTGCCCATCAATCCAAGAATGGATTAATAAAATGTGGTATATGTATACCATGGAGTACTATTCAGCTCTAAGAAACAATGGTGACATAGCACATCTTATTTTTTCCTGGTTAGAGATGGAGCCCATACTACTAAGTGAAGTATCCCAAGAATGGAAATACAAGCACCACATATACTCACCAGCAAACTGGTATTAACTGAATAGCACCTCAGTGGACACATAGGTACTACAGTAATAGAGTATTGGGGAGGGGGAAGGGGCGAGGGGGGCGGGTATATACATACATAATGAGTGACATGTCCACCATCTGAGGGATGGTCATGCTGGAACATAGAATTGTGGGGGGAGGGTGGAAATTGCACTCATTGAAACTTTAAAATCTGTACCCCCATAATATGCCGAAATAAAATAAAATTATCAAACATTATGAATTTAAAAAGCTATGTTATCTAATAAAGGTCCCTGAACCCTAAAATTATATAAGATTTACCAAAATAAACGAAAAACTCTAAAAAAAAAATCCTCATATAGCGATCTAATCTTTCACAAAGGAGACAAAAACATACGCTGGGGAAAAGAATCCCTTTTCAATAAATGGTGGTGAGAATTCTGGATAGCCACTTGTAGAAGGCTGAAGCAGGACCCGCACCTTTTACCTCTCACAAAAATCAACTCACACCGCTGGGTAACAGACTTAAACTTAAGGTATGAATCTATTAGTATTCTAAAGGAAAAAGTTGGAAACACTCTTCTAGACATCAGCTTAAGCAAAGAATTTATGAAGAAGACCCCAAAGGCAATCACAGCAACAACAAACATAAATAAATGGGAAATGATAAAACTAAAAACCTTCTCCACAGCCAAAGTAATAGTCATTCAAATAAACAGACAACCTACAGAATGGATGTAAATTTTTGCAAACTGTTCATCTGATAAGAGGTTGATAAGATGTATATATTTAGAACTCATCAAAATCAGCAAGAAAAAATCAAGTAACCCTATACAAAATTGGGCAAAGGACTTGAACAGAAACTTTTCTAATGTGGGCAGAACAATGGGCAACAAAGATATGAAAAAATTCTCAACATCCCCAATCATCAGGAAAATGCAAATCAAAACCATAATGAGATATCACCTAACTCCAGTGAGAATGGCCTTTATCAAAAAGTCCCAAAACAATAAATCCTGGCGTGGATGCAGAGAGAGAGAGGAACACTCCTACACTGCTGATGGGACTGCAAACTAGTTCAACCTCTGTGGAAAGCAATATGGAGATACCTTAAAGCGATACTAGTGGATCTACCATTTAATCCATCAATTCCAGTACTGGGCATCTACCCATAAGATCCAATGACTCTCTACAGAAAAGACACCTGCACTCGAATGTTTATAGCAGCACAATTCATAATTGCAAGGCTGTGGAAACAGCCCAAGTGCCCATCATCCAAGAATGGATTAATAAAATGTGGTATATGTATACCATGGAGTACTATTCAGCTCTAAGAAACAATGGTGATATAACACATCTTGTATTTTCCTGGTTAGAGCTGGAACCCATAGTACTAAGTGAAGTATCCCAAGAATGGCAAAACCAGCACCACATATACTCACCCGCAAACTGTTATTAACTGAGCATCACCTAAGTGGACACATAAGAACTACTGTAAAGGGTATTGAGCAGGTGGGATGGTGAGGGGGTGGATGTATACATACATAATGAGATATGCACCATCTGGAGGATATTCACACTGGAAACTCAGACTTTCAGGGGGAGGGGGGGAAAGGGCATTTTTTGAAACCTTAAAATTTGTACCCCTATAATATGCCGAAATATATATATATATATATATATATATATATATATATATATAAAAATTTAATAATGCAAAATAAGCAAACAAATAAATGAAAATAAAGCAGTCACCGAGAGAGAACTTAGAAACATGAGCAAAGAGCAAAGCCTACAAGAGATGTGGCATTATGTGAAGAAACCTGATGTAGGGTTACAGGGTTACCAGAAGAAGACAAAACACTCAAGGGTTGGATAAGGTATTTGAAGATACAATACAGGAAAATTTCCCAGGCCTTGATAAAAATCTCCAGATACAAGTTCAAGAAGCTCAAAGGATCCCTGGGAGATTCAATGCAAACAGGAAGATGTCACAACATGCAGTCATCAGACTGACCAAAATATCAACTAAAGACGCCCTTCTATGAGCTGTAAGACAAAAGAAGAAAGTAACATACACCAGAAAAGCAATCAAAATGATGCCAGACTTCTCTACTGAAACTTTACAAACAAGGAGAGACTGGGGCCCCATTCTCACCTTTCTAAAACAGAATAATGCCCAACCTAGAATTTTATTGCCTGCAAAACTAAGTTTTGTATATGAAAGAAAAATGAAGACAATCTCAGATAAGCAAAGACTGAGGGACTTCACCATGACAAGACCAGAACTTCAGGAAGTATTCAAAACAGTATTACCCACGGATCAGCAAAATAAACACACTCACGAATGTAAATCTATGTAAAAGCTAAAGTTCAAAGCCCAGATACCACAATGCATCAAGAGAGAAAACAAAGCACTCAAGTTCAACCCAACAAAATGAACAGAAATCTGCCCCACCTATCAGTTCTCTCAATAAATGTGAATGGCTTGAACTCCCCACTCAAAATACATAGGCTGGCTGAATGGACAAAAAATATAATCCAAGTATCTGCTGCCTTCAGGAAACACATCTAACCTGCAAGGATGCAGTTAGACTAAAGGTAAAGGGGTGGAGAGCAATATTTCAAGGAAACGGAAGCCAAAAGAAATCTGAAGTGGCAGTGATGATTACATATAACTTAGTTTATAATCAGGGAAAGTAATAAAATACAAAGAAGGTCACTATCTAATGGTGAAGGGTACAGTTCAACAAGAAGACATAACAATTTTAAATATATGTGCACCCAACCTTGGCTCACGCAGATTGACAAAGCAAACTCTACTTGATCTAAACACATAGATGAACAACAACACCATAATAGTTGGAGACTTTAACACCCCACTGACAGCACAGGACAGATCCTTCAAACATAAAATCAACAAAGAAATAATACTTAAACAGATCTCTAGAACAAATGAGCCTGACTGAGATTCACAGGACATTCCACCAGAAAACCACCGAATATACGTTCTTCTCATCAGCTCATGAGTAATTCACTAAGATTGACCATGATCAAGATGGCGGACGAGAAACACCGCCAGAAAGAGTGTGTCTGCAGAAAAGACAGATTCTAGCAGAAATTAGAAAAAAGAAGCAAGAACACGAGCATAAAGCGGACGAGGGCAGGAAGGAGGGGTAGCTGAGACCCCGGGAGACTCCACGGGAGGAGGCTGCGGAGGAGAACTGGAGGCTGAGACCACCGGAGCAGCCCGGAGACCAGCGGCAAGAGTAGGTGGATTTGCTGTTTCCCCTCCCCTGCATTTGGGACTGCTAGTGGGCTCCCTAGCGGGTGGAGAGACCTGCGGACTCCAGCCCAGACACAGCCACCGCCAGCTAGCGGTGAGCCTGTAGCGAACACGGCACCAGACTCCCAAATCCCTCCCGGCACCTCCGTGTGCACAGACCCAGGCCATGCGGCAGGCGCCATATTGCCTCCTCTTGCCCTCCACTGACTCTACCCGCAGCTGCCGAGAGAGACAATATAGCCACCAGCCAGAGACACCTCCAGGGAATTGGACCTTGCCTTTTGGGACCCTACAGCTGACTAAGGGGAACTCAGACTGTGAGCTACCTACCCGCTAGCCCTCCCAGGATTATGCTGGCACGGTGTTCCCTGGAGAACGGTGCTGACTCAAAGGCTTAGAGACATAGACCCAGCTTAGGCTCCCTGTGGGTGAATTGGGACCAGAACTCCTCTCCCTGGTGGGGATACAGTTTGAACTCTAGGACCCTTAGGTCGGACCTGCAGACCAGATCCCGTGCGCCAAGTTCTAGCATTGCCCGGGGCACAGAAGGGATATACGTGAATAGCCTACTGAGGTGTGTGTGCCTTTAGGTGAAGATCAGCGTCCTAGAGAGCAACCCTCCTCCCAAAAGGAGGCCTTATGCCCAGCCCAGGTGGCGTTCCTGCGCAGGGAACCTCCTGGCCGGCATCACAGTCCGGGGAGGCCTGGTGGCGTGTGGTCTTGCCTGCTGGCAGAGGCCGAGGAGTAGCTGCAGAGTTGGGGAGGGTGGAAAGAAGCGAGGCCCGCTCCAGACTGCGGGTCTCAGAGAGCCCCACCCCCACACGCAGACTTTCTGGCTGAGCGGGACCATTCCAGTCCCGCCCTGACAACTTTACCTGGAAGCAGATAACAGAACTTGGACCCCTGCTAACGGCATTGGTGGTGCCTGAGGGCAGGCGTACCCAACCCAGCTCCACCCAGAACAAGAGCTGACAACAGGACACAAAATCAACAGCATAACCTCTTCTTCCAAGCAAGCGCCACCTACTGACAGGGACAGCATCCTGCACAGCCTTTTCACGGCACCCACTGATTCATTATACAGGGGGTGGTCAAATCACACACACAGACACAACTTAATGGCTCAGTACTAAACAAGGTGTGTGAATACCCTAACAAAAACCTAAAGGAAAGAAACAACAACTGATCGACATTGGAAGAAATCAGCAAAGGAACTCAGGAGATATGAAGAACCAAATGGAAAACACACCCACAAAGAGGAGCACCAGCCCCCTTGAAACGGACACCAACCAAAATCAGGCAACCAAAATGACAGAAGAGGAATTTCGTATGTGGATCATAAGAACACTCACCGACCTGAAACAACAACTCAACAACCAACACAAAGAAACCACAAAAAGCTTCCAGGACCTAGAACAAAAGTTCCTTAAAGAAATAGACACAATGAACAAAAGGTTAACCGAACTCCTGGAAATGAAGAATCAATTCAGGAAGCTACGAAATACAGTGGAAATTCTCAAGAACAGGGTAGATCAAACAGAAGAAAGAATCTCAGACATTGAAGAAAACACCATCCAACTAAATAAAACTGTCACAGAGACAGAGCAGAGAAACAAGAGAAAAGAGAAAATCCTAAAACAGATGTGAGATTATGTGAAGAAACCTAATGTGAGGATCATAGGGTTAGTAGAAGGGTAAGAAGACAATACTCAAGGGTTGGAAAGCTATGTGAAGATATAATAGAGGAAAATTTCCCAGGCCTTGCTCAAAATCTTGATATACAAGTTCAAGAAGCTCAGAGGACCCCTGGGAGATTCAATGCAAAGAGGAAGACGTCACTACATGCAGTCACCAGACTGACTAAAATATCAACTAAAGAGGCCCTTCTAAGAGCTGTAAGAGGAAAGAAGCAAGTGACATACAAGGGAAAGCCAGTTCGAATAACACCAGACATCTCTAATGAGACTTTAGAAGCAAGGAGAGACTGGGGCCCCATTATCACTCTACTGAAACAAAATAATGCCCAGCCTAGAATCTTACTCCCTGCAAAACTAAGCTTCATATATGAAGGAGAAATAAAGATATTCTCAGACAAGCAAAGCTTCAGAGAATTCACCAAGACAAGAGCAGCCCTACAAGAAGTACTAAAAACAGTGTAATGCACGGAATAACATAATAAAAACTCACAAATGTAAAAACAACAAAAACCCAAAGATTAAAGGCAAGATAATACAATGGCTCAAGAGAGAAATCAAAGCAACAACATCCAACCCAACAGAATGAACAGTAATCTACCTTAACTATCAGTTCTCTCAATAAATGTGAATGGCTTAAACTCTCCACTCAAGAGACATAGGCTGGCTGAATGGATAAGAAAATATAGGCCAAGTATCTGCTGTCTTCAGGGAACATATCTAACCTGAAAGGATGCATATAGACTAAAAGTAAAAGGATGGAGATCAGTATTCCATGCAAGTGGAAGCCAAAAGAAGGCTGGCGTGGGAGTTCTAATTTCAGACGATATAGTGTTTAAACCAACCAAAGTAGTGAAAGAAAAAGAGGGTCATTTTATACTGGTGAAGGGCACAGTTCAACAAGAAGAGATAAAAATTTTAAATATATATGCACCCAACTTAGGTGCGCCCAGTTTCCTAAAGCAAACCTTACTGGATCTAAGCAAATGGATTAATAGCAACTCCATAATCACTGGATATTTCAACACCCCACTGACGGCACAAGAAAAGTTTTCCAAACAGAAAATTAACAAAGAAATAATGGACTTAAACAAAACCCTGGAACAATTGGGTCTCACTGAGATCTACAGGATATTCCACCCAAAATCCACTGCATATACGTTCTTCTCATCAGCTCATGGGACATTCTCTAAGATTGACCATATCCTAAGACACAAAGTAATCTCAAGAAATTCAAAAATTAGAAAGCATACCATGTACCTTCTCAGATCACACTGAAATAAAACTAGAAATCAACCCTAACAGAAACTCACATTTCTACACAAAAACGTGGAAATTAAACAACCTTCTACTAAATGATTACTTCATAAATGAAGAAATCAAGATGGAAATGAAAAATTCTATGAAACAAACTACAATGGAGAGGCAAATTATCAACCCTTCTGGGACACAGCTAAAGCACTTCTAAGAGGAAACTTTTTCTCCATAAATGCCTATAAACAAAGGACAAAAGGATCATAAATAGACAATCTAACAAAACAACTCAAAGAGCTGGAAAAGAAGAACACACCAACCCCAAACCCAGCAAAAGAAGTGAAATCAACAAGATGAAATCAGAACTAAACGAAATTGAAGACAGGGAAGCTATTCAGGAGATTAATAAAACAAAAAGTTGGTTCTTTGAAAAAATAAACAAAATTGACACACCATTGGCTACGCCAACAAAACGCAAAAAAGAGAAGTCTCTAATAAGCTCCATCAAGAACAAAAAAGGAGATATCACAATTGATCCCAAAGAGATACAAGGTATAATTTATGAATACTACAAAAATATTTATGCACACAAACTGGAAAATGTGGAGGAAATGGACAAATTTCTAGAAACACACAGCCTCCCTAGGCTCAACCAGGAAGAAATAGATTCCCTGAACAGACCAATCTCAACAGCTGAAATAGAAACAGCAATTAAAAATCTCCCTAAAAAGAAAAGTCCCGGTCCAGATGGTTTCACACCCAAATTTTACAACACTTACAAAGAAGAACTAGTACCTATCTTGCAGAAACATTTCCAGAACATCGAGATGAACGGAAACCTCCCTGACACCTTTTAAGAAGCGAAAATTACTCTGATACCAAAACCAGGAAAGGATGCAACAACAACAACAAAAAAACTACAGACCTATATCCCTAATGAATGTAGATGCAAAAATTTTCAACAAAATCTGAGCTAACCGAATCCAGACGCTTATCAAAAAAATAATCCTCCACGACCAAGTGGGCTTAATCCCAGGGATGCAGGGATGGTTCAACATACGTAAATCTATAAATGCAATTCACCACATAAACAGGAGCAAAAACAAAGACCACATGATTCTCTCAATAGATGTAGAAAGAGCTTTTGACAAAATTCAACACCCTTTCATGATACGAACACTTAAGAAAATAGGCATAGAAGGGACATACCTAAAAATGATACAAGCCATGTATGACAGACCCATAGCCAACATCATACTGAATGGGGAAAAATTGAAATCATTCCCATTTAGAACTGGAACCAGACAGGGCTGCCCACTATCTCCACTTCTTTTCAACATAGTGCTGGAAGTCTTGGCTACAGCAATCAGACAGGAAAATTGAATTAAAGGTATCCAAATAGGGGCAGAAGAGATCAAACTTTCACTGTTTGCTCATGATATGATAGTATATCTAGAAAACCCCAAAGATTCAACCAAGAAACTCCTGGAATTGATAAATGAATTTAGTAAATCTCAGGATACAAAATCAACACACAGAAATCAGAGGCATTCGGATACGCCAACAACAATCAGATTGAGAACGAAATAAAAGAATCAATTCCCTTCACAATAGCAACAGATAAATTCAAGTACCTAGGAATATACTTAACCAAGGAGGCAAAAGACCTCTACAGGGAGAACTATGAAACACTGAGGAAGGAAATAGCAGAGGAAGTAAACAGATGGAAATCCATACCATGCTTGTGGATCGGCAGACTCAAAATCATCAAAATGTCTATACTACCCAAACTGATCTACAGATTCAAAGCAATACCTATTAATAACACATCAGCATTCCTCACAGATATAGAAAAAATAATTTTATTCTTTGTATGGAACCAAAGAAGACCCTGAATGTCAAAATCAATCCTAGGCAACAAAAACAAAATGGAGGCATTAATATGCCAGATATCAAACTATACTACAAAGCTGTAGTAATTAAAACAATATGGTATTGGCACAAAAATAGGAATATTGACCACTGGAACAGATGTGATAATCCTGATATAAAACCATCCTCATATAGCCATCTAATCTTTGAGAAAGGAGACAAAAACATATGCTGGGGAAAAGAATCTCTCTTCAATAAATGGTGCTGGGAAAACTGAATAGCCACCTGTAGAAGGTTAAAACAGGACCCACACCTTTCACCTCTCACAAAAACCAACTCACGCTGGATAACAGACTTAAACCTAAGGTATGAAACAATTAGAATTCTAGAGGAAAAACTTGGAAACACTCTCCTAGACATCAGCCTGGGCAAAGAGTTTATGAAGAAGTCCCCAAAGGCAATCACAGCAGCAACAAAAATAAATAATTGGGACATGATCAAACTAAAAATCTTCTGCACAGCCAAAGAAATAGTCATGAAAGTAAACGGACAACCTACAGAATGGGAGAAAATTTTTGCATCCTATGCATCCGATAAGGGACTGATAACTAGAATATACTTAGAACTCATGAAAATCAGGAAGAAAAAATCAAATAACCCTATTAAAAAGTGGGCAAAGGACTTGAACAGAAACTTTTCTAAAGAAGAAAGAATAGCCAACAAACATACGAAAAAATGCTCAACATCTCTATTCATCAGGGAAATGCAATTCAAAACTTCAATGAGATATCACTTAACTCCAGGGAGAATGGCCTTTATCAAAAAGACTCCAAACAATAAATGCTGGCATGGTTGCGGAGAGAGAGGAACACTCCTACACTGCTGGTGGGACTGCAAACTAGTTCAACCTCTGTGGAAAGCAATATGGAGATACCTTAAAGCGATACAATTGAATCTCCCATTTGATCCAGCAATCCCATTGCTGGGCATCTACCCAAAAGATCCAATGACACTCTACAAAAAAGACACCTGCACTCGAATGCTTATAGCAGCACAAATCATAATTGCAAGGCTGTGGAAACAGCCCAAGTGTCCATCAATCCAAGAATGGATTAATAAAATGTGGTATATGTATACCATGGGTACTATTCAGCTCTAAGAAACAATGGTGACATAGCACATCTTATATCTTCCTGGTTAGAGCTGGAACCCATACTATTAAGTGAAGTTTCCCGAGAATGGAAAAACAAGCACCACATATACTCACCAGCAAATTCGTATTAACTGAACAGCACCTAAGTGTTCACCTAGGTACTACAGTAATAGGGTATTGGGCAGGTGTGAGGCGGCTGGTGGGCGAGTATATACATATATAATGTGTGAGATGTGCACCATCTGGGGGATGGTCATGCTGGATACTCAGACTTGTGAGGGGAGGGGGGAAATGGGCATTTATTGAAACCTTAAAATCTGTACCCCCATCATATGCTGAAATAAAAATAAATAAATAATAATAATAATAAAAGGATTGACCATATCCTAGGACACAAAGCATGTCTCAAACAAGTTACAACAATAGAAATTATACCATATATGTTTTCAGATCACAATGGAATAAACGTAGAAATCAATCCAGGAGCACCCATTTCTACACTAAGTCATGGTAACTAATTAACCTTCAGCTGAATGATCACTTCGTAAACGAGGACATCAAGATGAAAATCAAAAGATTCTTTGAACTATATGACAAAGAGACACAAGTTACTAAATCTGTGGGACACATCTAAAGCAGTCCTAAGAGGAAAGCTTATTTCCATAGATGCCTATATCCAAAACTTGAAAAGATTACAAATAGACAACCTAATAAATCCTCTCAAAGAGCTGGAAAACAAAGAACAGGCAAACTCCAAACCCAGCAGAAGAAGCGAAATCATTAAGATCAAATCAGAATTAAAGGAAATTGACAACAGGGAAGCTATATGGAAGGTTAATAAAACAAAAAGTTGGTTCTTTGAAAAAATAAACAAAATTGACACACCTTTGCTTAGACTAACAAAAAGCAGAAAAGAAAAATCTCTAATAAGCTCTATCAAGAACAAAAAGGGAGAAATTAAAATGGATGCCATGGAGATACAAGATACAATGCATGAATACTACAAAAACCTCTATGCACACAAATTGGAAAATGTGGAGGAAATGGCCAAGTCCTTAGAAACACACAGCCTCTCTAGACACAAACAGGAAGAAATAGAATTCCTGAACAGATCAATATCAAGTACTGAAATTGAAACAGCAATAAAAAACCTTCCTAAAAAGAAAACTCCTGGACCAGATGGTTTCACTCTCGAATTTTATCACACCTACAAGGAAGAACTGGTGCGTATCCTTCAGAAATTATTCCACAACATCGAAAAGGATGGAAACCTCCCCAACACTTTTTATGAAGTGAACATAACTCTTATACCAAAACCAGGAAAGGATGCAACAAAAAAAATAACTACAGACCAATATCCCTGTTGAATATAGATGCAAAAATTCTCAGCAAAATCCTAGACAATCGAATCCAGGTGTTTGTCCAGCAAATAATCCATCACAACCAAGTGTGCTTCATCCCAGGGATTCAGAGATGGTTCAACATAGGCCAATCTATAAATGTAATTCACTATATAATCAGAAACAAAAACAAAGACCATATGATCCTCTCAATAGAAGAAGAAAAAGCATTTGACAAATTTCTACACCCTTTTATGATAAGAACCCTCAACACAATAGGCATAGATGGGCCTTACCTAAAAATGTTACAAGCCATGTATGACAAACCCACGGCCAATACCATACTGAATGGGGACAACTTGAAAGCATTCCCATTTAGAACTGGAAGAAGACAAGGTTGCTGACTATCTCCACTTTTATTCAACATAGTGCTGGAATTTCTTGCTACAGCAATCAGACAAGAGAGTGGAATTAAGGGCATCCCAATGGGAGCAGAAGTGATCAAACTCTCACTCATTGCTCGTGGCATGATATTATACCTAGAAAACCCCAAGGATTCAACCAAGAAACTCCTTGAATTGATAAATGAATTTGGTAAAGTCTCACGATACAAAATCAATACACAGAAATCAGAGGCATTCATATACGCCAACAACAGTAAAATTGAGAACCAAATCAAAGACTCAATTCCCTTCTAAATAGTAACAAAGAAAATAAAGTACCCAGGAATATATTTAACTAAGGAGGTAAAAGACCTGTACAGGGAGAACTATGAAACACTGAAGGAGGAAATAGCATAGGATGTAAACAGGTGGAAGAATATACTATGCTCATGGGTCGGCAGAATGAACATTGTTGAAATGTCTATATTACCCAAAGTGACCTACAGAGTCAATGCAATCCTTATCAAAATACCATCATCATTTTTCACAGATATAGAAAAATAATTTTACGCTTCATTTGGAACCAGAGAAGACCCCATATAGCAAAATCAATCCTAGGCAATAAAAACAAAATAAGAGGTATCAATTTAACAGACTACAAGGGTGTAGTCATTAAAACAGCTTGGGACTGGCACAAGAACAAGGACATTGACCAGTCAACAGAACAGAGAGCTCAGCTATAAAACCATCCTCATATAGCCAACTAATCTTGAACAAAGTAGACAAAAATACATACTGGGGAAAAGAATCCTTATTCAATAAAGGGTGCTGGGAAAACTTGATAGCCATATGTAGAAGGCTGAAGCAGGACCTGCACCTTTCACCTCTCAAAAAATCAACTCACGCTAGGTAACAGACTTGAACCTTAGGGGTGAAACTATTTGAAATGTAGAGGAAAACTTTGGAGATACTCTTCTAGACATTGGCCTAGGCAAAGAATTTATGAAGAAGAACCCAAGAACAATCACAGCAGCAAAAAAATTAATAACTGGGACCTAATCAAATTAAAAAGCTTCTGCACAGCCTAAGAAACTGTCAAGAGAGGAAACAGACAACAGAACGGGAGAAAATTTTCACAAGCTACACATGCGATAAAGGGCTGATAACTAGAACTTATTTAGAACTCAGGAAAATCAGCAAGGAAAAATAAAACAACCCTATCAAGAGGTCGGCAAAGGACATGAACAGAAACTTTTCAAAAGAAGAGAGTATAATGGCCAACAAACATATGAAAAACTGTTCAACATCTCTAATCATCAAGGAAATGCAAATCAAAACTGCAATGAGATATCACTTATCTCCAGTAAGAATGGCCTTTATCAAAAAATCCCCAAACAATAAATGTGGGCATGGATGCGGAGAAATAGGAACACTACTACACTGCTGATGGGACGAAAACTGGTTCAGCCTCTGTGGAAAGTAATATGGAGATACCTTAAAGAGATACAAGTCGATCTACAAATAGATCTACCATTTGATCCAGCAATTCCACTACTGGGCATGTAACCAAAAGATCAAATGACATTCTACAAATGGGACACCTGCACTCAAATGTTTATAGCAGCACAGTTCACAATTGCAAAGTTGTGGAAACAAACCAATTGCCCATCAATACATGAGTGGATTAATAAAATGTGGTATATGTATACCATGGAGTACTATTCAGCTTTAAGAAACAATGGTGGTATAGCATCTATTGTATTTTCCTGGATATAGCTGGAACCCATTCTACTAAGTGAAGTATCTCAAGAATGGAAAAACAAGCAACACATGTACTCATCAGCAAATTGGTATTAACGGATCAACACCTAAGTGGATATATAGGAATAACTTTTATTGGGTGTCAGGCAGGTGGGAGGGGGGAGGAGGGGAGGGGTATATACAAACATAATTAGTGAGGTGTGCAACGTTTGGGGGATGGTCACGCTTGAAGCTCTGACTCTAGGGGGTAGGGGGGAATGGGCAATATATGTAACCTTAATATATTTGTACCTCCATAATATCCTGCGGAAGGAAGGAAGGAAGGAAGGAAGGAAGGAAGGAAGGAAGGAAGAAAGAAAGAAAGAAAGAAAGAAAGAAAGAAAGAAAGAAAGAAAGAAAGAAAGAAAGAAAGAAAGAAAGAAAGAAAGAAAGAAAGAAAGAAAGACAGACAGACAAAGTGTCACAGCATCGAATAGCAAAAAGCAGATGCCAGTATGGCTTAATTCTGGAGATAAAGCATGGATGCTTTTTTGGTGCCTTTACTCATTCCCACCAAGCATGTTCTAAGGATTTTACAAACAAAGTTGGCAGGAGGATGCTGCGTCTCCTTGTTCCTCATCACACTGAGTTTAGGCCCTTATTATCTCTCACTCTGAGTTTAGGCCCTTATGATTTTTAAAAATCATAACCATAATATTATCACACCTTAAACTTAACAATAATTCTTTAATATCATCCAATATTCAGTCAATATTCAAATTTCTTCAAATGTCTCACCAAGATTTTATACCTGCTTCTTTCTAGTATTTTTGAATCCAGTCTTATTCCCCTTTCAATCTACCTTCATTGAGAAGCTAGTCAAATCTCATGGAAATAGGTTTGCCCTTGTCACACTTCTCCAAACAATTATCTTCTATCACCCAGTTTTTCCTTGAATTCCACCTTTTCTTATCTTCAAAATATACAAAACTAAATGATGGTTATGTTTCATATAAAGTATGCATTCCTGAACAGCTCTCATAATTTAAAATTCACATAACCTAAATATGATGCTGATAGAGAATGGAGGCTTGTTTTGCTTACTGGCTAAAGTGGCACCACCATCTCCAAGGCTGTTTTCAAGGTCCAGAGTAGTGTTTGGCAATGGCATATACAGTTCACAATATCCTTGACCTTTTAATTCATAGAATGTTTAGAAAGTTTTTAGTTAGGTTGGGGCTTTATATCTTTTTATGTATCACATATAAAGTGATCATTTATTAGTATTTTTAAAATATGCCTCAACTTGAAAGTTGAAAGTTACACAGTTCAACTTTGTATATAATTCAACTATTGGTACTGCATCATTATTCCCTAAGTATACTGTCTGTTATGTCTCTGCAGACAGGAATATCTTTCTTACCTCTTATCTGCCTAGAGAACTCCTATAAATTCTCTAAGACTCATTTAAAATATCACCTCCTCCTTATAGCCTTCCCTGTCTAGACATAATGAATCATTCATTGCCTTTTCTTTTTCTGAAACATCTTGCTTATATGTCTAATACATATCCTATTATGGCATGACTTGTAAGCTACTCACATTATTCTATCATTATAGTTAGTATGTTAGTATGGACTTCTTGACTATACCTTATTTGTGTGTGCTGCCTTTGGTCTCAAAGTAGATACTCAGAAAGTGTTGACTTTAATTAATATTGCAGGATGATTGTGCAGATTAAATGCAATGATTTTTATCAATTACCTGAAATAGTACTTGGTACTTACTTGTGCTCAGTAAAGTTTTCCTAGCTTTTCCTCCTTATTTCTCCCAACATCATGTATTCTTTCCACAAGAAGAGACTAAAGATTCTTTTCTTTCATTGCTCGCACGTCTCTTCAGGGTACTAACATTGACTATTTTTCATCTCTCATTTGTTTATTTATTTATTTTAGGTCACTGACCCTGTTCAAATCAGGGATCCCAGTGAGACAGAAGAAAGAAATAATATGACATCTCCATCATTCCTGAGTGACAACCCCATGGAGAACTCAGCACTGTTTAATGACATCAATATTGAGCCACCAGAAGAACTTCTGGCTAATGATTTTAGCTTGCCCCAGGTAGAGCCTGTTGACCTCTCCTTTCACAAGCCCAAGGCTCCACTCCAGCCTGCTAGCTTGCTGCAAGCTCCAGTGCATCCGACTAAGCCACAGTCTGCTCCCCAGACCCTTTTGGTGTCCACTTCAACGTCTGATACAAGCACTTCAACAAACATCCCTAACGTTCTGACTCCAGGCTCTATCCTGACCTCCTCTCAGGGCACTGGTGGCCAGCAGATCTTACATGTGATTCACACTATCCCATCAGTCAGTCTGCAAAGTAAGATGAGTGGCTTGAAGACCATCCCTGTGGTGGTGCAGTCTTTGCCCATGATGTATACTACTTTGCCTGCAGAAGGGGGCCCTGCAGCCATTACAATTCCACTCATTGGAGGAGATGGTAAAAATGCTGGATCAGGTGAGCATCAATATCGTCCCTTTCCTGGGCTTCAGCTTCCTCCGTCTATTATTTTTTTGGATCATCCTATATCTTGTCTCTTTTTACCTCCTCCAATTATTCTTCCATACTGCTTCAATATTAATCTTTCATAAACATTGTTTCTATCATGTCTTTTTAATGCTTAAGAAATTACAATGACTCTCTATTGCTTAGACCAGGCTTCTCAAATGGGTATGTATATCCTTCAGTGAAATATTATCCATCTTCCTTGAACCTCTATATTATTTGATAGTAAATAACTTAAAGCATTTTATATTTAAAATGTGATTGTTATAGAGCAAAATGCAAAATTTGAATAACTTTTAAGGTAAAACAAACTTCAAAAATGGTTTAAGCTTACTAAAAACATTTACCATAGGACTTTCCACATGAAAGTGTTTCTTTTTCTATGCCATTAGGAGTGCTTTCGTGGAAAAGTTGAGAATATTTCTATCCCTACCCTATTTTGCCAATCTTACCTCCTGCTTCTCCCAACATTTTTGCTTTTCTCTTTCCTACAAAATAATGGTCTTTGAAATATTGCCATCTTCCCTGTGTTGTTTCTAATTTGGAGTCTATCATTCTCTGTTTTACTTTTTAACTTGCCTATATCAGAAGTGTATGGGCATTATACCCAACTGAATTCTAAATTCCTCAAGAATAAGATTCTATCTTATTAATATTTTTTAATGTGTGCTTCTCCAGAGAACCTAACATAGTTCTAGATAGCAGTTGTCCTACAACAAATAATTTGATGAGCAAATGAACTTGAAAATTTACCCAGGAGAGAAGTCATATGCTATAATCTTCCTTTTCATTTAATTTTAAAAATAAGTTTAGAATTCAGAAAGGTATAAATTAAGTCTCTCTTCCACCACTATCTTCCAAACACCTACTTCCATTCCTGGAGGTATATCTACTTTAGTTTGTAATCAGGAATGATCAAAGAAAATTATATGGTCTCTGAGGTAGTTCAAGGTATTTGGCTTCACTGAATCTGTAGTATTACAATCAGTATTGGGTGTTGTGCCTTAGGAAGGACATTGAGGAACTGGAGTATACTCAAAAGAGAGAGACCAGGATGGTGAGAGTATTCAAACTCATTTCAAATGATGAGATGATAATGTTTAGTATGAGTTAAAAGTGAAAGATAAGTGGGTGGAAATGACTAGGAAACACATTCCAGCTCAGTATAAAAAAGAATTTTCTAAGAGTCTCTATCTTTGAAATTTGATGCCCTCTACTAAATGTAGTAGGCAAAAAAACAACACACTATGCATCAAGTTGCTGAGACTCTGCAGTTGTTTTTTGTTTTTTTTTTTTGAGACAGAGTCTCACTTTGTTGCCCAGGCTAAGAGTGAGTGCCATGGCGTCAGCCTGGCTCACAGCAACCTCAATCTCCGGGGCTCAGCGATCCTACTGCCTCAGCCTCCCGAGTAGCTGGGACTACAGGCATGTGCCACCATGCCCAGCTAAGTTTTTGTATATATATTTTTAGTTGGTCAATTAATTTATTTCTATTTTTGGTAGAGTCGGGGTCTCGCTCAGGCTGGTTTCGAACTCCTGACCTTGAGCAATCCGCCAGCCTCGGCCTCCCAAAGTGCTAGGATTACAGGCATGAGCCACTGCGCCCGGCCTGCAGTTCTTTTTGAATAAAAATAGAGACAGTGTGAGAAGATGGCGGACGAATAACACCGCCAGACAGAAGGTCTCTGCAGAAAAGACAGATTCTAGCAGAAACTAGAGGAAAGAAGCAAGAAGACGAGCATACAGCGGACAAGGGCAGGAGGAGGGGTACCTGAGACCCGGGAGACTCCCCGGGAGGAGGCTGCGGAGGAGAACTGGAGGCTGAGACCACCGGAGCAGCCCGGAGACCAGCGGAAAGGGTAGGTGGATTTGCTGTTTCCCCTCCCCTGCATTCGGGACTGCTGGCGGGCTCCCCAGTGGGTGGAAAGACCTGCGGACACAAGCCCAGAGACTGCCGCCACCTGCCAATAGTGAGCCTGTAGCAGACGTGGCACCAGGTTCCCAACTTCCTCCGGGAACCTCCGTGTGCACGGACCCGAGCCACGCGGCAGGTGCCATATTGCCTCCTCCTCCCCTCCGCCAACCCTACCCGCGGCTGCCCAGAGAGACAATACAGCCACCAGCCGGAGGCACCTCCAGGGAATGCGACCTTCCCGTTTGGGACCCCGCCCGCCCTCCCAGGTGCTGCTGGCACCGTGTTCCCAGGAAAACAGTGCCGACTCAGAGGCTGAGAGACATAGACCCACCTTGGGCTCCCTGTGGGTGAATTAGGACCGGAAATCCTCTCCCTGGTGGGAATACAGTTTGAACTCTGGGACCCAGAGGTTGGACCTGCAGACGAGATCCCCTGCACCAAGGGCTAGCATTGCCCGGGGAACAGAAGGGTTATACGTGAACAGCCTACTGAGGTCTGTGTGCCTCCAAGGGCGGATCGGCGTCCTAGAGGGCAACCCTCCTCCCAGGAGGAGGCCGTGCGCCCAACCCAGGTGGCGTTCCTGTGCAGGGAACCTCCCCGCCGGCATCACAGTCCGGGGAGGCCTGGTGGCTTGTGGTCTGGCCTGCTGGCAGAGGCCCAGGAGTAGCTGCGGAGTTGGGGAGGGTGGAAAGAAGCGAGGCCTGCTACAGACTGCGGGTCTCAGACAGCCCCACCCACCACACAGACTTTCTGGCTGAGCGGGACCATTCCAGCCCCGCCCTGACAGCATTCCCTGGAAGCAGAGAACAGAACTTTCACCCCTGCTAAAGGCCTGAGGGCAGGCTTACCCAACCAAGCTCCGCCCAGAACAAGAGCTGATAACAGGACTCAAAATCAACACCATAGCCTGTTCCTCCAAGCAAACGCCACCTACTGACAGGGACGGCATCTTGCACAGCCTTTCCACGGCACCCACTGACTCAATATACAGGTAGTGGTCCAATTTCACCCACAGGCACCACCTAACGCCTCAGAAACTAAACAAGGTGTGTGAATACCCAAACAATAACCTAAGGAAAGAAACAACAACTGATCGACATGGGAAGAAATCAGCGAAACAACTCAGGAAATATGAAGAACCAAACGGAAAACACACCCCCAAAGAGGAGCACCAGCCCCCTAGACGCGGACACCGACCAAAATCAGGCAAACAATATGACAGAAGAGGAATTTCGTATGTGGAACATAAGAACACTCACCCAGCTGCAACAACAACTCAACAACCAACACCAAGAAACCACAGAAAGTCTCCAGGATATGAGAAAAGAAATAGACACATTAAAGAAAAGTGTAACCGAACTCCTGGAAATGAAGAATCAATTCAAGGAACTACAAAATACAGTGGAAAGACTCAAGAACAGGGTAGATGAAACAGAAGAAAGAATCTCAGAGCTTGAAGATAACACCCTCCAATTAAATAAATCAGTCACAGAAATAGAGCAGAGAAACAAGAGAAAAGAGCAAAGCCTACAAGAGCTGTGGGATTATGTGAAGAAACCTACTGTGAGGGTCATAGGGTTACAAGAAGGGGAAGAAGACAACACTCAAGGGTTGGACAAGCTGTTTGAAGATATAATAGAGGAAAATTTCCCAGGCCTTGCTCAAAATCTTGATATACAAGTTCAAGAAGCTCAGAGGACCCCTGGGAGATTCAAAGCAAACAGGAAGACGTCACGACATGCAGTCATCAGACTAACCAAAGTATCAACTAAAGAGGCCCTTCTAACAGCTGTAAGACAAAAGAAGCAAGTAACATACAAGGGAAAGCCAATTCGAATAACATCAGACTTCTCTAATGAGACTTTACAAGCAAGGAGAGACTGGGGCCCCATTCTCACTCTTTTGAAACAAAACAATGCCCAGCCTAGAATATTATTCCCTGCAAAACTAAGCTTCGTATATGAAGGAGAAATAAAAACATTCTCAGACAAGCAAAGGCTCAGAGAATTCACCAAGACAAGACCAGCCCTACAAGAAGTACTTAAAACAGCGTTATGCACGGAACATCATAATAATAACCCACGAATATAAAAACAACCAAAACCCAAAGATATTAAAGGCCAGATATTACAATGGCTCAAGACAGAAATCATAGCAACAACATCCAACCCAACAGAATGATCAGTAATCTACCTTACCTATCAGTTCTCTCAATAAATGTGAATGGCTTAAACTCTCCACTCAAGAGACATAGGCTGGCTGAATGGATAAGAAAATACAGGCCAAGTATATTCTGTCTTCAGGAAACACATCTAACCTGCAAGGATGCATATAGACTAAAAATAAAAGGGTGGAGATCAATATTCCAAGCAAATAGAAGCCAAAAGAAGGCTGGTGTGGCAGTTCTAATTTCAGACGATCTAGTTTTTGAACCAACAAAAGTAGTAAAAGACAAAGAGGGTCATTATATAATGGTGAAGGGCACAGTTCAACAAGAAGAGATAACAATTTTAAATATATATGCACCCAACTTAGCTGCACCCAGATTCATAAAGCAAACCTTACTGGAGCTAAGCAAATGGATTAATAGCAACTCCATAATCGCCGGAGATTTCAACACCCCACTGACGGCACGAGACAGATGCTCCAAACAGAAAATTAATAAAGAAATAATGGACTTCAACAAAACTCTAGAACAATTGGGTCTGACAGACATCTACAGAACATTCTACCCGAAATCCACTGAATATACGTTCTTCTCATCAGCTCATGGGACATTCCCTAAGATTGACCATATCCTAGGACACAAAGAAAATCTCAAGAAATTTAAAAAAATAGAAATCATACCATGTACCTTCTCAGATCACAGTGGAATAAAACTAGAAATCAACCCTAACAGAAACTCACATTTCTACACAAAAACGTGGAAATTAAACAACCTCCTACTAAATGATTACTTCGTAAATGAAGAAATCAAGACGGAAATAAAAAACTTCTATGAAGAAAACGACAATGGAGAGACAAGTTATCAACTTCTCTGGGACACAGCTAAAGCAGCTCTGAGAGGGAAGTTTATCTCCATAAATGCCTATAACCAAAAGTCAAGAAGATCACAAATAGACAATCTAATGAAACGACTCAAATAGCTGGAAAAAGAAGAACAGACCAACCCCAAACCCAGCAGAAGAAGTGAAATCAACAAGATCAAATCAGAACTAAACGAAATTGAAAACAGGAAAGCTATTCAGGAGATTAATAAAACAAAAAGTTGGTTCTTTGAAAAAACAAACGAAATTGACACACCATTGGCTAAGCTAACGAAAAGTATAAAAGAGAAATCTCTAATAAGCTCCATCAGGAATAAAAAAGGAGATATCACAACTGATCCCAAAGAGATACAAGATACAATTTATGAATACTACAAAAATCTTTATGCACACAAACTGGAAAATGTGGAGGAAATGGACAAATTTCCAGAAACACACAGCCTCCCTAGGCTCAACCAGGAATAAATTGATTCCCTGAACAGACCAATCTCAACAGCTGAAATAGAAAGCGCAATTAAAAATCTCCCTAAAAAGAAAAGTCCCGGTCCAGATGGCTTCACACCTGAATTTTACCATACTTACAAAGAAGAACTAGTACCTGTCTTCCAGAAACTATTCCACAACATCGAGAAGAACGGAAACCTCCCCGACACCTTTTATGAAGCGAATATTACTCTGATACCAAAACCAGGAAAGGATGCAACAAAAAAAGAAAACTACAGACCAATATCCCTAATCAATATAGATGTAAAAATTTTCAACAAAATCTTCGCTAACCGAATCCAGACACTTATCAAAAAAATAATCCACCACGACCAAGTGGGCTTCATCCCTGGTATGCAGGGATGGTTCAACATACGTAAATCTATAAAAGCAATTCACCACATAAACAGAAGCAAAAACAAAGACCACATGATTCTTTCAATAGATGCAGAAAAAGCTTTTGACACAATTCAACACCCTTTCATGATACGAACACTTCAGAAAATAGGCATAGAAGGGACATACCTAAAAATGATACAAGCCATATATGACAGACCCATAGCCAACATCATACTGAATGGGGAAAGATTGAAATCATTCCCACTTAGAACTGGAACCAGACAAGGCTGCCCACTATCTCCACTTCTGTTCAACATAGTGCTGGAAGTCTTGGCTACAGCAATCAGACAGGAAAATGGAATCAAAGGTATCCAAATAGGGGCAGAAGAGATCAAACTTTCACTGTTTGCTGATGATATGATATTGGATCTAGAAAACCCCAAGGATTCAACCAAGAAACTCCTGGAACTGATCAATGAATTTAGTAAAGTCTCAGGATACAAAATCAATACACAGAAATCAGAGGCATTCATATACGCCAACAACAATCTAATTGAGAACCAAATCAAAGACTCGATTCCCTTCACAATAGCAACAAAGAAATTAACGTACCTAGGAATATATTTAACCAAAGAGGTAAAAGACCTCTACAGGGAGAACTATGAAACACTGAGGAAGGAAATAGCAGAGGATGTAAACAGTTGGAAATCCATACCATGCTCGTGGATCGGCAGATTCAATATCATCAAAATGTCTATACTACCCAAACTGATCTACAGATTCAATGCAATACCAATTAAAATCCCATCAGCATTCTTCAGAGATATAGAAAAAATAATTTTACGCTTCGTATGGAACCAAAGAAGACCCCGAATATCAAGAGCAATTCTAGGCAACAAAAACAAAATGGGAGGCATTAATATGCCAGATATCAAACTATACTACAAAGCTGTAGTAATTAAAACAATATGGTATTGGCACAAAAACAGGAATATCGACCAGTGGAACAGATGTGAGAATCCTGATATAAAACCATCCTCATATAGCCATCTCATCTTTGACAAAGCAGACAAAAACATACGCTGGGGAAAAGAATCTCTCTTCAATAAATGGTGCTCGGAAAACTGGATAGCCACCTGTAGAAGGCTAAAACAGGACCCACACCTTTCACCTCTCACAAAAACCAACTCACGCTGGATAACAGAGTTAAACCTAAGATATGAAACTATTAGAACTCTAGAGGAAAAATTTGGAAACACTCTCCTAGACATCGGCCTGGGCAAAGAGTTTATGAAGAAGTCCCCAAAGGCAATCACAGCAGCAACAAAAATAAATAAATGGGACATGATCAAACTACAAAGCTTCTGCACAGCCAAAGAAATAGTCATGAAAGTAAACAGACAACCTACAGAATGGGAGAAAATTTTTGCATCCTATGCATCCGATAAGGGACTGATAACTAGAATATACTTAGAACTCACGAAAATTAGGAAGAAAAAATCAAATAACCCCATTAAAAAGTGGGCAAAGGACTTGAACAGAAATTTTTCTAAAGAAGACAGAAGAATGGCCAACAAACATATGAAGAAATGCTCAACATCTCTAATCATCAGGGAAATGCAAAACAAAGGCACAATGAGATATCACTTAACCCCAGTGAGAATGGCCTTTATCAAAAAATCTCCAAACAATAAATGCTGGCGTGGTTGCGGAGTGAGAGGAACACTCCTACACTGCTGGTGGGACTGCAAACTAGTTCAACCTCTGTGGAAAGCAATATGGAGATACCTTAAAGCGATACAAGTGAATCTACCATTTGATCCAGCAATCCCATTGCTGGGCATCTACCCAAATGATCCAGTGACACTCTACAAAAAAGACACCTGCACTCGAATGTTTATAGCAGCACAATTCATAATTGCAAGGCTGTGGAAACAGCCCAAGTGCCCATCAATCAAAGAATGGATTAATAAAATATGGTATATGTACACCATGGTGTACTATTCAGCTCTAAGAAACAATGGTGATATAGCACACCTTATATTTTCCTGGTTAGAGCTGGAACCCATACTACTAAGTGAAGTATCCCAAGAATAGAAAAACAAGCACCAGATATATTCTCCAGCAAACTGGTATTGACTGAGTGGCACCTAAGTGGACACATAGGTGCTACAGTAATAGGGTATTGGGCAGGTGGGAGGGGGGAGGGGGGTGGGTATATACATACATAGTGAGTGAGATGTGCACCATCTGGGGGATGGTCATGATGGAGACTCAGACTTTTGGGGGGAGGGGGGAAATGGGCATTTATTGAAACCTTAAAATCTGTACCCCCATAATATGCCAAAATAAAAAAAAATAATTAAAAAAAAAAAAAAAAACCTCAATGAGATATCACTTAACCCCAGTGAGAATGGCCTTTATCAAAAAATCTCCAAACAATAAATGCTGGCATGGTTGTGGAGAGAGAGGAACACTCCTACACTGCTGATGGGACTGCAAACTAGTTCAACCTCTGTGGAAAGCAATATGGAGATACCTTAAAGCGATACAAGTGAATCTACCATTTGATCCAGCAATCCCATTGCTGGGCATCTACCCAAATGATCCAGTGACACTCTACAAAAAAGACACCTGCACTCGAATGTTTATAGCAGCACAAGTCATAATTGCAAGGCTGTGGAAACAGCCCAAGTGCCCATCAATCCAAGAATGGATTAATAAAATGTGGTATATGTATACCATGGAGTACTATTCAGCTCTAAGAAACAATGGTGATATAGCACATCTTATATTTTCCTGGTTAGAGTTGGAACCCATACTACTAAGTGAAGTATACCAAGAATGGAAAAACAAGCACCAGATATATTCTCCAGCAAACTGTTATTAACTGAGTAGCACCTAAGTGGACACATAGGTGCTACAGTACTAGGGTATTGGGGAGGTGGGAGGGGGGAGGGGGGCGGGTATATACATACATAATGAGTGAGATGTGCACCATCTGGGGGATGGTCATGATGGAGACTCAGACTTTTGGGGGGAGGGGGGGAAATGGGCATTTATTGAAACCTTAAAATCTGTACCCCCATAATATGCCAAAATAAAAAAAAGATTTAAAAAAAATATCATCATTGACTAGTGGCTAATTTTGGTAATGGTAAGTGTTCATAATGATCTTATTTTTAAGATAGGATGTCAATTCCCATGTAGGAAGGGAGAGCCAAACAAACAAACAAAAATGAATAAACAAAAAAAGAAATAAAATTCCCTGTGTGAGAGTTTGCTGAAATAAAGGTAGTAGTAGCAAAAAGGGATGGTTTGAAGGAGTTTCGAATCTATACCCCATAATATCCCTCAGTCCAGCAGAGCCACTCTAAACAAACAGAATAAATTATAAAAGCATTCATTGTAATGTCAAGCTAAGAACATTGGCTCAGTGGTCTCCAAAGTGGTGTGCTTACTCAACTTTAGGTGGAGCACACAAAACAGTTGAAATGTTAAGAAGTATCAAACTTTACATTTTTTTACCCTTTAAAAAAATTGACAGATAACATTATATGTTTTTATCATGTACAACATGATATTTTTAAGTGTATATACATTGTAGAATACTTAAATCTAGCTAATTAATAAATGAATTCCTCACATAGTTATTTTATCATGAGAGCACGTAATATCCACTCTCCACATTTTATAAATAAAATATATCATCATTAACTATGGTCACATTGTTGTATAATAGATCTCTTGAAATTTATTCTTCCTAATAGTAATTATTCATCCTTTCACCAACACTTCCTCCTACACCATCCGCCCAACCACCCCAACTTCTGGTAACTACCATTCTACTCTCTATTTTTATGAGATCAACTTTTTTAGATTCCACATATGAATGAGATAATGTGGTATTTGTCTTTTTTTTTTTTTTTTTTTTTTTTTTGAGATGGGTCTTGCTCTTGCTTAGGCTAGCTACCATACCCAGCACATGTCTTCTTATACCTGGCTTATTTCACTTAGTATAATATCCTCTAGATTTTGTCACAAATGTCAGGATTTAGTTATTTTCCATGGCAGAATAATATTCCATCTTATATAGTTTGCAATTATTTTCTAATATTCTGTAGGTTGTCTCTTTACTCCATTGGTTATTTCTTTCACTATGCAGAAACTTTTTATTAATATCTTTGTTGTTGTTGTTGTTGTTGCAGCTATTGTAAATGGGATTGGGTTCTTGATTTGGTTCTCAGCTTGGTCATTATTGGTGTATGGAAATACTACTGATTGGTGTACTCTGATTTTATATCATGAGATTTTACTTGATCAAAGAAAAGTCTTTACTCGTTGATCAAATATAGGAGGCTTTTTGAGAAGTTCTTAAGGTTTTCTAGGTGTAAGATATCATTAGCAAACAGAAGTAATTTGATTTCTCTTTTTCCAATTTGGATGCCCTTTATTTCTTTCACTTGTCTGATTGCTCTGGCTAGGACTTCCAGTACTATATTGAAGAGAAGTAATGACAGAGTTCCCTTTTCTCCACATCCTTGCCAACACGTGTTATCTTTTGTCGTTTTGATAATAGCCATGCTAACTGTAGTGAGGTGACATGCTACTTTTGTTTGTTTTTGCATAATGTACACAAAATTGTACAATACTAGTACATTTATATCATACACATGCACACATCAAAATGCATGCTTAAAAATTTTTAGTGAATGGTACACAAAGTATAGAGCACTAGTCAAATACTCTCCCTCCCTCCTTGTCTTCTTCCAGTTCTTACGGAGAATGCTTTCAACGTTTCCCCATTTAGTATGATGTTGGCTGCGGGTTTGTCATATATAACTTCTATTATTCTGATGTATGTTCCTTCTATTCCTAGTTTGTTGAGGGTTTTATCATGAAGGGATGCTGGATTATGCTGAATGTCTTTTCTGCATCTATTGAGATGTTCATATGTTGGTTTTTTTTTTTTTTTTTTTTTGCTTTGAAAACAGTTTTTATTGAAATGAGCCAAATGGGGCAATATTTGTAAAAATAAAACTCTACTTATTGTTTTGTAATTATGTTCGCTTGATTAAAAAATCTGTGGCAACAAGAGTTGGGTGATATTTAGCTCTTTTGCATAATTTAAAAAGATTTTTAAATTATAGATTTCCATGTGGTAGGTGTGAACTTTGATTAGAAAAATTTTATACAAATTGTAAATGCTGGACTTGTTGGGCAGTTTCATTCTTTCACAAGTACTCTTATTTGTTCAAGCTCTCTTCCCTGCCTTGTGATTTAGTTTACTTTTGAGTGTTAAAAGTCATTATAACATAAGTTATGTTATTATATTGTTTTGTTATTGCAATGTATGTTATTGTATTACTTATTGGACTATAAGGTAGTTAAGAATTTGATGTAACTTTTATTTGTAAACTTCTATATCAGTTCCAATTCTTGAGCTATTTTATATTTCTATTCTGTTTTGAAGTGAGGCTTCTAAGATGAGTGAAGACTCATTTTAATGAGTCTTGATGAGCTCACCTACCTAGAGGCCTTCTTGCTATTAGGTTTTTGCAGCTTAGGTTTTTTTTTGTGTGTGTGTGTGTGTGAAGAAGTGGATGCTTAGGTATTTACCAATCTTTTAGAGAGTTAAGATTTTCTTAAGTGTAGCACCCTTTTTCTAGTTTTGTATGTGTCCTATATTCTTCTTTATTTTGTAGCTGTTTATTACAGTATAACAACTACTTAAATAGCATTTCTATTGTATTAGGTATTATAGGTAATCCAGAGATGATTCAAAGCATATGGGAGGGTGTGCATTGGTCATATGCAAATACTATGCCATTCCGTGTCCGGGACGTGAGCACCTGCAGATTTGGGTATCTGCGGGAGGTCCCAACCCAGTGCCCCGCAGACACTGAGGGAGGTCTTTACTCCCCTTCCTTTTTAGCCCCCTGTGGTATCAGGAATGGTAGGAAGAATGGTCTTAAGCATGGCCTTGGGCAGAGCTGGTTTAGAGAGACAGAATATTCAATTCAGTTCAGGTTCTAGATAATGCAGTGTGATTAAAAAAATAGTGTTCATATGTATTATAGATCCACATTCAAAGATATACTTGATCTTTTCATTTTATTTACCAAATTTCTTTAATAGGAATGTTTTTTACACTGAAGGAATGTTTTATAATATTTTCCACTGGGCACAATTTTTACATATTTCAATTTTTATGCATCCTCCAAGCTTATATATTGATATGGAAACCTCACAAATAACTTTTTACATCCTTATCCTCAGCTGACTAGAGTCGATTACTAACCAGTGCAATACTCTATCATCATAGACTATTGAGATTCTTAATTAGAAGATATTGCTACTGAAAGCACATCTGAAGTGACCACTCTTTACTTTAGAGCAGGGGTCCTCAAACTTTTTAAACAGGGGGCCAGTTCACTGTCCCTAAGACCATCGGAGGGCCGGACTATAGTTTAAGAAAAACTATGAACAAATTCCTATGCACACTGCACATATCTTATTTTGAAGTAAAAAAAACAAATGGGCAAAAACACCCACATGTGGCCGTGGGCCATAGTTTGAGGACGCCTGCTTTGGAGTTACTCATGCCTCTTCATTCACTTCTTTTATTGTCAAGGCAGAACTGAATCGCTGCAGTTTTGTTCAGATCTTAGAACAAGGCTTCTTTGCTTCAGAGAAGGTTTGATTTAGTTTTATAGTTGTGGTTATTATCCCTTACTGACTTTTAAGAAAGAATATATACTTAGAAAAAAAACATTTTGAACTAAACAAATTGAGTAACGACTGGGGCATCATTTTATTCTCAGGAAATTGGTGACTCTGTCTCTTGACTTCTCAGTTGCAAATGATGTTTCAGCATCATTGATGATGCCAGGGTCTATGTGTGTTCTTCTCTTCTGCAAAAGTCAGGGCTGTTCATAGTGTGGTGCTCTGAAAATGTCTAGAAAAGCTGGGTGGGCGTGTGTTGCAATGATTCCTTGACTTTTTTGTATATTTACACCTAAATTATTATCCTTATTTATTTATTGGCTGAAAATTGAGTATTGATACAGTCCTTTGTACTTCAGATATCCACGGCAAGAATAAAGAATGACATAAATGTCATGTTGACACGAAAATAACATTTATAAAACTAATGGGACAGGTATTTTTTTCTGTGATTAATATATCTCTAAATAAATGAAATGTCATGTTCTGTGGATTATTTTCTTGATTTATTTTTGTAAACAGTGTCCCTGAGTTTAGAAATACCCGCATACCACACATGTGCCTTCCTTCCCCAGACAGACTTTGAAGAGAATTATTAATCAGGTGAAGCTAATAAATAAGGGAATTCTCTCTGTCTACATCTGACTGTCAATTCCTGTGGTTTTCAAGCTTCTAGTTTTTATGTGACTCACAATTAAATATTTTGATTCTTTCTGTTTCCATATCTACTAATCTTATTGGTAAGTTTTATTTTTTTGAACATCTTTTAGTAATACACTCAGGGGTGTCAAAATAAGACAAGTATTTTTTTCACATTTCTTCACCATTACTTCATACTGTTTACTGCCTCTTTAATTATTTTTCAAAAAGATCTAAGTATGTGTGGGTCAAATGTAACTGGTTTATATCTGTAACTTGATTATGACCAAAATGTGCTTAATCATTCTTAAAAATGGAAGAAATCAGACTGTAGTAGTATTTGTTAGTTTTCAAAGTCAAAGTGCATTTAAGTAAAAGGGGTTCAGGCCACACCTGGACCCAGTAACCATGTTGTAAAATTTCACGTTGCATCTTAGCTCATTTAACTTGTGGGAAACAGCATTTTAGGAGGCTTGATTTAGCAAATTGTTTCAGTAAAACTGAACCTTTTCTCAGTGAATCTTGTATGAAGTCAGCACAGCCTCTTCTAAAGAGATTTATTCACCTATAGCCCAGAAAATATTGTAGAAATCATCATGGTGAATATGTGACTTCAGGTACCTTTCCTTTTAAATTTAACCCTAAATGGCAGGGGGATGGAGGGACCTCATACAGCCCTGGACCTCCTGCAGATAGTAAAATTCTTGGCTGCTGAAGTCCCTGATAGAAAATAGCACAGTAATTTTCATATGCCCTCTATACATGCACCCATATACTTTACATCATCTCCGGTCCACCCACAATTCCCAATACAACATAAATGCCATGTAGGTAGCCGTCACACTGAGGTTTTTTTTTTTGTTCTTTCAGCATATTATGGGGGTACAGATTTTAAGGTTTCAATAAATGCCCATTTCCCCCCCCCAAAGTCTGAGTCTCCATCATGACCATCCCCCAGATGGTGCACATCTCACTCATTATGTATGTATATACCCGCCCCCCTCCCCCCTCCCAACTGCCCAATACCCTATTACTGTAGTACCTATGTGTCCACTTAGGTGCTACTCAATTAATACCAGTTTGCTGGAGAATATATCTGGTGCTTGTTTTTCCATTCTTGGGATACTTCACTTAGTAGTATGGGTTCCAGCTCTAACCAGGAAAATATAAGATGTGCTATGTCACCATTGTTTCTTAGAGCTGAATAGTACTCCATGGTATACATATACAACATTTTATTAATCCATTCTTGGATTGATGGGCACTTGGGCTGTTTCCACAGCCTTGCAATTATGAATTGTGCTGCTATAAACATTCGAGTGCAGGTGTCTTTTTTGTAGAGTGTCATTGGACCTTTTGGGTAGATGCCCAGCAATGGGATTGCTGGATCAAATGGTAGATTCACTGGTATCGCTTTAAGGTATCTCCATATTGCTTTCCACAGAGGTTGAACTAGTTTGCAGTCCCACCAGCAGTGTAGGAGTGTTCCTCTCTCTCCCCAACCACGCCAGCATTTATTGTTTGGAGATTTTTTGATAAAGGCCATTCTCACTGGGGTTAAGTGATATCTCATTGTGCCTTTGTTTTGCATTTCCCTGATGATTAGAGATGTTGAGCATTTCTTCATATGTTTGTTGGCCATTCTTCTGTCTTCTTTAGAAAAATTTCTGTTCAAGTCCTTTGCCCACTTTTTAATAGGGTGATTTGATTTTTTTCTACCTAATTTTCGTGAGTTCTAAGTATATTCTAGTTATCAGTCCCTTATCGGATGCATAGGATGCAAAAATTTTCTCCCATTCTGTAGGTTGTCTGTTTACTTTCATGACTATTTCTTTGGCTGTGCAGAAGCTTTGTAGTTTGATCATGTCCCATTTATTTATTTTTGTTGCTGCTGTGATTGCCTTTGGGGACTTCTTCATAAACTCTTTGCCCAGGCCGATGTCTAGGAGAGTGTTTCCAACTTTTTCCTCTAGAGTTCTAATAGTTTCATACCTTAGATTTAATTCTGTTATCCAGCGTGAGTTGTTTTTTGTGAGAGGTGAAAGGTGTGGGTTCCGTGTTAGACTTTACAGGTGGCTATCCAGGTTTCCCAGCACCATTTATTGAAAAGGGATTCTTTTCCCCAGCGTATATTTTTGTCTGCTTTGTCAAAGATGAGATGGCTATATGAGGATGGTTTTATATCAGGATTCTCACATCTGTTCCACTGGTCAATATTCCTATTTTAGTGTCAATACCATATTGTTTTAATTACTACAGCTTTGTAGTATAGTTTGATATCTGGCATATTAATGCCTCCCATTTTGTTTTTTTGCCTAGGATTGATTTTGACATTCAGGGTCTTCTTTGGTTCCATACGAAGCGTAAAATTATTTTTTCTATATCTCTGAAGAATGCTGATGGGATTTTAATAGGTATTGCATTGAATCTGTAGATCAGTTTGGGTAGCATAGACATTTCGATGATATTGAGTCTGCTGATCCACGAGCATGGTATGGATTTCCATCTGTTTACATCCTCTGCTATTTCCTTCCTCAGTGTTTCATAGTTCTCCCTGTAGAGGTCTTTTACGTCCTTGGTTAAGTATATACCTAGGTACTTTAATTTCTTTGTTGCTATTGTGAAGGGAATTGAGTCTTTGATTTGGTTTTCAATTAGAATGTTGTTGGCGTATATGAATGCCTCTGATTTCTGTGTATTGATTTTGTGTCCTGAGACTTTACTAAATTCATTGATCAGTTCCAGGAGTTTCTTGGTTGAATCCTTGGGGTTTTCTAGATACAATATCATATCATCAGCAAACAGTGAAAGTTTGATCTCTTCTGCCCCTATTTGGATACCTTTGATTCCATTTTCCTGTCTGATTGCTGTAGCCAAGACTTCCAGCACTATGTTGAACAGAAGTGGAGATAGTGGGCAGCCTTGTCTGGTTCCAGTTCTTAGTGGGAATGATTTCAATCTTTCCCCATTCAGTATGATGTTGGCTATGGGTCTGTTATATATGGCTTGTATCATTTTTAGGTATGTCCCTTCTATGCCTATTTTCTGAAGTGTTCGTATCATGAAAGGGTGTTGAATTTTGTCAAAAGCTTTTTCTGCATCTATTGAAAGAATCATATGGTCTTTGTTTTTACTTCTGTTTATGGGGTGAATTGCATTTATAGATTTACGTATGTTGAACCATCCCTGCATACCAGGGATGAAGCCCACTTGGTCGTAGTGGATTATTTTTGATAAGTGTCTGGATTCGGTTAGCGAAGATTTTGTTGAAAATTTTTACATCTATATTCATTAGGGATATTGGTCTGTAGTTTTCTTTTTTTGTTGCATCCTTTCCTGGTTTTGGTATCAGAGTAATATTCGCTTCATAAAAGGTGTCGGGGAGGTTTCCGTTCTTCTCGATGTTGTGGAATAGTTTCTGCAAGATAGGTCCTAGTTCTTCTTTGTAAGTGTGGTAAAATTCAGGTGTGAAGCCATCTGGACCGGGACTTTTCTTTTTAGGGAGATTTTTAATTGCTGTTTCTATTTCAGCTGTTGAGATTGGTCTGTTCAGGGAATCTATTTCTTCCTGGTTGAGCCTAGGGAGGCTGTGTGTTTCTAGAAATTTGTCCATTTCCTCCACATTTTCCAGTTTGTGTGCATAAAGATTTTTGTAGTATTCATAAATTGTATCTTGTATCTCTTTGGGATCAGTTGTGATATCTCCTTTTTTATTCCTGATGGAGCTTATTAGAGATTTCTCTTTTCTGCTTTTCATTAGCTTAGCCAATGGCGTGTCAATTTTGTTTGTTTTTTCAAAGAACCAACTTTTTGTTTTATTAATCTCCTGAATAGCTTCCCTGTTTTCAATTTCATTTAGTTCTCATTTGATCTTATTGACTTCACTCCGTCTGCTGGGTTTGGGGCTGGTCTGTTCTTCTTTTTCCAGCTGTTTGAGTCATATCATTAGATTGTCAATTTGTGATCTTCTTCTCTTTTGGTTATAGGCATTTATGGAGATAAACTTTCCTCTCAGAACTGCTTTAGTTGTGCCCCAGAGGAGTTGATAACTTGTCTCTCCTTTGTCATTTTCATCATAGAACTTTTTTATTTCCGTCTTGATTTCTTAGTTTACAAAGTAATCATTTAGTAGAATGTTGTTTAATTTCCACGTTTTTGTGTAGAAATGTGAGATTCTGTTAGGGTTAATTTCTACTTTTATTCCACTGTGATCTGAGAAGGTACTTGGTATTATTTCTATTTCTTTAAATTTCTTGGGATTTTCTTTCTGTCCTAGGATATGGTCAATCTTAGAGAATGTCCCGTGAGCTGATGAGAAGAACGTATATTCAGTGGATTTTGGGTAGAATGTTCTGTAGATGTCTGTCAGACTCAATTGTTCTAGGGTTTTGTTTAAGTCCATTATTTCTTTATTAATTTTCTGTTTGGAGGATATGTCTCGTGCCGTCAGTGGGGTGTTGAAATCTCTGGCGATTATGGAGTTGCTATTAATCCATTTGCTTAGATCCAGTAAGGTTTGCTTTAAGAATCTGGGTGCACCTAAGTTGGGTGCATATATATTTAAAATTGTTATCTCTTCTTGTTGGACTGTGCCCTTCACCGTTATATAATGACCCTCTTTGTCTTTTACTACTTTTGTTGGTTTAAAAACTAAATCGTCTGAAATTAGAACTGCTACAGCAGCCTTTTTTGGCTTCTATTTGCTTGGAATAGTGATCTCCACCCTTTTATTTTTAGTCTATATGCATCCTTGCAGGTTAGTTGTGTTTCCTGAAGACAGCATATACTTGGCCTGTATTTTCTTATCCATTCAGCCAGCCTATGTCTCTTGAGTGGAGAGTTTAAGCCATTCACATTTATTGAGAAAAATTATAGGTAAGGTAGATTAGTGATCATTCTTTTGGGCTGGATGTTGTTGCTATGATTTGTGTCTTGAGCCATTGTAATATCTGGCTTTTAATATATTTGGGTTTTGGTTGTTTTTATATTCCTGGGTTATTTTTATGATGTTCCATGCATAATGCTGTTTTAAGTACTTCTTGTAGGGCTGGTCTTGTCTTGGTGAATTCTCTGAGCCTTTGCTTGTGTGAGAATGTTTTTATTTCTCCTTCATATACGAGGCTTAGTTTTGCAGGGAATAATATTCTAGGATGGGCACTGTTTTGTTTCACAAGAGTGAGAATGGGGCCCCAGTCTCTCCTTGCTTGTAAAGTCTCATAGAGAAGTCTGATGTTATTTAAATTGTCTTTCCCTTTTATGTTACTTGCTTCTTTTGTCTTACAGCTCTTAGAAGGGCCTCTTTAGTTGATACTTTAGTCAGTCTCATGAGTGCATGTCGTGACGTCTTCCTGTTTGCGTTGAATCTCCCAGGGGTCCTCTGAGCTTCTTGAACTTGTATATCAAGATTTTGAGCAAGGCATGGGAAATTTTCCTCTATTATATCTTCAAACAGCTTGTCCAACCCTTGAGTGTTGTCTTCTTCACCTTCTTGTAAACCTATGACCCTCACCTTAGGTTTCTTCAAGATCCCACAGCTCTTGTAGGCTTTGTTCTTTTCTCTTGTTTCTCTGCTCTATTTCTGTGACTGATTTATTTAATTGGAGGGTGTTATCTTCAAGCTCTGAGATTCTTTCTTCTGTTTCATCTACCCTGTTCTTGAGACTTTCCACTGTTTTTTTGTAGTTCCTTGAATTGATTCTTCATTTCCAGGAGTTTGGTTACAATTTTCTTCATTGTGTCTATTTCTTTTCCCATATCCTGGAGGCTTTTTGTGGTTTCTTTGTGTTGGTTATTGAGTTGTTGTTGCAGCTGGGTGAGTGTTCTTATGATCCATGTACGAAATTCCTCTTCTGTCATATTGGTTTCCTGATTTTGGTTGGTGTCCGTTTCTAGGGGGCTGGTGCTCCTCTTTGGGGGTGTGTTTTCCGTTTGGTTCTTCATATTTCCAGAGTTCTTTCTCTGATTTCTTCCCATGTCGATCAGTTATTGTTTCTTTCCTTAAATTATTATTTGGGTATTAACACACCTTGTTTAGTTTCTGAGGCGTTAGGTGGTGTCTCTGGGTGAAATTGGACCACTCCCTGTTTATTGAGTCAGTGGGTGCCGTGGAAAGGCTGTGCAAGATGCCGTCCCTCTCAGTAGGTGGCATTTGCTTGGAGGAACAGGCTATGCTGTTCATTTTGTGTCCTGTTAACAGCTCTTGTTCTGGGCGGAGCTGGGTTGGGTAAGCCTGCCCTCAGGCCTTTAGCAGGGGTGAAAGTTCTGGTCTCTGCTTCCAGGGAAAGCTGTCAGGGCTGGGCTGGAATCGTCCTGCTCAGCCAGAAAGTCTACGTGTGGGGAAGGGGCTGTCTGACACCTGCAGTCTGGAGCAGGCCTCGCTTCTTTCCACCCTCCCCAACTCCGCAGCTACTCCTGGGCCTCTGCCAGCAGGCCAGACCACAAGCCACCAGGCCTCCCTGAACTGTGATGCCGGCGGGGAGGTTCCATGCACAGGAACGCCACCTGGGTTGGGCACACGGCCTGCTCCTGGGAGGAGGGTTGCCCTCTAGGACGCCGATCTGCCCCTGGAGGCACACACACCTCAGTAGGCTGTTCATGTATAACCCTTCTGTGTCCCGGGCAATGCTACCTCTCGGTGCAGGGGATCTGTTCTGCAGGTCCGACCTCTGGGTCCCAGAGTTCAAACTGTATCCCCACCAGGGAGAGGATTTCCGGTCCCAATTCACCCACAGGGAGCCCAAGCTGGGTCTATGTCTCTAAGCCTTTGAATCGGCACCGTTCTCCTGGGAACAGCGTGCCAGCAGCACCTGGGAGGGTGGGCGGGTACGGAGATCACAGTCTGAGTTCCCCTGAGTCAGGTGTAGTGTCCCAAACGGTCAGGTCTCATTCCCTGGAGGTGCCTCTGGCTGATGGCTGTATAGTCTCTCTGGGCAGCCGCGGGGAGGGTCGGCGGAGGGGAGGAGGAGGCAATATGGTGCCTGCCGCGCGGCTCGGGTCTGTGCACACGGAGATGCCCGGAAGAAGTTGGGAACCTGGTGCCACGTCTGCTACAGCCTCACCACTGGCTGGCGGCAGCGGTCTCTGGGCTGGTGTCCGCAGGTCTCTCCACCCGCTGGGGAGCCCACCAACAATCCCAAATGCAGGGGAGGGGAAACAGCAAATCCACCTACCCTTGCCGTTGGTCCCCGGGCTGCTCCGGTGGTCTCAGCCTCCAGTTCTCCTCCGTAGCCTCTTCCCGTTGAGTCTCCCGGGGTCTCAGGTATCCCACCTTCCGACCCTTGTCTGCTGTATGCTCGTCTTATTGCTTCTTTCCTCTAATTTCTGCTAGAATCTGTCTTTTCTGCCGAGACACTCTGTCTGGCGGTGTTATTTGTCCGCCATCTTGCTCCACCCCCCCTGTACTCTTATCATATGTTTTTGTTTTTCATTCTACTTATGTGGTGCATCACATTTATTGACTTGCATATATTGAACCATCTTTGCATCCCTGATATAAAACTCACTTGATTGGGTTGCATTATCTTTTTGATGTGCTATTGGATTTGGTTTTCTAATATTTTGTAGAGGGCTTCTGTATTTATGTTCATCAGAGATATTGGTTTCTAGTTTTCTTTTCTGTTGTGTTCTTTTCTGGCTTTGGTATCAGGGTGATACAGGCTTTGTAGAATGAACCAGAGAGGATGCCCACCTTCTCAATATTTTGAAAATGTTTCCGTAGAATTGGTAATGGTTCCTTTTTTGTACATCTGTTAGAATTTGGCTATGAGTCCAGCTGGTCCTACGCTTTGTTTTTTTTTTTTTTTTTGGGGGGGGGAGTTTTTTTATTATTAATTCAATCTTACCATTCATTATTGATCTTTTTTTTCGGCATATTATGGGGGTACAAATTTTAAGGTTTCAATAAATGCCCTTTTCCCCCGCCCCCCACAAGTCTGAGTTTCCAGCATGACCATCCCTAAGATGGTGCACATGTCACACATTATGTATGTATATACCCGCCGCCCTCTCCCCTCCCCCCTCCCCAATACCCTATTTCTGTAGTACCTGTGTCCAACTAGATGCTACTCAGTTAATACCAGTTTGCTCGTGAATGTATGTGGTGCTTGTTTTTCCATTCTTGGGATACTTCACTTAGTACTATGGGTTCCATCTCTAACCAGGAAAATATAAGATGTGCTATATCACCATTGTTTCTTAGAGCTTAACAGTACGCCATGGTATATATATACCACATGTTATTAATCCAGTCTTGGATTGATGGGCACTTGGGCTGTTTCCACAGCCTTGCAATTATGAATTGTGCTGCTATAAATATTCGAGTACATGTAACTTTTTTGTAGAGTGTCATTGGATCTTTTGGGTAGATGCCCAGCAATGGGATTGCTGGATCAAATGGGAGATTCACTGGAACGCTTTAAGGTATCTCCTTAATGCTTTCCACAGAGGTTGAACTAGTTTGCAGTCCCACCAACAGTGTAGGAGTGTTCCTCTCTCTTCACATCCATGCCAGCATTTGTTATTTGGAGACTTTTTATAAAGGCCATTCTCACTGAAGTTAAGTGATATCTCATGTTTTTTATTTGCATTTCCCGGATGATTACAGATGTTGAGCATTTTTTCATATGTTTCTTGGCCATTCTTCTGTCTTCTTTAGAAAAGTTTCTTTTAAAATACTTTGCTCACTTTTTAATACGGTTATTTGATTTTTTCTTGCTGATTTTCATGAGTTGTAAGTATATTCTAGTTATCAGCCATTTATCGGATGCGTAGGATGCAAAAATTTGCTCATATTCTGTAGGTTGTCTGTTTACTTTCATGACTGTTTATTTGGCTTTGCAGAAGCTTTGTAGTTTGATCATGTCCCATTTATTTATTTTTGTTGCTGCTGCGATTGCCTTTAGGGACATCTTCATAAACTCTTTGCCTAGGTCAATGTCTAGGAAAGTGTTTCCAAGTTTTTCCTCTAGAATTCTAATAGTTTCATACCTTAGCTTTAAGTCGGTTATCCAGCGTGAGTTGATTTTTCTGAGAGGTGAAAGGTGTGGATCCTGCTTTAGCCTTCTACAAGTGGCTATCCAGTTTTTCCAGCACCATTTATTAAAAAGGGATTCTTTTCCTCAGCGTATGTTTTTGTCTGCTTTGTCAAAGCTTAGATGGCTATATGAGGATGGTTTTATATCAGGATTCTCACTTCTGTTCGACTGGTCAATATTCCTATTTTTGTGCCAATACCAGATTGTTTTAATTACCACAGTTTTGTAGTATAGTTTGATATCTGGCATATTAATATCTCCCATTTTGTTTTTGTTACCTAGAATTTCTCTTGATATTCGGGGTCTTTTTTGGTTCCATACAAAGAGTAACATTATTTTTTCTATATCTGTGAAGAATACTGATGGGATTTTAATAAGTATTGCATTGAATCTGTAGATCAGTTTGGGTAGTATAGACATTTTAATGATGTTGATTCTGCTGATACACGAGCATGGAATGGATTTCCATCTGTTTACATCCTCTGCTATTTCCTTCTTCAGTGTTTCATAGTTCTACCTGTAGAGGTCTTTTACATCCTTGGTTAAGTATATTCCTAGGTACTTTAATTTCTTTGTTGCTATTGTGAAGGGTATTGAGTCTTTAATTTGGTTCTCAATTTGATTGTTGTTGTCGTATATGAATGCCTCTGATTTCTGTGTATTGATTTTGTATCCTGAGACTTTTCTAAACTCATTTATCAATTCCAGGAGTTTCCGTGTTGAATCTTTGGGGTTTTCTAAAAATAATATTATATCATCAGCAAACAGTGAAAGTTTGATCTCTTCTGCCCCTATTTGGATACTTTTAATTCCACTTTGCTGTCTGATTGCTGTAGCCAGGACTTCCAGCACTATGCTGAATAGAAGTGGAGATAGTGGGCAGCCTTGTCTGATTCCAGTTCTAAGTGGGAATGCCTTCAGTTTTTCCCCATTCAGTATGATGTTGGCTATGGGTCTATCATATATGGCTTGTATCATTTTTAGGTATGTCCCTTCTATGCCTATTTTCTTAAGTGTTCGTATCATGAAAGGGTGTTGAATTTTGTCAAAAGCTCTTTCTGCATCTATTGAGAGAATCATGTGGTCTTTATTTTTGCTTCTGTTTATGTGGTGAATTGCATTTATAGATTTACATATATCTTTTTTTTTTTGAGACAGTGTCTCACTTTGTTACCCAGGCTAGAGTGAGTGCCATGGCGTCAGCCTAGCTCACAGCAACCTCAAACTCCTGGGCTCAAGCGATTCTGTTGGCTCAGCCTCCCGAGTAGCTGGGACTACAGGCATGCACCACCTTGCCCGGCTAATTTTTTCTATTTATATTAGTTGGCCAATTTATTTCTTTCTGTTTATAGTAGAGACAGGGTCTCGCTCTTGCTCAGGCTGGTTTCGAACTTCTGACCTTGAGCAATCCGCCTGCCTCGGCCTCCCAGAGAGCTAGGATTATAGGCGTGAACCACTGCGCCCGGCCAGATTTACATATGTTGAACCATCCCTGCATCCCTGGGATGAAGCCCATGTGGTCGCGATGGATTATTTTTTTGATAAGAATCTGGATTTGGTTAGCTAAGATTTTGTTGAAAATTTTTGCATCTGTATTCATTAAGGATATTGGTCTGTAGTTTTCTTTTTTTGTTGCACCTTTCCTGGTTTTGGTATCAGAATAATATTCGCTTCATCAAAGGTGTTGGGGAGGTTTCCATTCTTCTCGATGTTGTGGAATAGTTTCTGCAAGATAGGTAATAGTTCTTCTTTGTAAGTGTTGCAAAATTGGGGTGTGAAGCCATCTGGACTGGGACTTTTCTTTTTAGGGAGATTTTTAATTGCTGTTTCTATTTCACCTGTTGAGGTTGGTCTGTTCAGGGAATCTGTTTCTTCATGATTGAGCTTAGAGGGCTGTGTGTTTCTAGATATTTGTCCATTTCCTCCATATTTTCCAGTTTGTGTGAATAAATATTTTTGTAGTATTCATAAATATATCTTGTATCTCTTTGGGATCAGTTGTGATATCTTCTTTTTTGTTCCTCATGGAGCTTATTAGAGATTTCCTTTATCTGCTTTTCATTAGCTTAGCTAGTGGTGTGTCAACTTTTTTTTCCAAAGAACCAACTTTTTGTTTTGTTAATCTCCTGAATAGCTTCCCTGTTTTCAATTTCGTTTAATTCTGATTTGATCTTGTTGATTTCACTCCTTCTGCTTGGTTTGGGGCTGTCCTGTTCTTCTTTTTCCAGCTCTTTGAGTCGTTTCATTAGATTGTCTATTTGTGATCTTTTTGACTTTTTGTTATAGGCATTTATGCATATAAAGTTTCCTCTCAGAACTGCTTTAGCTGTGTCCCAGAGGATTTGATAAATTATCTCTTCATTGTCATTTTCTTCATAGATTTTTTTTGATTTCCTCTTGATTTCTTCATTTATGAAGTAATCATTTAGTAGGAGGTTGTTTAATTTCCTCGTGTTTGTGTAGAAATGAGAATTTCTGTTAGGGTTGATTTCTACTTTTATTCCACTGAGTTCTGAGAAGATACATGGTATGATTTCTATTTTTTTAAATTTCATGAGGTTTACTGTGTGTCCTAGGATATGTCCAATCTTAGAAAATGTCCCGTGAGCTGATGAGAAGAACGTATATTCAGTGGATTTGGGGTAGAATGTTCTGTAAATGTCAGTAGACCGAATTGTTCTAGAGTTTTCTTTAAGTCCATTATTTCTTTGTTAAGTTTCTGTTTGGAAGATATGTCTCGTGCCTTCAGTGGGGTGTTGAAATCTCCTGTGATTATGGTATTGCTATTAATCAATTTGTTTAGATCCAGTAAGGTTTGCTTTATGAATCTGGGAGCAACCTAGTTGGGTGCATATATATTTAAAATTGTTCTCTCTTCTTGAGGAACTGTGCCCTTCACCATTATATAATGACCCTCTTTGTCTTTCACTACTTTAGTTGGTTTAAAATCTAAATCTTCTGCAATTAGAACTGCCACGCCAGCCTTCTTTTGGCTTCCACTTTCCTAGAATACTGATCTCCACCCTTTTACTTTTAGTCTATATGCATCCTTGCAGGTTACATGTTTTTCTTGAGACAGCATATACTTGGCCTGTATTTTCTTATCCATTCAGCCTGCCTATGTCTCTTGAGTGGAGAGTTTAAGCCATTCACGTTTATTGAGAGAACTGATAGGTAAGGTAGATTACTGTTCATTCTGTTGGGTTGGATGTTGTTGCTTTCGTAACTCTCTAGAGCCATAGTGATATCTGACCTTTAGTCTTTGGATGTTGGTTATTTTTATAATCGTGAGTTTCTATTATGGTGTTCCGTGTGTGACACTGGTTTGAGTACCTCTTGTAGGGCTGGTCTTGTTTTGGTGAATTCTCTGAGGCTTTGCTTCTCTGGGAATGTCTTTATTTCTCCTTCATATACGATGCTTAGTTTTCCAGGGAATAAGATTTTAGGCTAGGCATTGTTTTATTTCAGTAGAGAATGGGGCCCCTGTCTCTCCTTGCTTGTAAAGTCTCATGAGAATTTAAGTGTTATTCGAATTTGCTTTCCCTTGTATGTCACTTGCTTCTTTCATCTTACAGCTCTTAGAAGAGCCTCTTTAGTTGATATTTTGGTCAGTCTGAAGACTACATGACGTGACGTCTTCCTCTTTGCATTGAAATCCCAGGGTTCCTCTGGGCTTCTTGAACTTGTATATCGAGATTTTGAGCAAGGCCTGGGAAATTTTCCTCTATTATATCTTCGAAAAGCTTGTCCAACCCTTCAGTGTTGTCTTTTCCCCCTTATGGTAACCCTAAAATCCTCACGTTAGGTTTCTTCACGTAATCCCACAGCTCTTGTGGGCTTTGCTCTTTTCTCTTATTTCTCTGCTCTATCTCTGTGACTGATTTATTTAATTGGAAGGTGTTATCTTCAATCTCTGAGATTCTTTCTTCTGTTTGATCTACCCTGTTCTTGAGACTTTCCACAGTATTTTGTAATTCTCTGAGTTGATTCTTCATTTCCAGGACTTCGGTTATAGTTTTCTTCACTGTGTCGATTTCCTTAGTGATCCTTTGTTCCATATCCTTGAGACTTTTTTTGGTTTCTTTGTGTTGGTTATTGAGGTGTTCTTGCAGGTAGGTGAGTGTTCTTATGATCCACATTCGAAATTCCTCTTCTGTCATTTTGGTTGCCATGTTTTGGTTGTTGTCTGTTTCTAAGCGGCTGGTGCACCTCTTTGCTGGTGTGTTTTCCGTTTGTTTCTTCATATTTCTGGAGTTCCTTCGCTGATTTCTTCCCATTTCGCTCAGTTGTTGTTTCTTTCCTTTAGGTTTTCGATTGGGTATTCACATGTCTTGTTTAGTTTCTGAGCCAGTAGGTGGTGTTGCTCACTGGTCGCAGCTGTCACTGGGCTGGTGTCTGTAGGTCTCTCTACCCACTGGGGAGCCCTCCAGCAGTCCGAGATATGGTGGAGGGGAAACTGCCAATTTCCCTACCCTTCCCGCTGGTCTCCGGGCTGCTCCGGCGGCCTCCTGTCTTCTGCTTCCTTAATTACACAGGTGGAGATAGATGGCTGGAATGGGAGCAGTTCCTTTCTCAACTCCACCCCCAAGGCAAGGCTAGAAACTTTAGAGCCGAAGGCCCAGCCCCAAGTCACCAGAGTGTGTGGGTCGTAACATCTCTCTGTCTTGTATTCACCAAAGGCAGCATCCTACTAGGCTAAGACCTGCCCAGGTAAACTCCAGGGCCTGGTCACCGAACACAGGAGACCTGTGCAGGTAGAGACTGCCCTGAAGCTGGCAGGCCCATCGCCAGACCCTCGAATCCCTGTCTTCTGTCTCTTTAGTTATACAGGTGGAGATAAGTGGTAGGAATGGGAACAGTTCCTATCTCAGCTCTGCCCCCAAGGCAGGAACAGAAACTTTGGAGCCAAAGACTCAGCCACAAGACACGGGAGCGTGGTGGACGTAAATTCACTCTGCTTTATAAGTACCAAGGGAAGTCTCCCACGAGGCTCATCCCTGCCCAGGTGGGCTCCTCACTCTGGACACAGAGCGCGGGAGACCTGTGCAGTGAGATTGATTTGAAGCCGGCCGGCAGGCCGGCAGCCACACCCACCAGGCCGTGTCTTCTTTCTCTTTAATTCCACAGGTGGAGATAAGCGGCAGGAACGGGAGCAGTTTCTATCTCGTCTCCGTCCCCAAGGCGGGGATACAAACTTTGGAGCCAAAGGCCTAGCCTCAAATCCCTGGATGTGGGGGTCATAAAATATCTCTGCCTTATAACCACTAAAGGCAGCCTCAAGGATGCCCGGCTCTGCCCAGGCGGGCTCCACACTCTGGGCACAGCGTGAGGGAGACCTGTGCAGGGAGAGACTGACCAGAAGCAGGCAGGCAGCCAATGGGACCCACCAATCCCTGTTTTTGTCTCCTTAATTACACAGGTGGAGATAAGGGGCAGGAATGTGGACTGTTCCTATCTCAGCTCTGCCCCCCAAACCTGGGACAGAGACTTTGGAGCCCAGGGTGGGGCTACAGGTCGCAGGAGAGTGTGGAAGGCAATGTTTCTCTGCCTTAAAACCGCCAAGGGCAATCTCCCCTGTAGTACTGCCCCGTCCAGGCAGGGTCCACTCTCTGAGCACAGAGTCAGTGCCACTTGTGAAGCAAGTGACGGTCCAATATCAAATTGGTGGAGCAGGGGCGCGTCCCAGTGCTTTCTCTGTGCCTCCCCTCCAAACCCTGAGCCCAAGTCAGTGCTGGAATGCCAAATCAGCGCCAGAATGCGGGGGCAGGAGCAGTGCCAGAGCGGCAGAGGGAAGGGGGTCCTAATGGATCAAGGAGTCTATCTTTTCGCACTCTGACCTCTCAGTGCTTTCCCAAACCTCCTCTATATCCAAAGTCAAATCCTCCTTCTGTGTAAACTCCCCTTAACCATGGCCTGGGAGTGTTCTGCAGGGAGATGCCCAAGTGGGCTCTGGTTCCTGCTGCATGGAGAGCGGTTGCTGCACTCGGACCCTCCCCCTCCTTATACTGCCACTGCTGTGTGCTCTGGGGAACTCAGAGTGTTCCCTGCTCTAGTCTCCTCTCCACGCAACTTAGTCCTGCGCTGCCACTTCTCACCAACTTCATGCACCTCCCGTCCTACATGGAAGTGGAGCTCGGTGTAGGAGGGGGTGTCTCTCAACACCAGGTAGGGCTGGCACCACTGCCAGCTGGCAGCGGCTTAAAGCATGCCTGTTCCCTCCCTGTTGTGTGCCTCCAAATCCCCGAGTTTTGTGGAAGAATGATCGGTTCACCTTTGCTTTAGGCTGCAAATGGTCTTATCCCTTCGATTCCTGGTGGATGTCTGCAGGCTTGGGAAGCTGGTCCCGTGGTAATGCAGATCGCTCGATTGTGGCTATCCACTTTCTTCACTTTTCGCTCTGGGAGCAGAGAGCCAGGAGAGCACCCCTACTCTGCCATTTTCCCCATGTCCATTATTGATCTTGTTCAAGAGTCTTCTGTTGTGTATATATACCATGTATTCTCTGTCCATCCATCTTTTGATGAGTACTGAAGTTGATTCCGTATCTTGTCTGTTGTGAATATTGCTGCAATAAATGTATGGATGCAGATATCTTTTTAACATACTGATTTTATTTCCTCTGGATATATACCCAGGCAGTGGATTACTGGATAATATGGTAGTTATATATTTAATGTTTTGAGGAAACCTCATACTGGTTTTCATAATAACTGTACTAATTTACATTCCCACCAATAGTGTATAAATAAGAGTTCCCTTTTCTCCACATCCTTGCCAATACGTGTTATCTTTTTTTTTTTTTTTTTGAGACAGAGTCTCGCTTTCTTGCCTAGGCTAGAGTGAGTGCCGTGGCGTCAGCCTAGCTCACAGCAACCTCAAACTCCTGGGCTCAAGCAATCCTCCTGCCTCAGCCTCCCGAGTAGCTGGGACTACAGGCACGAGCCACCATGCCCGGGTGATTTTTATATTATATATATTAGTTGGCCAATTAATTTCTTTCTATTTTTATGGTAGAGACGGGGTCTCGCTCAGGCTGGTTTTGAACTCCTGACCTTGAGCAATCCGCCCGCCTCGGCCTCCCAGAGTGCTAGGATTACAGGCGTGAGCCACCACGCCCGGCCTCTTTTGTTTTTTTGATAATAGCCATGCTAACAGTAGTGAGGTGACATGCTACTTTTGTCTGTTTTTGCATAATGTACACAAAATTGTACAATACTAGTACATTTATATCATACACATGCACAGATCAAAATGCATGCTTAAAAATTTTTAGTGAATGATACACAAAGTATAGAGACAACTTCACTAGCCAAATACTCTCCCTCACCTTATTGGTGCCCTCAAGTTTTTTTCTATATAGAAATTTTGAAGCTTTTACTGGATCTCGGAGACTGCTGACCACCTGATTGAGTTTTGTTAGGAATTAGAAACATCATTTGAAGGCTTCTCCCAACATAGGTGGATAGAGAGGGACACGTTATCAAGCACCTATTAGGTGCTAGGTACATGTTTCATCCCATTAACTTATTTCCATTTAGGGGCACAAAGGCTAAAGGTGATGTTCTCACTTCTGGAGTAATCCTAGAAATTGATCTTAGGACAGCCAGGGAACTATGCAGAAAGCTCTATTTAACATATACACATTGAAATTAACTTTTCAGTAGACCCTGTTCTGGGAGCTGGAAATAGAGAGATGAATCATAACTAGACCCTATCCTAGAGAAACTCACATTCTAATGGTTCAGAATGCTACATACCACCTTTCCCTTAAAGACATTTCTGTTCCCTGCTATGCTAATAATTAAAATGTTATTCTCTTCCTTCCATACAAATACTCTTCTTCCATCTTTGCTTCCTTTATTTCTTTATCTTTTTTTCTATATCTTTATTTTCTATTTCTTTATCTTTATTTCTATATCATTTCTCAATGTGGGCTAAACTGGGAATCCTGATAATGGTTACAGAGGCACATACATTTTTGGCCCACACTGCTCCCTTTCTTTGCTTTTAGTGAAAGTTGACCCTACCTCCATGTCTCCACTGGAGATTCCAAGTGACAGTGAGGAGAGTACAACTAAGAGTAGATCCTCAGCCTTACAGAGTCTGCAGGGACTACAGCAAGAGTGAGTACTTTTATCTTTACTTCAAGTTTTTCTATGTGAAAATACATAGAGATTTGTACACATGCACAAATACATAGAGATGGAACTAATTATCAGACACAAGACTAATAATTTGAGGACAACAAAATATAGGTAAAATATAGGTAAATAATGGTAAAATGCCTAAAGGTATATGAATTTATGTGCACACATGTGCATGTACATATATGTTATGCTAGAATTCTAATTGTAGATTATCAATTTTACCCTTGAGAAATCTTTAAATTTCCCATAAAGTATAGTTCTATACTGTTTCTCTCTGTTTAAAGAAGCCTTGTATTCCAGTGTTGGAATTAATTAGAAGTAGTTGGCTTATGCTTAGCAACCATGTTGTATGACAAATACATTTTTTAAGGCATAAGAATGAGACTTATTGAAGTGAAATATTCATACTGTTTGAGAACACAACCACCCAAAGAAAGATTACCACCACTCATGCTATCTCAGGAACCTGTACTTACTGAGCATAATGGCCTAGTTGAGAGAATTGTTTGTACTATTCCAATTATCTCTTTTCTTGGGGATCTAGTATTAAATTAACATAAATTAAAAGCTAATAAGAGGTGGCGCCACTGTATTTAAGTCCATTTATTTGGCCTCCACTTTAAAGTCACTCTTTGGCTTTATCTCTATTTCTTTGCTCAGATCAACAACAATGGCCAAAATGCAGGGAGAAGAGTCGCTTGACTTGAAGAGAAGACGGATTCATCAATGTGACTTTGCCGGATGCAGCAAAGTATACACCAAAAGCTCTCATCTGAAAGCTCACCACAGAATCCATACAGGTCTGCCCACTCCCATCACACCCCCAACACACACACACACACACACACACACACACACACACACACACACACACACACACAATTTCTGAGAGATAAGAGAAGGAAGTCTTGAAACAAAGACTGATTCACTTATACCCACGAATAGAGCCACACTGATGGTTTTCACCCCTATGTCTTGTTCCTACTCTAAGGCAACTTTTCTAAAACCAGCCTAGGAAAGCACTAAGCCTGGTGTCTTCTGAATAGTCATCATCCTCAGTAAGCACTTGTGGAGTTTTTCTAATTGGAAAGTAATCACACTTGATTTTGGTATCTGCAGGGGGAGAAGGGTCCTGGAATCAAACCCCCATAGCCACTGAGGGACCACTGTATTAAGACATATTGTTATTGTTAAAGAAAAGCAAAAAAAAAAACATTAAGACTTTTATTTTGCTTAGATTTTGAATGTTGGCATCTAGTTGATTTTTAAAAATAAATACCAAGGACTGAAAGAAACCCAACTAGAAACCAGATGCAGCTTGTCAGTCATCAATTTATGCCGTTTGCCTTGGATACTCCTTCTCCCAAGTGATCTCCAGCTCAGAATCAGGACTTAAACACCTTGGACAAGGAAGAAGCCCTCCTTTCTTGTAAACATCTGTTGTGTTACATTTACTGTGTTAGGTTTTGTGTAGAAAGATCCAGAGCCCTCTATGCTGTTCATATTGAGGATATGAACAGGTGACTGATTTCTAGGCTGCATAGTGTAGAATGTTGTTCATGGAGGTGGAGAAAAAGAGTTATATTAATCAGTGAAGGGACACTAATGACTCTCAGGTTTCTGTTTTCAATAACTGAGTGGATGAAGGTACAGAGATTGGGAATTCGCCAGCCATCTCACAGCTAATAAGTGGGAAAAGCCCCATAGAGTCAAACCTTGGTATGCAACATAGATTCTCTATTGCTGGTATTCCACAGGTTCCTTGACACTGAGGGATCTGAAGAAATGCCCGATTCATCGCCCTCCAAAGATTATGATTCATTGTTAGGGGTCCTACAGAATTATATCACTGTCTTTGATAGATATTCTTTTAACAGAGAGCCATGGAACCCTTGCTTCTCTACAAACACCTTCTAGCATCCAATGTAGCCCTTCATCTCCCTTGAGCTTGCAGTCACATAAAGCATGAAGTACCTATACAACAATTTCCATTAAACATAATGTAAACATACTGTCAACCCTGAGTCTGTTTATAATGGTATCACACATTCACCCAGGCTCAAATTATTTTATTGATTCTTAACATTCTCTTATTCTCTCAGTTATTTGTTTCTAAAGTGAATATTTCCGTTTCATTTTGAATAGATTTTTATTTATAATGGTCATGTTGTCAAACTACACTGTCTGGTTTTGACATACCAAACTATTACTCATTGCTGAAAGTTACTTCACCTCTTTTTACCTCTGTGTCCTTATCTGGAAATAGTAATAGTGCAAAATACTTAGAATAGTATCTGGCATATAGTAAATAGTTAATAATGTTCGCTATGATTAGTGTATTTCTTTCCATTATAGTCTCATTGCCACCGCATTAGGGTTTTGTTTTTACTTTTATTTTTTTTAATTTAGTTTTATTTGTAAAATTTTATAGGGTACATATGAAATTTTGTTACATGTATATAATTTGTATTTCTATGTGTATAATGCATAGTGATTAAGTCAGGGTATTTTTGGTGTCCATCACCCAAGTACAATATATTTTTGTTAAGTATAATTACCCTACACTGCTATCAAACATTGAATTTATTCCTTCTATCTTACTGTATGTTTGTACCCTCTAACCCACTTCTCTTCATTCTCTTTTTCCCCCACTGACCCTTCCTAGTCTCCATTTTCTTTTTTTTTTTTGAGACAGAGTCTCGCTTGTTGACCAGGCTAGAGTGAGTGCCGTGGCATCAGCCTAGCTCACAGCAACCTCAAACTCCTGGGCTCAAGCAATCCTTCTGCCTCAGCCTCCCGAGTAGCTGGGACTACAGGCATTCACCACCATGCCCGGCTACTTTTTATATATATATATTAGTTGGCCAATTAATTTCTTTCTATTTATAGTAGAGACGGGGTCTCGCTCTTGCTCAGGCTGGTTTCGAACTCCTGACCTCAAGCAATCCGCCCGCCTCAGCCTCCCAGAGTGCTAGGATTACAGGCGTGAGCCACCGCGCCCGGCTCTTAGTCTCCATTTTCTATCTTTCCTCTCCCTAACTGCATGAGATCAAATATCTTAGCTCCTACATAAAAGTGTCTTCTTGTACATGGTGTATTTCACATAACATAAAGACCTCCAGTTCCATCCATGTTGCAGATGACAGGAATTCATTATTTTTTAAGGATGAGTAGTATTCCATTGTGTATATGTACCACATTTTTTTTATTTCGGTATATTATGGGGGTACAGATTTTAGGTTTCAATAAATGTCCATTCCCCCCTCCCCCCAAAAGTCTGAGTCTCCATCATGACCATCCCCCAGATGGTGCACATCTCACTCATTATGTAAGTATATACCCGCCCCCCTCCCCCCTCCCACCTGCCCAATACCCTATTACTGTAGTACCTATGTGTCCACTTAGGTGCTACTCAGTTAATACCAGTTTGCTGGAGAATATATCTGGTGCTTGTTTTTCCATTCTTGGGATACTTCACTTAGTAGTATGGGTTCCAGCTCTAACCAGGAAAATATAAGATGTGCTATGTCACCATTGTTTCTTAGAGCTGAATACTACTCCATGGTATATATATATACCACATTTTATTAATCCAGTGTTGGATTGATGGGCACTTGGGCTGTTTCCACAGCCTTGCAATTATGAATTGTGCTGCAATAAACATTCGAGTGCAGGTGTCTCTTTTGTACAGTGTCATTGGATCTTTTGGGTAGATGCCAAGCAATGGGATTGCTGGATCAAATGGTAGATTCACTGGTATCGCTTTAAGGTATCTCCATATTGCTTTCCAAAGAGGTTGAACTAGTTTGCAGTCCCACCAGCAGTGTAGGAGTGTTCCTCTCTCTCCGTAACCACGCCATCATTTATTGTTTGGAGTCTTTTTGATAAAGGCCATTCTCACTGGGGTTAAGTGATATCTCATTGTGGTTTTGATTTGCATTTCCCTGATGATTAGAGATGTTGAGCATTTTTTCATATGTTTGTTGGCCATTCTTCTGTCTTCTTTACAAAAATTTCTGTTCAAGTCCTTTGCCCACTTTTTTTTTTAATTTTTTTTTATATTGGCATATTATGGGGGTACAGATTTTAAGGTTTCAATAAATGCCCATTTCCCCCCTCCCCCCAAAATTCTGAGTCTCCATCATGACCATCCCCCAGATGGTGCACATCTCACTCATTATGTATGTATATACCCGCCCCCCGCCCCCCTCCCCAATACCCTATTACTGTAGCACCTATGTGTCCACTTAGGTGCTACTCAGTTAATACCAGTTTGCTGGAGAATATATCTGGTGCTTGTTTTTCCATTCTTGGGATACCTCACTTAGTAGTATGGGTTTCAGCTCTAACCAGGAAAATATAAGATGTGCTATATCACCATTGTTTCTTAGAGCTGAATAGTACTCCATTGTATACATATACCACATTTTATTTTATTTTATTTTTTGGCATATTATGGGGGTACAGATTTTAAGGTTTCAATAAATGCCCATTTCCCCCGCTCCCCCCAAAAGTCTGAGTCTCCATCATGACCATCCCAAAGATGGTGCACATCTCACTCATTATGTATGTATATACCCGCCCCCCTCCCCCCTCCCACCTCCCCAATACCCTATTACTGTAGCACCTATGTGTCCACTTAGGTGCTGCTCAGTTAATACCAGTTTGCTGGAGAATATATCTGGTGCTTGTTTTTCCATTCTTGGGATACTTCACTTAGTAGTATGGGTTCCAGCTCTAACCAGGAAAATATAAGATGTGCTATATCACCATTGTTTCTTAGAGCTGAATAGTACTCCATGGTATATATATACAACATTTTATTAATCCATTCTTGGATTGATGGGCACTTGGGCTGTTTCCACAGCCTTGCAATTATGAATTGTGCTGCAATAAACATTCGAGTGCAGGTGTCTTTTTTGTAGCGTGTCACTGGATCATTTGGGTAGATGCCCAGCAATGGGATTGCTGGATCAAATGGTAGATTCACTTGTATCGCTTTAAGGTATCTCCATATTGCTTTCCACAGAGGTTGAACTAGTTTGCAGTCCCACCAGCAGTGTAGGAGTGTTCATCTCTTTCCGCAACCACGCCAGCATTTATTGTTTGGAGATTTTTTGATAAAGGCCATTCTCACAGGGGTTAAGTAATATCTCATTGTGCCTTTGATTTGCATTTCCCTGATGATTAGAGATGTTGAGCATTTCTTCATATGTTTGTTGGCCATTCTTCTGTCTTCTTTAGAAAAATTTCTGTTCAAGTGCTTTGCCCACTTTTTAATGGGGTTATTCGATTTTTTCTTCCTAATTTTCGTGAGTTCTAAGTATATTCTAGTTATCAGTCCCTTATCGGATGCATAGGATGCAAAAATTTTCTCCCATTCTGTAGGTTGTCTGTTTACTTTCATGACTATTTCTTTGGCTGTGCAGAAGCTTTGTAGTTTGATCATGTCCCATTTATTTATTTTTGTTGCTGCTGTGATTGCCTTTGGGGACTTCTTCATAAACTCTTTGCCCAGGCCGATGTCTAGGAGAGTGTTTCCAACTTTTTCCTCTAGAGTTCTAATAGTTTCATATCTTAGGTTTAAGTCTGTTATCCAGCGTGAGTTGGTTTTTGTGAGAGGTGAAAGGTGTGGGTTCTGTTTTAGCCTTCTGCAGGTGGCTATCCAGTTTTCCCAGCACCATTTATTGAAGAGAGATTCTTTTCCCCAGCGTATGTTTTTGTCTGCTTTGTAAAAGATTAGATGGCTATATGAGGATGGTTTTATATCAGGATTCTCACATCTGTTCCACTGGTCAATATTCCTGTTTTTGTGCCAATACCATATTGTTTTCATTACTACAGCTTTGTAGTATAGTTTGATATCTGGCATATTAATGCCTCCCATTTTGTTTTTGTTGCCTAGAATTGCTCTTGATATTCGGGGCCTTCTTTGGTTCCATACGAAGCGTAGAATTATTTTTTCTATATCTGTGAAAAATGCTGATGGGATTTTTATAGATATTGCATTGAATCTGTAGATCAGTTTGGGTAGTATAGACATTTTGATGATATTGAGTCTGCCGATCCACGAGCATGGTATGGATTTCCATCTGTTTACATCCTCTGCTATTTCCTTCCTCAGTGTTTCATAGTTCTCCCTGTAGAGGTCTTTTACGTCCTTGGTTAAGTATATACCTAGGAACTTTAAATTCTTTGTTGCTATTGTGAAGGGAATTGAGTCTTTGATTTGGTTCTCGATTAGATTGTTGTTCGCGTATATGAATGCCTCTGACTTCTGTGTACTGATTTTGTATACTGAGAGTTTACTAAATTCATTGATCAGTTCCAGGAGTTTCTTGGTTGAATCCTTAGGGTTTTCTAGATACAATATCATATCATCAGCAAACAGTGAAAGTTTGATCTCTTCTGCCCCTATTTGGATACATTTGATTTCATTTTCCTCTCTGATTGCTGTAGCCAAGACTTCCAGCACTATGTTGAACAGAAGTGGAGATAGTGGGCAGCCTTGTCTGGTTCCAGTTCTAAGTGGGAATGATTTCAATCTTTCCCCATTCGTATGATGTTAGCTATGGGCCTGTCATATATGGCTTGTATCATTTTTAGGTATGTCCCTTCTATGCCTATTTTCTTAAGTGCTCGTATCATGAAAGGGTGTTGAATTTTGTCAAAAGCTTCTTCTGCATCTATTGAAAGAATCATGTGGTCTTTGTTTTTGCTTCTGTTTATGTGGTGAATTGCATTTATAGATTTATGTATGTTGAACCATCCCTGCATCCCTGGGATGAAGCCCACTTGGTCGTGGTGGATTATTTTAAATGATAAGCGTCTGGATTCGGTTAGTTAAGATTTTGTTGAAAATTTTTGCATCTATATTCATTAGGGATATTGGTCTGTAGTTTTCTTTTTCTTTTTTTTTTCTTATTTTGGCATATTATGGGGGTACAGATTTTAAGGTTTCAATAAATGCCCATTTCCCCCCCCAAAAGTCTGAGTCTCCATCATGACCATCCCCCAGATGGTGCACATCTCACTCATTATGTATGTATATACCTGCCCCCTCCCCCTCCCACCTCCCCAATACCCTATTACTGTAGCACCTGTGTGTCCACTTAGGTGCTACTCAGTTAATACCAGTTTGCTGGAGAATATATCTGGTGCTTGTTTTTCCATTCTTGGGATACTTCACTTACTAGTATGGGTTCCAGCTCTAACCAGGAAAGTATAAGATGTGTTATATCACCGTTGTTTCTTAGAGCTGAATAGTACTCCATGGTATACATATACAACATTTTATTAATCCATTCTTGGATTGATGGGCACTTGGGCTGTTTCCACAGCCTTGCAATTATGAATTGTGCTGCAATAAACATTTGAGTGCAGGTGTCTTTTTTGTAGAGTGTCACTGGATCATTTGGGTAGATGCCCAGCAATGGGATTGCTGGATCAAATGGTAGATTCACTTGTATCGCTTTAAGGTATCTCCATATTGCTTTCCACAGAGGTTGAACTAGTTTGCAGTCCCACCAGCAGTGTAGGAGTGTTCATCTCTCTCCACATCCACGCCAGCATTTGTTATTTGGAGACTTTTTGATAAAGGCCATTCTCACTGGAGTTAAGTGATATCTCATTGTAGTTTTGATTTGCATTTCCCTGATGATTAGGGATGGTGAGCATTTTTTCATATGTTTGTTGGCCATTCTTCTGTCTTCTTTAGAAAAGTTCCTGTTCATGTCCTTTGCCCAATTTTAATAGGGTTATTTGATTTTTTCTTGCTGATTTTCGTGAGTTCTAAGTATATTGTAGTTATCAGTCCTTTATCGGATACATAGGATGCAAAAATTTTCTCCCATTCTGTAGGTTGTCTGTTTACTTTCATTACTGTTTCTTTGGCTGTGCAGAAGCTTTGTAGTTTGATCATGTCCCATTTATTGATTTTTGTTGCTGCTTTGATTGCCTTTGGGGATTTCTTCATAAACTCTTTGCCTAGGCCGATGTCTAGGAGAGTGTTTCCAACATTTTCCCTTAGAATTCTAATAATTTCATACCTGAGATTTAAGTCTGTTATCCAGCGTGAGTTGATTTTTGTGAGAGGTGAAAGGTGTGGGTCCTGTTTTAACCTTCTACAAGTGGCTATCCAGTTTTCCCAGCACCATTTATTGAAAAGGGATTCTTTTCCCCAGCGTATGTTTTTGTCTACTTTGTCAAAGATTAGATGGCTATATGAGGATGCTTTTATAACAGGGTTCTCACATTTGTTCCACTGGTCAATAATCCTATTTTTGTGCCAATACCAGATTGTTTTAATTACTACAGCTTTGTAGTATAGTTTGATATCTGTCATATTAGTACCTCCCAATTTGTTTTTGTTGCCTAGAATTGCTCTTGATATTCGGGGTCTTCTTTGGTTCCATACAAAGCGTAAAATTATTTTTTCTATATCTGTGAAGAATGCTGATGGGATTTTAATAGGTATTGCATTGAATCTGTAGATCAGTTTGGGTAGTATAGACATTTTAATGATGTTGAGTCTGCCGATCCACGAGCATGGAATGGATTTCCATCTGTTTACATCCTCTGCTATTTCCTTCCTCAGTGTTTCATAGTTCTCCCTATAGAGGTCTTTTACCTCCTTGGTTAAGTATACTCCTAGGTACTTTAATTTCTTTGTTGCTATTGTGAAGGGTATTGGGTCTTTAATTTGGTTCTCGATTTGATTGTTGTTGGCATATACGAATGCCTCTGATTTCTGCGTATTGATTTTGTATCCTGAGACATTGCTAAATTCATTGATCAGTTCCAGAAGTTTCTTGGTTGAATCTTTGGGGTTTTCTAGATGTAATATCATATCATCAGCAAACAGTGAAAGTTTGATCTCTTCTGCCCCTATTTGGATACCTTTGATTCCACTTTCCTGTCTGATTGCTGTAGCCAGGACTTCCAGCAATATGTTGAATAGAAGTGGAGATAGTGGGCAGCCTTGTCTGGTTCCGGTTCTAAGTGGGAATGCTTTCAGTTTTTCCCCATTCAGTATTATGTTAGCTATGGGTCTGTCATAAATGGCTTGTATCATTTTTAGATATGTCCCTTCTATGCCTATTTTCTTGAGTGTTCGTATCATGAAAGGGTGTTGAATTTTGTCAAAAGCTTTTTCTGCATCTATTGAGAGAATCATGTGGTCTTTGTTTTTGCTTCTGTTTATGTGGTGAATTGCATTTATGGATTTGCGTATGTTGAACCATCCCTGCATTCCTGGGATGAAGCCCACTTGGTCATGATGGATTATTTTTTTGATAAGCGTCTGGATTCGGTTAGCTAAGATTTTGTTGAAAATTTTTGCATCTATATTCATTAGGTATATTGGTCTGTAGTTTTCTTTTTTTGTTGGATTCTTTCCTGGTTTTGGTATCAGAGTAATATTCGCTTCATAAAAGGTGTCAGGGAGGTTTCCATTCTTCTCGATGTTGTGGAATAGTTTCTGCAAGATAGGTATTAGTTCTTCTTTGTAAGTGTGGTAAAATTCGGGTGTGAAGCCATCTGGACCGGGACTTTTCTTTTTAGGGAGATTTTTAATTGCTGTTTCTATTTCAGCTGTTTAGATTGGTCTGTTCAGGGAATCTATTTCTTCCTGATTGAGCCTAGGGAGGCCGTGTATTTCTGCAAATTTGTCCATTTCCTCCACATTTTCCAGTTTGTGTGAATAAATATTTTTGTAGTACTCATAAATTATATCTTGTTTCTCTTTGGGATCAGTTGTGATATCTCCTGTTTTGTTCCTGATGGAGCTTATTAGACATTTCTCTTTTCTGCTTTCCATTAGTTTAGCCAGTGGCATGTCAATTTTGTTCATTTTTTCAAAAAACCATCTTTTTGTTTTATTAATCTCCTGAATAGCTTCCCTGTTTTCAATTTCGTTTAGTTCTGATTGATCTTGTTGATTTCACTCCTTCTGCTCTCTTTTGGGCTGGTCTGTTCTTCTTTTTCCAGCTCCTTGAGGTTTTTCATTAGATTGTCTATTTGTGATCTTTTTGACTTTTGGATATAGGCATTTATGGAGATAAACTTTCCTCTAGAACTTCTTTAGCTGTGTCACAGAGGATTTGATAACTTGTCTCTCCATTGTCATTTTATTCATAGAATTTTTTAAATTTCCATCTTGATTTCTTCATTTATGAAGTAATCATTTAGTAGGAAGTTTTTTAATTTCCACGTTTTTGTGTAGAAATGTGAGTTTCTGTTAGGGTTGATTTCTACTTTTATTCCACTGTGATCTGAGAGGATACATGGTATAATTTCTATTTTTTAAAATTACTTGAGGTTTACTTTATGTCCCTGGATATGGTCAATCTTAGAGAAGGTCCCATGAGCCGTTGAGAAGAACGTATATTCAGTGGATTTTGTGTAGAATGTCCTCTAAATGTCAGTCAGACCCAATTGTTCTAGAATTTTGTGTAAGTCCATTATTTCTTTGTTAATTTCTGATTGGAGGATCTGTCTCATGCCTTCAGTGGGGTGTTGAAATCTCCGGTAATTATGGAGTTGCTATTAATCAATTTGTTTAGATCCAGTAAGGTTTCCTTTATGAATCTGGATGCACCTAAGTTGGGTGCATATATATTTAAAATTGTTATCTCTTCTTGTTGAACTGTGCCCTTCACCATTATATAATGACCCTCTTTGTCTTTCACTACTTCAGTTGGTTTAAATACTCAATCATCTGAAATTAGAACTGCCACGCCAGCCTTCTTTTGGCTTCCACTTGCCTGGAATACTGATCTCACCCTTTTACTTTAAGTCTATATGCATCCTTGCAGGTTAGATGTGTTTCCTGAAGACAGCATATACTTGGCCTGTATTTTCTTATCCATTAAGCCAGCCTATGTGTCTTGAGTGGAGAGTTTAAGCCATTCACATTTATTGAGAGAACTGATAGGTAAGGTAGATTACTGATCATTCTGTTTGGCTGGATGTTGTTGCTATGATTTCTGTCTTGAGTCATTGTAATATCTGGCCTTTAATATTGTTGGGTTTTGGTTGTTTTCATATTCGTGGGTTATTTTTATGATGTTCCGTGCGTAACGCTGTTTTAAGTACTTCTTGTAGGGCTGGTCTTGTCTTGGTGAATTCTCTGAAGCTTTGCTTGTCTGGGAATGTCTTTATTTCTCCTTCATATACGACGCTTAGTTTTGCAGGGAATAATATTCTAGGCTGGGCATTGTTTTGTTTCAGTAGAGTGAGAATGGGGCCCCATTCTCTCCTTGCTTGTAAAGTCTCATTAGAGAATTCAGGTGTTATTCGAATTGGCTTTCCCTTGTAAGTTACTTGCTTCCTTCGTCTTATAGCTCTTAGAAGGGCCTCTTTAGTTGATATTTTGTTCAGTCTGATGACTGCATGAAGTGACGTCTTCCTGTTTGCGTTGAATTTCCCAGGGGTCCTCTTGGTTTCTTGAACTTGTATATCGAGATTTTGAGCAAGGCCTGGGAAATTTTCCTCTATTATATCTTCAAAAAGCTTGTCAAACCCTTGAGTATTGTCTTCTTCCCCTTTTTGAGCCGAAGGCCCAGCCCCAATTCACCAGAGTGTGTGGGTCTTAACGTCTCTCTGTCTTGTATTCAACAAAGGCAGCATCCTACTAGACTTGGCCCTTCCCAGGCAAACTCCAGGGCCTGGACACAGAGCACAGGAGACCTGTGCAGGTAGTTACTGGCCTGAAGCTGGCAGGCCCATAGTCACACCCACGAATCCCTGTCTTCTGTCTCTTTTATTACACAGGTGGAGATAAGCGAAAGGAATGGGAACAGTTCCTATCTCAGTTCTGCCCCCAAGGCAGGGACAGAAACTTTGGAGTCAAATTCTCAGCCACAAGACACTGCAGCATGGTGGATGTAAAGTCACTCTGCCTTATAACCACCAAGTGCAGTCTCCCACGAGGCTCAGCCCTGCCCAGTCGGGCTCCACACTCTGGACACACAGCGTGGGAGTCCTGTGCAGGGAGAGACTGACCAAAAGCAGGCAGGCAGGCAATGGGACCCACCAATCCCTTTCTTCTGTCTCCTTAATTACACAGGTGGAGATAAGCGGCAGGAATGAGAACAGTTCCTATCTCAGTTCCGCCCCCAAGGCGGGGACAGAGTCTTTGGAGCCAAAGGCTCAGCCACAAGACACGGGAGGGTAGTGGACATAAAGTCTCTCTGCTTTATAGCTACTAAGGAAAGCCTCCTACAAGGCTAGGCCCTGCCCAGGTGGGCTCCGCACTGTGGACACAGAGAGCCGGAGACCTGTGCAGTGAAAGATTAATTTGAAGCCGGCCGGCAGGCCGGCAGCCAAACCCACCAGGCCGTGTCTTCTTTCTCTTTAATTCCACAGGTGGAGATAAGCGGCAGGAATGGGAGCAGTTTCTATCTCGTCTCCGTCCCCAAGGCGGGGATACAAACTTTGGAGCCAAAGGCCTAGCCTCAAATCCCTGGATGTGGGGGTCGTAAATTATCTCTGCCTTATAACCACTAAAGGCAGCCTCCATGATGCCCGGCTCTGCCCAGGCGGGCTCCACACTCTGGGCACAGCGCGAGGGAGACCTGTGCAGGGAGAGACTGACCAGAAGCAGGCAGGCAGCCAATGGGACCCACCAATCCCTGTTTTTGTCTCCTTAATTACACAGGTGGAGATAAGGGGCAGGAATGTGGACTGTTCCTATCTCAGCTCCGCCCCCCAAGCCTGGGACAGAGTCTTTGGAGCCAAGGGTGGGGCTTCAGATCGCAGGAGAGTGTGGAAGGCAATGTTTCTCTGCCTTAAGTCCACCAAGGGCAATCTCCCCTGTAGTACTGCCCCGTCCAGGCAGGGTCCACTCTCTGAGCACAGAGTCAGTGCCACTTGTGCAGCAAGTGACTGTCCAATATCAAATTGGTGGAGCAGGGGCGCATACCACCGCTCTCTCTGTGCCTCCCCTCCAAACCCTGAGCCCAAGTCAGTGCTGGAATGCCAAGTCAGCGTCAGAATGCAGGGGCGGGAGCGGTGCCAGAGGGGCAGAGGGAGGGGGGTCCTAATGGATCGAGGAGTTTAACTTTGCGCACTCTAACCTCTCAGTGCTATCCCAAACCTCCTCTATATCCAAAGTCGAAGCCTCCTTCTGTGTAAACTCCCCTTAACCTTGACCTGGGAGTGTTCTGCAGGGATATGCCCTGGCGGGTTCTGGTTCCTGCTGTGCGGAGAGCGGTTGCTGCACTCGGACCCTCCCCCTCCTTATACTGCCGCTGCTGTGTGCTCTGGGGAACACAGAGTGTTTCCTGCTCTAGTCTCCTCTCCACACAGCTTAGTCCTGTGCTGCCACTTCTCACCAACATCAGGCACCTCTCCGGCTACTTGGAAGTGGACCTCTGTGTAGGAGTGGTTGTTTCTCAGCACCAGGTAGGGCTGGCACCACTGCCAGCCGGCAGCGGCCTAAACTTCGCCTCGCTCTCTCCCTGTTGTGTGCCTCCGAATCCCCGAGTTTTGCGGAAGAATGATCGGTTCACCTTTGCTTTAGGCTGTAAATGTTCTTATCCATCCGTTTCCTGGTGGATGTCTGCAGGCTTGGAAAGCTGGTCCCGTGGAAGTGCAGATCGCTTGATTGTGGCAATCCGCTTTCTTCACTTTTCACTCTGGGAGCAGAGAACCAGGAGGGCACCCATACTCCACCATTTTCCTCTCCCCTTCTCCCATTAATAAGGTTGTTTCTTCACTCTGTTGATTATTTCCTTTGCTTTGCAAAATCTTTTTAGTTTAATTAAGTACCATTTGTCTATTTTTGTTTTTGTTGTTTGTGCTTTTGAGATCTTAGTAATAAATTTTTTGCCTAGACCAATATCCAGGAGAATTTTCCTAATATTTTCCTCTAATATTTTTATAGTTTTGGGTCTTATGTTTAAGTCTTCACTCATTTTGAGTTGATTTTTATATATATGAGAGATAACAGTATAGTTTCATTCTTCTGCATGTGGTTATCCTCCTTTTGCAGCACCATCTATTAAACAGATTATCCTTTCCCCATGCAAATTCTTGTCATCTTTGACAAAGATCAGTTAATTATAGGTGTGTGGCTTTATTTCTGGGTTCTCTACTCTGTTCATTTTTACTAGTGCCATGCTGCTTCGGTTATTATAGCCATGTGATATATTTTGAAGTTAGGTAATGTGATGCCTCCAGTTTTGTTATTGTTGCTCACGATTGCTTTGGATATTTGGGCCCTATTCTAGTTTATTATAAAATTTAGAATTGTTTCTTATAATTCTGTAAAGAATTATGTTGGTATTTTGATAGGGATTACATTGAATCTGTAGTTTGCTTTTGGAATCATGGTAATTTTCATGTATTTATTCTTTTGATCCATGAGAATAGGATGCTTTACTTTTTTTTATTTTAGCATATTATGGGGGTACAGATTTTAAGGTTTCAATAAATGTCCACTTCCCCCCTCCCCCCGCAAGTCTGAGTCTCCATCATGACCATCCCCCAGATGGTGCACATCTCACTCACTATATATGTGTATACCCGCCCCCTCCCCCCTCCCACCTGCCCAATACCCTATTAATGTAGTGCCTATGTGACCACTTAGGTGCTGTTCAGTTAATACCAATTTGCTGGTGAGTATATGTGGTGCTTGTTTTTCTATTCTTGGGAAATTTCACTTAATAATATGGGTTCCAGCTCTAACCAAGAAAATATAAGACGTGCTATTTCACCACTGTTTCTTAGAGCTGAATAGTACTCCATGGTATGCATATACCACATTTTATTAACCCATTCATGGATTGATGGGCACTTGGGCTGTTTCCACAGCCTTGCAATTATGAATTTTGCTGCTATAAGCATTCGAGTGCAGGTGTCTTTTTTGTAGAGTGACATTGGATCTTTTGGGTAGATGCCCAGCAATGGGATTGCTGTATCAAATGGTAGATAAACTGGTATCACTTTAAGGTATCTCCGTATTGCTTTCCACAGAGGTTGAACTAGTTTGCAGTCCCACCAGCAGTGTAGGAGTGTTCCTCTCTCTCCGCATCCACACCAGCATTTATTGTTTGGAGACTTTTTGATGAAGGCCATTCTCACTGGAGTTAAGTGATATCTCATTGAGGTTGTGATTTGCATTTCCCTGATGATTAGAGATGTTGAGCATTTTTTCATATGTTTGTTGGCCATTCTTCTGTCTTCTTTAGAAAAGTTTCTGTTCATGTCCTTTGTCCACTTCTTAATGGGGTTATTTGATTTTTTCTTCCTGATTTTCATGAGTTCTAAGTATATTCTAGTTATCAGCCCTTTATCGGATGCGTAGGATGCAAAAATTTTCTCCCATTTTATAGGTTGTCTGTTTACTTTCATGACCATTTCTTTGGATGTGCAGAAGCTTTGTAGTTTGATCATCTCCCATTTACTTATTATTGTTCCTGCTGTGATTGCCTTTGGGGACTTCTTCATAAACTCTTTGCCTAGGCCAATGTCTAGGAGAGTGTTTCCAACTTTTTCCTCTAGAATTCTAATAGTTTGAAACCTTAGGTTTAAGTCTGTTATCCAGCATGAGTTGATTTTTGTGAGAGGTGAAAGGTGTGGGTCCTGTTTTAGCCTTCAACAGGTGGCTATCCAGTTTTCCCAGCACCATTTATTGAAAAGGGATTCTTTCCCCAAACGTATGTTTTTGTCTGCTTTGTCAAAGATGAGATGGCTATATGAGGATGGTTTTATATCAGGATTCTCACATCTGTTCCACTGGTCCATATTCCTATTTTTGTGCCAATACCATATTGATTTAATTACTACAGCTTTGTAGTATATTTTGATATCTGGCATATTAATGCCTCCCATTTTGTTTTTGTTGCCTAGAATTGCTTTTGATATTCGAGGTCTTCTTTGGTTCATACGAAACATAAAATTATTTTTTCTATATTTGTGAAGAATGCTGATGGAATTTTAATAGGTATTTCAATGAATTTGTAGATCAGTTCGGGTAGTATAGATATTTTGATGATGTTGAGTCTGCCGATCCACAAGCATGGTATGGATTTCCATCTGTTTACATCCTCTGCTATTTCCTTCCTCAGTGTTTCATAGTTCTCCCTGTAGAGTTCTTTTACATCCTTGGTTAAGTATATTCTTAGGTACTTGAATTTCTCTGTTGCTATTGTAAAGGGAATTGAGTCTTTGATTTGGTTCTCAATTAGATTGTTGTTGGCATATATGAATGCCTCTGATTTCTGTGTATTGATTTTGTATCCTGAGACTTTACTAAATTCATTGATCAGTTCCAGGAGTTTCTTGGTTGAATCTTTGGGGTTTTCTAGATATAATATCATATCATCAGCAAACAGTGAAAGTTTGATCTCTTCTGCCTCTATTTGGATACCTTTAATTCCATTTTCCTGTCTGATTGCTGTAGCCAAGACTTCCAGCACTATGTTGAATAGAAGTGGAGATACTGAGCAGCCTTTTCTGGTTTCAGTTCTAAGTGGGAATGATTTCAATTTTTCCCCATTCAGTATGATGTTGGCTATGGGTCTGTCGTATATGGCTTGTATCATTTTTAGGTATGTCCCTTCTATCCCTATTTTCTTAAGTGTTCGTATCATGAAAGGGTGTTGAATTTTGTCAAAAGCTTTTTCTGCATCTATTGAAAGAATCATGTGGGCTTTGGTTTTGCTTCGGTTTATGTGGTGAATTGCATTTATAGATTTACGTATGTTGAATCATCCCTGCATCCCTGGGATGAAGCCCACTTCATCGTGATGGATTATATTTTTGATAAGCATCTGGATTCGGTTAGCTAAGATTTTGTTAAAAATTTTTGCATCTATACTCATTGAGATATTGCTGTGTAGTTTTCTTCTTTTGTTGCATCATTTCCTGGTTTTGGTATCTGAGTAATATTCGCTTCATAAAAGGAGCCGGGGAGTTTTCCGTTTTTCTCGATGTTGTGGAATAGTTTCTGCAAGATAGGTACTAGTTCTTCTTTGTAAGTGTGGTAAAATTTGGGTGTGAAGCCATCTGGACCGGGACTTTTCTTTTTAGGGAGATTTTTAATTGCTGTTTCAATTTCAGCTGTTGAGATTGGTCTGTTCAGGGAATCTATTTCTTCCTGGTTGAGCCTAGGGAGGCTGTGTGTTTCTAGAAATTTGTCCATTTCCTCCACATTTTCCAGTTTGTGTGCATAAAGATTTTTGTAGTATTCATAAATTGTATCTTGTATCTCTTTGGGATCAGTTGTGATATCTCCTTTTTTATTCCTGATGGAGCTTATTAGAGATTTCTCTTTTATGCTTTTCGTTAGCTTAGCCAATGGTGTGTCAATTTTGTTTATTTTTTCAAAGAACCAACATTTTGTTTTGTTTATCTCCTGCATAGCTTCCCTGTTTTCAATTTCGTTTAGTTCTGATTTGATCTTGTTGATTTCACTTCTTCTGCTGGGTTTGGGGTTGGTCTGTTCTTCTTTTTCCAGCTCTTTTAGTCGTTTCATTAGATTGTCTATTTGTGATCTTTTTGTCTTTTGGTTATAGGAATTTATGGAGATAAACTTTCCTCTCAGAACTGCTTTAGCTGTGTCCCAGAGGAGTTGATAACTTGTCTCTCCATTGTCGTTTTCTTCATAGAATTTTTTTATTTCCATCTTGATTTCTTCATTTATGAAGTAATCATTTATTAGAAGGTTGTTTAATTTCCACGTTTTTGTGTAGAAATGTGAGTTTGTGTTAGGGTTGATTTCTACTTTTATTCCACTGTGATCTGAAAAGGTACATGGTATGATTTCTATTTTTTTAAATTTCTTGAGATTTACTTTGTGTCCTAGGATATGGTCAATCTTAGACAATGTCCTGTGAGCTGATGAGAAGAACGTATATTCAGTGGATTTTGGGTAGAATATCCTATAGATGTCAGTCAGACACAATTGTTCCAGGGTTTTGTTTAAGTTCATCATTTCTTTATTAATTATCTGTTTGGAGGATCTGTCTTGTGCCATCAGTGGGGTGTTGAAATCTCTGGCGATTATGGAGTTGCTATTAGTCCATTTGCTTAGATCCAGTAAGGTTTGCTTTATGAAACTGGGTGCACCTAATTTGGGTGCATATATATTTAAAATTTTTATCTCTTATTGTTGAAGTGTGCCTTTCACCATTATATAATGACCCTCTTTGTCTTTGACTACTTTTGTTGGTTTAAAAACTAAATTGTCTCAAATTAGAACTGCCACGCCAGCCTTCTTTTGGCTTCCACTTGCCTGGAATACTGATCTCCACCCTTTTACTTTTAGTCTATTTGCATCCTTGCAGGTTAGATGTGTTTCCTGAAGACAGCATATACTTGACCTGTATTTTCTTATCCATTCAGCCAGCCTATGTGTCTTGAATGGAGAGTTTAAGCCATTCACATTTATTGAGAGAACTGATAGGTAAGGTAGATTACTGTTCATTCTGTTGGGTTGGATGTTATTGCTTTGATTTCTCTCTTGAGCCATTGTATTATCTGGCCTTTAATCTTTGGGTTTTGGTTGTTTTTATATTCGTGAGTTTTCATTATGGTGCTCTGTGCATAACACTGTTTTGAGTAGTTCTTGTAGGGCTGCTCTTGTTTTGGTGAATTCTCTGAGACTTTGCTTGTGTGAGAATGTCTTTATTTCTCCTTCATATATGAAGCTTAGTTTTGCAGGGAAAAAGATTCTAGGCTGGGCATTGTTTTGTTTCAGAAGAGTGAGAATTGGGCCCCAGTCTTTCCTTGCTTGTAAACTCTCATTAGAGAAGTCTGGTTTTATTCGTATTGGCTTTCCCTTGTTTGTTACTTGCTTTTTTCTTCTTACAGCTCTTGGAAGGGCCTCTTTAGTTGATATTTTTGTCAGTCTAATGACAGCATCACGTGACGTATTCCTGTTTGCATTGAATCTCCCAGGGGTCCTCTGGGCTTCTTGAACTTGTATATTGAGATTTTGAGCAAGGCCTGGGAAATTTTCCTCTATTATATCTTCAAAAAGCTTGTTCAGCCCTTGAGTGTTGTCTTCTTCCCGTTCTGCTAATCCTATGGCCCTTACGTTAGGTTTTCTCACATAATCCCACAGCTCTTGTAGTCTTTGTTCTTTTCTCTTGTTTCTCTGCTCTATCTCTGTGACTGATTTATTTAATTGGAAGGAGTTATCTTCAATCTCTGAGATTCTTTCTTCTGTTTGATCTAACCTATTCTTGAGACTTTCCACAGTATTTTGTAATTCCCTGAGTTGATTCTTCATCTCCAGGACTTCGGTTCAAGTTTTCTTCACTGTGTCGATCTCTTTAGTCAACCTTTGTTCCATATCCTGGAGGCTTTTTGTGGTTTCTTTGTGTTGGTTATTGAGTTGTTCTTGCAGCTCAGTGAGTGTTCTTATGATCCACATATGAAATTCCTCTTCTGTCATATTGGTTTCCAGATTTGGGTTGGTGTCCTTTTCTAGGGGGCTGGTGCTCCTCTTTGGAGGTGTGTTTTCCGTTTGGTTCTTCATATTTCCTGAGTTCTTTCACTGATTTCTTCCCATGTCGATCAGTTGTTCTTTCTTTTCTTTAGTTTTTTGTTAGGGTATTCACACACCTTGTTTAGTTTCTGAGCCGTAAGGTGGTGTCTGTGGGTGAGATTCGATCACTCCCTGTGTATTGAGTCTGTGGGTGCCGTGAAAAGGCTGGGCAGGATGCCGTCCCTGTCAGTAGGTGGCCCTTGCTTGGAAGAAGAGGCTATGGTGTTGATTTTGTGTCCTGTTATCAGCTCTTGTTCTGGGTGGAGCTGGGTTGGGTAATCCTTCCCTCAGGCACCACCATTGTCGTTAGCAGGGGTCCAAGTTCTGTTCTCTGCTTCCAGGAAAAGCTGTCAGGGCGGGTCTGGAATGGTCCTACTCAGCCAGAAAGTCTGCTTGTGGGGGTGGGGCTGTCTGAGACCTGCAGTCTGGAGCGGGCCTCGCTTCTTTCCACCCTCCCCAACTCCGCAGCTACTCCTGGGTCTCTGCCAGCAGGCCAGACCACACGCCACCAGGCCTCCCCAGACTGTGATGCCGGCAGGGAGGTTCCCTGCGCAGGACCGCCACCTGGGCTGGGAATACGGCCTCTCTTTTGGAGGAGGGTTTCCCTCTAGGAATCCGATTTGCCCCTGAAGACACACACGCCTCAGTAGGCTGTTCACGTATAACCCTTCTGTGCCCCGGGCAATGCTAGCCCTCGGTGCACGGGATCTGGTCTGCAGGTCCGACCTCTGGGTCCCAGAGTTCAAACTGCATCCCCACCAGGGAAAGGAGTTCCGGTCCCAATTCACCCACAGGGAGCCCAAGCTGGGTCTATGTCTCTCAGCCTCTGAGTTGGCACCGTTCTCCTGGGAACACCGTGCCAGCAGCACCTAGGAGGGCTGGCGGGTAGGGAGCTCACAGTCTGAGTTCCCCTGAGTCAGCTGTAGGGTCCCAAAAGGGAAGGTCCTGTTCCCTGGTGGTCCCTACGTCTGATGCCTGTATTATCTCCCTGGGCAGCCGCGGGTAGGGTCGGCGGAGGGGAGGAGGAGGCAATATGGCGCCTGCCGTACGACTGGGGTCTGTGCACATGGAGGTGCCGGGAGGGAGTTGGAAGCCTGGTGCCACGTCTGCTACAGGCTCACCACTGGCTGGCAGCAGCTGTCTCTGGGCTGGTCTCAGCAGGTCTCTCCACCCGCTGGGGAGCCCATCAGCAGTCCCAAATGCAGGGTAGGGGAAAGTGCAAATCTTCCTACCCTTGCCGCTGGTCTCCGGGCTGCTGCTGTGGTCTCAGCCTCCAGTTCTCCTCTGCAGCCTCTTCCCGTGGAGTCTCCCGCAGTCTCAGGTACCCTTCCTTCTATCCCTCATCCACTGTATGCTCGTCTTCTTGCTTCTTTTTTTCTAATTTCTGCTAGAATCTGTCTTTTCTGCAGAGACACTCCGTCTGGCGGTGTTTCTCATCCGCCATCTTGATCCCCCCCCCTGTCACTTTTTCAGGATGCTTTTCTATTTGTGTATGTCATCTTCAATTTCTTTTATCAGCCTTTTGTAGTTTACCTTGTAGAAATCTTTCACCTCCTTTTTTAAATTTGTTCCTAGGTATCTTTTTTTGTAGTTGCTCTAAATGGGATTACCTCTTCATTTCTTTCTTGGATAGATCAATATCGGTAAAAAGAAATTCTAGTGATTTTTATACTTTGATTTTATATCTTTCAACTTTACTGAATTCATTTATCAAATCTAAGAGACTTTTTTGGGGGAGTCTATAGGTTTTTCTACATACAGGATCATATCATCAGCAGGAAGGACAGTTTGGTTTTTTCTTTTCCAATTTGGATTCCTTTTATTTCTTTCTCTTGCCTGATTGCTGTGGCTAGGACTTCCAGTACTATGTTGAATAGGAGTGGTGAAAGTGGGCATTCTTGTCTTGCTCCACTTCTCAGAGTAAAGGCTTTCAACTTTTCCCTTTTCACTTTAATCTTAGTTGTGGGTTAGTCACACATGGCCTTTATTCTTTTGGTGTATGTTCTTTCTATGCCTAGTTTGTTGGGAGTTTCTATAATGAAGGGATGTTGAATATTTTTCTGCTTCTTTGTCTTTTGATATGATCATATGGTTTCTGTCCTTCATTCTGTTGATGTGATATATCACGTTTATTGTTTTGTATATGTTGGGCCATCCATTCATCCCTCAATAAATCCCACTTAATCATGTTGTATTACCTTTTTGTTGTACTGTTGGATTTGGTTTGCTAGTATTTTGTTGAGAAATTTTGCATCTGTGTTCACCAAGGATAGTGGCCTGTAATTTTCTGTTGTGTCCTTTTCTGGTTTTGGTATCAGGTTAATGTTAGCCTTATAGAATGAGTTAGGGAGAATTCCCTCCATTTAATTTTTTGGAATAATTTCAGGAGAATTGCTATTAGCTCTTTGTATATTAGGTAAAATTTGGTTGTGAATCCATCTGGTCTTAGGCTTTTCTTTGTTGGGAGACTTTTTATTACAGATTCAATCTTGCTACTTGTTATTGGCTTGTTCATGTTTTCTATGTCTTCCTGATTTAATCTTGTTAGCTTGTATGTGTCCAGGAATTTCTTTTAGGTTTTCTGGTTTGTCAGCATATAGTTTCTTCATAATAGTCTCTTATGATCTTTCATATTTCTATTGTATCAGTTGCAATATCTCCTCATTCATTTTTGATTTTATTTACATTGTGTCTCTTCTTTTCTTGGTTATTATAGCTAAGCAGTTTATCAATTTTGTTCATCTTTTCAAAGAATCATCTTTTCATTTTATATAATGATGTTATTTGCTTTTTTTACTGTTTTTTACTTAATGACCATTTTACATTGATATGTATATACATCTGATATACATATGTTTTCTCTGATATACACATAGCTACTCATGCTCATGTTTGGTTTCCATTTGCGTGGAATATTTTTTCTATCCCTTTACTTTTAGTCAATGTGTCATTACTGATAAAATGAATTCCTTGTTAGTAACATATAGATGGATCATTTTCCCCATTCAGCCAATCTATATCTTTGAAGTGAAGAATTTAATCAGTTTACATTTAAAGTTAATATTGATATATGAGGTTTTGTTCTTGTCATATTGTTAATTGTTTTCTGGTTGTTTTATATATTCTTTGTTCCTTTCTTATTCTCTTACTGTTTGTCATTATGCTTTCATGGATTTCTATAATAGTATAATTTGAGTTCTTTCTCTTTCTTTTTTGTATGATTTACCAATGAGTTTTATATTTTTGTATGTTTTCATGGTTGTAAATGTCATCCTTTCATTTCCAGGTTTAGGAGTCCCTTGAGCATTTCTTGTAGGTCCACCCTGTTTATAATGATTTCCCTCAATATTTACTTGTTTTGGAAAGACTTTATTTCTTTTCATTTTTGTAGGATAATTTTGCAGGCTATAGTATTCTTGGGTGGCTGTCTTTTTCCCTTTCTCTCAGCACTTTGAATATATCATCCCATTCTCTTCTGGACTATAATTTTTCTGATGAGAAATCTGCTGTTATGATGGGATTGTTTTATGGGTCACTAGACAATTTTCTCTTGCTGTTTTTAGGATTGATTGTTTATCTTAGTAAATCTCATTATAATGTGCCATGGAAATGACCTTTTGAATTGTATTTGCCTGAAAATCACTGAACTTCCTGTATCTGGACATCTACATCTCTTGCTAGACTTGAGAAGTTTTCATCTATTATTTTGTTAGTTTTTCTAAACTTTTTGTTCTGTCTTCATTCTTGTGTATATTGATATTTCAAATAATTGGTCTCTTTATGTTGTCCCAAATGTTGTGAAGGATTTGCATCTTTCTTTGTATTCTTTTTTCTTTATTTTTGTATGACTAGATTATTTCATAAGATCTATCTTAGATTCTTTCTTCTGCCTGATGTAGTCAATTGTTGAAGCTTTCAAGTGCATTCTGTATTACTTTAATGAATTTTTAACTTCCAGAATTTCTGTTTGGTTCTATTTTAAAATGCCTATCTCTTTGGAAAATTTCTCATTCATATCCTTAATTATTTTTCTTATTTCTCTGTGTTATTTTTCATAATTCTCTGTGTCATGGAGCTTCTTTAAAATCAATACTTTGAATTATTTATTCAGGATTTTGTGAAGTTCTTTTTGATTGAGGTCTGTTACTGAAGAATTATTATTTTTTTTTTTTTTTTTTTTTTTTGAGACAGAGTCTCACTTTGTTGTCCAGGCTAGAGTGAGTGCCGTGGCGTCAGCCTAGCTCACAGCAACCTCAAACTCCTGGGCTCGAGTGATCCTTCTGCCTCAGCCTCCCGAGTAGCTGGGACTACAGGCATGCGCCATCATGCCCGGCTCATTTTTTATATATATATATATCAGTTGGCCAATTAATTTCTTTCTGTTTTTATAGTAGAGACGGGGTCTCGCTCTTGCTCAGGCTGGTTTTGAACTCCTGACCTTGAGCAATCCGCCCGCCTCGGCCTCCCAAGAGCTAGGATTACAGGCGTGAGCCACAGCGCCCGGCCTAGAATTATTATTTTTATTTGGAGGAGTCATATTTCCTTGTGTTTTCATGTTTCTTTTGTCCTTATGCATCTGGTGTAACAGTCACATCTTTCTGTTTTCTTTCTTAATTGCTTTCACAGGGGAGTACTTTTTCCTGAAAATGTATATTGCTGTTGGTTTGGTAGTCCACTTTGGCTTTAGTGTAATCTTTATGTCAATATAATTTATTTGGCTCTAAATAGCATCAGTGATATCTTATTTCCTCAGTGGCTTTATGTGCAGTTATTAGTGGTGGCTCTGTTAAAGTTTTGCTGTGGACTAGATGCCAGGTGGGCCAGTCTTTGGGCCCCAGTGGTGGAAGCAGTTGGCTGAGAATGCCTGTCTTTGTGCCCTAGGGCAGTATACATTGGCAATGAGGTTAATGGGTCCAGATGGACCATTTCTTGGGCTTCCATGGGGTTTCCTTAGATGCCAGTAGTGGCAGTGGTGAACTGGGCATGTGGGCAGGTTCTTGAATCCCTGGCCAATAGGTGTGATGTAGGTGATAGCAGCATTGGTGGTATAGCAAATCACTGGACTATAAGTGGACTGTACTGGTGTTGGTTGTGGCTGTGACAGATTGAGTAGTTACCTGGCCTGTTGGTGGTGTTTGTGGGTAGATACAACCCGTCATAGGTTGGTAGGTTGTGTTGTTTCAACCTCATATACTAAGAGGAATGTTCAAGTGTCAATGATAATAGACTGGGCTGGGTGATTCTCAGGCCACTAGCTTATATGCTTGAGTACTGGGGCATAGGACCTATTCAGCATATTTGGCCTCAGGCTCTCTCATAATACATTCATGTGATGACTGTGATAGGCAGGGGCAGGGTGGTCATCAGGCTGCTGGAGGAGTGCTCATTTGTGGGCAGTGGTCGTCGCACTATGAGCTCACCACTGGGGAGAGCGTTAAGCTACTCTGAGTGGGAGCAGTGTATAGAGGTAGATGTGGGACTCATGGTTTCCTTTCAACCTGGCCCCACAGTAGCAGCAGCAGTAGGATTTGTCCTTGTGGAATACGAAACTTCCTAGCCTCCCTTCTCCCTCCTTGGACCACAGATGGCAGCACTGGCCTTTACCCCAGGGGATGATGCAGACCTTTGCAGTTTGTACTCTCAGAATGACACTGGCTGTGGGCTTGTGATAAGAAAGGATAGGTACCTACGGGGAATTCTTTATATTTATTCTTGATTTTGCCATCCATTTAATAAATAATTAATTGAAGCAACTATTTTGTGTGCCAGATATATTGATTACTCCAGTTGCTGCCTATTTATTGTAATCCCTCTTATACACACAAAGCTAGATAATTTTAATATACAACTTTGACCGAATCACGTTTTTTTTTATTTCAGCGTATTATAGGGGTACAAATGTTAAGGTTACATATATTTCCCATGCCCACCCTTCCCGCGCGAGACAGAGCTTCAAGCGTGACCATACCCTAAACGTTACACATCTCACTCACTATGTTTGTATATACCCATCCCTTCCTACCCCCTCCCAACCACACACCTGACAAATGTTATTCCTATATGTCCAATTAAGTGTTTGTCTGTTAATCCCAATTTGCTGGTGAGTACATGCGGTGCTTGTTTTTCCATTCTTGAGATACATCACTTAGTAGAATGGGTTCCAGCTCTATCATGGAAAATACAAGAGGTGCTATATCACCATTGTTTCTTAAAGCTGAATAGTACTCCAGGGTATACATATACCACATTTTATTAATCCACTCATATATTGATGGACACTTGGGTAGTTTCCACAGCTTTGCCATTGTGAATTCTGCTGCTATAAACATTTGAGTGCAGGTGACTTTTTCATAAGGTGACTTTTTCATAAATTGACTTTTGAACTTTAGGGTAGATGTCCAGTAGTGGAATTGCTGGATTGAATGGCAGATCCACTTATATTGCTTTAAGGTATCTCCATATTGCTTTCCACAGAGGTTGAACTACTTTGCAGTCCCACCTGCAGTGTAGGAGTGTTCCTATCTCTCCACATCCACACCAACATTTATTGTTTGTGGAGTTTTTTTTATTTCATCATATTATGGGGGTACAAATATTGTTAGGGTTACATATATTACCCCTGCCATTCCTCCCCTCACCCCCTGCCTTACCAAAATATCGAGCGTGTCCTACCCTCAGGTGGTGCGCATCGCACCTATTTTGTAAATATAAATTCTTCCCCTCCTCGCCCCTCCCATCTGCCCACCACCTGATAAAAGTTTGCTTCTTTTTTCTTTTTTTTTTTGACCTTTGGGTTACACTGTATATCTTTGCCTTTCCCTAGGAAGGGTTAGAGATATTCCCTCCCCCACACACAATGCTCGCCACAACACTAAGATGTGTGTCTCCCCCATCCCCAAACCCTGGTGGGCACTATCACCATTTGAGCACCATAGATTTAATCAGTTAGTACCATTTTGATGGTGAGTTTTTGATAAAGGCCATTCTCACTGGGGATAAGTGATATCTCATTGCAGTTTTGACTTGCATTTTCCTGATGATTAGAGATGTTGAGTGTTTTTTCATGTTTGTTGGCCATTCTTCTGTCTTCTTTAGAAAAGTTTCTGTTCAAGTCCTTTGCCCATATTTGATAGGGTTGTTTGATTTTTCCTTGCTGATTTTGGTTAGTTCTTTTTTTTTTTTTTTTTTTTTTTTTGAGACAGAGTCTCGCTTGTTGACCAGGCTAGAGTGAGTGCCGTGGCGTCAGCCTAGCTCACAGCAACCTCAAACTCCTGGGCTCAAGCAATCCTTCTGCCTCAGCCTCCCGAGTAGCTGGGACTACAGGCACGCGCCACCATGCCCGGCTATTTATATATATATATATATATATATATATATATATATATATATATATTAGTTGGTCAATTAATTTCTTTCTATTTATAGTAGAGACGGGGTCTTGCTCTTGCTCAGGCTGGTTTCGAACTTCTGACCTTGAGCAATCCGCCCGCCTCAGCCTCCCAGAGTGCTAGGATTACAGGCGTGAGCCACCGCGCCCGGCTTGGTTAGTTCTTGGTAGATTCTAGCTATCAAACCCTTATCAGATGTGTAGGATGCAAAAATATTCTCCCATTCTGTAGGTTGTCTGTTTACTTTCATGACTTTCTTTGGCTGTGGAGAAGCTTTTTAGTTTGATCTTGTCTCATTTATTTATTTTTGTTGCTGCTGTGATTGCCTTAGGGGTCTTCTTCATAAATTCTTTGCCTAGGCTGATGTCTAGGAGAGTGTTTCCAAAATTTTCCTCTAGAATTCTAATAGTTTCACACCTAAGGTTCAAGTCTATTACCCAGCGTGAGTTGATTTTTGTGAGAGGTGAAAGGTGTGGATTGTGCTTCAGCTTTCTACACGTGGCTGTCCAGTTTTCCTAGCACCTTTTATTGAAAAGGGATTCTTTTCCCCAGTGTATGTTTTTGTCTGCTTTGTCAAAGATTAGAAGCTATATGAAGATGGTTTTCTATCAGGGTTCTCAGATATGTTCCACTGGTCAATATTCCTATTTTTGTGCCAATAGCAAATTGATTTAATTACTACTGCTTTGTAGTATAGTTTGATATCTGGCATATTAATAACTCCCATTTTATTTTTATTGCCTAGAATTGCTTTTGATATTTGGCATCTTCTCTGGTTCCAAACGAAGCATAAAGTTATTTTTCCATATCTGTGAAGAATGGTGTTGGGATTTTAATAGGTATTCCATTGAATCTATAGATCAGTTTGGGTAGTATAGACATTTTAACAATGTTGAGTCTGCCGACCTACGAGCATGATATGGATTTCCATCTGTTTACATCCTATGTTACTTCCTTCCTCAGTGTTTCATAGATCTCCCTGTAGAGGTCTATTACCTCTTTGGTTAAATATATTCCTAGGTACTTTATATTCTTTGTTGCTATTGTGAAGGGTATTGAGTCTTTTATTTGGTTCTCAATTTTATTGTTGGCGTAATGAATGCTTTTGATATGTGTGTATTGATTTTGTATCCTGAGACTTTACTAAATTCATTTATCACTTACAGGAGTTTATTGGTTGAATGCTTGGGATTTTATAAATATAATATCATATCATCAGCAAACAGTGAAAGTTTGATGTATTCTGCCCCAATTTGGATACCTTTAATTCCACTTTCCTGTCTGATTGCTATAGCCAGGACTTCCTGCACTATGTTGAATAGAAGTGGAGATAGTGGGAAGCCTTGGCTGGTTCCAGTTCTAAGTGGGAATGCTTTCAATTTTTCCCCATTCAGTATGATCTTGGCTATGGGTCTGTCGAATATGGTTTGTATCATTTTTAGGTATGTCCCTTCTATGCCTATTTTATTAAGTGTTCTTATCAAGAAAGCGTGTTGAATTTTATCAAAAGCTTTTTCTGCATCTATTAAAAGAATCATTTGGTCTTTGTTTTTGCTTTTGTTTATATGGTGAATTACATTTTTAGATATATGTATATTGAACCATCCCTGCATCCCTAGTGTGAAGCTCATTTGGTCGTTATAGATTATTTTTTTGATAAGCATCTGGATTCAGGTAGCTAGGATTTTGTTGAGAATTTTTGCATCTTTATTCATCAGGGATATTGGTCTGTAGTTTTTGTTGTTGTTGTTGCATCCTTTCCTGGTTTTGGTATCAGAGTTATGTTTGCTTCATAAAAGGTTCGGCAAGATTTCCATTTTTCTCGATGTTGTTGAATCATTTCTTCAAGATAGGCACCAGCTCTCCTTTGTAAGTGTGGTAAAATTCCAGAAAGGAACCACCTGGGCTGGGACTTTCCTTTTTAGAAAGATTTTTAATTGCTGTTTCTATTTCGACTCTTGATATTGGTCTGTTCAGGAATTCTATTTCTTCCTGGTTGAGCTTTCCACTGTGTTTTGTATTTCCCTGAATAAATTCTTCATTTCCAGGAGATTGGATTAATTTTTACTTAAGATCTCAATTTCCTTAGTGAATTATTTTCCCAAGTCCTGAATTTCTTTCCGGTTTCTTTTTGTTGTTTAACCAGTTTTTCTTGCATATCATTGAGCTTTCTTACAATCCAATTTTGGAATTCTTCCGTCATTTTAGTGTTTGGGATTTGTTCAGTCTCCATTTCTTGAGAGCTGGTATAACTGTTAGGGGGAGTGTTTTTGGTTTGATATTTCGAAGTTCCAGAATTCTTTCACTGAGCTGTCCCCATCTGGATCAGCTATTGTTGCCCAGGGGCCTTCTCTTCTGTACTTTCTTGATCAGACACTTAGAGGAGCTCTTCCACCACACTTGGAAGTTACCCCTGATGGGAGGGTTTACTTGTGGAGCCCATTGAGGCCACTTCAGGGGCATTTGTTCTTTGACCTGGGCCCTGATTGTTGGCCACTGACTGGGGAAAGAGATCCAGCTCCAATGTTCTGAACCACTGGGTGACCTAAACTGTTCTGGGAAACAAAGTCTTTTCTAGTGACTGCTTTCCAAATGCACACAGGCCCAGTGGATTAGGGGGAGAGTGGCTTTTCTTGTGTTACCCCGCCTCCAGGTGTGGAGCCTATCACTTTCAGCAGAAGAGATGTGGGCATGTGAGAGGAAGTAGCTCCCAAGTCTGCCCTGCACCTTGGCACCCCAGTGGCTGTAACACCCCTTTAGCATTAGTTCTCTCAGTAGTTTCTTGATTGAGCCAGGCCTGGCGAGTCGATCGCAGATTGTGTAAGGGTGGAATTTGTCTGGAGACTTTTTTGGGTGTGGGAGGGGCTCTGCCCTCTGCACCATATCACACCATGAATGCTGGGCTGTGTACCCCCTCATTGGCGACCTCTTGCCCACTCGCAGGGTATCAACACTGGGGCTGACGGTTTAGGAGGTGGCAGGTGCCAGGATTGCGGTATGGGTCATTGGGACACCCCATTGCCTCCTCTATGCTGCCTTCCTGACCGCCAGTTCAGCCATAGACCTTGCTCTTACTGACCCGCCCTGTGCAGTATTATTCGCCAGAGCCACTTCCAGCTTAGAGTCCCCAACTTAGCGAACATCTTTGTAGGGCTGGCCCCACTCATTATCAGAGGCCAGACATCCGTCTGCCTCCCCTGTTAGTTCAGTTCACTTTCCTCACGTCTTGGAGCCATCCTTACACTTGGCTCCACGGAGTTTCCACTAATGACCACACTCTCCACCACTCTCTTCTCTTGCTACTATTTTGCACCAATTTCAGACAGGTCCCTCGTTGGCTGAGTGTGAAGGTCAATGGGGATTCAAGTAGTTCTCCTGTGTGTCTGTTCCCACTTCACCCCCTGGCCTGGCGGGCCAGTGCCCTCCATGCACCCTATTGTTTGTTTTTCACTCTCCAGAGAACACAATCTTATCTCCCGATCACCTTATTTTTTCCTTTTATGAGAGTCCCGTGCTGAACCTCTGCAGATTCTCAATGCTGTCCTTGTAGGAGGGAGATCCAGTCTCCTATAGGAGACCAAGATATATGTCTCCTTTTCTGGGAGCAGAAATCCAGGGGGTTACCTTTACTCTGCCATTTTTTTCTCCTGCAGAAACTTTTTAACTTGATAAGGTTCCATTTATTTATTTTTGTTGCTGCTGTGATTGTCTTTGGGGTCTTCTTTATAAATTCTTTGCCTAGGCCAATGTCTAGAAGAGTATTTCCAACATTTTCCTCTAGAATTCTAATATTTTCACACTTAATGTTCAAGTCTGTTTCCCTGCGTGAGTTGATTTTTGTGAGAAGTGAAAGGTGTGTTTACTGTTTCAATCTTCTACATGTGGCTATTCAGTTTACCCAGCACCATTTATTGAATAAGGATTCTTTCCCCCTGTGACTGTTATTGTCGGTTTTGTTGAAGATTACTTGGCTATAAAGATGGTTTTATATCTAAGTTCTCTGTTCTCTTCCACTGTTCAATGTCCCTGATTTTGTGCCAATCCAAGGTGTTTTAGTTACTATAGCCTTGTTTTAAGTCTGGTAAATTGATACCTCCAATTCCATTTTTATTGCCTAGGATTGATTTTGCTAAACGGGGAATTTCTCTGGTTCCATACGAAGGGAAAAATTATTTTTCTGTATCTGTGAAAAATGATGATGGTATTTTGATAGATATTGCATTGATTTGGTAGGTCACTTTGGGTAGTATAGGCATTTTAACATTGTTGATTCTGCCGACCCATGAGCATGATATATTCTTCCACCTGTTTACATCCTATGCTATTTCCTCCTTCAGTGTTTCATAGTTCTCCCTGTACAGGTCTTTTACCTACTTAGTTAAATATATTCCTAGGTACTTTATTTTATTTGTTACTATTTAGAAGGGAATTGGGTCTTTGACTTGGTTCTCACTTTTACTGTTGTTGGCATATAGGAATGCCTCTGGTTTGTGTGTATTGATTTTGTATCGTGAGACTTTACCAAATTCATTTATCAATTCAAGGAGTCTCTTGGTTGAATCCTTGGGGTTTTCTAGGCATAATATCATGTCATCAGCAAAGAGTGAGAGTTTGATCTCTTCTGCTCCCATTTGGACGGCCTTAATACCACTCTATTGTCTGATTGCTATAACGAGGACTTTCAGCACTATGTTTAATAGAAGTGGAGTTAGTAAGCAACCTTGTCTTGTTCCAGTGCTAAGTGGGAATGCTTTCAATTTTTCCCCATACAGTATGATAATGGCTCTGGTTTTGTCATATATGGCTTGTATCATTTTTAAGTAAGGCCTGTCTATTATCCCTTTTGTGTTGAGCGTTCTTATCATAAAAGAGTGTTGAATTTTGTAGAATGCTTTTTCTGCTTCTATTGAGAGGATCGTATGATCTTTGTTGTTGCTTCTGTTTATATGGTGAATTGCATTTATATATTTGCATATGTTGAACCATCCCTGCATTCCTGGGCTGAAGCCCACTTGGTTGTGATGGATTGTTTTCTTGACAAGCACCTGAATTCGATTGGCTAGGATTTTGTTGAGAATTTTTACATCTATTTTCATAAGGGATATTGGTGTGTAGTTTTCTTTTTTTTTTCTTTTTTTGCATCCTTTCTTGGTTTTGGAATCAGGGTTATGTTTGCTTCATAAAATGTGTTGGGGATGATTCCATCCTTCTTGATGTTGTGGAATAATTTCTGCAGCATAGGCATGAGTTCTTCTTTGTAGGTGTGGTAATATTTGGGTGTAAAACCATCTGGGATGGGACTTTTCTTTTTAGGAAGTTTATTTATTGCTGCTTCATTTTCAGTACTTGATATTTGTCTGTTAAGGAGTTCTATTTCTTTCTGGATGAGCCTAGGGAGGCTGTGTGTTTCTAAGAAATTGTCCATTTCCTCCACCTTTTCCAGTTTGTGTGCATAGAGGTTTTGTAGTATTAATACATTATATCTTGTATCTCTGTGACATCCGTTGTAATTTCTCCTTTATTGTTCCTGATGGAGCTTATTCGAGATTATTTTTTCTGCTTTTCATTAGTCTAGCCAAAGGTGTGTCAATTTTGTTTATTTTTTCAAAGAACCAACTTTTTGTTTTATTAATTTTCTGTATAGCTTCCATGTTGTCAATATCATTTGGTTCTGATATGATCTTAATGATTTCACTTCTTCTGCTGGGTCTGGGGTTCATCTATTCTTCTTTTTCGAGCTCTTTGAGACGATTCATTAGTTTGTCTATTTGTGATGTTTCGGACTTTTGGATATAAGCATCTATGGAAATAAACTTTCCTCTCAGGACTGATTTAGCTGTGTCCCTAAGGTTTTGATAACTTGTGACTCCTTTGTCATTTAGTTCAAAGAATCTTTTGATTTCCATCTTGATTTCCTCATTTATGAAGTGATCATTCATCAGAAGGTTTTTTAGCTTCCATGACTTGGTGTAGAAATGAGAGCTCCTGGTAAGATTTATTTCTACATTTATTCCATTGTGATCTGAAAACATACATGGTATCATTTCTATTTTTTTAACTTGTTAGAGTCTTGCTTTGTGTGCTAGGATATGGTCAATCATAGAGAATAAACCATGAGCTGATGAGAACAATGTATATTCAGTGATTTTGGAGTAGAATGTCCTGAAAATGTCAGTCAGGCCCATTTGTTCTAGTGTTCTGTTTAAGTCCACTATTTCTTTCTTGGTTTTCTGTTTGGAGGTTCAGTCCTGCGCTGTCAGTGGGGTGTTAAAGTATCCAACTATTATGGTGGTGTTGTTTATCCATTTGTTTAGATCAAGTAGAGTTTGCTTTATGAATCTGTGTGAGCCAAGGTTTGCTGCATATATATTTAGAATTGTTATGTCTTCTTGTTGAACTGCACCTTTCATCATTATATAGTGACCTTCTTTGTTTTTTATTACTTTTGTTTCTTTAATAGCTAAGTTATCTGTAATCAGTAATTAGTACCACCACGCCAGCTTTCTTTTGGCTTCCATTTGCTTGAAATATTGTTCACCACCCCTTTACCTTAGTCTAACTACATCCTTGCAGGTTAGATGTGTTTTCTGAAGGCAGAAGATCCTTGATTGTATTATTCTGTCCATTTGTCCAGCATGTGTCTCTTGAGTGGAAAGTTCAAGCCATTCACATTTATTGAGAGAACTGAGAGGTGGGGCAGATTTCTGTTCATTCTGCTATGTTAAACATTGTTGCTTTGTTTTCTTTCTTGAGCCTTTGTGGTATCTGGGCTTTGATCTTTAGGTTTTGTGAAGATTTACATTCCTGAGTGTTTATTTTGCTGATCCGTGGATAACACTCTTTTGAGTACTTCTTGTAGTGCTGGTCTTGTCTTGTTGAATTCCCTCAGTCTTTGCTTATCTAAGAATGTCTTGATTTCTCCTTTGTATACAAAACTTAGTTTTGCAGGAAATAAGATTCTTGGCTTGGCAGTATTCTGTTTCAGAAGAGTGAGAATGGGGTCCAAGTTTCTCCTTGCTTTTAAAATTTCAGTAGAGAATTCTGGTATCATTTTTATTGGCTTTCCTTTGTATGTTACTTGCTTCTTTCATCTTACAGCTCGTAGAAAGGCCTCTTTAGTTGATATTTTGGTCAGTCTGTTGACTGCATGTCGTGACATCTTCCTGTTTGCATTGAATTACCCAGGGGTCCTTTGAGCTTCTTGAACTTGTATATTGAGATTTTTAGCAAGGCCTGGGAAATTTTCCTCTATTGTGTCTTAAAACAACTTATCCAACCCTTCAGTGTTTTCTTCTTCCCCTTTTGGCAACCCTACATCCCTCATATTAGGTTTCTTCACATAATCCCACATCTCTGGTAGGCTTTGCTCTTTTCTCTTGTTTTTCTGTTGTATCTCTGTGACTGATTTATTCAATTGGAAGGTGTTATCTTCAATTTCTGAGATTCTTTCTTCTGTTTGATCTACCCTGTTCTTGGGGCTTTCCATTGTGTTTTGTAGTTCCCTAAATTGATTCTTCATTTCCAGGAGTTTGGTTTGATATTTTTATTATTATCATTTCAATTTCTTTAGTGATTTTTTGTTCCAGCTTCTGGAATCTTTTTGTGTTTTCTTTGTGTTGTTTATCCATTTTTCCTTGTAAGTTGTTGAATTTTCTTTTGATCCGTGCTCGAAATTCTTCTTGTGTCATTTTAGTGGTCTGATTTTGATTGATATCCATTTCTAAGGGGCTGGTGTTCTTCTTTGAAGGTGTGCTTTCCGTTTGAGTCTTCATATTTCCAGAATTCTTTTGCTGATTTCTTCCCATCTGTATTAGTTGTTTCTTCTTACCTTTAGGTTTTCATTTGGATAATGACTCGCCCTGTTAATTTCTGAGCCAGTAGATGGTGTTTGTATGTGAGATTCGACCACAGCCTGTATGATGAGTCAGTAGATGCCATAAAAGTGTGTGCAGAATATCTTCCCTGTCAGTAGATGGCGCTTGCTGGGAGGAGCAGGCTACACTGCTGTTTTTGGATCCTGTAACCAGCTCTTGTTCCTCTGGAGAGGCACTCTAGAGCCTCAGGTGGTAGGTGGGGCCCTGGGACTTCCAGGTGTGTCCTTGTTCTCCACTTCAGTGAAGGCTCATCTAGGAGTCAGTCTGGGTGGAGCTGGGTTGGGTAAGCCTGCCCTCAAGCACCACAAATGCTGTTAGCAGGGGTCAACATTCTGTTCTCTGCTTCCGGGAAAAGCTGTCAGGGAGGGGCTGGAATGGCCCTACTCAGTCAGAAAGTTTATGTGAGGGGGTGGGGCTGACTGAGACCTGCATTCTGGAACAGGCCTCACTCCTTTCCACCCTCCCCAACTCCACAGCTTCTCCTGGGCCTCTGCCAGCTGGTCAGACCTCATGCCACTGGATCTCTCCTGGCTGTGATGCAGGTGTAGAGATTCCCTACACAGAATCACTGCCTCACTGGGCACACGGTCCCCCCTTGGCAGGAGGGTTGCCCTCAAGCACACTGATATGGCCCTGAAGGCACACATACCTTTGTACACTCATTCAGGAATATCCCTTCTGTGCCCTGGGCAATGAGAGATCTGAGTGCCCGGGATCTGGTCCCCAGGTCTGACCTCTGGGCCCCAGGATTCAATCCCTGACCCCACCAGGGAGAGGAGTGCTAATTCACCCACGGGGAGCCAAATCTGGGTCAATGTCTCTCAGCTTCAGAGCCATCCCTGTTCTCCTGGAATCACTGGCCAGCAGCACCTGGGAGGGCTGTCAGGTAGGGATCTTGCCTCTGAGTACCCCTCAGTCAGCTGAAGGGCCCCAAAAGGGAGGGTCCCATTCCCTGGAGATGCCTCTGGCTGGTGGCTATATTGTCTCTCTCGGCAGCTGTGTATAGGGAAGGGGGAGGGGAGAATGAAGCAATATGGCACCTGCCACGCAGCTTGGGTCAGTGTACACGGAGGTGCCCCAAGGGAGTTGGGTGCCTGGTGCTGTATATGCTAAAGGCTTACTGCTCACTGGCTGTGTCCGTCTCTGGGCTGGTTTTCGCAGCTCTCTCCACCAACTGGGGAGCCTGCCAGCAGTCCGAGTTGCATGGAAGAGGAAAGGTAATCAATCCACCTACCCTTGATGCTGGTCTTCAGGATTCTCGGGATGTCTCTTCTTCCAGTTCTCCTTCATAACCTCTTGCCATGGAATCTCCTGTAGTCTCAAGTACCCCTCTTTCCAACCCTCGTCTGATGTATGCTCCTCTGCTTGCTTCTTTCTTCTAATTTCTTCTAGAATCTGTCTTTTTTGCAGAGATACTCTGTCTGGGGGTGTTTCTCATCCACCATCTTTCTCCACCACCCCAAATCACTTTTGAGTTTAAAAGTCTTCATTCTTTTTAACTCAAAAAAGCACATACCCCATTGCTTTTGTGAAGTGGTGTACTCAGAGGCAGAGTGTGGTGAGAGCCGTCTGTCCTGGCAGAGAGGAGTGTTTTATCATTGACATGATTTAAAATTAGCACATGTTTTTGTTCTTTCATTGTTTTTATTCCATTTCAAACACTGAGTGAAATGACCAGGAACCAAGCTTTGTTTTCATTGCTTAGGTCTCTCATCAGGTTTCCCCTGGAAGCTACAGAGGTGTTGAGAGTTAGGGTCCTGAAAACTCCAGGGTTACTGAGGTTTGGCCTCTTACACTGTTGCACATATTCACTTAGCATTAGGAGCTGATTCACACTAAGTACATAGTACATGTAGGTATTAATTATTCTTTTTTTATTCTTCCTTTTATTTCATCATATTATGGGGGTACAAACATTGTTAGGGTTACAGATATTGCCCCTGCCCCCTCTCTCCTCCCAGTGTGCCAGAGATTGAAGCGTGTCCAATCCCCTGGTGGTGCGCACCACACATATTATGTAAGTATATATCCTTCTCCTCCTCCCCCCTCCCACCTGCCCACCACCTGATAAAAAGTTTTTTTTCTTTTTTAGGGAGAGACAAAGATATACAATGTAACCAAAATGTCAAAAAATAAGCACATTTTGATATTAAAAACAGACTAACTCTTACACTGTTTTTTCATTATTTTAAAATTTTCTATTTTCAATGCCTCCCCATTATTGCCTGCACCTAGAACAGACTACTCCCAACGCCCCTCCCCCCTTTACTATATTACTGCCTTTCATGCTTAAGTTCAAATTCTCTGCTTTTTTACAATTCAAAGTTTTTAGTCTGGCTTTTATAATTGGGATCATCTCATAATACTCCTGTAAAGATGCCTTGTACTCCAGGATAGCTAATCCTATGTGTGAGTCATTGCACTGCCTTATTAGACCTTGCCCCTACCTTTTTTGCCTTCTACTCCATCCATCTAAAACCTACACATGCCTCCACTTCAATATTATCACACTAGCTCAGAGATTATTATCTAGCCTTGGAACTTATATCAGACTTATTATCTTTGTCATATAGTTAATATGTATACTTTATATTATGACTTTTTTTGTATGTATGCTATGTTTTGTTCTTCAATTTAAATGATAAGTTGGTGAGAGTCATGAGTTGTGTCATATGACATTTATTGGCACAAACAAAAACTTGGTCAATGATAATACAAGGTAACTGCTTTTCAAATAGGAAAATGGGCTTGTTGCTGAATTCCTGTACAATAATTTGTGTGTTCTAGCAATGAGCCCTAATTACCACAAATTGTCAAATTTCCTTCATTTGGGTATAGTGAAGATAAGAAATCTTGGGACAAATTCTTGAGAGATCACAACAAAATGTATAGATAACAATGTTGCAGTTGTTAGGTATGGATATATGGATATATATAGAATTATATATAACAAAAAGTGAAAATTCTATTTACACACTCTCAACACCCTCTGAAATATCATGCTCCTTCCCACTTAATAATTTACTCTGCAGCCTTCTAGATCTTTTCTCTTTGTTTGGTGTGTGTGTGTGTGTGTGTGTGTGTGAGAGAGAGAGAGAGAGAGAGAGAGAGAGAGAGAAGGGATAGAAAACATAAATGTGATCCTACACAGTGTGTGCATGTGTGTGTGTGTGTATGTGTGTGTGTGTGTGTATGTGTGTGTGTGTGTGTGTGTGTGTGTGTGTGTTTAGTTGTTCAGTAGCTTTCTCTTTTCATTTGATAATGTAGTGGTGATGGAAAACAAGTTTGCTGAAAGATCAACTCATAATTAAGACACATTAATAAGAGAAAGTTTTATTTACCATGTACATGGGTAGAATCACAAAGTGGTTACCCAATATCCCAATGAATTTCAGAGATTTTTATACCTATCTTTTTCAAAGGGAGGGAAAATGAGGAGTGAAGGTAACACTGTTTAGGGGTGACAAATGGTGTTAGGGAGGACAAATGGATGGGAGAAAGATATTGAATTGTAATTAACCTGAGAGATAGGTATTATGTTTCAAATAATTTGAGCCAGGTCTGGTTGCATTCTTGGTCTTATTTCCTGCAAGTTGTTGAGATAACAGGGAGAAGAAGGGAAGTCAATTGCCCCCTTGATCTTTTGATCAGGTCAGTCTGGTTTATGCAGATAGAGGGTGAGCCTTTTCCAAGGGCCTGTTAATATCTAAGAACCTTTAATTCAAAATACTCTTTATACCAAAGAGTCATTTTGGAGTGCAATTTCCTGAGCTCCTTCAATAACATTTCATCAGCTATTTTTGGTCTCCATACATCCAACTTTATCTCATTCTTAGCAGCTAATGTAGCAATTTCTGAATATTGAAATGATCAGTAATTTACATCTTTAATCTTAAAAATGGTTGACTGAATATGGTCCAAAGCTGTGATTCAGACTGGATTCTATCCTGTTTTCCATTATCTGAATGCTGTACAGTTAATTAACAAACATGTAGGAGTGTTGGTGGGGGGCATGTAGTAAGTTGAAAAACAATATATGCAAACCAGCTTGCCACCAGAATTTAGAACAGCATAAAATTGAATGCCCTAGATAACTTATAAGCAGGAAAGGGGAAATAGAGCCAGAGTAAAAGAGACCTTTAGAATACCAGTGCATTTTGTGTCTGCATTATTGCTTGTTTTCTGACTATAAAATAATACATTCTCATTGCAGAAGATGGGAAATAGAGAAATTCTATATTAAAAAGAAAGCAAACATTACCCTAATCCTAGTACCCACACTTACTCACAGTTGATATTTATTTTTGCTTATAGAGCTTCTTTCTTTTTTAAAATTTTATTATAAGATACATCATGAATTTTAAAGCATTCAAACAGTAAAAATACGTGTAAAGCAAAAACAATCCTCTTCCTAACATCCCTTATCTGTACTTTCCAGATAATCAGTCACTGTTAATGATTTCTCTGATAATTTACATTTAAGTGTACTGATATTGCCTTTATTCTGAGTACACAAATGTGTAGTATGTGAAATATGTATTCTATACATCATAATGGGATCATACTGTGTTAATGTATTTTATACTGCTTTTTTCCATTTAGCTTGCTATCCTAAGCATACATATCCCATATATAACTCAGATGCAACCTGAAGATTCTGAGCATGGAACTGTTTGAAAAAGCTTGACCTGACACCCCTTCCCATGTGATTCTATGCCCTTGAGCTTCTGAGCTTACACAGAAAAAGGTCTACAGCCTTAGCTGAGGGCCCTTTCCATTGAATTACACATTTATTCTGTGTGTATGGCTCTACTTTAGACTATTTGGTGGGAGGTATTAGAGGGGAAGGTGTGGTTACACACCTGGAACCAACACAGTGGAAAGTGTTAAAGACGAAGGGTTTAGATCCCATTTTTATTGCTTACAAGAGATCATTTTAAAAGAAAATGTTTTGAATAATTCTGTGATACATTTTTATCTTCCTTTAGAGATGAGAAAACAGGGACATAGTCAGGGAGAAGTGATTATTTAAGATACACAGCTTGTATGTAATAGAGCCTGGATCAAACAAAGGCATGTTTGAACCAGAACCTATGTGTTTTCCACTTTACCATCTCAGCCTTACTTTTGGATTTCTGTAAAATTATTTATAGAATATGTATTGTATTCTTGAAAATTGCTAAGAGTAGATTTTAAGTGTTCACACCACAAAAAGTAAGTATATGAAGTAATAAGTATGCTAATTAGCTCAAATTAGCCATTCCACAATATACACATATTTCAAATCATGTTGTATACTAAAAATATATACAATATTTGTCAATTCAGTAATTAAAAATGTGAATGAGAGCATGTCTTCAAAGTGATTGCCTCATTTTTTATTAAAATCTTGATAAAAGTTACTTATTCTGTTCTTTCTCTAGTGTCTAAGCATCTCCTCTCTAATTCTCTTTGTTTTGTCATATTCCTTTTTCAGGAGAGAAGCCTTATAAATGCACCTGGGATGGCTGCTCCTGGAAATTCGCTCGCTCAGATGAGCTCACCCGCCATTTTCGCAAGCACACGGGCATTAAGCCCTTCCGGTGTAGAGACTGCAACCGCAGCTTTTCTCGCTCTGACCACCTGTCCCTGCACCGCCGGCGCCATGACAGCATGTGAACAACATAGGCCACACTAGAGAAGCTGTGCTGTTCTCTTTCCTGTGTGTGTGCTGAGGTCAAGACTATTTTTTTCTATTTGGCTTCAATGTGTTTCTGGGATGGAGTTGAGGCAGCCCTCTGAGCCAGGTGGAGGAGACTGGAGGAAAAGATAGTTTGTCTCCCATGGGGCTCTTAATATTCCTTCACCTCTCCACTCCCCACACTCCAGTTTTTTCAACCTCCACATGGGTTGAATTCTAGTGGGGCATCCATGGTTGCCCTCATCCCCTCTTCTCTGAAATAGGACATTTTTTCCTTTAGTAACAGAACAAGAATCAAACTCAAGGTTGTAAACAAACATACACTGCTTTTTTTCTTTCCTATTGTTTTCTCTTGTTTCTTGGAAGTCTTACCCATATGTATTTTTAATCACTACTAAAAAGTGGTTGATAGTGTCCTAAAATGACTTTTGTTCAAAAGCTCCTAGATGACAGGGGCATAACAATGTAGTTTATCGGTAAGAGTTACAGGGATTTGAATCCTGAGTATAGGGCACATTGTCAGTAAATAAGCTGAGTTCCATACCAAGCTCAAAGGTTTTATAAATCCAATCCTATTTTTTCTTAAAGTTTGGTTTTCAGACAGTGCTGGTGTTTCTGCTTCTTAAGTCCGTGAAAGAAATGAAGGGGCCTTCTCATCCTTGCCCTTCTCTTCTTCCTCTTCCTCCTTCACGGTTAAAGATTTTGCTGCACCATTATATTGTTTGATAGGTTAAATTTGAACAAATACTCAAAGGACACATAGACATGTCAGTAGGGAGAAAAGTGTTCTAGGAGTATGTTTGGGAGTGACGGGAACAAGCAGACCTGGGACAATCCTGAGAACAAATAGAAGGAGACTTTCACTTGGATAGGATATCAAAAGTGCTTTAAATTACAAACCTCACTCAAATGGCAGCCTGTTGAGATAATGTCTTGAGGGGCTGCACTGTATTATTTATTCTTTTGTTTACATAACGTAACAGTTGAATATATTGCATGATGAGAATTCACGCATTGGGGCCATGTTATACAGAAGCAAAGGATTGGAAGGAAGGAATTTTGTTCATTCTATGACATTATTTGCATTCATTCCTATTTTTCAAATTGAATATAAGAGGCTATACCTGAAAACTGACACATAAAAAGCAGTTGGATATATTTTTTTTTTTGAGGAAAAGGAAAGAGAAGTTTATTAATTTGTCAGCAAATGAGGAGAGCGGCAGACCAGCATCCCAAAAGACCATCATCCTGACTGAGCAGAAATACAGGAAGTTTAAAAGAAGGGTTTTCGGTGGTTGGGCTACACAACCCTGGTGATCTTGTGTCCCTTATCTGGGTGACTTTGTTGAGCTATCTCCTGTGGTTTAAGATACTAGAAAAGAAATAGCAAATAACATTTTTTCTGCCCCTTTGATTACTGGCCGTGGGCAGGAATACAGGTTTTAATTCCCCAAATGGGTAGGGGTTTTAGAGAGACAACTTGTAAAACATTTCCTTGCCTTTTTTCTGACCTTTACCTCTGTTACACTCTTAGTCCCGCTTAATATTTGTGCTTTCCATGGCATACATGATCGTACTAAACACGCAGCCCTGTCTGTGATCCTTACGAACATCTCGCCTTCTAGGCCTTTGTGGAGTTAACAAACTATATTGAAAATGGGATCTTCCTAGGCAGCTGATGTTGCATTAGAGTAAAGAGACAGCTTAGCAAGACTTCTTTTGCTGACTGTGCTGGCCACAGGACACCATTCTGCTGGGCCCATCTTCCTTCTCTGCCTTTCTGTCCCAGTTAACCATTATTCTTTTTACTTTGCTGGTGGAATGACTCATCTCCATGGTCCCTACTTCCAACTGTGGCTCAACTTCAAGGCTTATCTACTCCTCACACCCAAAGATCTGCAAAGCTCAGGAGGCTTCTTTTCACTGACTCTACCCTTCTTGGAAGACACTTGTGGTTTTTTTTTTTTTTTTTTTTTTTTTATTTTGGCATATTATGGGGGTACAGATTTTAAGGTTTCAATAAATGCCCATTTCCCCCCTGCCCCCAAAAGTCTGAGTCTCCATCATGACCATCCCCCAGATGGTGCACATCTCACTCATTATGTATGTATATACCCGCCCCCCTCCCCCATCCCACCTGCCCAATACCCTATTACTGTAGTACCTATGTGTCCACTTAGGTGCTACTCAGTTAATAACAGTTTGCTGGAGAATATGTCTGGTGCTTGTTTTTCCATTCTTGGGATACTTCACTTAGTAGTATGGGTTCCAGCTCTAACCAGGAAAATATAAGATGTGCTATATCACCATTGTTTCTTAGAGCTGAATAGTACTCCATGGTATACATATACCACATTTTATTAATCCATTCTTGGATTGATGGGCACTTGGGCTGTTTCCACAGCCTTGCAATTATGAATTGTGCTGCTATAAATATTCGAGTGCAGGTGTCTTTTTTGTAGAGTGTCACTGGATCATTTGGGTAGATGCCCAGCAATGGGATTGCTGGATCAAATGGTAGATTCACTTGTATCGCTTTAAGGTATCTCCATATTGCCTTCCACAGAGGTTGAACTAGTTTGCAGTCCCACCAGCAGTGTAGGAGTGTTCCTCTCTCTCCGCAACCACGCCAGCATTTATTGTTTGGAGATTTTTTGATAAAGGCCATTCTCACTGGGGTTAAGTGATATCTCATTGTGCCTTTGATTTGCATTTCCCTGATGATTAGAGATGTTGAGCATTTCTTCATATGTTTGTTGGCCATTCTTCTGTCTTCTTTAGAAAAATTTCTGTTCAAGTACTTTGCCCACTTTTTAATGGGGTTATTTGATTTTTTCTTCCTAATTTTCATGAGTTCTAAGTATATTCTAGTTATCAGTCCCTTATCGGATGCATAGGATGCAAAAATTTTCTCCCATTCTGTAGGTTGTCTGTTTACTTTCATGACTATTTCTTTGGCTGTTCAGAAGCTTTGTAGTTTGATCATGTCCCATTTATTTCTTTTTGTTGCTGCTGTGATTGCCTTTGGGGACTTCTTCATAAAATCTTTGCCCAGGCCGATGTCTAGGAGAGTGTTTCCAACTTTTTCCCCTAAAGTTCTAATAGTTTCATATCTTAGGTTTAAGTCTGTTATCCAGCGTGAGTTGGTTTTTGTGAGAGGTGAAAGGTGTGGGTCCTGTTTTAGCCTTCTACAGGTGGCTATCCAGTTTTCCGAGCACCATTTATTGAAGAGAGATTCTTTTCCCCAGCGTATGTTTTTGTCTGCTTTGTCAAAGATGAGATGACTATATGAGGATGGTTTTATATCAGGATTCTCACATCTGTTCCACTGGTCAATATTCCTGTTTTTGTGCCAATACCATATTGTTTTAATTACTACAGCTTTGTAGTATAGTTTGATATCTGGCATATTAATGCCTCCCATTTTGTTTTTGTTGCCTAGAATTGCTCTTGATATTCGGGGTCTTCTTTGGTTCCATACGAAGCAAAAAATTATTTTTTCTATATAAGTGAAGAATGCTGATGGGATTTTAATAGGTATTGCATTGAATCTGTAGATCAGTTTGGGTAGTATAGACATTTTGATGATATTGAGTCTGCCGATCCACGAGCATGGTATGGATTTCCATCTGTTTACATCCTCTGCTATTTCCTTCCTCAGTGTTTCATAGTTCTCCCTGTAGAGGTATTTTACCTCTTTGGTTAAATATATTCCTAGGTACTTTAATTTCTTTGTTGCTATTGTGAAGGGAATTGAGTCTTTGATTTGGTTTTCAATTAGATTGTTGTTGGCGTATATGAATGCTTCTGATTTCTGTGTATTGATTTTGTATCCTGAGACTTTACTAAATTCATTGATCAGTTCCAGGAGTTTCTTGGTTGAATACTTGGGGTTTTCTAGATACAATATCATATCATCAGCAAACAGTGAAAGTTTGATCTCTTCTGCCCCTATTTGGATACCTTTGATTCCATTTTCCTGTCTGATTGCTGTAGCCAAGACTTCCAGCACTATGTTGAACAGAAGTGGAGATAGTGGGCAGCCTTGTCTGGTTCTAGTTCTAAGTGGGAATGATTTCAATCTTTCCCCATTCAGTATGATGTTGGCTATGGGTCTGTCATATATGGCTTGTATCATTTTTAGGTATGTCCCTTCAATGCCTATTTTCTTAAGTGTTCGTATCATGAAAGGGTGTTGAATTTTGTCAAAAGCTTTTTCTGCATCTATTGACAGAATCATGTGGTCTTTGTTTTTGCTTCTGTTTATGTGGTGAATTGCATTTATCGATTTACGTATGTTGAACCATCCCTGCATCCCTGGGATGAAGCCCACTTGGTCGTGGTGGATTATTTTTTTGGTAAGTGTCGGGATTCGGTTAGCTAAGATTTTGTTGAAAATTTTTGCATCTATATTCATTAGGGATATTGGTCTGTAGTTTTCTTTTTTTGTTGCATCCTTTCCTGGTTTTGGTATCAGAGTAATATTCGCCTCATAAAAGGTGTCGGGGAGGTTTCCGTTCTTCTCGATGTTGTGGAATAGTTTCTGCAAGATAGGTACTAGTTCTTCTTTGTAAGTGTGGTAAAATTCAGGTGTGAAGCCATCTGGACCGGGACTTTTCTTTTTAGGGAGATTTTTAATTGCTGTTTCTATTTCAGCTGTTGAGATTGGTCTGTTCAGGGAATGTATTTCTTCCTGGTTGAGCCTAGGGAGGCTGTGTGTTTCTAGAAATTTGTCCATTTCCTCCACATTTTCCAGTTTGTGTGCATAAAGATTTTTGTAGTATTCATAAATTGTATCTTGTATCTCTTTGGGATCAGTTGTGATATCTCCTTTTTTATTCCTGATGGAGCTTATTAGAGATTTCTCTTTTATGCTTTTCGTTAGCTTAGCCAATGGTGTGTTAATTTTGTTTATTTTTTCAAAGAACCAACTTTTTGTTTTATTAATCTCCTGAATAGCTTTCCTGTTTTCAATTTCGTTTAGTTCTGATTTGATCTTGTTGATTTCACTTCTTCTGCTGGGTTTGGGGTTGGTCTGTTCTTCTTTTTCCAGCTCTTTGAGTCGTTTCATTAGATTGTCTATTTGTGATCTTTTTGTCTTTTGGTTATAGGCATTTATGGAGATAAACTTTCCTCTCAGAACTGCTTTAGCTGTGTCCCAGAGGAGTTGATAACTTGTCTGTCCATTGTCGTTTTCTTCATAGAACTTTTTTATTTCCGTCTTGATTTCTTCATTTACGAAGTAATCATTTAGTAGGAGGTTGCTTAATTTCCACGTTTTTGTGTAGAAATGTGAGTTTCCATTAGGGTTGATTTCTACTTTTATTCCACTGTGATCTGAGAAGGTACATGGTATGATTTCTATTTTTTTAAATTTCTTGAGATTTCTTTGTGTCCTAGGATATGGTCAATCTTAGAGAATGTCCCGTGAGCTGATGAGAAGAACGTATATTCAGTGGATTTTGGGTAGAATGTTCTGTAGATGTCTGTCAGACCCAATTGTTCTAGAGTTTTGTTTAAGTCCATTATTTCTTTATTAATTTTCTGTTTGGAGCATCTGTCTCGTGCCGTCAGTGGGGTGTTGAAATCTCCGGCGATTATGGAGTTGCTTTTAATCCATTTGCTTAGCTCCAGTAAGGTTTGCTTTATGAATCTGGGTGCACCTAAGTTGGGTGCATATATATTTAAAATTGTTATCTCTTCTTGTTGGACTGTGCCCTTCACCATTATATAATGACCCTCTTTGTCTTTTACTACTTTTGTTGGTTTAAAAACTAAATCGTCTGAAATTAGAACTGCCACACCAGCCTTCTTTTGGCTTCTATTCGCTTGGAATATTGACCTCCACCCTTTTATTTTTAGTCTATATGCATCCTTGCAGGTTAGATGTGTTTCCTGAAGACAGCATATACTTGGCATGTATTTTCTTATCCATTCAGCCAGCCTATGTCTCTTGAGTGGAGTGTTTAAGCCATTCACATTTATTGAGAGAATTGATAGGTAAGGTAGATTACTGATCATTCTGTTGGGTTGGATGTTGTTGCTATGAGTTCTGTCTTGAGCCATTGTAATATCTGGCCTTTAATATCTTTGGGTTTTTGTTGTTTTTATATTCGTGGGTTATTATTATGATGTTCCATGCATAACGCTCTTTTAAGTACTTCTTGTAGGGCTGGTCTTGTCTTGGTGAATTCTCTGAGCCTTTGCTTGTCTGAGAATGTTTTTATTTCTCCTTCATACACGAAGCTTAGTTTTGCAGGGAATAATATTCTAGGCTGGGCATTGTTTTGTTTCAAAAGAGTGAGAATGGGGCCCCAGTCTCTCCTTGCTTGTAAACTCTCATTAGAGAAGTCTGATGTTATTCGAATTGGCTTTCCCTTATATGTTACTTGCTTCTTTTGTCTTACAGCTCTTAGAAGGGCCTCTTTAGTTGATACTTTGGTCAGTCTGATGACTGCATATCGTGACTTCTTCCTGTTTGCGTTGAATCTCCCAGGGGTCCTCTGAGCTTCTTGTACTTGTATATCAAGATTTTGAGCAAGGCCTGGGAAATTTTCCTCTATTATATCTTCAAACAGCTTGTCCAACCCTTGAGTGTTGTCTTCTTCCCCTTCTTGTAACCCTATGACCCTCACATTAGGTTTCTTCACATAATCCCACAGCTCTTGTAGGCTTTGCTCTTTTCTCTTGTTTCTCTGCTCTATTTCTGTGACTGATTTATTTAATTGGAGGGTGTTATCTTCAAGCTCTGAGATTCTTTCTTCTGTTTCATCTACCCTGTTCTTGAAACTTTCCACTGTATTTTGTAGTTCCTTGAATTGATTCTTCATTTCCAGGAGTTCGGTTACACTTTTCTTCAATGTGTCTATTTCTTTTCTCATATCCTGGAGACTTTTTGTGGTTTCTTGGTGTTGGTTATTGAGTTGTTGTTGCAGCTGGGTGAGTGTTCTTATGTTCCACATACGAAATTCCTCTTCTGTCATATTGGTTGCCTGATTTTGGTCGGTGTCCGTTTCTAGGGGGCTGGTGCTCCTCTTTGGGGGTGTGTTTTCCGTTTGGTTCTTCATATTTCCTGAGTTCTTTCGCTGATTTCTTCCCATGTCGATCAGTTGTTGTTTCTTTCCTTAGGTTATTGTTTGGGTATTCACACACCTTGTTTAGTTTCTGAGGCGTTAGGTGGTGCCTGTGGGTGAAATTGGACGACTCCCTGTATATTGAGTCAGTGGGTGCCGTGGAAAGGCTGTGCAAGATGCCGTCCCTGTCAGTAGGTGGCGTTTGCTTGGAGGAACAGGCTATGGTGTTGATTTTGAGTCCTGTTATCAGCTCTCGTTCTGGGCGGAGCTGGGTTGGGTAAGCCTGCCCTCAGGCCGTTAGCAGGGGTCAAATTTCTGTTCTATGCTTCCAGGGAAAGCTGTCAAGTCGGGGCTGGAATGGTCCCGCTCAGCCAGAAAGTCTGGGTGTGGGGGTTGGGCTGTCTGAGACCTGCAGTCTGCAGCAGGCCTCGCTTCTTTCCACCCTCCCCAACTCCGCAGCTACTCCTGAGCCTCTGCCAGCAGGCCAGACCACAAGCCACCAGGCCTCCCCGGAGTGTGATGCCGGCAGGGAGGTTCCCTGCACAGGAACTCCACCTGGGTTGGCCGCACGGCCTCCTCCTGGGAGGAGGGTTGCCCTCTAGGACGCCGATCCGCCCCTGGAGGCACACAGACCTCAGTAGGCTGTTCACGTAGAACCCTTCTGTGCCCCGGGCAATGCTAGCCCTCGGTGCAGGGGATCTGGTCTGCAGGTCCGACCTCTGGGTCCCAGAGTTCAAACTGTATTCCCACCAGGGAGAGGATTTCCGGTCCTAATTCACCCACAGGGAGCCCAAGCTGGGTGTATGTCTCTCAGCCTCTGAGTTGGCACCGTTTTCCTGGGAACACGGTGCTAGCAGCACCTGGGAGGGCGGGCGGGGTCCCAAACGGGAAGGTCCCGTTCCCTGGAGGTGCCTCCGGCTGGTGGCTGTATTGTCTCTCTGGGCAGCCGCGGGTAGGTTCGGCGGAGGGGAGGGGGAGGCAATATGGCGCCTGCCTCGGGGCTCGGGTCCGTGCACACGGAGGTTCCCGGAGGAAGTTGGGAACCTGGTGCCACGTCTCCTACAGGCTCACCGTTGGCAGGTGGCAGCAGTCTCTGGGCTGGTGTCCGCAGGTCTCTCCACCCGCTGGGGAGCCCACCAGCAGTCCCGAATGCAGGGGAGGGGAAACAGCAAATCCACCTACCCTTGCTGCTGGTCTCCGGGCTGCTCCGGTGGTCTCAGCCTCCAGTTCTCCTCCGCAGCCTCCTCCCGTGGAGTCTCCCGGGGTCTCAGGTACCCCTCCTTCTGGCCCTTGTCCGCTGTATGCTCGTCTTCTTGCTTCTTTCCTCTAGTTTCTGCTAGAATCTGTCTTTTCTGCAGAGACCCTCTGTCTGGCGGTGTTATTTGTCTGCCATCTTGCTCCGCAGTTGGATATTTTGCAACTGCTATGAACACTTAAGCCATTTCTTTTAGCCATTACAGCATGTTGCATAATATATACATTTTTTTGCCCAATAATATTGTTTTTTAATATTCTCTGGGGCATAAAACCCTTTGTTCCTGGCCCTGGACCTCAGATCTACCTCTACATGGCATGTTTCCTCTCCTGGGCTGGGTGGTGGTGGTAGAGGGGACTTTAAATCACTTGGATTTGAACTCAGCCTCCCTTTTTGTGTTTTTTGTATTGAATTCCCTTTTCCTTGGCAGATATTTAACCAGTTCCAGCAGAAATACTTTCGATTGCTACCTCCTAAGGCTGTTTGTTGTGACTAAATCATAGAATTCTAGTACCAAGAAGGGATCCTTTTAGCCTTCTAGTCCCACCCATCCTTCATATTTTACAGAGACAAATACAAGTCAGATTCTTTCTCCAAATGTTTCCTTGAGGGCTTATAGATCTGCACACCCATTCTCCCAGGGATCACATTATTAAACCAAATTGGAGAAAATTTTATGTGATTGGTAGCAATATTTGTCCAATTTTATATGTTATACTTAAGAAAACTTTAGATCACTCAAAAATAATTTATGGATGATTAAGTAGTAAGTAAATGGGCTTGTGGTCATTGCTATATGATATTAGACACATAGTTTTTCTATTGTGACACTTCTAAGATATTTAGATTTTATTTGCTTCATTTCAACTTGCAATGTTTTTCCAGACCATAAACCTTCCATAAATTCAAGGACTTCCTGTATTTTTCAAAATGGCATATGGGTTTTTACTATTATCATTGCCGTTTTGATCTGGACTTTTTTCTGATTTTTGGTGTGCAAGTTTCAAACTGTATACTAATTGCTAAAGCACTACAAAATATCTAGGGCCAATATGTTAAAGGGAACCTCTGTGTAGCTGTAAGATGGATTGAAAAAGGTGAGTTACCATAAGTTTATGCTAATAGTTGAATAGTTGGTACAGTATTTTACAGAAGATTCTAAGGGCTTGTCCATCTTCTCCACAGTTTGGATTCTGAGACTCCTTTTCCCAGACTGCAGAACTGACCTGGGTCCCTTAGACACCAGACTCTTATGCTTTGTGACATATGATCTATTTATAAATAAAGGCTGCCAAATGTACTGTTGTACGAATTAGGATGATCAAATGAGGATTCTAAGTATTGATGTCTCTGACATCCTTAAACTTTTAGTCAAAAATTTTTCAGCAAAGTAATAAGATACTTTGTAAATGCTTTGTTAATTGTCTATATTCAGGAAATAATTCTAACCCTATTCTCATTGCCCTCTCCCCTCCCAAAAAATTATACAATCTTTCCAATTATTTATATATGCATTAAGAAATGTGTCAAGATTTCTTAAGGTAATTCTATAGAGTACAGGAATTCAAATACAATACAGTACAGAGTTACTATGCCAAAAATACATACAATTTTGTTATATAGAGAGATGGACAGGAACTAAAATATATCTCCTTTGGATAGTATTTTGGTTTTAATTGAATTTGCTATGCTTATACCAGCAAAGCACTGTTAGTGTGGACAGTTGCTTAAGGCATGAAAAATAACCTTATTTGATAGGGTTAGTTAATATTCTGGGATTTGTTGCAGTGGGATTCCTCTATCTGTAGATGATTGGCAATGGAATGTAAGTTGATAATTATGATTATAAAATTTAAGAAAATCTATAATGAGTGTGAACTGGTTGGGTAGATTAAGTGGAGTACATTTTGGGCAGGACAAAATTTTGTGACAGTAACTTCTTATAAAATAAACTTTTCATTTTGGACCAGTTTCAGATTTACAGAAAAATTGTGAGATAGTATGGAGAGGTCCCATATACCCAACATCCAGTTTCCCTTATGATTATTAATAATATCTTACATTAACATGATATATTTGTTAAAATTAGTTAAACAATATTGATATGTTAATATTAACTGAAGCCCATACTTTATTCAGATTTCCTGAGTTTTTGTTTAATATCCTTTTTCTGTTGTTGCAGTATCCCATTCAGCATACCACATTACATTTAATAGTTATATCTTCTTAGGCTCCTCTTGGTTGTGACAGTTTCTCAGTCTCCTTATTTTCAATGAACTTGACAGTTTTGAGGAGTATGTTCCGAGAGCAGGATTTATCTGATGTTTTTCTCATGATTAGACTGGGATTATGGGATTTGGAGATTAGGGCCACAGATGTGAAGTGTTGTTTACATCACATCATACAGGCATACCTCAGAGATATACAGGTTTGACTCCAGACCACCACAATAAAATGATTATCACAATAAAGTGAGTCACATAAATTTTTGGTTATGTTTATACTATGCTGTAGTCTGTTAAATGTATAATGGCATTATGTCTAAAACAATGTATGTAACAATTAAAAATTACTGCTAAAACATTCTGACACAGAGACACAAAATGAGCACATGCTGTTGTAAAAATGTTACCAATAGACTTGCTCATCATAAGGTTGCCACGAATCTTTAATTTGGAAAACATGCAATATCTGCAAAATGCAATAAATTGAAGCAAAATAAAATGAGGTATGCCTGTATTTACATGATTTATCTCTCTTGGATGAAATAGTATTTGTCAGATTTCTCCCCTGTACTCCTTTTCCTCCCTTCCATATTGTACTCTTTGAAAGGATGTCACTATGAGCAGCCAACACTTAAGGAGTAGTGAGTTATATATCACATCCTTGAGAACATCTGCATAAATTATTTGAAATTCTTCTGCATGGGAGATTTGTCTCTTTTTCCCCTTTTATTTATTTATACAATCCATTTATTTATACCAGCATGGACTTGTGCATATTTATTTTGTAGTTTGGGTTGTAATCCAATACTCTTTTATTTATTTTGTTGCTCAAATAGTTCCACCACCTTTGGGCATTGTTAGTTCTTTTGGTTTGACTCTCAAGACCTTTTTACATACCCCTGTCATTTTTTTAGCACATCCTTACTTTTTGCCACCACAATATGTTCCAGGCTCATCTTGTATATTTTTGCCCTCCTCCTATAATCAGCTATTTATTTAAGGCGTCCTGGTTTCTTTTACTGGAGAATTGTATTAGAAACCAAGATATGGCATTAGGTATCCTTGTTGCTACTGGAATATTGTTGCTTCTAGGATTTCTCAGCTGACAGAGCAGGAAAATATATGTGTATATATACTAACCTATGTATATATACATATCTATGAATATTTTTACATTTATTTAGAATTCTTATGAAATTCATATAGTAATCATTCATATCTTTGTTTAGCTAAACATGAGTTCATATCGATGGCTTCAACTCTAATCCATTATCATATGAATTTTTCTAGATCCTTTTTCTTACTTATATGTAACCTCCCACTCCAACAGTGAGAAACCTGGCTTTCAACCCCTATTAGTTGTTGAAGTTCAGCATACACATATAGCAGTATCTGAATTGTTAACCTGTACAGCCACAGGAAACAACTTTATCAACTAGAGCACTGTGCTTATGCATATAATGGTACCATTTTCAGAACTTCAACAGCTCTTTGAAACAAAATGGTTTGCAAAATTTTGGAATTAGAGATTTCTGTGTTCTGAGTTCTGAGTTCAAAGAATCTAGGGTCTATCCTGTCTCCAAAATTTTTCTCATGAACCAAAATATTGGGAGTTGACCTAACCTTGAATCAAGCCATACTGATCCTCTATAGTGTGCTAGTCCCTACAAGAGATACTACTGTAGAGGGATGAACACAGACGAAACTGAGTGGAACCAATTTAAATAAACACTTAACACTATCTTTTCTCACTGCTAAATATGGCTTTCTGACAACAGGGGTGCTACCCTGAGTTACCTTTCTCTAGTCTCTCACTTGGTTGACCTTAGGCAAGTCACATCTCTGTGCCTCAGTTAACCCATCTGCAAAACAAGGATCCAAATATCTACCTCACAGGAGTGTTGTGAGGCTTCTCATTAATGGATGTTGACAAAAATGATGAGAGATTTTAAATGAATAGCAAAGTGGGATAATTATTACTATGATAATAATTATAGTACACTACACTTACTTTATGAAAAAGGAGAGGATTAGGATTCCTTGGTGATAAAGAGCTAAATTTGATTCAGTAAAAAGGCCACTGAAGGCAATATTATTTCCTCTACTCTCACTTTCCCTACATTATTTTTGTTACTAATACAATTATCATCTGTTTCCCAACTTGAAACATATTAGGACCTAAAGGAATATGTAGGCAAAATCCAATTCTTCAAAAGCTGTATTATTACCTTTTCTCACTGTGCCTAGACCACATTAAATGTTACTATATCAGAAGCACAAAGGAAATTTGACCAGTTCAGTTTCACCAGTTACATTTTCTCATTCCTGGCTTACTGTACTCTGAACAGTATAGGTAGGAGGGAAGTGAGGTGGGAGTGGGCTGGAGGAGGACAGAATTTATACCAGTGGCAGGGTATTTCTTTGTTTCTCAAATGCTGATTTTATTTTCCATTTCCTTTTCTGGTGATGGGTCTGGGCAGGGAAGAGATACTATTTTGTTAACTGTTGAGAAACTCTCCCATCCATTAAATGTTTCCTAGGGTCAGTATAAGCATATGTGTTGGACATTACTTTATAACTATGTTGTATGCACTGTTGTTTTCATCATATTACTGAAAAATGGGGAAGAGAGTCCCTAGTAGAAGCAATCCCTATTTCTTGACAGGAGGTCACAGCAAGAGAATAGTGCCAGAAACTGATTCTCCTTTTTGTGTTGGGGAAAGGAGCCTGCAGTGAAGGGATCGATTGGACTTTTTTGTAATTGTTAGTTTGTTTAAAGAAATTATAAAACAGTATATTAAGCTTTATTCTCTATAACCCTCATGTTCATGCCTCGTAATTTTAGTACTTTAGAGCAGTACCCTGTTTTTCCTCTATTTCATACTAGTTCTTGCTCTAGAGGCATGGCTTTGAGGGTAAGATCATGAACAATCTTTAATATAGAAGTCTATTATGCACTTGGAAATACTCAAGAATTGCCTCAGTTAGCATGGCCACTTAGAAGTTACTCTGTTCCAGCTCAATGGGACTCTCTGGCTGTGGTATCCCAGACAGGGTGTGTGCTTGGGTACTAAGCAATCTTGTTGAGTTTAATTATCGTACTTTTTTTATTAATAAAAATATTTTAAACTTCAGAAACCATGGCTATTATCTTGACTTTGTATCCAATCTGTATTTCTTCAACATGGTATGAGCAGTTCATTTATTTTCCTCTAGTTGGATAAAGTTGTGATGAAATTACTGTGTGGTAGCATGGGGCAAGAAAGGAAGCTCAGCTGTCTTAAACACAATAATTTGTCTGTTTAAAGCATATGAGGCCCTCCTCATTTGTGGAATTCTATCTAGTCATTTCCCTGAATGGAGCTCCATGAAGACTTTGTGTTTCTTCTGCATATTTCCTACAAAGATTCCCACAAGAGTTTGTGGCATACAAACTCAGTTGACTAGGTTTCCCTGCCCCGCCCTGTTCTCTCCATTTTTTGTTTGTATTTTCTTCAGAAATAAGGAAGGAAAGGAAGGCATTGGAATAGCTTTAAACTTCAGTGCCACCTCAATAAAAATACCAACCCTAGGTGGGGATGTGGGAAATTGACTTATCTGAAGCCTTTGTCTTTTAGAGAAACTGGGAGAAAAGTAGAAAGAGGGAAAGTATACGGGGAAGATTGAGACCAAAAACAAGAACAAATTGAAGAATGACTGTTACTGGGGCTGTCAGAAATGACTTTTTATTATAAATGATAAAAATAAGAAATCTCACTTTATGGATTTCCCAGAAATATTTCTTCATTCGTTTATTTATTCTAAGAGTCAATGTCATCCCTTTGGGTTAAAGGGACCATCAATTCAATGCTACAAATATTGACTGGAAACATACCAATAATCCAGGCTCTTTTCTGCTTACTATGGAGATGAGTAAAACACAGCTCCTGCTCTCAAGAAATTCACTTCCTAGTGGGGGAGACCAGCATGCAAAGAAATACAGTGGCTTAAGTGGTATAATACGTATTTGTTTAATATTTCTAAAAATTAAAAACATGTAAACAATCAAAGATACCATAAGGAAAGTTTAAAGACAGCCATGTATATAATGCAGGATTTGTATCCAGAATATATTTTTTAAAATCATACAAATCAGTAAGAAAAAACACAATATAGAACAATGAATAAAGAAATGAAGAAATAATTCAGAGATAGGGTAGATCTATATTAATTTACACAGGATGGTTTTCAAATCACATTGTTGAGAAAAAAAAAACCCACAAATCATATTGCTTGGAAAGAATCCACACCAATCAGATTACTATGCCTTCGTATTGAGAAAAGTGAAGAGCCTCAATTTTAGAGTTTAAAATAAGTCTATGAGAGTTCTGGAAGGACATAACTTGTAGGGATGGCAGAAAATATGATCAGGGGAACAGTAAATACAAAGGTACTATCCCTTGAAATCTTCTATTTAAAATGCACAGGAGTTACTTGGGAGAGTTAATATATAAATTCATGTCTGAGCACCCATGAGAACATTAGCCTACTTCATTTATCATGTTAGGTACAGTTGCCAGGCAGAGAATTGGCAGGCATAAAAGGGAATATGATCAGGTACATTTTGAAAGTAATTGGAACAGGCCAGAAAGGGGAAGGCATATGTCCTGGTGAAACCAAAACAAAGACTCATTTTATCTTGGCTAAAGGAACATAGGAAGCCAGAACATCTGGGGTGAATAGCCCAGAACACAAGCTTTGTACCCCTCTCACCAGGTAAGGAGTAAAAGGAGAGCATACCTGCTTTATTGATTGGTTTCTCATGCTGTATTTCTTGACATGTTGCTTTATAGTCCTACTTGTGGTCTAACTACTTTCACTCAATATTTTCTCCAAATTATATTTTCAATATAATGTGGCTGAAACTTGACTAAAAAAGTTGATCATCTCTAAGCACTTATTTTACCGTTTTCATTTTGGTTGCCATTATGAAATACAAATACAGAAGAGTGATAAAGCATAAATGTACAGTTGAAATAATGATAGCATAAACTTGCATATATCTACTACTCAGGTTGAGATACAAAACATTTATTGCCCAGACCTCCAGAAACATCCAGTTACCTCCATCTTACCACATTCTCATCTCTGCCTCCAGAGGTAAACTCTATCCTATTTTAGGGATAATCATTTCCTTCTTTTTTATGAAAAAAGTTACTTTTGCCATTGATGAATGCAAGCTTAATAATTTAGTTTTGCATGTTTTCAACCCTTAATTAAGTGGAATAAATATTATATGTGTTCTTTTGTGCATTGATTCTTTTCCTCATAATTATGCTTGTGAGATTTAGGCCTGTAGATATGTGTAGCTGTACTACTTTTATTTTCATTGCTGTGTAATATTCCATTTTATAAAAAAAAACTATATTTATCCCTTGGAGCTTTGAAGATTCCTTGTTTGGTTATAAGTTTAAAAGTAACGATGCTTAGAAAAATAATATTTCTATGAATGTTTTAAAAATGTCTCTGGGTGTACACATGTAAGAATTTCTCTAATGAAAATATCTCAGGGTGGAATTGCTGATACATATGGCATTTTGGTTTTCTAATTTAGCTGAACAGTGCAAAATGTTTTTCAAGCAGTTCCATCAACTTACATTTCCACTAGTGGTGTATGAGGATTTTATTTACTATACATGTATGCTACCATATTGTCCAGTTTGTCTTCCTATTTGTACAATGTGATTGTACATAAGTGTCTTTTTGTATTTTTACTGCCATTTCCTTCTTTAGCAGTGAGGCGAGAATTTATGACATTTTGGATAACCACTATTGAAGTCTATAGTGTATGCTATCATGTGCCTCTGAAATACAGCCCTCCAGGACAAAAGCATTCATTTTCAAGCCACTAGGAATGTTGGCAACAGATAGATCTCAGCTGAATTTCTCCCCAGGTTAGGCCTTGCCAAATTTACATATGATGTTTCTCAGGATCCCAGTTCAGGACAACAGTGAAAGGTAATTCTAGCTCCAGAACCCCACATGAGCGTCAAAAGACTTTGCTGTGACTATATTGCAGTTATATCATTCCTTCTGTCCTGTATACTTCGTACACTTCCCCATAGGTTTCTTTTTATTTCCAAATATTAAGGGGGTACAAATGTTTTTGGTTATATGGATCATTTCTATAATGCTTGACTTATGGCTATAAGTGTGGCCATCACCTAAATAGTGTTCATTATACTCGATAGGTAATAGATTTTCACACATCCCCTCCTCCCAACTCTCCTCTGTTTGATTCCCGTTGAGTTTAACCTCCCTCTGTGAACATGTGTGCTGATTAGTTAGTTCCAATTTAATAGCAAGTGAATGTGGTGTTTATTTTTCCATTCTTGAAATACTTCACTTAGGATAATGGTCTCCATTTACATCCAAATTGTTACAAAAGGCAATAATTCATCCTTTTGTATGAATGAGCAGTACTCCATGGTATAATTATACCACATTTTGTTAATCCACTAATGAGTTTATGGGCCTTTTGGTTGATTCCACATGTGTGCAACTATGAACTGTGCTGCAATAAACATTCAAGTAAATGTGTCTCATTTATAAAATAACTTCTTTTCCTTTTGGGTAGATAAACAGTAGTGGGAAGTATGGATAAAATGGTAGGTTTACTTTTAGTTCTGTGAGGAATCTCCATACTGTTTTCCATAGAGGTTGTACTAATTTGCAGTCCCACCAACAGTGTATAAGTGTTCCATTTTATCAGTATTGACACCAACATCTGTTGTTTCTAGACTTTTTTCTCTTTTTCTATTTCAGCATATTATAGGGGTACAGACGTTAAGGTTACATACATTGGCCTTGTCTCCCCTCCCTCCTCGAGGTAGAACTTCAAGCGTATCCATCCCCCATACAGTGTGCATCACACTCACTATGTATGTATATACCCATCCCCTCCTATCCCCTCTGACCTGCTCCACAGCCAACAAATGTTTCTCTTTTTTCTTAACATTTTGGTTACATTTTATATCTTTGCCTCTCCCTAGCAAGGGTTAGAGGTATGCCCTTCCCTTCCACAATGTTCACCACATTCCTCAGATGTGGGACTACCCCTTCATCCCCCGAATCCCTGGTGAACACCACCACCCTTTGAGCACCATAGTGTTAATCAGTCAGTACCAATTGGAAGGCGAGTACATGTGGAGCCCATTACTCTGATATTGTTTCACCTCACTTTTGACAATGAGCTTAAGCTCAATCCAGGGTAATATAAGCGGTGTTAGATTGCTATCATTTCTTAGAATTGAATAATATTCCATTGTAAACACATAGTAAATTTTAATAATCCAGCCATGAATTGACGGACACTTGGGGTTTCTCCACATCCTTGCAATAGTGAATTGTGCTGCCATAAACCTTCGGGTACAAATGTCTTTATAATAGAAGGTTGTATGATCGTTTTGGTAGATGCCTAATAATGCTATTGCTGGGTCAAATGGTATTTCTATTTTTAGCTCTTTGAGATATCTCCAAATTCTTTTCCACAAAGGTTGCACTAATTGTAAGTCCCTCCAACAGTGTAAGAGTGTTCCTGTCTCTGCACATCCTCGCTAGCATTTGTTGTTTTGGGATTTCTTGATACAGGCCATTCTCACTGGTGAGATGATATCTCATTGTGGTTTTGATTTTCATTTCTCTAATGATTAGCAAAGTTGATCATTTTTTAATATGTTTGCTGGCCATTACTATGTCTTCTTTAGAAAAGTTTATGTTCCTTTCCATTGCCCATTTCTTGATGGTGTTGTTTAAATTTTTTCTTGTTCATTCTTTTGAACTCTACATAGATTCTTGTTATCAGACCTTTATGGGAAGTGTAGATAGCAAATATTTTCTCCCATTCTGTAGGTTGTCAGTTTGCTCTAATGATAGTTTAGTGGCTGTGCAGAGGCTTTTTAATTTGATCAGGTCCCATTTGATTATTTTTATTGCTGCAATGATTGCTTTGGGGGTCTTCTTCAAGAATTCTTTGCTTAAGCCAATATCAGAGAGCGTCTTCTCAACCTCTTCTTCTAGGATTCTTAAGGTTTCATGCCTTAGGTTTAAATCTGTTATACATCTTGAGTGGACTTTCCTGAGAAGAGAGAGGTAGGGATTCTGATTAATTCTTCTGCATGTATCTATCAGTTTTCCCAGCACGATTTATTGAGGAGAGATTCTTTTCCCCATTGTATATTTTTCTCTGTTTTATCATAAATTAGGTTACTGTATACAGATAGTTTCAACTCTGGAATCTCAGTCCTATTCCAAGTATTGATGCAGCTGTTCTTCTGCCAATATCAGGCTAATTTAATTATTATTGCTTTATAGTATAGCTTGATGTCAGGCATACTGATGCCTCCCAGTTTGTTCTTTTTACTTAAAATTGCTTTGGCTATACACAGTTTTTTCTGGTTCAATAAAAAGTGCAGAATTATTGTTTCTAGAACTATAAAGAATGATGGTAGTACTTTATGGGAATTGCATTAATTCTGTAGATGACTTTAGGTAATATTGACATTTTATTGATATTGATTCTACCAATCCATGAACAAGGTATATTTTTCCATCTGTTTACATCTTCTACAATTTCTTATATTAGCGTTCTGTAGTTCTCCTTGTATAAGTCTTTCGTGTCTTTCATTAAATATATTCTTAGATATTTACTTTTATTTGGGGCTATAGTAAAAGGTATTGCATTTTTTACTTGAGTTTTGGCTTGATGGTTCTTAGCATATACGAATGCCTCTGATTTGTGTATATTGATTTTGTAACCTGAGAATTTACCAAACTCATTTATCAAATCTAGGAGTCTCTTGGACAAATCCATGGGGTTTTCTAGGTATAATAACATATCCTCAGTGAAGAGCGAGAGTTTGATCTCTTCTGAACCCACTTGAATACCCTTAATATCCCTCTCTTGCCTGATTGCTATAGCTGGGACTTATAGCACTATGTTGAATAGAAGAGGAGATAGTGGGCATCCTGTCTAGTTCCAGATTAAAATGGGAATAGTTTCATAGGTATGAGTTCATCTTTGTATGTTTGGTAAAGCTCTGAAGTAGCCAAATTGTCTGAGACTTTTCCATTTGGGGAAGCTTTTAATTACTGCTCCAATTTCTGCACTTCAGACTGGTCTATTCAGGAATTATGTTACCTCCTGGGTGAAGTTTTGGAAGTTGTATGAATCCCGGAGTTTGTCCATTTCTTCCTTGTTATTTAGGTTTTGGGCATATAATTTTTTATAGTAGTCAAACATAATGTATTGCATTTCTGTGGTGTCTGTTGTGATCTCTCCTTCTTCATTTCTTATTGGGTTTATTAGAGTCCTTTCCCTTTTGGTTCTTGTCAATCTAGCAAGAGGATTATCAATCTTGTTTATCTTTTAAAAAAAACCAGCTTCTGGTATTATTGATCTTCCATATAATTCTCTTGTTCTCCATTTCATTTAGTTCTGCTTTGATCTTAGTTATTTCTTTTCTTCTACTAGGATTGGGATTGGTTTGTTCTTCCTTTTCCAATTCCTTGAGTCCATTCATTAGGTTTTCAGTATCTAATCTTTGTGTTCTTTGGATGTGAGCATTCATTGCTATTAGTTTTTCTCTCAGGTATCATTTTGCTGTATCCCACAGGTTTTGGTAACATGTATCTCTGTTATCATTTTGTTCGAAGAAACTCTTGATTTCCCTCTGAATTTCATCCTTGAGCCAATAATTCTTCAATAATAGATTGTTTAGCTTCCATGACTTTGTGAAGTGTTGAGTGTTTCTATAGGAATTGAACTTTAGTTTTATAACACTATGGTCAGAGAAGACACATGGTATAATTTCTATTTTCTTGAATTTTTTGAGATCTGATTTGTGGCATAGTATGTGATCAATTTTGTGGGCAGTTGACAAGATTGTAAATTCAACTTTATTTGGGTGGGCTGTTATGTAGAAATCTGTCAGATCTTTTTAATCAAGAGCTTTGTTTAAGTCCATTATTTCTTTGCTTGTTTTCTGTTTTGAAGATATATCGAGTTCATTCAGTGGAGTGTTGAAGTCCCCTGCTAAGATGGCAGTATTGTTTAACACGCTCTTTAGTTCATATGAGGCTTGCTTTATATAATTGGGTGCTTCTGCATTGGGTGCATAAATATTAAGAATTGTTAAACCTTCTTGTTGGATCTTCTCTTTCACCATTATAAAGTGGTTGTCTTTATCCTTTTTGACGTTTGCTATTATAATGCTTATGTTATCTGCAAATAGTAAAGCCACCTTTGCTTTCTTTTAACTTCCATTTGCCTGGATGATAGTTTTCAATCCCTAGACCTTCAGATAAAAGGCATCTTTGTGAGTTAGATGTGTTTCCTGTAGACAGCAGATACTAGGATTGTGCATTTTTTTTTATTTTGGCATATGATGGGGGTACAGATTTTAATGTTTCAATAAATGCCCTTTCCCCCCTCCCCCCACAAGTCTGAGTCTCCAGCATGACCATTCCCCAGACGGTGCACATCTCACTCATTATGTATGTATATACCCACCCCCTGCCCCCCGTTGTGCACTTTTATCCACTCTGCCATTCTATCTCTTTTCAGAGGACAGTTTAAACCATTTACATTTATTGATAGGCTTGAAATTGGAGGAAGCTTTTCATTTATATTGTTGGGTAGAGTCCTGTTGCTTTGACTTGCTCCTTGAGTCATCACACAGTTCAAGTTCTAGCCTTTAATTATTTGAAGATTTAATTACTTTGAGTAATTGAGACAATACTCAATTACTTTGAGTATTGTCTATTGCCCTGTCTGGTGTGGAAGGCAGGTGTGAGAACTTCCTGTACGGATGATCTGGTCTTTGAAAATTCCTTCAGTGATTGTTTGTCAGAGAAGGACTTTATTTCTCCCTCATAGATGAAATTTAATTTTTCTAGATAAAGAATTCTATGTTGGGAATTATTCTGTTTTAGAAAAATAAGAATAGGCCCCCAATCCCTCCTGGCTTGTAAGGTTTTAGATGAGAAGTCTGCTGTTAGTCTGATAGGCTTATAGGTCATTTGCTGCTTTCATCTCACTGCATGGAGGATTGTTTCTTTCTCATTTACTTTGGTCAGCCTAATAACCACATGAGGAGGTGTCTGCCGTTTCAACTTGAGCCTCCCAGGAGTTCTTTGTGATTCTTGTATTTGGATATCAAGATTTCTAGCCAGGCCTGGCATATTTTCCTCCATTATTCCATAAAATAAGATTTCCAGCCCTTGTGAATGTTCTTCTTCCCCTTCCAGAATCCCAATCAGTCTGAGATTCGACTTTCTTACATAATCCCACACTTCTTATAAACTTTGGTCTTGTTTCTGTGTTCCCTTTCTTCCTCTGATTTGTTTAGTGCATAGGCATAATCTTCAAGCTCTGAGATTCTTTCCTCTTCATGGTCCATCTTATTCTTGATGCTTTTCACTGTATTATGGAGTTCTTTGATTCTTTACCAATTTCCTGACTTTCTGTTTGGTTTTTCTGAATAATTTCAATTTCTTTGGAGAATTTTCATTCATTTCCTGAATTGTTCTTGTGGTTTCTCTATGTTGGGATTCTATTTTCTCTTCAATTCCATTGAGTTTTCTAACAATCTGTATTGGAATTCTTCCTCTGTCAGTTTAATCATATCATATAAGTTAGTGTCAGTTGATGGAGATCATGTATTTTCTTTTGGAGGTTACTCTTCTCTCTGCTCCTTCATGTTTCCTGTGATCTTCCGCTGGTTCTTTCTCATCTGGGTGCTTTATCAAGGACCAGAGGTGCAAGGAGAAGGATTATGAGCTAAATTCTTGGATTCCAGAGGAATTATCTTTGGCAGATCTGGGGATATGTGCTCTGGACCTGTAATGTATTAGAGGAGTTTGAGCCTGTTGGGTTATTTTTGACCTGTTGCCTTCACCATCTTTTTTTTTTTTTTTTTTTTTTATTTTGGTATATTATGGGGGTACAGATTTTAAGGTTTCAATAAATGCGCATTTCCCCCCCTCCCCCCAAAAGTCTGAGTCTCCATCATGACCATCCCCCAGATGGTGCACATCTCACTCACTATGTATGTATATACCCGCCCCCCTCCCCCGTCCCACCTGCCCAATACCCTATTACTGTAGCACCTATGTGTCCACTTAGGTGCTACTCAGTTAATACCAGTTTGCTGGAGAATATATCTGGTGCTTGTTTTTCCATTCTTGGGATACTTCACTTAGTAGTATGGGTTCCAGCTCTAACCAGGAAAATATAAGGTGTGCTATCTGACCATTGTTTCTTAGAGCTGAATAGTACTCCATGGTGTACATATACCACATTTTATTAATCCATTCTTTGATTGATGGGCATTTGGGCTGTTTCCACAGCCTTGCAATTATGAATTGTGCTGCTATAAACATTCGAGTGCAGGTGTCTTTTTTGTAGAGTGTCACTGGATCATTTGGGTAGATGCCCAGCAATGGGATTGCTGGATCAAACGGTAGATTCACTTGTATCGCTTTAAGGTATCTCCATATTGCTTTCCACAGAGGTTGAACTAGTTTGCAGTCCCACCAGCAGTGTAGGAGTGTTCCTCTCTCGCCGCAACCACGCCAGCATTTATTGTTTGGAGATTTTTTGATAAAGGCCATTCTCACTGGGGTTAAGTGATATCTCATTGTGGTTTTGATTTGCATTTCCCTGATGATTAGAGATGTTGAGCATTTCTTCATATGTTTGTTGGCCATTCTTCTGTCTTCTTTAGAAAAATTTCTGTTCAAGTCCTTTGCCCACTTTTTAATGGGGTTATTTGATTTTTTCTTCCTAATTTTCGTGAGTTCTAAGTATATTCTAGTTATCAATCCCTTATCGGATGCATAGGATGCAAAAATTTTCTCCCATTCTGTAGGTTGTCTGTTTACTTTCATGACTATTTCTTTGGCTGTGCAGAAGCTTTGTAGTTTGATCATGTCCCATTTATTTATTTTTGTTGCTGCTGTGATTGCCTTTGGGGACTTCTTCATAAACTCTTTGCCCAGGCCGATGTCTAGGAGAGTGTTTCCAACTTTTTCCTCTAGAGTTCTAATAGTTTCATATCTTAGGTTTAAGTCTGTTATCCAGCGTGAGTTGGTTTTTGTGAGAGGTGAAAGGTGTGGGTCCTGTTTTAGCCTTCTACAGGTGGCTATCCAGTTTTCCCAGCACCATTTATTGAAGAGGGATTCTTTTCCCCAGCGTATGTTTTTGTCTGCTTTGTCAAAGATGAGATGGCTATATGAGGATGGTTTTATATCAGGATTCTCACATCTGTTCCACTGGTCAATATTCCTGTTTTTGTGCCAATACCATATTGTTTTAATTACTACAGCTTTGTAGTATAGTTTGATATCTGGCATATTAATGCCTCCCATTTTGTTTTTGTTGCCTAGAATTGCTCTTGATATTCGGGGTCTTCTTTGGTTCCATACGAAGCGTAAAATTATTTTTTCTATATCTGTGAAGAATGCTGATGGGATTTTAATAGGTATTGCATTTAATCTGTAGATCAGTTTGGGTAGTATAGACATTTTGATGATATTGAGTCTGCCGATCCACGAGCATGGTATGGATTTCCATCTGTTTACATCCTCTGCTATTTCCTTCCTCAGTGTTTCATAGTTCTCCCTGTAGAGGTCTTTTACCTCTTTGGTTAAATATATTCCTAGGTACTTTAATTTCTTTGTTGCTATTGTGAAGGGAATTGAGTCTTTGATTTGGTTCTCAATTAGATTGTTGTTGGCGTATATGAATGTCTCTGATTTCTGTGTATTGATTTTGTATCCTGAGACTTTACTAAATTCATTGATCAGTTCCAGGAGTTTCTTGGTTGAATCCTTGGGGTTTTCTAGATACAATATCATATCATCAGCAAACAGTGAAAGTTTGATCTCTTCTGCCCCTATTTGGATACCTTTGATTCCATTTTCCTGTCTGATTGCTGTAGCCAAGACTTCCAGCACTATGTTGAACAGAAGTGGAGATAGTGGGCAGCCTTGTCTGGTTCCAGTTCTAAGTGGGAATGATTTCAATCTTTCCCCATTCAGTATGATGTTGGCTATGGGTCTGTCATATATGGCTTGTATCATTTTTGGGTATGTCCCTTCTATGCCTATTTTCTTAAGTGTTCGTATCATGAAAGGGTGTTGAATTTTGTCAAAAGCTTTTTCTGCATCTATTGAAAGGATTATGTGGTCTTTGTTTTTGCTTCTGTTTATGTGGTGAATTGCATTTATAGATTTACGTATGTTGAACCATCCCTGCATCCCTGGGATGAAGCCCACTTGGTCGTGGTGGATTATTTTTTTGATAAGTGTCTGGATTCGGTTAGCTAAGATTTTGTTGAAAATTTTTGCATCTATATTCATTAGGGATATTGGTCTGTAGTTTTCTTTTTTTGTTGCATCCTTTCCTGGTTTTGGTATCAGAGTAATATTCGCTTCATAAAAGGTGTCGGGGAGGTTTCCATTCTTCTCGATGTTGTGGAATAGTTTCTGCAAGATAGGTACTAGTTCTTCTTTGTAAGTATGGTAAAATTCAGGTGTGAAGCCATCTGGACCGGGACTTTTCTTTTTAGGGAGATTTTTAATTGCTGTTTCTATTTCAGCTGTTGAGATTGGTCTGTTCAGGGAATCTATTTCTTCCTGGTTGAGCCTAGGGAGGCTGTGTGTTTCTAGAAATTTGTCCATTTCCTCCACATTTTCCAGTTTGTGTGCATAAAGATTTTTGTAGTATTCATAAATTGTATCTTGTATCTCTTTCGGATCAGTTGTGATATCTCCTTTTTTATTCCTGATGGAGCTTATTAGAGATTTCTCTTCTCTGCTTTTCGTTAGCTTAGCCAACGGCGTGTCAATCTTGTTTATTTTTTCAAAGAACCAACTTTTTGTTTTATTAATCTCCTGAATAGCTTTCCTGTTTTCAATTTCGTTTAGTTCTGATTTGATCTTGTTGATTTCACTTCTTCTGCTGGGTTTGGGGTTGGTCTGTTCTTCTTTTTCCAGCTCTTTGAGTCGTTTCATTAGATTGTCTATTTGTGATCTTCTTGCCTTTTGGTTATAGGCATTTATGGAGATAAACTTTCCTCTCAGAACTGCTTTAGCTGTGTCCCAGAGGAGTTGATAGCTTGTCTCTCCATTGTCGTTTTCTTCATAGAAGTTTTTTATTTCCGTCTTGATTTCTTCATTTACGAAGTAATCATTTAGTAGGAGGTTGTTTAATTTCCACGTTTTTGTGTAGAAATGTGAGTTTCTATTAGGGTTGATTTCTAGTTTTATTCCACTATGATCTGAGAAGGTACATGGTATGATTTCTATTTTTTTAAATTTCTTGAGATTTTCTTTGTGTCCCAGGATATGGTCAATCTTAGAGAATGTCCCGTGAGCTGATGAGAAGAACGTATATTCAGTGGATTTTGGGTAGAATGTTCTGTAGATGTCTGTCAGACCCAATTGTTCTAGAGTTTTGTTTAAGTCCATTATTTCTTTATTAATTTTCTGTTTGGAGGATCTGTCTCGTGCCGTCAGTGGGGTGTTGAAATCCCCGGCGATTATGGAGTTGCTATTAATCCATTTGCTTAGCTCCAGTAAGGTTTGCTTTATGAATCTGGGTGCACCTAAGTTGGGTGCATATATATTTAAAATTGTTATCTCTTCTTGTTGGACTGTGCCCTTCACCATTATATAATGACCCTCTTTGTCTTTTACTACTTTTGTTGGTTTAAAAACTAAATCGTCTGAAATTAGAACTGCCACACCAGCCTTCTTTTGGCTTCTATTTGCTTGGAATATTGATCTCCACCCTTTTATTTTTAGTCTATGTGCATCCTTGCAGGTTAAGTGTGTTTCCTGAAGACAGCATATACTTGGCCTGTATTTTCTTATCCATTCAGCCAGCCTATGTCTCTTGAGTGGAGAGTTTAAGCCATTCACATTTATTGAGAGAACTGATAGGTAAGGTAGATTACTGATCATTCTGTTGGGTTGGATGTTGTTGCTATGATTTGTGTCTTGAGCCATTGTAATATCTGGCATTTAATATCTTTGGGTTTTGGTTGTTTTTATATCCGTGGATTATTATTATGATGTTCCGTGCATAACGCTGTTTTAAGTACTTCTTGTAGGGCTGGTCTTGTCTTGGTGAATTCTCTGAGCCTTTGCTTGTCTGAGAATGTTTTTATTTCTCCTTCATATATGAAGCTTAGTTTTGCAGGGAATAATATTCTAGGCTGGGCATTGTTTTGTTTCAAAATAGTGAGAATGGGGCCCCAGTCTCTCCTTGCTTGTAAAGTCTCATTAGAGAAGTCTGATGTTATTCGAATTGGCTTTCCCTTGTATGTCACTTGCTTCTTTTGTCTTACAGCTCTTAGAAGGGCCTCTTTAGTTGATACTTTGGTCAGTCTGATGACTGCATGACGTGACGTCTTCCTGTTTGCATTGAATCTCCCAGGGGTCCTCTGGGCTTCTTGAACTTGTATATCAAGATTTTGAGCAAGGCCTGGGAAATTTTCCTCTATTATATCTTCAAAAAGCTTGTCCAGCCCTTGAGTGTTGTCTTCCTCCCCTTCGGCTAAACCTATGACCCTCACGTTAGGTTTTTTCACATAATCCCACAGCTCTTGTAGACTTTGCTCTTTTCTCTTGTTTCTCTGCTCTAGTTCTGTGACTGATTTATTTAATTGGAGGGTGTTATCTTCAAGCTCTGAGATTCTTTCTTCTGCTTCATCTACCCTGTTCTTGAGACTTTCCACTGTATTTTGTAGTTCCTTGAATTGATTCTTCATTTCCAGGAGTTCGGTTACACTTTTCTTCAATGTGTCTATTTCTTTTCTCATATCCTGGAGACTTTTTGTGGTTTCTTGGTGTTGGTTGTTGAGTTGTTGTTGCAGCTGGGTGAGTGTTCTTATGTTCCACATACGAAATTCCTCTTCTGTCATATTGGTTGCCTGATTTTGGTCGGTGTCCGTTTCTAGGGGGCTGGTGCTCCTCTTTGGGGGTGTGTTTTCCGTTTGGTTCTTCATATTTCCTGAGTTCTTTCGCTGATTTCTTCCCATGTCGATCAGTTGTTGTTTCTTTCCTTAGGTTATTGTTTGGGTATTCACACACCTTGTTTAGTTTCTGAGGCGTTAGGTGGTGCCTGTGGGTGAAATTGGACCACTCCCTGTATATTGAGTCAGTGGGTGCCGTGGAAAGGCTGTGCAAGATGCCGTCCCTGTCAGTAGGTGGCGTTTGCTTGGAGGAACAGGCTATGGTGTTGATTTTGAGTCCTGTTATCAGCTCAGTTCTGGGCGGAGCTGGGTTGGGTAAGCCTGCCCTCAGGCCGTTAGCAGGGGTCAAAGTTCTGTTCTCTGCTGTCAGGGCGGGGCTGGAATGGTCCCGCTCAGCCAGAAAGTCTGGGTGTGGGGGTGGGGCTGTCTGAGACCCACAGTCTGCAGCAGGCCTCGCTTCTTTCCACCCTCCCCAACTCCGCAGCTACTCCTGGGCCTCTGCCAGCAGGCCAGACCACAAGCCACCAGGCCTCCCCAGACTGTGATGCCGGCGGGGAGGTTCCCTGCACAGGAACGCCACCTGGGTTGGGCACACGGCCTCCTCCTGGGAGGCGGGTTGCCCTCTAGGACGCCGATCCGCCCCTGGAGGCACACAGACCTCAGTAGGCTGTTCACGTATAACCCTTCTGTGCCCCGGGCAATGGTAGCCCTTGGTGCAGGGGATCTGGTCTGCAGGTCCGACCTCTGGGTCCTGGAGGTCAAACTGTATTCCCACCAGGGAGAGGATTTCCGGTCCTAATTCACCCACAGGGAGCCCAAGCTGGGTCTATGTCTCTCAGCCTCTGAGTCGGCACCGTTTTCCTGGGAACACGGTGCCAGGAGCACCTGGGAGGGCGGGCGGGGTCCCAAACGGGAAGGTCCCGTTCCCTGGAGGTGCCTCCGGCTGGTGGCTGTATTGTCTCTCTGGGCAGCCGCGGGTAGGTTCGGCGGAGGGGGGGAGGAGGCAATATGGCGCCTGCCGCACGGCTCTCCGTGCACACGGAGGTGCCCGGAGGAAGTTGGGAACCTGGTGCCACGTCTGCTACAGGCTCACCGTTGGCAGGCGGCGGCAGTCTCTGGTCTGATGTCCACAGGTCTCTCCACCCGCTGGGGAGCCCACCAGCAGTCCCGAATGCAGGGGAGGGGAAAAAGCAGATCCACCTACCCTTGCCGCTGGTCTCCGGGCTGCTCCGGTGGTCTCAGCCTCCAGTTCTCCTCCGCAGCCTCCTCCCGAGGAGTCTCCCGGGGTCTCAGGTACCCCTCCTTCCGGCCCTTGTCCGCTGTATGCTCGTCTTCTTGCTTCTTTCCTCTAGTTTCTGCTAGAATCGGTCTTTTCTGCAGAGACCCTCTGTCTGGCGGTGTTATTCGTCCGCCATCTTGCTCTCCTTCACCATCTTTTAATAGAGGTTAGTGTGATTGGATCCCTTGCTTAGATGCCCAGGAGTTGTATCAGTCTTGTGTGCGTGACTCCCCTAACACTTACTAGTATGAGGTGGGAGGCACTGTGATTACCTATGAGGTTACTCTCTTTTTGTTGTTTATGTTTTGCATGGGGGAGTCAGTATTCATGCTATTCCAATATCTATGCAATGAGCTCTAAAACCCTAAATGTGGTAAACAAGAATCTGAGTCTTTGGGGAGTGTCATTCCTCTTCCAGGGGATCCATGAGCCCTGTTACCTATTTAGCTGTGGTGAGATAAGCAACAGGTATCATCAAGCCTAAGATAGTATACTTCAGAGGTTTCTTAAACTGTGGCTAGGAGGAGCTGCTAAAAAGTTATTTAGAGTTCTTTTGTTGCTTATGTGGGGCAACTCCTTGTGGGAGGTGTCTTTTGGTGCAATTACTAGGGATTCTGGTTGAGATATTCCATCTCAGACCACAAGCATGTAATTTGGAAACTGCCTGGACACCAAGGCAAGCCCATGTATCAGATGATCCAAACCAACTCACTGCAGTACAACAACTCTTGTTATTCTGACCCTCCAAGGATAGTGTTTATGTGGTTGGTATGAAGTAAAAGCCTCAGGGCTTTAAAAGAGGCCCTGCCAAGGGCCACTGAGAGACACAGAGAAGAAAAAGACCTGCCTGGATGTTCTGTTCATGCATGGGAGGAGTCAGGCCCTTCCCTATGAAATACCAGTGGCCTGGTCACAGACAAGGACCCTCCACAACCCAGGGGGGTCTTAGCCCTAAAATCAGACTCCCTCACCACTCCATGCTTCCAGGACTAGGGGCTGGTCCTTTTGCTGGAGGCCCTGTCTACCAAGTCACATCCAGGAGATGGGCACAGGTCTCAGCTTTGATAGCAGTCTAGAGAAGCCGTTACCAAACCCTTTCAGGGCATGGATCTGGCCCTTTGATAAAAAATGGGCCAGAAGTGGATAATATGCAAGAGGAGATAGCAGTCCTTCCTTTGGTTTCAGCTTAAAAAATGGCTTGTTTCTCAAGTCTTACCAGGGGTGACATCTGTAGCTTTGGAGAGAAGCACCCAGTTCAAAACCCAAGAAAGTGCAGGTGGTACTGTTTTCCCCAGTCACAGTTGAAAATTGCTCTCCTTCCCAACTCCACCCTGCTAGGGTGGGGTCTGTTTGTTAGGCGCAAAACACAGGCAGCTGGGTGGAATGGGGGACCGCCTGACATCACTGGGGGGTACCACGTGGAGAGCAATCTTTCTGTCTTCCATCCCCTACCAATGGAACTTGAGCCACTGGGTTCTGCAAGGAGGTTCAGTGGAGGAGCAAGCTCCTTCCCCCTTCTTCCCCCTCACAGGCGGACCTTGAGCCACCCGAGTCTGCTGGGAGGCATCACCAAAGAGAGAGAAGTCTCCCTTTTCCATCCCCTCACAGGCAGAGCTTGGGCTGCCAGAGTCCACTGGGAGGCTCTGCCAAAGAGTTAGAACTCTCCCTTTTCCTCCTTGTCACCAGCGGAGCTTGAGCCGCTGGAGTCT